>NC_133389.1:66086794-66711794 GCF_047511655.1 Castor canadensis
TCTCAAACTATTTACCTGGGCTGGCTTCAAACCACAATTCTCCTGATCTCTGCCTCCAGAGTAGCTAGGATTACAGGTGCCTGGCTCACACCTTTTGATTGTAGCTCAGTGGAAGAGCTCTTGCTTAGCATGCAAAAGGCCTGTGTTCAGGGTCCAGTACTGCAAAATAAGAAAAGAAAAAGAACAAGAGAAAAGAATATAGAATACCTGTATTGCAATGGCTCCATGTTACTATCAACCAAAGCTACCTACCCTATGTCTCCACCCTCCACTCCCTTCCCTTCTTAACTGGAGACCATCTGTAGCAAAAGACATTAAGAAATAATTCAATGCCCAGTGGAGATATTATTTTAAGAATTTCCTTACATATCTAAAACATTATAGGAGGCTCTGAACCCTCTGGCTTCTAATCAAGGAAAATACTGGTGACCTGAAAAAAATTGCCTAAAATAGAAGCTATTCTATGAGTATGAGAAATTTTAAATTAGAAATCTGATACTGTCCTGAAAATGTAAACCATGAATGTAATACCAGGCACCATAAATTTCTGCTATATCTTTTCTTCTGTTTTATTTGTCTTGCAATGTTGGAGATTTAACCCAGGGCCTCATGCTTGCTAGGCAAGTGCTCTACCAGTGAGCTACATCCCCAGTCCTTATGACCTCCTTTAATTATTACATCATTGTTTTGATAGTTCTATTGTTCAGAGATTAGAAAATGGAGGTATGGAGGAACTAAGTGGCTCCCCAAAGGTCATAGGTTAGACAAGTGTTGAAGCCACATCAAAGGTAGGCAGTCTGACTCCAAACCCTGCATGCTGGTCCCAATTTTATACTCCCAGGATAAAAGAAAATGATCAATAAACCAGAGGTCTCAAAGTTGGCTACACCCTTGAACCACCTGGGGAGCTCAGAAATTACAAATACCACATAGTCTGGGTAAATATTCACAGTTCATTTATCTGATATGTCTTATATTCAGAATATATGAAGAGTCCCTATGTGCTAGGGAAGTAGGTCGGTGGTAGACTGCTTGCCAAGCATGTGCAAGTTCCTGAGTTTGAGCCTAACCCTGCAAAAAACCAATTTTTTTTTTAAAAACGAAGAATACTCATGAATGAACAATAGGACAAATCATCTAGTGTTTATTTTTTTTTTTTTTGTCTTTTCTTTTTTGGTGCTGGGATCGAACCCAGGGCCTCACGCATGCTAGGCAAGCACTTTACCACCGAGCTACATCTCAGCCCTCATCTAGTGTTTAAAAATAGACCAAAGACTTGAACAAATGCTTCACAAATGAAAGTATATGGGTGACCAATAAGCACATGAAAAGATGCCTATCATCATTTGTAATCAAAAGACTGAAAGTAAAATGACAATGAAATGGCCTTTCACAGACACTAGGAATGCTAACATCAAAACAGATGTTGGCAAAATGATGAACAACTGAAATGCTCACAAATAGTTGGAGGTATAAAATAGCACATCTATGCCAGAGAATTATGGCAAATTCATATACTTGAACATTAATCTTCAACCAACGGATTCCACTCCTACATACTAAATGGGGAAAGAAATGAATGAACAGATTCCCCTCCAAAAAAGACCTCTTTAGGAATGCTCATAGCAAGAGGTGGGGCAAGATGGCAGATCAGAGGCACCCACCATTTTGACTCCATAAATGAAAAGTCAGGAATACCAGAGAGATTATATTCTTAAGAGAGAAATAGAAGAAGAGCATTGGGAATCATGAAAGAGGTGGCAGGGCAGCAGAAAATGACAGAGAAAATGAGGCAACGAGAAAAGCAGCAAACAGTTCCAAGGTGGAAGCCAAAGACTCCATCACAAGGTAAGTGAGATGGCCCTAGTGAGAGACTGGCAATTCTAGCTGCAAGATAATCCCACACCTACTGCAAGCTTTAAATCCAGTGGTGGATTTGTGAGACAGTGACTGCTCCAGTGTGAAAGAGTAGCCTCCATAAAGAAATACATTCTGTTCTTCCCTTTATCTCAGAGGGCAACAGCAAGGTGCCATCTTGAAGGAGGGCCTATTGTTTGAAACAGATACTCTGGGGACTTGAACACAAAGAACAATCAACAGCTTAGGGAGTCTTGAGAAACCCTGCCACAATGTCTGCCATGAGAGGTGGTCAAAGACAGGGACAGGGTCAGATATGTTCCTACAGAGGAGTTCAAGTAGTGGGGAACTCCTGCAACCTCTTCTCTCCCTGGCAAGGAGGGAATCTTCTCGCCTGATGCTCAGGCAGAAACAAAGCAGCAAAACTGTGGCTGACTAAGTATTTGGACTCCGGGGCCTGCAGAGCCCTTCACCCCGACCCTCTCAATCATGTGATACAGCCATCTCCCCTCCACAGAGAGGTGAATTGTTGGGCTGGGCCTGAAAGCACTGAAATCCACTCCTGGAAATTGCATCCCTGAGTGTGTTTGTTAACAGTCAAGATGGAGTGCTAGAATCCAGCACCTCTGAATTAGGAGACTTCAACACCTCAGGGAGGTGAACGGCTAGATGGAGTCTGTCAGCATTGCAACCAGGAAGTAGAGAGACTAGATCCCTCAGTTCTCTCCCAGCCAATGAAGAACTCAGTGCTCTCTTTGCTTCCTTCACTCTTACACATTTGGAGGTTATGCTGAGGCTTGGATACTTGTTACTCTAGAGACACAAGTGGTGGGCACATGTGGAGCAAGTGGGGTTTGCCTAGCCCAGTCTCTAAAGCTCATTTCATCAAAAGCAGTTCCCGGTCCCAGTCCACAAACAAAGGAAACTTCTATAGTGAAAGCAACCCAGCCTCAGCCTCTCTACAAGAGACTCTAGCTAGCTTACTTTGATCTGAGCAGTGCTGGGAATCAGGTATGATAGCCTGAGCATTTGGGCAAATGACTGGCTACTGAGACATACTCCCCAGTCCAGCAGTGAGAAATAGCACCTCAACCCAGTACTGTGCTGTCTTGCCCGAACATCAAGACTATTTCAACTGAAAGAATACAGTTGAAAACTGTATTTCAACCTGTGAGGCACTGTTGGCTCTTGCCTATAATCCTACCTACTCAGGAGGCAGAGATCAGAAGGATCAAGGTTCAAAGCCAGCCTGGGCAAATAATTTGCAAGACACTATCTCAAAAAAAATCTAACACAAAAAGGGCTGGTGGAATGGCTCAAGGTGTCAGCCCTGAGTTCAAACCCCAGTACCACAAAACAAAACAAAAAAACCACTTCTGACCAATAACTTGGACTCAGATGTATAAATTGCAACGTAAAAAAAACACAAGTAATATGAAAAACAAGACAATGCATCTCCTTTGAAAGTCACCAATTCCACAACAAAGGATTTCAGCAATAGTGAAAAGGATGAAATTTCAAATAAGGAACTCAAAATAACAATGATAAGAATGATTAATGAAATTAAAGAGGACATTTATAAGCATGTGATTGAATTCAAAGAGGATACAAATAAACAGTTGAATGAAATAAGGCAGATAATGAAGGATATGAAAAAGGAATTCAATAAAGATATAGAAATAAAAAAATCAAATTGAAATCCTGGAAATGAAATGCAAATAAAAAACTCAGTTGAAAGCTTTGCTGATAAAATGGAGCAAGCTAAAACCAGAGTATCAGGGAGCAAAGATACAGTACAAGAATTAGGTCAATCAGACAAAGACAAAGAAAAATTACTAAAAAAAATGCAAATGAAATATGCAAGACCTCTGGGGCACCATCAAAAGACCAAATCTGTAAATCACGGAACACCAGACAGACAAGATCAGAAAAGAAACACTCTTAGACAAAGCACTAAATATACAAAACAAAGAAACAACATTAAAATCTTCAAGAGAGAAGCAACAAGTCACATATAAAGACAAACCCATTAGAATAACAGCATATTTCTCAACACAAACTCTAGAAGCAAGGAGGGCAAGGAGTGAGATAGTCCAAGCCCTGAAAGAAAATAGCTTTCAGCATAAATTTTTTTAAGTGTGAAGCAGGAGAGTTTATTGAGATAGAAAGGTACAGAGTAGGAGAGTAGAGCCCCCAGAGTTGGGAGGGGGTTCTAAGAGAGGGTGCCCTATCAGCCTAGACTAATGTATCCAGCAAAATTATCCTTCAAAATTGAAGAAATAAAAACCTTCCATGATAAACCAAAACTAAAGGAATTCATGACCACTTAACCAGCACTGCAGAAGACAAATTAAAGGAATCCTACACAGAGAAGAGGAAGATAAATGCAACCAGGAAAATACAGAAAAGAGTAAATTCTACTAGATCTATAGATTAGCAAATGAGGATGAGGAATGAAGCAAACATAACAAAACAACAAATGACAGAAACTGCAACACACCTTTCAATAGTAAGACTGAATGTTAATGGTCTCCATTCTCTAATCAAAAGGTAAAATGGCAGGTTGAATATAAAAAGTGAGCCCTGACGGGCACCAGTGTCTCACACCTATCAGGGAAGCTGAGATTGGAAGGCTTGAGGTTTTAGGTCAGCCTGGGTAACTAGTTCGTGAGATCTGCACCCCCATCTCCAAAATATTCAGAGAAAAATGGACTGGAGGTGTGGCTCAAGTGGTAAAGTGCCTATTTTGTAAGTGGAAAGCTCTGAGTTCAAATCCCAGCCCCATGAAAACAAAACCAATAGAAAAACACCACAGTTTAGCAGAACTTCTGGGATACTGCTGAAGCACTGCTAAGAGGAAAGTTTATAGCTATTAGCACCTACATCAAAAAACAAAAACCATCTCCCTAGAGAGATATCAGATAAGCTAATGATGCACTTCAATCTCCTAGAAAAATAAGAACAGGTCAAACCTGAAATTAGTAGACAGAAAGAAATAATAAAGATTAGGGCAGAAATTAATGAAATGGAGACAAAAAAATTACAAAGAATCGAACAAAAAGTTGATTCTTGGAAAGATAAGATTATTAAACCCTTAGCCAAACTAACCAAAATAGGGAAAAACAAAAAATAATAAAACTAGAAGTGAAAAGAGGACTATCACAACAAATACCAATGAAATCCAAAGGATCATTAGAAGATGGGTACTCAGGAGGCAGATATCAGGAGGCTAGTAGTTCAAAGCCAGCCTGGGCAAATTGTTCATGAGATCCTATTTTGAAAATACCCAACACAAAAAGGGTTGGTGGAATGGCTCGAGTGGTAGAGTGCCTGTATAGCAAGTGTAAGGCCCTGAGTTCAAGTCCTAGGACCACACACACACACAAAAAGAATCATTAGAGAATACTTTTAAAACTCATATTCTAATTAACTGGAAGGTCTAGAAGAAATGGATTAATTTCTAGATATACCTACTAAAATTAGAAGATATAAACCACTTAAGCAGATCTATAAGAAGCAATAAATTTGAAGCAGTAATAAAGAATCTCCCGATAAGTAAGAACTCAGGACTGGATGGATTCACTGCAGAATTCTATCAGCCCTTCCAAAATAACACTAATGCTCTTCAAACTATTCCATGATATAGAAAGGGAAGAGATGTTACCAAACTCACTCTATGAAGCTAGTATTGCTCTGATACCAAAATCTGATAAAGACACAACAAAAAATTAGACCAATTTCATTAATGAATATAAACACAAAATTCCCCAACAAAATGCTTGCAAATCAAATTCAACTATGCATTAAAAAGATCTTACACGATGATCAAATTGGTTTCATTCCATGGATACAAGGATTGTTCAACATATGCAGATCAGGACTGGAGGTATGGTTCAATCAGTAGAACACCTGCTTCATAAGCATGAAGCCTTGAGTTCAAACCCCAGTTCTGTCAAAAAATTCCACAAATCAATAAGCATAATATACTACATAAGCCTGATCATCTTAGTAGATGCAGAAAAATCCTTGACAAAATTTAATATCTTTTCATGATAAAAAGCCCTGAAGAAGTTAGGAATGGAAGGAACATATCTTAACATTATAAAGGCTATTTATGACAAACCTCTAGCCAACACCATACTAAATGGGAAACAACTGAAATAATTTCCTTTGAAATCAGGAACAAGACAAGGGTGTCCACTTTTCAATATAGTACTGTAATTCCTAGCCGGAGCAACAAGGCAAGAGAAAGAAATAAAAAGATATTCAAATAGGAAAGGGAGAAGTCAGTTTTTCCCTATTTGCATATGATATGATCCTATACTTAAAAAATCCTAAAGACCCCACCAACAGACTCCTAAATCTGATAAGCAGTTTCAGCAATGTAGCATGATATAAAATTAACACGCAAAAGTCAATAGCTTTGTTGGACACCAGTGGCTCATGACTGTAATCCTAGCTATTCAGGAGGCAGAGATCAGGAGGATCACAATTCAAGGCCAGTCCAGGTAAATAGTTCATGAGACCCTATCTCATAAATACCCAACACAAAACAGGGTGGGCAGAGTGGCTCAAGTAGTAGAACACTTCCTAGCAAACATGAGGCCTTGATTTCAAACCATAGTACTACCACACACAAAAAAGTAGCTTTTCTATATACCAGGAAAACAGTGCCATTCCTAACAGCCTCAGAAATATTAAATACCTAAGAGTAAATCTAGCAAGAGAGGTGAAAGACCTCTATAATGAAAATTACAAGGCCTTGAGAAAGAAACTGAGGAAGACACTGAAAGATGGAAAGATCTCTCATGTTCACAGATTGGCAGAATTAATATTGTGAAACAGGTATACTACTGAAGGCAATCTACAGATTCAATGCAGTTCCCATCAAAATTCCAATGTCATTCTTCACAAAAATAAAAACTCAATTCTAAAATTCATATGGAAACATAAAACACCCCAAATAGTAAAAGCTGTCTGGAGCAAAAAGAGCAACCCTGGAGGAATGACAATACCGAACTTCCAATTATACTATAGAGCCATTATAACAAAAACAGCGCACAAAGATCAATGGAATGGTATAGAAGACTCAGAAATAAAACCAACCATCTGATTTTTGGCAAATAAACCAAAAACACACACTGGAGAAAAGATACCTTCTTCAACAACTGGTGCTGGTAAAACTGGTTATCTAGAAGGCTGAATCTAGATCCCTCTCACCCTACACAAAAATCAATTCAAAATGGATCAAAGAGCTTAATGTAAGGCATGAAACTTTGAAACTATTGTAGGAAAACACAGGGAAAATACTGAACTATATAGACATGGGCAATTGTGCTCTAAATAGGCCTCTGATTGCCCACGAAATAAGAGCAAGAATTGACAAATGAGACTGCATCAAATTAAAAAAGCTTCAGCGCATTAAGGAAACAACTACCAGAGTCAAGAGACAGTGCACAGAATGGGGGAAAATCCCCCCCAACTATTCAATGCATAAAGTATTAATATAGAATATACAAAGAACTCTAACGATTAAACACCAAAATAACAAATAATCCAATTAGTAAGTGGGCAAATGAATTGAACAGATAGTTCTCAGAGGAAGAAGTACAAATTGCTAATAAATACATGAAGAAACATTAAATGTCCTTAGTCATAAAGGAAATGCAAATGAAAACTGCACTGAAATTTCATCTCATCCCAATGAGAATGGTAATCGTCTAGAAAACCAACAACAACAAATGCTGGTACAGATGCAGGGAAAAGGGTGCCAAACCACTGTTGGTGGGAATGTAAACCAGTGCAGCCCTGTGGAAATCAGTGTAGACTGTGTAATGAAATCCACCAAATACTTCTTGAAAAAAGGAGGAATTTAAAATGGGGGTGGTGGCTAAAGGAATATAGTAGAGAGGATGAAGTTGTTCAAAGTACACCCTATGCACCTTTGGAATTACCACACTGAAAGCCCCTTGCTCTATTAAGGCATACTAATAACAATTTAAAAAAGAATGCTCATAGCAAGTGTTCCAGTTTCTCCAGTATGACTAAACCAACCTCCCAGAAGCCAGTGGCATACAGTCACCATTTCTCATGCTCACACAGTCCATGGTTGGAACCTGAAAAGGGACATAATGCAGCAATTTTTATCTGCCCCAGGATGGCCAGTGTTTGCTCCCAGATGGTCCATTCATGCATCTGGCCTCAAGGCTTGGGTGGTTCAAGTCTGGGCTCAGCCAAGCCTCCAACCAGAGTGTCCACAGGAGGCTCACCTGTGTGTTCTGGCAGCTCAGGCCCCAAGACAAATGTTCCAGAGAGGTCCCAGTTCTGAGAAGCTGCCTGTTCTGTCTATTTGCCTGACCTTATGTGTGATAGCCTCGAGGTAACATGGTGTCTGTACTATCTTCTCAGGCCATCATAGAAATACCACAGACTGAGGCTTAAATAGCAGGTATTTATTGCCCCATTGTTCTGGAGGCTGGGAAGTCCAAATTCAAGGTGCCAGCAGTGGGTATGTTAGCTAGCTTTCTATTGCTGTGACAAAATACCTGAGAAAAGCAACTTAAAGGAGGAAATATTTATCGTGGATGGTGGTTTCAGTCATGGGTGGTTGTTTCCATTGTTTTTAGGCCACGATTAGGGAGAACATCATAATTGGGAGCATGTAGTTCAGCAGAGCTGCTCACCTCATGGCAGAGGAAGCAGAGAGCAATAGAAAGAGGCTGGGATAATATATACCTTTCTAGAAATCAACCCCAATGACCCAGTGACTTCTCCCAACCAGGTCCTGCCTCTAGTTTCCACCACCTCCCAATAATGCCATCAAATTATGAATCCATCAATGGACTAATCCACTGATTAAGTTAGAATCTTCATGATCTAATCACTTCCCAAAAGCCCATGAACTACAACCAAGCCTTTAACACATAAGCTTTGGGGGACATTTCAGATTCAGGCTATAACAGTGGGGTTCTGCTGGGTGGCGGTGGCTCCCGCCTGTAATCCAACTACTCAGGAGGCAGAGATCAGGAGGATTGCATTTGAAGTCAGCCCAGACAACTAGTTCGTGAGACCCTATCTCAAAAAACATAGGGCTGGTGAAGTGGCTCAAGGTGAAGGCCCTGAGTTCAAGCCCCAGTACCACAAAAAAAAAAAAAAAAGAGTGGGGTTCTAGTGTGGCCTTCCTTTCTTCCTTCCTTCCTCCCTCCCTCCCTCCCTCCCTTCCTTCCTTCCTTTGTAGTACTGGGCGCTGAACTCAGGGCCTTGCACTTGTTAGGCTGGCACTGTACCAATTGAGCCATGCTGGCAGCCTGACAACCACTTTCTTGCTGGGCACTCATGCTCTTTCCTCTAAATATCTGCAGGAAGAAGGAGAAAGAGAGAGAGCTCCTCTGTCTCTTCATCTTTAGTTTTCATTTATTCTTTACTTGATATATAACATTTGTACTTATTTATAATTATATTTATAATTCAGTACATGTATATGATGTATACCAATCAAATTAGGGTAATTAGCACGTCTACCTCCTCAGATACTAACATATCTTACTTAGAACCTTCAAAGTCTTTGACATGTATAAGTAGTTGTTATAGAATAGAGTTACCCTATGTAACATTAGAACTACTTACTCACTAACTGCGTCATGGTAATCCACTCTCTATTTCCTGACCCCCTCACCCCCACCCCGCCAACCTTTCTAGCCTTTAGTGACCTCTATTCTATTCTCCATTAGTAGGTGACCAAAATTTTTAACTTTCACAAATGAAGGTGAGTGAGAACATGAGGTATTTGTTTTTTCTTCCTCTGCTGGTACTGGGGTTTGAACTCAGGGCTTCATGCTTCCCAGACAGACACTCTACCACTTCAGCCACAACTCCAACTCATTTTTCCTCTTCTTGTAAGATACCAGGCCTATCAAATTTGGGTCCTACCCTTGTGTGTTGGTCAGTTGTTTGTTTGGTTTTTTTTTGGTACTGGGGCTGACCTTCACCTTGAGTCACTCCACCATCCCTTTTTTGTGAAGGGTTTTTTTCAAGATAGGGTCTTGAAACCTATATGCTGGGCTGGCTTCAAACCATGATCTTCCTGATCTCTGCCTCCTGAGTAGCTAGGATTACAGGAGTGAGCCAGCAGCTCCCTGTCTAGTTTCTTGTTATTGCCCAGTTTTTTGTTATTGTGACAAATACCTGAGAGAAACAATTTAAAAGGAGCAAAGATTTCTTTTGGCTTACGATTTCAGAGTTTTCATTAAGGGGTTATTACCAATGTCCTGGCAGGCATGCATCTTGTCTTAGTGTATTCAAGCTGCTATAACAAAATACCACAAATTGGGTGGCTTATTAAACAATGGAAATGTACTTCTCACAGTTCTGGAGGCTGGCAGCCCAAGATCAAGGTGTGGGGTGAAGGTCCATCTTCTCACAGTAACCTCACATGGCAGGTGAGCTAGCTCTCTGCAGCAAGGCAGTAATTCCAATCATGAGGCTCCACTCTCATGCCCTAATCACCTCCCAAAGCTCTGCCTCCTAATATCACTTTGGGGGTTAAAACCAAACACACAAACTTGGTGAGGGGATACAATCATTCAGGCCACAGCACTTATTGTGCCTCTTTTAGCATGAGGCAGCTGGCCACACTCCTTGGCTCATGGCTACATCTCTCCTATCTCTGCTTCTCATCACACCATCTTCTCCTCTGATTCCCAACCTTTCATGTCCCCCTTCTTCTTTTTTTTTCATGTCCCCCTTCTAAGGACATAGGTCCCATCCAAATAAGCCATCTCTCCATTTCAAGATCCTTAACTTAATCACTTCTGCCCAGCTCTTTTCCCATGTAAGGTAACCTCTCTGGGGGTTTCTGGGGATTAGGATGTGGACATATTTGGAGAACTATTATTCATCTTACCACCCGGTGCTGTTGAAAGTGCACACTTTCTTAAATGTCAGTGAGAGGACAGACCCGCCCCTACAGTATTGGAGCCCAAAGGACTGAAATAGTTTTCACTTTTATCTCAAACTATTTCATAAAAGTGACCTACAAAAAATGTTCCCTGTCTCCCTAGACTATAGCATTACACATCAGCTGTCCCAAATAAATGGACTCTGGGGTGGTGATCGCATTAACTGAGAACACAATTTCCTTTCTCACATCCCAAGACAACAAGGCCCATTACAGCATGAGAACTTGAGAACAGTAACTGACCTCTGTTACAAGAGGAAGAAGAGGAATGGATGTCAGTCACAATAGCAGAAAGCAGTATTTGTAGAGCAGTGTATTATCTCTCCTTTTATATAGCGATGGAAAATAGACACCAGATGATCCTGAAAACGTGCTGATGGGACTCCTTGGGGGTGAGCACACACACTCCCCAAACATTTTTGAGCGCTTACTGTGTGCCAGGCACAGAGTGCTTGGAAAGAACTGCTCTTCCTTCCCACTGTCATTCTTTAATTTCCTCCAGACGAACATTCCTTCAGATCAGCTTTATCTGTTGTCAGCTGTTTCCTATGTGTGGACTTGTCTCCTCAGCCTACAGGATAAATACCAGGTCACCACTTGGGTATAGTATTCTCCCTCTGGACCCACAAACTTCAGCTGAAACAATCTAAATAGGGACAGTTAACTCTTTTCTATTGTGTCGCTTAAGTACTAAACTCTTGACATAAAACACCACAGGTGTCTGTACTTCCTGCAGGTCACAACTGAGGACTCTGCGGATCCTGTGCCACCACACTGCATAGTAGCTTGAAAACACCCGCTTTGCATGGTGCCTCATCTCTTATTCAGTTCAGGGGCTGTTTCCTCACACCAGGTCACATCTGTCACCCTGAACTCTTCTGTCCAAAGTTCTTGACTGCTCTGTTTCGTTAATGGTTTTCTGGGAATGGTTTGCTTCCCAGTGGTATCCAGACTTCTGGGTGGTCAAACGTGTCCCACACTAGAAGGCTGGATCCCCAAAACCTCTCCATGGAGGTCTGAGCAATGCTATCATGTCAGTTCAAAAACTATTTGACTAGGCCATCTCTGAGTTCTTTTCTACTAACAAAAGTACGTTGTTGCCCTGGGGGTGGGGTTTAGGGTAGAGCACTTGCCTAGCATGGCCCTGGGTTCCTTCCTCAGCACTGGAAAACACGGCTATTGTTCTATACTTTTATTATTTCGTGTTTTTTTCTTCTTTCTTTTTTCTCCCCAAGATTGGTTTGTTTATTTATTTTCTTTTTGAGATAGGGTCTTGCTCTATAGACCAGGCTGGCTTGGAACTCTTGAGTGCTGGGATTAGTGTGCACCACCATGCCTGGCTCTATTGTGTCCTTTTAATACATAATTTAAATTGTAATGGGAAGTAAAGATTTCAGAGAAGTAACCAAAAATGATCTGTCCTTGATTTATTTCTAGGCACCACAAATTCCCAGCCTGAAACATACACTCTTCTTAGCAGCGCAAAGCAATAATGCCCTCTGACCTTTTCACTGGAAGGAGATTAAGTCCTTCATCTCCACTCCAATTTGCTGCTTAGACACAAAGAGAAAGCCTAGTGAGTGTTCCAGGAGGTCTCGCATTATTAAGCCTCATTGAACAAGGCAGGAGGTGACCTTCCTGGGCTCCTGCACCTCCCTCTGCCGTCCTGGCACCTCTGCTAGAGCTGTTGTGCCACTTTTTCCCTTTTTTGTCTCATTGAGAAAGAAAGATGTGCTCCACAGGTTGTTCCTGGTTGGGCTGGGTATTCCCTCTAGGGTTCCTGAGCAAGAAGCAGACGGTGCCTGCGGCACATCTTTCCACAGTACTGCTGTAGGGAGGCAAGAGGTAGAATGTGGCCTTGCAAAGCTTCAAAAGGGGACCATCAGGCAAGGCCACAGGTCCCAGCAGTACATTACTGCCCAGGTTGCAGCCTCCTGGGCAAAGACCCAGGTTAATCTTCAGAAGGCTTAGAGATCCCCCTCTGGAAACATCTTCTCCAGCCTGGAGCATGCCTCTTTCACCCTCTACACTTCTACCGTTGTGGGAGGAGTCTCCGTGGGTGTCTCACAGTTCTGCATGTCTTGCAAGCATGTCCTTTGTTTTAGGTTTCCTTTCAAGAATGTATAGTAAATGGCCTTCAAGACAAACCGTGTCTTTCTCCAAAGCAAGGACAGTTTGCTTACACTCATGGAAATATGAAGAGTGCCCTGGAGTAATAGGACAGATAGGCTTACTGCAGGTATTCAGGGTCCACAAGCTCAGATTCTCTCAAATTGTGCACTCAAGTCATTGGGCGTGTAGGTGTTAGCATCGGGCTCAGGGAAATAGGGCTAGATAGTGGATACGCTGGCTACTGCTATTATCATGAATAATAGGGCTCTGTGGGCACCCAGGAGGGTAACAGCCTAACGGTCAGCTAGCAAGCAAGGAAACCACTCAGCCATCTTTAGGAAGTTGGCATTCCCCAGTGTTGGACTCAAGGCCAATCAATGCCCCTCCCCCAGAAGGCTTCTGCCAAGACCCCTTGTGTTTTCAATAAACACTCCAAGTCAATTGAGTCAATTGGTGTTGAATTTAGAAATGTAAATATTTCAGTTCCGATATATTGCAGCCCAGCAATGCTGTCTACTTTAAGGTCACTGAACACTTCAGCTGTTGCTTACACCTAGGAATGCAGGTACAGAGCATTTAAAAAGTTCTATATGAGATGTTTTAGTGCCACCTACTGGCTGCTGTCTAATTTTTAAAAATTCTAGACACAGATCATCTCATGGTGATGACACTGCCAGTTAGAAACCAAAGAGAGAATCAGGCGTCAGGGTCAGGCTTTCTTAACAAGTCACTCTCCTGAGAACTTTGTCCAGTGGACCAGCATCCCAAGAACAGCACCCCCACCACCTAAAGGTTTCCACTAAGTCCCCCCTCTTAAAGGTACCACCACCCCACTGAGGACCAAGCCCCCAACACATCACCCTTTGAGGCTAAATCACATCCAAGCCATAACTGGAATTTAAAAATATATTATCTTGACAAAATTTCTATATACTAGATACACATATTCTTTTATTTTAAGTAAATGCATAGAAAAGGTGTGAAAAGAGGTACACAGTAACAATTAACTTTGGGTGAGGAGGTTAGATTGTGGGGTGAAAGGCAACTTTAACTTTTTACCGTACATGCACCTGTATATAAAAACAGGTCTTATAACA
Organism: Castor canadensis; assembly: GCF_047511655.1. Lineage (NCBI taxonomy): Eukaryota > Metazoa > Chordata > Mammalia > Rodentia > Castoridae > Castor > Castor canadensis. Next base: position 66,100,817 of record NC_133389.1, read on the forward strand.
ATTGCACAACTTTAAAAATGGTCAAGAGAATGAGAAAATATTTGAAAAAGACACATTTGATAAAAATTATCCAAAATATACAAAGAACACACCATTGAAGTATAAGAAAACCCAGCTAATAAATGGGCAAAAGTATTGAATGGACACCTTACCAAAAAAGATATGCAGATGCCAAATAAGTATCTTAAAAGATCATATGTCATGAAAGAAACGCAAATTAAAACAACAGTGAGATACTACTATAGACCGATTGAATGGCCCCAATCCAGAACACTAACAACACTAGACACTGGAGAGGATATGGAGCAACAGGAATTCTCATTCATCAATAGTCATAAATACAAAATGGTACAACCACTTTTGGCAGTTTCTTAATTAATTAAATATACTTTTATCGTGTTACCCAGCAATCACACTCCTTGGTATTTACTTGAAGGAGTTGAAAATTTTTGCATACATACACACAATTGTTTGCACAAGCTTTTATTCATAATTGCCAAAACATGGAAGCAACCAAGATAAGCTTCAGTAGGTGAATGGATAAACAGTAGTACATCCAGTTATCAAGCCTGAAAAGACACAGAGGAGCCTCAAAAGCATATTACTAAGTCAAAGATGCCAAAGACGTCAAAGCATATTACTAAGTCAAAGACGCCAAAGACGTCAAAGACGTCAAAGACGCCAATCTGAAAAATGTGACAAAGTCCATGATTCTAACTATATGACATTCTGGAAAAGACAAAGCCATGGAGAATGTGGAAGCATCAGTGGTGGGCAGGGATTAGGGGAGAGGAGGATGAATAGGCAAAACAGAGGATTTCTAGGGCTGTGAATGTATGATATTGTAACAGTGGATACATGTCTTTTTACATTTGTTAAAACCTATGGGGCGGTTAGAGGTATGGCTCAAGTAGTAGAGTGCCTGCCTGGCAAAGTGCAAGGCTGAGTTCAAACCTCAGGACCACAAAAAACCAAATCAAATCAAACTCATGGAAGGTCCAACACCAAAAATGAGCCCTAACGTAAAAGGGAGTTTGGTGATGCTGCTATCACCACTCTGGTGTGGGATGTTGATAGTGGAGGAGGCTGTGTGTGTAAATAGGGGTGTATATGGGAACTCTTTGTATTTTGTGCTCAACTTTGCTGTGAACCCAAAAGTGTTGTAAAAGTTAATTTAAAAAAAGTCCTGTTTCCCCTATTCAAATTCCACCTTCTCTCAGATCTTGGTTAACTCCATTTCAATATAGCTTTTCAAAAATATTTAAAAATTTTAAGTTTCTGGTGTTTTAATAAATTGAATATTTGTAGACAGTGAATACTTTTTTGGAAATGAGTGTTTTTGACCTTAAAGAAGTTCAGTTGCTAGTGGTTATAGCTACAACACATGAACTTGGAGTCTGCCTCTAAGGGCAGAAATAAAGTCTTATTTTTAGTTTTAAAAAAAGGAAGTTAAAAAGAAATTCAGAAAGGTTAGGTCATTTCCCCTCTTCTCTCACAGGTTTCTGTGCAGTCCACCAGAGGGGAGGTTGGGACGAATTATTCGGAAAACTTTGTAACTGTTCATTTTATCACACCTCAGGCTCATGCCATTCCTGGCCATAATCTAAAGTGCAAGCCCCTCTGCTGACTCATTTCTTCATTTTTCTCTGTACTTTCTCTTCCCTGACCCAATCTTCTTTTTCCCATTCTATCTAAGTTTACTATGCCTCCTGGACTGCCTTTCTCTGATTAAAAAAAAAAAAAAAAAAAAAAATCCTTAAAATCTTAACCTCTGATAACATGTTCCTCCACTTTCTGGCTTTGCCTGAATCCTTTTGTTTTTGTTTTTGTTGGCTGTATGGGGGCTTGAGCTCAGGGCCTTGTGTACTTGTCACTCTGTCAGCTCTTAACAGAATCCTTGATTTTTTTTTTTTTTCTTATTTTACTTATTTCTCCTTTGGAGACTAGGGCTCCAGGGTAGTTCTCATTTCCACTACGTCTTCATCCCCATTTTGGCTCCAGCTGTGACTTTTTCCCCCCTACTATGGTTTGAACTCAGGGCCTACATCTCGAGTCACTCCACCAGCCCTTTTTTTTTGCGATTTTTTTTTTTCGAGATAGGATCTGGCAAACTATTTGCCTCAGCTGTTTCTGAACAACGATCCTCCTGATCTGCACCTCCGGGCGCCCCGCACGTCTTCGCTTTTGAAGACCTGGGCAGTCATGGAGCGCTCACCCCTAGCTAAACCCAGCTAAGCTGTGGAGCGCGCCGACTCTGCGGGTGGTAGGGACGTCTCTCACCCGCGCGCGCTAGCGAGCCAGGGCGGGCGGAGTAGGCGCAGGCACATGGGCCGTGCGCGCGCCCGCGGCGGCTCGGGTGGCTGCCGGCCGCGCGCCACCGCCGCCCTCTAGGTGGCTGGAGGGGCAGACGGAGGCGGCGCGTCGGCGGAAGCCATGTTTGTGGCGCGCAGCATCGCGGCGGACCACAAGGATCTCATCCATGATGTCTCTTTCGACTTCCACGGGCGGCGGATGGCCACCTGCTCCAGCGACCAGAGCGTCAAGGTGCGCGCAGCGCTCTCGGGCCTGCCAAGCCAGGAAGGAGGGGGAGGAGTGAGAGGAGGGTACGCCGGCGTGGAGAAAAGGAACTAGTCCCGACTTCAGCCTACGCCGCCGGGCACGAGGCACGGAACCCTGGGCAGCGAGCAACCTCCGGCGGGCGAGCCCGCGCTGGGACGAGACCTCCCCGCCCCGGCATTGTGGGGTCACGCACGGCGGCCCGCGCACCCGGCGACTGCGCGGGTCCGGTGCGTCTGCGCGGGTCGGCGTCTCCCCACGTGCGCGCTCCCGCTCTCCCTGGGGTGGGGGCGGCGTTGAGCGCACGAACCGGTCACGCTTTCCGGGGTCAAGTCGCGCTTCCGGGGTCGGGTCTCTGGGTGAGGGGCGCGGAGCCCGCTGCTGGCGCTCGGCGGTGTTTGGGGTCCGCTTGGCGCTTGGGAGCCATTGGCTTTACGCCGTCGCACTTGCTGGGCCAGAGGGCTTTCCGACGGGGTCTGAAGGAAGGGCTGGCTGTTCACCCCGCCTGGGCAGATTTTTTTCTCTTTAATTTCAGACCAGAAAGGAAAATACAAACCAGTTAGGTCCAGTGAAGTTCTCTGCTTGCTATCTAGTAATTGGTGGGCCGGTTTCTAATGCGTGAACGTCTTAGACTGTGCGGACAAGCAGAATCTATAATACGAGGATGAGATTTGGGATTTGGGAATCTCAGATACGTATACGTATACGTACGTATACGGCAGCATTTGTTATTTAACTCTTGAAGATGAAATTTGTAGTAAGGATTATTTGTATTTTGGTCCACTCCAAAATAATCGAAAAACTGAAGGACAATTTTCATTATTCACGTTCGAGTTTGATGCCAGTGATCTCTCGAGGACAAAGTTATCAATCGAATAAACAGGGTTATGATTCTTAACAGGCTTAGGATCACTTTAGAAATGCTTAACTACATAGCCATTTTAAAGTGTACATTTGAGCGGCAATAAGCACAACTCACATTGCTCTGGGGGGTGGGCAGTACTAGGGTTTGAACTCAGGGCCTACGTCTTGCTAGGTAGGTGCTCCACCACTTGAGCAAAAAAGCCTCCGGCCCTTTTTTTTGCTTTAGTTATTCTTCAGATAGGGTCTCTCGTTTTGCCCAGGGCCAGCCTCAGACTGGTACAAGGCTTAGCTATTCCATTCACATACCTGGGACACAGGTACTGGGCCACCACACTTAATTGTTGAGATGGGGTCTGGCTAACTTTTTGCCCCTGCTGACCTCAGTATACCTCCTGAGTAGCTGCACTTAGCCCATCAGTCGTTCACATTGTGTAACCATCATCGCTGTACATCTCAGAACATTCTCATCATCCCAAACTGAAACTATCCACTACCTATCCCTTTTGGCTCCCAGCCCTGGTAATCTCTATTCTGCTTTCTGTCTACGAATTTGGCTATTATAAATGAAACCATGGAATATGTGTCCTTTTTGGGTCTGGTTTATTTCATTTGCAGTAATTTCTCTTCTGAAATTAGTATTTTAAAAGCTTTTGATAAGAATTAGAAAATTGCTTTTTCTCTCCCAGTGCTGGAGCCTAGGTCCTCCCACCTGGTAGACAAGCAGTGCACCACTGATCTATACCACCAGTCCAGGTTACCACTTAGCATTGCCAGTGACAGTATTGGTCTGATAGCGTCATTGCCCATGCTGGACACTGTCAGTATATTTTTAACAGATTAAATTGGAACCTTGTTTTTGTAATCCATAATTTTGGGGGGTAATAAAGTTGGATGCTTTGCTTTAGCTTTTGTTAGTGTACAGTTAATCCGTGTTATTTTGCCTATTCATTAAAATTTATTTGTAATCCCAGAGTCAACACCCTCTGCCTTACAGAGAAAATACAAGAGTCCAATAAGCGTCTTTCAGGCATGAGTTACAGCACTGTTGGCTGTGAGTTCAGTGTTGGTGAATCAACAATACATGTGAAATAAGATGTTTTTAAGCAGAAACACACAACAAGTTTGTATAAATCAGTTGATGATCATGGTAGACCAGAGCCTCATAGGAACCTAACCTGCCTCTCCTCTAGGAGCAGCATTTCAGTAGTCAAGGTGACTTTACAGGACATTGATAATGAGAGTGGAGGGACTGGGGGCGTGGCTCAGTAAAATGCCTGCCTATCATAAGGTCTTGGGTGTGAGCCTCAGTAACAACAACAAAAAAAAAACCAGAGTGGGGAGGGGAAGAGAACGGGAAGCGGGCAGGAAGAGGGGGAGAAAAATTGATTATAACTGTCTCCATTACCTGTTAGGGCCTGAGTTCCTGGATCCCTCAGTGGTTGCCCCAGTGCCTGGCACATTCAAGGTTCTCAATAAATATTTGATTAACTGAAGGAGTGTTTCCTTACTAGTTTTGTTCTTTTGTGAATTTTAAGTTGTCCTCTTTGCTAATACACAGATTTTTTTTTTTTGTCAATTTGTAGGAATCCTTTGTATAAAGTATCTGCTTTTTATTTTCTTACAGGTCTGGGATAAAAGTGAAAGTGGAGATTGGCATTGTACTGCTAGCTGGAAGGTTTGTATTTATTTTTACTTGAAATATTTACTATTTCATAGTGTTAATGACATAGCAATTTCAACTTTGAGAAAATTTATAAAATTTATATGTAGGTCTTTTCCTAGAAAGACAGTTTACATCTTTTCACTATTAAAGTAATAAAAATATGTTTCAGAGAATTTGTGAATAACTAAGTATATTTATGTAGCATTCTAACATAAATGTTATTAGAATTTTACCAGATTTCTTTACCTTTTCTCCTTATTTTTTGCTTATTTTTTGGTGGGACTGGGGTTTGAACTCAGGGCTTTGTGCTTGCAAAGCAGGTACTCTACCATTTGAGCCATACTCCAGTCCATTTTGGGATCTCGTGAACTATTCACCTGGGCTGGCTTCGAATGGTTATCCTCTGGTTTTAGCCTCCCAGTTAGCTAGGATTACAGCTGTGAGTCATACTTTTTTCTTTTAAATATTTTTCGTAATGATGTTTCATACATAATTTTATTTCTTGATTTTTTTTTTTAAACACTTTTATTGAGGTAGCATACTTTATACCTTAAAGTCATGGGCTGGGGGCTGTGACTCAGTGGTAGGGCACCTGCCTATTAAGCACAAGGCCTGAGTTCAAATCCCAGTACCACCCTCCCCCCAAGAAAGAAAGAAAAAAAAAAAGGAAGAAAAGAAGTTGTCAGAGTCTAAGAGATCAAAGTAGAAAAATGACATCAGACTGGGGATGGTGGTGCATGCCTATAATTCTGGCATGGAGGATGCTGAGATAGGAGGATCACAAGATCAGGGCCAGCCTGGGCGGTGTAGTGAGTTCCATGCCAGTAATTTTATGTGTTACAGTTTAGTGAGCTTTAGTAAACTTAAACAGTTGTGCAGTCTTCACCACAATCCAGTTTTAGAACACTTCCAACAACTTAGACCGTTCCCTTATGCCCATGTGCAACTAGCTCCTATTCCTGCCCCAGGCTCCAGTCAACCACTGATCCTTTCTATCTCTAGAGTTTCATCTTTTCTAGAAATTTCATGTAGATGGAATCTTTACATAGCTTTCTCATTGCTGTGACCAAAGCACCTAAAAGAACAACTTAAAGGGGGAAAGATTTTTTTGTCTCACACTTTCAGAGGGTTTAGTGCATGGTTTGTTGACCCCATGTGCTTGGGCAGAACATAATGTGGCAGCAGCGTACGGCAGAGAAGGTTCTTAACCTCATGGTGGACAGGAAACAGAGAGATAGGAAGGAGCCAGGGATAAGATACTCCCAAGGACCCTCCCCCAAGTGACCTACTTCCTCCTGCTAGATTCTATCTCCTAAAGTTTCTAGATCCTTCCAAAATAATACCATTAGCGAGGGAGGAACCCTTAGCACATGAGCCTTTTGTGGGGACACTTCATATCCAAACCATTAACACCTTATACATAGTGCTTTGTGTAGGCTACTGTTAGCATGTTTTTTGAGGTTCATTAGCATTGTCTCATTTGTCAGTCTGTTCATTTGTAATGCTGAGTTGTCTATTGTGTAGATAACACTACATTTTGTTTATTTATCAGCCAATGAACATTTGAGTTATTTTTAGTTTTTGGTTACCATGAATGTTTTTATTAGTCAGCTTTCCCAGCACTGTAGGAAAACATCTGAGACAATCAGTTTACAAAGAGAAGAGTAAACCAGTTTACAAGGAGAAGAGTAATAGGCTCACAGTTTTGGAGGTTTTAGTCTATGATTAGTTGGCCTACCACTTTGAGGCCTGTGGCATGGCAACATATCATGGTGGGACCATGTGGTGGAACTCACCCTATGGCAAGGGAGCAAAGACAGAAAGAGGAAGGGTCCCTCCGGGGCACACTCCCAATGATATCAAGGCCTCCTACAAGGCCTCAAATCTTAAAGGTTCTACTGCCTCCCAATAGTGTCTCCTGGGGACTAACTTCCAATATATAGGTCTTTAGAAGATACTCAGAGTCTAGACTATAGCAGTGTTGTTATGAACATGCTGTACAAGTCTTTGTGTGGACCTGTGTTTTCATTTCTCTTGGGTAGATGTGTAGGAGTGGAATTGCTGGGTTGTGTGTGTTTAGCTTTCTAAGAAGCTCTGTTCCAAAGTGACTATCATTTTAAATTTACTCAGGTCGTATATGAGGGTTCTAGTTTCTTCACATCCTCATCTACCCTTGATACCACTGTCTTTTGTTTTTTATTATAATCTTTTTAGTGGGTATGAAGTGGTATCTCATTGGATTTTCACTTAAATTTCCTTAGTAATTAGTGTTGATAATTATCTTTTCATGTGTTTATTTGTTCTTCGTATATCTTTTTTGGTGAAGGGTCTATCTAAGTTTTTTGTCCTTCTTGAAAAAAAATTATGATAAGATTTACTTAACATTATTTTAAAGTAAATAAGTGGCATTTATTTCATTTACAAAGTTATACAGCTACCGATCTCTTTAATACCAAAACATTGTTATTCTAAAAGGAAACCCCTACCTCATGCCTTTTAGTCTAACATATTTCATAATTTACTTTCCTGTGCCTTTAAAGACTCTTTATAAAATATTGATTAAATATTCCCTATTTTGCTTACCTGATGGATATTTAAGTTGTTGTTTTTTTTTTAAATTGTGATAAATGTCTCTGTGCAAACCTTATTCTTTAGCTTGTGCTTTTCTGGGAATCTTAACATTTAATAAAATCTCTGTGCCTTAGTGCATTTTTTCCTTATAGTATAAGTAAGACTTGAAGATGAAATGCAGAAGACTAGACAAACTAGGATTAAAAAACAAGGGAGCACCAGGCACCCGTGGCTCACACCTGTAATCCTAGCTACTTGGGAGGTTGAGATCAGGAGGATTATGGTTTGAGGCCAGCCTGGTAGGAAGTTTAAGAGTCCCCATTTCCAAAATACCCAGAGCAAAATGGACTGGAGTACATGCTTTGCAAGCATGAAGCCCTGAGTTTAAATCCAAGTCCCTCCCCCCAACCCCCCCCCCCTCAAGCCCCCAAAACAACAAGGGTGTGTTGTTACCATGTAGAAATACTGGGTTAAGAAAGTATTCTTAGGCTGGGCACCAGTAGCTCATGCTTGTAATCCTAGCTACTCAGGAGGCAGAGATCGGGAGGATGGATCATGGTTCGAAGCCAGCCCAGGCAAATAGTTTGTGAGACTCTATCTTGAAAAAAAACCCATCACAAAAAAGGGCTGGTGAAGTGGCTCAAGGTATAGGCCCTGAATTCAAGCCCCAGTACTGACAAAAAAAAAAAGAAAAAGAAAGCATTCTTAGGTTGCTGAATATAAAAAATGTTAGATATACAGAAGTATAGAATCTTTTTTTTTTTTTTGCGGGAGTGGCTGGAAGTACAAGATCAAGTGTTTTCTGGTAAGCTCTCTTCTTCATTTGCATGTATAGCCACCTTCTTCCTTTTTGCTGTGTCCTTGCTGCCATTTCCTATGTGTGCATATATCTGGTGACTCTTATTGTTATAGGAGTACGAGTTGTGTTAGTGGGGGATTCTCTGGCTGAAGGGCTGAGCAGTCCCACAGTGTGCCTCCTGTAGACTGGACACTGAGGAAAGCTGATGGCATAGTTCCCCAGCTTGAGAACCTGAGAGCCAATGGGATAGATTCCAGTTCAGGTCTGATGCTGCATGTTATTAACCAAGGAATTGCTCAAAACTCAGAATTTGAAGTACTGTGTTTGTACCATCATAAAATCAGAGTTAGAAGGTGAATCGTTGTAAATTGTAGACCATGTGATTTTTCTCACTGGGCTTCTCATTTTTGCTCATTCAATTCATCTTTTCCTGGGATAGTTCATTATCTAACCAGACATCAGTCAGAATTATTTAAGCATTTTGTTGCTAGAGTCTCTGTATAATGTTAGGCTTTTGAAGTAAATAAAAATAATGGTAAAATAATAATTGTTATAGTAAAAAATAATAGTAAGAAAAAAAATACATTTTTTTGCAGTGCTGGAGATCAGACCCAGGGCCTCACACACGCTATCACTGAGCTAATGCCAGTTCCAAGTAATTGTGTTAAAGCAGAATAGTACTTTTTGTTGAGTTCTAATTTATATGCTGTAATAATTATCCATTGAAAGTGTAAAATTTAATGATGTTTACAAAGTTGTATACCCATCACACCAGAACATTTTCATCACCTCACAAAGAAACACTGTATCCACCGCAGTCATTTCCCATTCCCCCTTCCCCAGTCCTTGCTAACCACTAATCCACTTTCTTTCTTTGGATTAGTTTAATTTTACTTATTTTGCTAGGTCGATGTTTCTTGTAAAACAAGTTTAAAAAAGCAGGTTAAAAACATGGCAGATTTTAGAATCTGTTCCTAGGCTTGATTAGGCTACATTGTGAAGCAAGTCTCCAACTGTTAGTAGTGGAAGTAATGAGCTTTATCTCTCTGGGTTTGTTTTTATTAGTTATATGTTAGAATCACTTAACTCCAGGAGGCCACAGTCCTAAATATAGACTAAAAAATTTTAGAATTTAATTTTTTAATTTTAATGTTAAATTGATCAGCTTTCTCCTACTGACGTAAAAATATCTGTATTCTCTTTCCTTGAGTAAAACCTCGTATGTACTAAGTATGAGTGAAGTCAGTTCTGTTTTGTTTTTAATTCCTCAGACACACAGTGGATCTGTATGGCGTGTGACATGGGCCCACCCTGAATTTGGACAGGTTTTAGCTTCCTGTTCTTTTGACCGAACAGCTGCTGTTTGGGAAGAAATAGTAGGAGAATCGAATGATAAACTGCGAGGACAGAGTCACTGGGTGAGACATTTGTTAGTCCTGAGGGAAGCAGGACATGGAAGTGGGACATGTGAGCAGGAGCATGAGTAAATCTAAGAGTACCTACCTTAGACACTGGGTAATGTGACATCACTTCCCAGTGTACTTTATCAATTTCACTGTTTTTCCATGTTTCTCCAGGGTACCTATGGCATTGTTTCATTATGACCCATGATAAATCCAGAGTTTTTGCTTTGCATTTGCATCTGATTATATGTATTAGCATATTTTACATGATTTTAGATGGTAATTAGTATATGACTTTAGACTATCCTCTAAAATTCTTTATATTTATTTTAAATTTATTAGCATATAATAGTTGTATAGGGGATACATTATTATATTTACATATGTGCTTACTATGTATCTTAGTTAGATTTATCTCCTCCATCATTCTCCCTCTTCCATATTCCCCTCCCCCCATCCTCTAAAATTCTTGAAATTGAAAAATAGTTTTCCTGTTTTGTGGTTAATGGTTTTTTTTTTTTTTTGCCACGACTGAGGTTTGAAATCAGGGCGGTGCTCTTGCAAAGAAGGCACTCTACTACTTGATCCATACCTCCAGTCCTGTGGTTACTTTTTTGTTGTTTTTTGGTGGTGCTGGGGATTGAACACAGGCTCATGGATGCCAACCATGTGCAGGCTCCTCTTTCGTGGATACTTTGTTTTCTTACAAAATACTCTGTATTTTATTTGCATCTATTTTGTTCTCCTTCTGCCTTGATTGGATGTGCTGCTTAAGTTTCTCATCTATAGAGCAAGAGAATTGGACTGTATATTATCTTTAAGACTGTTTCTCTGTATGTATGTGTGTGTGTGTGTGTTTTTCTGGTACTAGAGTTTGAACTAGGTGCTCTACCACTTGAGCCACTTCACTAGTCCTGTTCCAATGTTTTTATTGAATATTTATCTGCAGCCTTTTATTTTCCTCTCTATAATTTACTTTTCGTAATGGATAATCACAAACACGAAATTTGAAAGGCATACTCAAATGTAGAGTGCCTGCCTAGCCAGTGTTGTGAGACTCTTGAGTCAAACCCCAGTACCACCAAAAAAAAAAAAAAAAATAGAAAAAAGGGTGCCAACTTCCTCCTCAACTCTTCCCTTTTGGACTGAGTTGTATCCCTAGAGGCAGCCACTGCTGAAGGTGTTTTGCATGTTCTTCCAGATGTCATCCATTTGTTTACCAGGGCAGTGGTGGTCTAAATGGGGTTAACTGACATTAATGCTTAAGAGAAGTTGCAAGCCTTCTATTTACTATTGAAGGATCCTGATTCATTTAATTTACTGGTTGCAGCATGCTTTACATGACAGAACTATCTGTGTGAAAATTCTAACATTTTCTGGTTTTATGAGCAGTCTGCTTAAGAGAGATTGCGTACGTAAAATAAAGTTAGGCCTTCTAAGGCAGACTTTATTTTGCTTTAAAGGCAGTAATTAATTATACCTCACTAATTTTTTTAGTAGTTATATATGTGGTATTTTGCAAAATGCTTTGTAGGAAATTGAGGCCCATACAGGTTTTAAAAAACTTACTCAAGGGCTAGTAGAGTGGCTCAAGCAGTAAGAATGCCCGCCTAGCAAACCTGAGGCCCTGAGTTCAAACCCCAGTGCTGCCAAAAAACAAAACAAAAAAAACCTAAGGGGTTATATTCCTAGTAAATAGCAGAGAACTTTCTGTGTGATTTTAGAGCATGTATTCTTTCAAATCAACCATGTGTTCTTTTTGTGTATGATTTAAACTGCTGTTTTTTTTCAGGTGAAGAGGACAACTCTAGTGGATAGCAGAACGTCTGTTACTGATGTGAAATTTGCTCCCAAGCATATGGGTCTCATGTTAGCAACCTGTTCAGCAGATGGTATAGTAAGAATATATGAGGCACCAGATGTTATGAATCTCAGCCAGTGGTCCCTGCAGCATGAGATCTCATGTAAGCTAAGCTGTAGTTGTATTTCTTGGAACCCTTCAAGGTAAGCTTACTTATCAAACCTCTGATAATATAATTCTAGCAAAACAAGCTAGTAGTTTCTTTATTTTTAAGGCAGGAAAGATTTATTTTGGCTCAGGGTTTTAGAAGTGTCATTATGTTATGGTGGGGAAGGCATAGTGGAGCAGAGCAGTTCAGTTCATTGTGGCCAGAAAGCAGAGAAAGACAATACTGGTGCTGAGCTGGTTTTTTCCTTTTTCACTTTTATTCCCTTTGGGTCCCCAGCCCATGGGCTGGTGCCACACACATTCAGGGTGAGTCTTCCCCCTTCAAGCCTCTCTGGAAATGCCCTTATATACACATGTAGAAGTGCCTCACCAATTTCCTAAGTGATTCTAAATCCAATCGAGTTGACTGTCAACTTGATGGCGGACAAGAGTCCACCTCTTGTCAACCTGACACAAAAACATATCTTAAACCATTAGCATTCTGCCCCGGTCTCCCAATAGGCTCATGTACATCTCATACACAAATCAGGCTAGATAATTTTTAAGCTAAGAATTTGATGATTTATTTTCTCAAAAATGTTTTTTCTTAAATTATCTAGATGATATACCTTCCCTTTTCTACCCTGACATGTTTCTTGTTCTTGTGTTTTCACTCCACAAAGGAACTCATCCATTGTAAATATTTTTTGTGTGAACTTTCTGGGCATTTTCTGTGTTTATATAAATAAATATTAAGTGTATTCCAAGAGATGGATGCAAATACACCTAGCATGTACTAACACATAAGAGTAGACACAGAACACACAGACATGAACAAGCTCATAATATTTTCCTTACAATTTCCTTTTTTTTAATCATAAATTCATTACAGACCTTTTCTCATCCTTTAGTATATCTGTTCTCCCCCCGCCAGCTTTGTTTTTCTTTTTGCAAGGACTTACCATGTAGCCCAAGTTGGCCCTCCAACTTGCAAGTCTTCTACCTCTGCCTCCTAAGTGCTGGGATTATATGAATGTGCCACCACTACATCATTCCTTTCAAATGTCTTATGTTGAGTGTTATTTTTTGTTGTTGTTTGTTTTTTTGAGACAGAGTCTCACTATATAGCTGGCCTTGACTTCACAATCTTCCTGCCACAGTTTCCTGAGTACTGGAAATAACAGGTGTGCACCGCCATACCTGGCTCATAGTTGCTTATTAACTTTTTCTAAAAAAAAAATTCTAAGAATTACTTGGAAAAGAAAAAAATGAAAGTCTACAAGAGGACAAAAGTAAAAGTTCCCTTCTACCCTAAAAACAATGTGGTTAAAAATAGTTCAGTTTTTAGACTTAATTCTGGTAGTGAGGTACTCCTGCCTATTCATACTCGCTGACATGAAAGATGAATATAACACATTTATAAAAATTTCCAACTCACAAGATAGGACTAGGTGGTAATGTTGATAATTCTTTTAGTTATGTAGGTAATTATCATAACTTCAAATTTATACCTGTACTTAACGGTTTATCAGTGTTTAGAGAAAATATTGATTCTTCTCCTTAAGGGTTTTTTTGTTTTGTTTTGTTTGTTTTGTTTGGTGGTACTGGGGTTTGAACTCAAGGTCTCATGCTTGCTTGGCAGGCGTTCTATCATGTGATCCACTCCCCCAGCCTGACTCTTCTCTTTAAAAAAGAGAAAATTAGCTTATTTTACTTTTACCTCACATGGACCCTTTTTTCTCCTAAGTTCTGTTATATTGTTTGTATTCTGGCAAGATTAATATTTATAACATATTATATAGGCATTTAATACATATATAAGTATTTTGTGTTTAACTACTAGTTTTTTCAAAAGTTAAATAGCAGCCAGATTTAGCACATTAGATTATATATTAATTATAAATGCAAGGGCAATCTTTCATGAAATTGTTGTCTACCCATACAATCTAGCATTACCTTCTGATGGATGCTCTATTAAATTTAATTAATTTTCTAATATTAGATTACTTGATCTAATTATTTGAAGTGTTAATAATAAAAAACTTCAGTGAGTGTTTTTGGTTTTTTTTTTTTGGCAGTAGTAGGAGTTGAACTCAGGGCCCTCTTGAGCCCCTCCACTAGCCCTTTATGTGTTTGTTATTTTAAAGATAGTCTTGGTTTATTCTTGGGCTGGCCTGGACTGCATTCCTCTTGGGATGACAGGCATGTGCCACTTCACCCAGCCATTGGTTTAGTTGGGTCTTGAGAACCTTTAACCTGGATTGGCCTTGAACCACCTTCCTGTGTCTCTCTTCCTCCTGAGTAGTAGGATAACAGATGTGAGCTACCCCACCCAGTCTTTAGTGAGTTTTAATAATAAAGAACTAAAATTTTTTTCGGTTACTGAATTTTGTTTTTAGTTTTAAGAGGTTAGCAGAACATAGTACTGAGGTCAAAGGTTAAGCAATGTTGCTTTGTTCACAAAAGAATAAATAAAATATCTGTGTGGAGGAGGAAAAGGAAATTTCTAGTTAATTTGGCATAAAAATGAAAAAATAATTTGTAGTTCACTTTAGTTGAACCATTTTCTGATTGCTTGTCTTTTGCCTTTTTTTTGTGGTACTGGGGATTGAACTCAGGTCAGGGCCTACACCTTGAGCCACTCCACCAGGTCTTTTTTGGTGATGGGGTATTTTGAGATAGGGTCTCTCAAACTGTTTGCCTGGGTTGGCTTTGAATTGCGATCCTTCTGATCTCTGTCTCCTGAGTAGCTCGGATTACAGGCATGAGGCACCAGCACCTGGTATCTTTTGCCATTTTTTCGTGGATTGTCCACACACAAGTCTTGAGGGGAATGACATGGAAACATGACTTGGGGGTGGTCTTTCCTACTCTTCCTCTTTCCACCTGCTTTTCTTCTGTTACACAAAACATTTAAAACCTTTTTGTCATGCAGTTGGTCACAGTAGGTTTCTGTTCATAGTTAATGGCTCGATCTTTTAGGAGGAAAAATTACTAAGCCATTTTTAATCTGTTGAAATCTTTTAAATCTATTAAACCTTTTTAATCTATTAAATGGTTGAAACCTTCTCTTTTGCAAAAAGAACTCCTTTTTATATAAGCCATATAAAAATGTGGTTAAAAACAATCTACAAGGAGTCCTTAGTTCCTATGTGTGACATTCTCATATACATATACTTGTAAGGTATGGCTTTGCAGGTGGAGGAGATCTAAATGTTGCAGTAGGAACAGGCTGGCTTGTAGGTTGCCTGCTTGACTTCAGTTTTAATTCTTTGAATTTAACATTTTTGATTTAATATGTAAAATGTTTTTATTCTTCATTTCTAGCTCTCGTGCTCACTCCCCTATGATAGCTGTAGGAAGTGATGACAGTAGTCCAAATGCAATGGCCAAGGTTCAGATTTTCGAATACAATGAAAACACCAGGTCAGTCTGTTTTGGTATTATTCCTTGTTCAAAATTGCATTTTAAGTTTTAAAATTTTATTCCTTTGTTCATTAACTGAATTGTATATCATTCATTACATATTTACTGACTTCCTGTGATAAGCCAAGTTCTGTGTTAGGCTCTGATGTATAGTTTTGTTTTTTTTTTCCCAGTGGTACCGGGGTTTGAATTTAGGGCCTTGTACTTTCTAGGCAAGTTTTCTACCACTTGAGCAATGCCCCAGCTTGTTTTGTTTGTTTTCAAAATGGGATCATGTTGCCCAGGCTGGTCTTGAACTTACGGGTTCCAGTGCTTTTTCCGTTTTGGCTTTCTGTAGTTGAGACCATAGGTCTGTGACACCATGCCTAACTTGTGCTAGGCTCTGATAATGTAGCATTGAAGAGAAGGTAATTGATCTCCCATATGTACTATCTTGCAGGGGAAAGAAAAAAAACAAAACAACAACAACAAAAACTATAAAAGGGGTAAGCTGGGTGCTGGTGGCTCATGCTATAATTCTAGATACTCAGGAGGCAGAGATCAGAATGATAGTGGTTAGAGACTAGCCTAGGCAAAGTTCACAAGACTGTATGTTGAAAATACTCAACCTAAAAAAGGACTGGCAGAGCAGCTGAAGTGGTAGAGTCTGTCTAGGAAGTGTGATTCCCTGAGTTGAAATCCCAAACAACCAAACAACCACCAAACAACAACAAAAAAGGGGGTATCCTTTATGAACCAAAAAAAATGAGGTTGTTGAAAAGTTTCTTCTGGGGGGGCACGTAGTCTACAAAGGATTAGGGGACCAGAAAGGGTCACTTAGAGGAAGACCTATAAGATAATTAGAACTTAATCAGACCAAGGGAGAAAGAAGACTATATGGTAAGGTTCAGGAAGAAGAGAGAGTTAATCTATTTATACTGTTGTTGGAACATAATAGGCAAAAGGGAGTGTGGTGAGAAATAGGCAGGACTCATACCTTGCAACTTCATGTCCAGCATTGCAATGAATGTTTTTGGTTTTGTTTTGGTTTTGGCTGTTTGAAACAGGAATTTGCTACATAGCCCAAGATGGCCTGGAAATCAGAATCTTCCTGCCTCAGCCTCCCAAATGCTAGTTGTGTACCACTCAGCCCAGCTAACAAATCAATTTATTTATTTATTTGGGTGGCACTTGTGGTTTGAACACAGGACTCTGCATTTACTAGGCATGTACCCTACCACTTGAGCCCCATTCCCCCAGCTTTGCAGGGAAATTTTTTTTTGGTTGTTGGTGGTGGAACTAGGATTTGAAATCAGGGCTTCATGCTTACAAAGCAGCACTCTATCACTTGAGCTGCACCTCTAGCCCATATTTTGCTCTGGTTATTTTAAGATGGCACCTTGTGCACCATTTGCCTCTTCTGACCTCGAACCACAATCCTCCCAATCTCAGCCTCCTAAGTAGCTAGAATTACAAGCATGAGCCACTGGCTTCTGTCTTTGCAGTGAAATCTTCTGGGTCATATGAATGGCAAGTAATAGGATCAGATGGTGGTTTAACTCTTCCATAAATGTAGGAAGTATTTTGGAGGGAAACATGAGTGGTTTCAAGGTTAAGGATCCTGTTATAATCTCCAGGTGGGAGATCATAGTGCCTTAGAAATAGAGTAGTGGTAGTGGGGCTGGAGAGAACTGGACCATTTGAGAATAGTTTAAGAAATGGTGAACTGGAGGTGTGGCTCACACAGTAGAATACTTGCTTTGGTCGGACCCCAGTCCCATCAAAAAAAATAAAGAAATGGTATCAAGAGAATCTGGTAATCGACGGGATGTGGCCAGTAAGGGAGAGAGGGAAGAACTCTAGGTAATACTAGTATACCTTTACGTAGGTTACAGGGCACTTTCATATACATTATGAAGTATGAATACTATGAGTAGGGTAGCCAGCTTTTTATACTGGCACTATTTTGCTAGAAACTAAGACCATCAGACTGTTCACTTGGGATACTTGGCTTGAGGTACCTCTGGGATATCCAAGTGGGAATATCTAAGGGGCAGAGGGACTGCATAGCAGTATCACAATCTTAGTGGCTTTTTTCTATCTCACAGTTTCTGTGGGGCACGAGTTAGGGCCTGACTGGGGAATGCTGCACTTTGGAGCTCACCTGCTTGTTGGCAGCACTTATATATGTTCTTTCTTCATGACTGTGCCCTCCTAGGGCACTGCACATAGCATACGAGTACTTCTTCAAGGCCTGCAAGGGAGGTGGTCTTAAGAGTCAGGCATTGCAGGCTTGTGTATGTAATCACACAAGTGTCGTTCCTTTACTCTGCCATATTCTTAAACTTATGGGGAGGAGACTCTAAGGGCATGACTGCCTGGAGGTGGGGGTCCTTGGGCACTTTAGAATCTGCCTCAGTGCTGGTGTTACTCTTGCCTTACAGAAAACTTCTTGCTAAAGGTCAAGCTACAGCCAGTAACTGATCTGGCTTAGATTCATACACTGGCATTCTGTTTTAAGCTATACTTAAACCTGAGGGCTTATATTAGTTTCCTGGGGCTGCCATAACAAATGCCCACAAACTGAATAGCTGACCACAACAGAAAATTGTTTACTTATAGTTCTGGAGGCCAGAAATCTGAAATCAAGGTGTTGGCAGGGCTGTGATTCCTCTGAAATCCTTCCTATCCTGTTTCAGCACCTGGTGGCTCCAGGAGCTTCTTGGCTAGTGGTAGCATCCCTCCAGTCTCTGCCTCTGTGGTCACATGGCGCCTCTCTGTGTCTCTGTGTTTTTCCTCTCTAGTGTTTTTATTTATTATTATTATTATTATTTTTTTTTTTTGCAGTGCTGGGGTTTGAACCCAGGGCCTACACCTTGAGCCACTTCACAAGCCGTTTTTGGTGTTAGGTATTTTTGAAATAGGGTCTCAACTATTTGCCCAGGCTGGCTTTGAACTGCCATCCTCCTGATCTCTGCCTCCTGAGTAGATAGGATTACAAGTGTGAGCCACTGATGCCTGGCTGTTTTTTGTCTTTTATAAGGGCACAGGACATTGGCGTCAAGGCCTACCCTCAATCCAGGATGAACTTACTCTGAGATTTTTAATTACATCTAAAAATTTTTTCCTGAATAAGATCACATTCTCAGCTTTTTGGGGGGAGTTAGGATTTTGATATATCATTTTGGGAACCCCTGTTTAGCCCACTACAGAGGTAAGCACTGATGGTGAGCAATAGGAAAAAATTGAGGTTCATTGATGTGTGGGGTTTTTCCAATTTTATTTCTGAAAATTTTAATGTGAAGTTTTTTTTAATCAGGAAATATGCAAAAGCTGAAACTCTTATGACAGTCACTGATCCTGTTCATGACATTGCATTTGCTCCAAACCTGGGAAGATCTTTCCACACTCTTGCTATAGCAACCAAGGATGTAAGAATTTTTACATTAAAGCCTGTGAGGTGAGTTTTAGAATAATTACAAATTTGAAAATACTCTTGCCTCCTGATTAACTTTATTTATGGAGGAGAGAGTAGAGGTACCCATGTTCTGATTGTTTAATGAACATTTTTATGTGTAACTATTTGACTTTTGGGGATATTTTCTTAATTCTTTTGGTAGATTAATGCTAACGAGTTGGATCCTTTATAATTGGTACGCTCTAAAATGTTTGAATGAATGAGAAGAGGCAGTTTACTTAGGAAAAGTTAAATTAGTAGAGGCATTCTTGTGAATAACCTATTTAGCTTTAATTTTGAATTGCAAGTGCACTTCTTTTTTCTTTCTTTCTTTGCTTTCCCTCCTTTTAAAATTTATTTGATTTCTCAACGTATTTGAGGGAATAACATCCTCATTTATTGTTTATTCCGCAAACACAGTCAGTGAATAGCACTTAATGGGCTGGAATCCCTCCAGGTCCTGGGAGAGAGTCAAATGAAAATGATATCAGCAACAGCTCAAAGGCTGAGGGGATAGGGGAACATGGTTGTGCACATTATTATAAAACAATGTGGTAAGTCTATTTATAGCTCTTATTTACAACAGCATACAACATACACAAGCATATACAAATGTTTCTTAAAACTCCTCAGAATTTATTTATTTATTTAATTTCCAGGAAAGAACTTACTTCCTCTGGTGGGCCAACAAAATTTGAAATCCATATCGTGGCTCAGTTTGATAATCATAATTCCCAGGTCTGGCGAGTGAGTTGGAACATAACAGGGACAGTGCTAGCATCTTCAGGAGATGATGGCTGTGTAAGATTGTGGAAAGGTAAAATTTCAGTGGTGGGGAAATTGTTACTTTATATTATTTAGAATTATCACTTAAAAGTGTAAACTGTGAAATATTTTTTTAAAAATTACCTTTAATAGCTACTTTAAAATCAGTGCCAGTGTTTGCTACTCATAACAGTTAATGAATGATTGAATTGTTTCTATGTGGAAGAAAGCAACATTTGAATTGAAAGTAATAACAGAATATTCAATCTCTATAGTAAAAAGATAACATTTATTATATATATAACTTGTGTGACTTCTCTACAAACTCAGGATAGCACTGCAGCCATCTCTGTTATTAAATAATTACTATAACACTCAGACCTTAAATCCAGTATCTTCCTCACTTTCTCTCTTTAACTCCCTGAAAGTTCAAGAACTCTGAGGTTCTGATTCTAAATTTCTTATAAGCACCACACCAAGGGAACTCTCTGGTCAGTTGACACAGACTTCAGTTTGGTTCTATACTTTTCTGTGGATGGTTTAGTCACTGGGCAGAGATGGCTCTGGTTTCTGCACCACCACAGTAGGCATACTCCATATGTAAAAATCAGCGTTGTTCCAGCTGTATTAGGTCATTTACTCTGAACAGTTAGTTGCTGCTTTCCAAAAAGTGCAGTTTGGCTAACAGCCTAGAGGGCTTCCCATGTTCACTTTTAGGCTGTATTCTTAAGAACCAGCCTAGACCTTCCTTTCTTCAGTATAATTTGATTTTAGGGCTTTGCTATCTTTTTGTCCCTGAGCATTAGGTAGGACAATCCCAGCAGGGTCCCTAGCTTGGATTTTATGGACTTACTGGGTTCGGTGACTGATTTTGTATTCATTGAATTAGTCCCTGTTGGATAAGCCAGAGGTTTTGTTACCAACATCCATCTCTGAAGATAATAGAAGACAACTTGCATAACCAAGAAGACAACTCCATTCCTTACACAAATTCGTTATAAGAATGACAAAGGTTTTATTTTGATACAGCTTTATAATGTAATAGGTTAGAGCACTGTCTATAATTATAAGGAAAGGAAATGGGTGGTGAAAGTTTTTATGTTTTTAAAATTACTTAGTTCTTTGGAAATGTTAAAAAATTATTAAAACTGAAAAAATGTGTTTCATTTAAAAATTGTCTTTAGTGCTTACCTAGAAAGCAATGTAGCCCATAGTTCCTGTTTTAGTTTTAGGACATGGATATAGATTTGTGCTTCTGTACAGAGGTATTAATCATGTTAATGTGTTTGACCATTTTCCTTTCAGCTAATTATATGGACAATTGGAAGTGCACTGGTATTTTGAAAGGTAATGGGAGCCCAGTCAGTGGGAATTCTCAGCAGGGAAACTCAAACCATTACCTAGGTTCAAATATTCCAAATCTTCAAAACTCATTAAATGGATCTTCTTCTAGCAGGTAGGCTGTTTTGTGGTAGTTACACTAAAAATGTGTTATTTCATAAATACTAAGTTGAAATTATGAAATTCACACATAATTTTGACATTAGAACTTAAAAAAATTCACTCTTAGCAGTGTATATGTCTTTATTTGGTCCTAACATTTACAGGTGGGTTGTGAGGCCATTAAACTGTATTGTGAAATTTAGTGGCCTGTCAGTAGTGATGTTCATAGCTTTAAGATGCTATTTTGCTTCTGTAGTAGTAAGAGAAATGTAGTTTAGTAGTGAGAATTTTAGTCTCAGATAAACATTGATTTTTATCTAGTAAAACATAGATTTTTATTCTAGTATGGCCTTTGCATCAGGTCAAACAATTGTTTTTTTTTTTTTTTGGGTGGGACTAGAGTTTGAACTCAGGACTTCATGCTTCAAGCAGGTTCTCTACCACTTCAGCCACTCTTCAAGTCCATTTTGCTCTGGTTATTTTGGAGATTGGGGTGCTCTCACAAACTGTTTGTCTGGGCTGGCCTTGAACCACAATTCTCCCTATCTCACCCTCCCTCCCAAGTAGCTTAAGATTTCAAGTGTGAACCATCTGGTGCCCAAACTGAAATTTTAAATAAAAAACATTAAGTTTTTATTTTTGACTTTTTGGCTTTTGTCTTTAAGATTTCAAATGATTATAAGAGGAAATAATCTGTTACCTTGATTTTTGGAATATTTACAAAAAAATTAGCCAGATCTGATGGTACACATTTGTAATCCCAGTGACTCAGGAGGCAGAGCAGGAGGTTCTCAAGTTTAAGGCCAGATTGGTCAAAGTTAGCAGACCCTTTCTAAAAAACAAAATACAGACAAAAGGGCTAAAGGTATGGCTCAAATGGCAGAGCATTTGCCTAGCATGTGCAAGGCCCTGGTTCAATTCTGCAAAAATAAAAAGTAAAAAAACTGATGTGATATAAGGAGTTTTCCTATTTAAATTTCAAATATATAAATATATAGGTGGAATTATTTTAATATGCCTTTGTGAATAATTTGCAAGAGTTCAGGAAACTTCAAAACTCAGCCTGAGTTTATCAGTTGCATCCTAAATAAAAGAAGATAGCTGAATTAAAAATTTCCTCAACTGTTTTTATTGTGGTTGCATTTTTATAAAGAAATCCAGTTATATGACTTTGAGGTTTTAAGTATTTTTATCCATCAAAACTATTTCAGGTTACCATAGAAGATAGCAGATTATAAAGATGAATTCATGAAGCAAAGAATACTAGAGTTGATTTTTTAAAAATCTGGCTTTAGGTCTTGCTTCCTATACTACATATTTTCTTTTGTAGATAGCTTTGATGTTTTGATGTGTATTCTTATTGTGCCAATAACCATCTGTGGTAGATCTGTGATGCATTTTCCCTTCTCCATTTGTATTATGTCCTTTAACAGAAAGCACAGCTGAGTACAAGCTAACTGGAGTAACTTTGCTGTTTTGCTGCTTGTTGCATGCACACAGGAATGGAAAGCAAGCTTCTTTTCCCCTTCCCCAGCGCCGTTTGATCTTTCCCAAGATATACCAGCAGTCTGCTTACTACTAAATGCAGTCCAAAAGGCCTTTAAAAATACAGTGTATTTCATTTTTTTGTACATGACAGTTTGTTGACATTATTTGAAACTTTTGAAATATGAAAGGACAGGCTTTTTGTTGAAACATTGTCACCAAAACAATTTTTTGAAATGTTCCTGAAACCGAGTTTAAAAACAAAAAGGATTGTTTTCATTCTTGTAAGTAGTTGGGAGGAGGGAAAATATCATTTTTATTCCATTTGGAGAACATAGGAATATTTCTTTCATTTTCTAAAACAATAAGCTAAAATGATGAATTTTTATAATTTTAATTTGGAAATTGAATAAATATTTTTCATAAAGATTGTTTTGAGTGCTAATTTGTTTACTTTTTGTAGAATTGCTTTATATGTGATATTATTCCATACAACTCTGTCATTTCTTTGTAATATTTAAAAAAATATTAGTAAAGGAGTGGATGAGTAAAGTAGTACTAGAGTTGAGGTGAAAGTAATATGACTGTGTAATTCACAGCCAAGTGGAGCATTTGGTATTGTTTTCATTTGGTAGTAAAATGAAAACGCCTTTTTAAGTTTTCAGTTCATACTCACTAGATAGATAAACGTTTCTGAGCTGGCAGAGTGGCTCAAGTGGTAGATTACCTGCTAGCCAAGTGCGAGGCCCTGAGTTCAACCCCCAGTACTACAGAAAAAAAAAAAAGATAAATATGTACATGTATATATTTATGGTGTGATTCCATGGCTTAGTTTCCTTCAAGACACAATTTGGAAACACTGTAAGAGAAGCAGTTAAAATTTGTTAAAAGTGTGCATGCATGTAAACAAACTTACATTCCATGCCTTAAGGATTTTCTTTAGTCTTTGTTTGAATGAGTTCATATCCTCTGATGCTGTGATGCTGTGAACTTGATAACAAAGCTATAAATCTTTACATTTGCTAAAATGCATGAATAATTACGGGTAAGTTAGAAAATGGTAGAAGAATAATAGGGCATAATAATTCTTTGAGCCATTTATGTATCAAAATTCTGTAGTTCTTCTAAGGTTTTTGTGGAAAAATATGCTCAATGATTGTATTTCTTCAAAAGCACGTTACAGTAGCCAGCCATACTATGTGAAAATGTATTCATATTGTTTTTCAGTGTCATGTATGCACTAAAAATGTGTGCCTGCTGCTGCTACAGATGGAGCACTGTTCAAAATAAAAAGCACATTAGATTTGTAAATTACAGAATAACATCAGAAATGTTTGAGAGATTAGAAAATGTCTTAAATTTATAAAATAGTCTGTCTTTGTAACATACCGATAATTTTTTGACATTTTAAGTTTAACAGATTGTATTTCTCTCAAGTATCTATACTTGCTTAAGCAATCTTGATTTGAATAAGGGTCTTGATTTGTGCTATTATGTTCCATTAGTTTTGGCATGAATATAGTAAAGCTTTTTGTTTTATTTTTCTAGCATGTTTCTCCTCTTTGGTTCTCTTTGTATTTACTACTTTTCTCTTTTTCTTCTGTCCCCCCCCCCTTTTTTTTGGTGTTTTGTTCCTGTCTTCATTGTTTCAGGTATTTCTTTCCCCCTCTGGATTCCCCACGGGCTGGATCAAGATGGTCCAGTTATGCCCAGCTCCTTCCTCATCCTCCTCCTCCTCCTCCTCCTCCTCCTCTGGTAGAGCACTCTTGCGATGCTGACACTGCCAACCTCCAGTATCCTTACCCTCGCAGACGATATCTCTCTCAGCCTCTTAATCCCTTACCAGAGAATGAAGGGGTCTAAAAACACTGATTTAAAATTTAAAGGCCTTATTCAAATGCTTGTAAATGCTTTCATCCTGGTTGGTTTTTGTCTTTCTTCATTTTCTTTCAGAAGATTTTTTTTTTTTTTAATTTAGGGTCTGTCTTGCATGTATTATAACCACAGTGTTTGGAACCTATACCTGTTTGTACGCCTGCATCAAAGGAACTTTGGCTTTACTGGTTGACACCTTTGATGAGATGTGTACAGCAATATTAACGATCAAACGCCCATTTTGTAAGTTTCATTTGGAACTGTTATAGTCTCCAGTTTCTTTTGCTTTGTCATACTGGTTAATGTGAAAGCATATCATTTTTTATGGAGTTCACTTTGCCATTAAGACATTAAGAATTGTTTTTAGTTTTACAGGCTAACAGTATGTAAAATAAGTCATTCCTGTATAATGCAGCAAAACATGATTTTTTTTTCTTTTTTATAGGAAATTACCTTTTACTACTTGGAATTACTGTTTAAGGTTTTTGTAATTATAATCCAAGTAGGTTATTTAATAAAAATATTTTAAAAATACGAATCTGTTGCCTTATAGAAACAATATATTTTATTTAAGATAAGGTACTCTTCTTTTACCTTGTCTCCAAAACAAAAAACTCCAAAGAAATACAAATTAGGGGATGAGCAAACATTATTTAAGAGGCAGAAAGCCAATATATAAATTAACATTTATAACTTAGATGCTTAGTGGTAGAGTGCCTGCTTTGCAACTGTGAGGCCTTGAGTTCAAATCCCAGTTCTCCCCCCAACCCCGCCAAACAACTTAGATGCTGACTTTCAATAACATTAGTCAACATTAGAATAAATTTTCTGAAATACTTTAATTGAATACACTTAATAATATGATAAAATAACTAACAATATGGAACTAAACATACTCTTGGCACAGTTTTCCTAGGAATTGTCTAAGGATTTTACCTTCAAAGGTAGAAATCTTTTTTTGTTTTGTTTTTTTGTGGTGCTGGGGATTGAACCCAGGGCCTTATGCATAATAGGCAAGTGTTGTACTACTAAGCTACATCACCAGTCTTGAATGAGATGCATTTTGGATAGCATGTGTTCATCAGTTACTCATATAGGTGACATAATTGTTATAACTATATATATTATAATTTTAAAGGTGCCTTTCTTTGACATATAGAGGATAAAAGAACTGATAAGACATATCCTTTTAATTCTAATTCAAGAAATATTTGAATTTTGTTGTGTTTAATCATGAAAATGTTTTGTCTGTAAAGTTAGCATTCCAGTGTAAAAGGAAATCTTTTTTCAAATAAGTTTCAAGGGTCTTCCTTTTGTTAAAGGACTTGTAGATCTATGGAGGATCAAAGCAAGGGATATAGCTTAAAGATTTGTTTAGCTCAAGATTAACAATTCATGTCTTAGAGGTTTTCAGTCATTTTGAGCTAACGAGTTAGAAAGAGATAATGAATTAAGACCATTCCCCAATTCAGTGAATATTGGGCATCTACAATGTCCAAGAAGCGTATCTTTGCTACACCCCATGAGATGTAAAAAGTAGAAAGTTAGTGCACAAACTCATTCTAATGGGAGAAGGCACTTTGAGGTTTAAAAAAGGTAACAGGTTCTGACTGATTTGTAAGTAAGGGAGAAACTGTAAAGTAGGCATAAAAGCTGCTAACTTACCTGAGCTGGCAGGATTTGGAAGGGATGTGGGGTTTCAACAGGTGGAGGAGAGTAAAAGAGGTTTTATCAGGGAACAGGATATAAAAATCTGAAAGAGCAAGGAACATTTAGGCAACCAGTGGGAAATTAATCTGCAATCATACCTTGAGGTCCATTTATGGGAAGCTCTGGATATTAGTGGCTGAGGCATACCACTGAAAGCACTTGGTAAAGGGGAACTATGGGAGATGACTGACTGAAAATTGGACAGGCATCACTCTAATTCCCTGGGAGGCTCTCCTGGCTCCAGGTTCTCTGCTGGCTCTACTCATTGTCTACAGGGATGAGGAAATTACAGTGGGAATTCTATTCCTCCTTTACAGTTGGCAAGTAAAGTCAGATAATAGTGAATATTTCTTGAGTACTTTCATAGCTTCTGCTTGTCTAGATACCTTACTTACATGAGTTAGCTGCTTTATTTTGTCACAACAACCCTCTGAGGTAAGTGCTCGAATTATCCCCATTTTACAGATGGGAAACTGGTGGCTTGAGGGTACACAATTGGGACTAGGGAGGAGAGCCAGGATTCAGATCTAGACAGTCTGGTGTTAAGAGTGCGGGCTCAGCTGCATGCATGTTCTTTGGATTATGGATCTGGAGAATCATACCAGGTTACTGAATGTTGTGGAGAAGGTACTGATGGCTTGATTAAATTTATGGAGGGATTCAGGGTGAATGACAGACTGGAACATGTAGACATACAACCCAGCAATTCACCTCCAATGATAAAGCCATCAGGGTTAATATTCTTTAGAAGGATAGATATATCACTCAAACACATCTTAGCTTTTTTTTTTTTTTTTTTTTTTCTTGGTGCTTAGACCTAACCCAGGGCCTTGTGCATGTTAGGCAAGTAAGTGTTCTACCACTGAGCTATATCCTCTGCCTATGGTTTTTTGAGACAGGCTCTGCTGTGTAGCCCGGTTTCCTTGAATTCTCAGTTCTCTTGCCTAAGCTTCTGGCTCTGGTTTACTTTCTTGAAATTCAGAAAATCTTGAGAATTTTTTTCCTCCCCACTTAATCTTTGCTTGTTGAGTGTGGGCAAAGGTAGACTAGAGGTAATTGCACTTTCAAATACCAAAAGTTTAGAGGGTTTCAGGAATTGGTATCAAGAGAAGCCAGATGCCAGTGGCTCATGCCTGTAATCCTATTTGGGAAGCTGAGATTGGGAAGATCACAGTTGTAAATCAGCCTGGGCAAAAAGTTCACAAGACTTTCTCCACTATTGCTGGGCAAGGTGGCACATACCTGTCATCTCAGCGAAGACAGGAAGCATAAATAGACCTGGGCAAAAAGTGAGACCCTATCCTCAAAATAACTAGAGCAAAAAGAGCTGGAGGTGTGGCTCAGGTGGTAGAGTGCCCACCTCAGAAGCACGAGGCTCTTTATTTCAAATTCCAGGACCACCCGAAAAAACCAAAGCCTGCAGAGATATAATTGAGTTTGACAATGAGGAGACCACACTTGATAAAGTCAGGACCAAGCTAGATAACATGAGCGAAAATAAAGCAGGCTCAGGATGTAGCTCGGTGGTAGAGCACTTTAGCTAGTCGCGCACACAGGCGCGCACACGCACACGCACACGCACACGCACACACACACACATACACCCCCCCCCCATGGGTTTTTGTGTATGGAGAGGACCACTTTAATTTAGATTATTGTTTTTGTGTGAGTATGGAGAGGACCACTTTAATTTAGATAATTGTACTAGGGGTACATTGTGACATTTACCAAACTAATTACAATATATCATAGTTGAATTCACCCCTTTTTGATAGGCACAGAAAAAGGAAATGATAGCCACGTGATATTTTGGGGAAGTGATCAAATAAACACATCTTCCCTCACCAGGCTAACCTCAGCAATAAGGGCTGTTAAGCACAACTTTGTGTTTTCCCTTTTCACTCTAGAATGCTTTATCTCTGAGATTTTATGTTAGAAATTTTGAGATAAAGAACTATGGAATTTTTTTTTGAGATAGATTTTGGGTGAAAGGTGGGAGAGTAAGTTATCTTTATGGTCTCAGTAAAAGGTTTGTGCTGAGCAGACGGCGGTAGTGGGACTTGTGACTTAAGAAAGATGGGAAAGAGGAAGCTAGGGAAGAATTACGTCTCGTCTCACTTGTTTCCAAGGGGGACCAACCTCCTTACTCCATCACAGACGATTGGTGTCACAATGGTTGGATCCCAAGGACTGACTGGAAACCTGACACGCTTCTGCGTCCACAAAACGGTGTTAAGTTCCGCATCTACTCACGGGAGGACAAAAATGTATCTGTTTGTTCAAGGGAAATGTTTCCTTGTGCGTAAGGCGACTGACGTCGCTTTGGGGTCTCAAACGGAATAAGGCAGGCATTATTTTTCAAGTTGGCTAATACGGTCAGGGCGAGTTTCAGCTGAGCTGCAATCCAGGCCAGCTCGCTAAGTCCCAGGCTGCTTCAAATTGCCGTTCTCACCAATCACTGGATCCTGCCTGCACGGTTCCTTTGCTCTGTCCAATCCGAGGTCTACTCTGAATGCCCGCCCTTCGCCCGGTGCCGCGAACAGACGTAAATCTGAGGGGCGCGCGGTACGGCCGGGTCGGGCGGCCGCGGGGGCTGGTGGTACGCGCACGCGCACTTGCAGTGCGGCTTGGCGGCCTTTGCAGTCTGAGGACTTTTTTGTTCAGGTCTCTGTTCCTCCAGCCGTTGTGGTGGGTTCGGTGAGTAGGGTCGCCGGTGTCTTGGCGTGCATCTGGGCAGGAGGCAGGCAACTTCAGTTTCGGCTAGCATCGTGGCTATAGCCCGGCGGGGCGGTGACGGTTGGGCCTGGCGGGGGGCGCAGGCTCGGAGCTGGGCGGGGAGGCGGGCCGGGTCTCCGCATCCAGCTGTGCCTACCGGTTACGCGCTACTGAGTGAGATTAGTTGCATGCCTTGTGTACACGGCAGTTGACCAGTCGGTGGGCTTTTGGGGGAATCACAACCTTGTTTCCTCCCTTTGCACTCGGTGACTTCTAACTCCTGAGGGGCAAACGCCCTCCGGGCCTTGTTGTGGGGTTTCTTGCAAAGTGCTCTAAGGCCGCTGGTGTTTGCTTTATAGGTATTGTGATGGGAGGTTCAGTCTCCTTTTGTCTTAAACTGTGACTCAGGAAGTAACGTTTTTGTTAGTTGAACGCTTCCCACCTTCTCCGTTTTTTTTTTTTGGTTTCTACTAGGCTGTGTTCCTTTCCTACAATTTTTGCCAATAATTTCCTTATGGACGAAAAATTAGACAAGTTCAGTATATGTTTTCATGAGATTTATGTATCTGCAAATGAATGAATACCTTGTTTTGCTCTTAATTTCAGACTTTGGTAAAACATGAGGTCCCTTTGGACACAGTCGTTCGGAGGAGGACAGCTGTTTATATGACAGTATTTCCATTTGGGGATACCATTTTGAAGTCATTGTGCTGTTTTAACTGCTCCAAAGTCAACTTTTCCCCTGGATTTCAGTTTTATGGGTGAAGCTTATGGTAAGCTTTGAAAAGTAATATACTAAATTCCTGCCTAATTTTGATGTCTACTTAAAGTACCAGGAGTAAATGATGGGTGTTGGCAATTTTGACTAGGCTTTGGGTTCCACAGCATATATTTTTAAATGTGTCTAGTTGTACACATAGACCTACAGTTGACGACTACAGGAGATAATCTTTTATGTGTTATTAAAGTAACTAAATACAAATAAGCCCATATGTGAACATTGAAGTCAATAAGGGAATAGCAAGGTAAATCAAAGATGGCTGCTTGGTTCAAATGCAGTAAAGAAAGATGATAAAATTGTATTATCTTCACTTTAGATGACAGAGGAAAGGTGGCTAATGCAGTACTGACAGAAATTAGGGAATTTTTCCTTTCTAGCAAAGCTTTAGGTATGTGCTTTGTGCATGCATGGTTTAGGTAAGTGTGACCTTTTCTGGAAACAAGAGAAATGGAAATACTAGGTTACATCTTGAGGAATTTTTTTTTCTTTCTTTTTTTTGCGGGGGTGGGCAGGGGTTTCAACTCAGGGCTTTGCACTTGCAGGGCAGGCCCTCTGCCACCCCTCCAGTCCATTTTGCTCTAGTTATTTGGGAGATGGGGGGAGGTCTCAAGAACTATTTGCCCAAGCTGGTTTTGAACCTTAATCCTCCTGATCTCAGGGTCTCAAGTAGCTAAGATTACAGGCATGAGCCACTGGTGCCAGGTAGGAATTTTCTAATGGGTTATGTTATTGCACCCACAGCAAAGCTCTATAGAAGTACTTAACACTGTGTGTCCTGTGATAGGGATTATCAGCTCCTTGAGGGGCTGCCTTACTTATTTTTGCATTTCTTCTACCAATAGAGTGTCCTTTATGGCTTGTGTCTGAACACTTACATGGATGATCTTAGAGTAATATCTGAACTTTCTTTGGATTTGACCCCTTCTACATAGGGATAAGTGTTGAAGAGTTCAGTATACATTTTAATGTGGTTTATATATTTATAAATGAATAACTTAGTAATTATGAAGCTAGAGTTATACCATAGTTTATTTTAAGATGTGATGGGAGCTGGCATTGATAATATAGCAGTTAATTTCAACTCTAGGTATACTTGAAGTTT
The DNA here is from genome assembly GCF_047511655.1 of Castor canadensis. NCBI lineage: Eukaryota > Metazoa > Chordata > Mammalia > Rodentia > Castoridae > Castor > Castor canadensis. The sequence continues at coordinate 66,131,359 of NC_133389.1, forward strand.
GAAGCATTAGAAATTGGTGACTGAGAGTGCAGGAGAGATCAGAATGATCATAGGTGTCCAGCTGGTAGAGCCTGTGGATGCAGATGATGTGCGTCAAGGTTAAAAATACAGCAGGAGAGTGGATGGAGGAAAGGTAACAAGTTTGGTTTTATATTTGTTGGCGTGAGAGGCATTTGGAAGTGGCTAGTCAGGACAGAGGTGCTGTAATCCCAGCACTCGGGAGTCTGAGGAGGATCATTAGTTTAAGGTCAGTCTGAGCTACATAGTGAGACCCTGTCCAAAAAAAAAATGGAGGGTGCTTATTGGTTTACAGCTAGTGATGATTTTTCTGTGTGTTGACATCATTTGAAAACATTTGCTCAGCAAATATATTGAGGGTCTGTCTTGTCCCAGCACTGCTCTAGGTAGGAATGCAGTGGTAAACCAAATAGGTAGGGTCCCTATCCTCATGGAGCTTACATTCTAATGTAGGTAGAAAAACAGATGAAGAGGTAAATTACGTAGATCAGTACTCTAGTGCCATGCTTAGTTCTGCAGTGAGAAGGAATGAGAGGCAAGATGAGTGGATACCTGGAGCATCTGGGACTGTGTAGAGGTCAGAGTCAAGGTAAAGGCCTCAGAATAGAGCCTGTCTAGCATGCTTCAGGGACAGCAGGGAGGTTAGTATGGTTGGTGTGGAGTGAATTGAAGGAGAGTAACAGAAAATGAGATCAGAGACACTAGCCCCTGTCAGCCATCAGGATGGCCTTTTTTACTTTGAATGTGATGGGAAACCAGTAGAGAGAGGGTCTCAGTCAAGGAGTGGTAATATACGACCTATTTTACAGGTATAACTCTATTGCATGAAGAGAAGACCAGGTGAGAAAGAGTGGCAGCATAGAGATAGTGAGTGTCCAGGCAGGAGATGGTAGTGGCAGTGGAGGTCATGAGGAATGGCAAGGTTCAGGGTGTATGGTTAAAGTGTAGCCATTGGGATTTGCTCAGAGTGTGGGGGCAGGGAAGGTGTCAGTGGACTCTGATGATGAAGGCTTTTGGCATAACTAACTGGGGATTGGATTTACTGTTTTCTCTGGTGGGGAAGACTGAAGAGCAAGGTTTTCAAAGAATAGGTTTTTCTAAAGAGGGTGAGAAGGAGGTAGAATCAACATTTGAGTTTTAGGTACCTGTTACATTATCTGTAAGCTGTAAATGTGAATGCTTAGGGTTCAGGGGATAAGCCTAGGCTGAAGGTGTCAATTTCATGGGGTATTTGAAACTTTGAAACTAAGGGCAGTCACTCAGAGAGGGTAGTGAATGGAAGAGTTAGAGGACTGAGCCCTCCATTTGTGTGGAGGTCTAGGAAATGAGAAGGAAAAGAAGCAGTTGGTGAAGCTGGAGAAGAACCAGCAACTACATCTTGGAAACCAAAAAAATATTTCCTCAGTGAAGGAATAATCTGAATCCCATTTTGTTAATTAAAGAAAATAAGGAGAATTGACTATAGGTAGCGTCATGGGCTTGGCAACAGGGAGCTCAGTGGTGAGAATGGCAAGCATTATTTGGGGGGCAGTGTGAGGAAAGCCTGATTGGGATGCATTCAGAAGGGCAGGAGCGGAACTGGATGCCAGTCACAATTTCTTCTGGGGGAGTGTGTGGTAAAGAGAGTAGCCCGGGGGGGATAAGAAGGAGTGGAATAGAGGAAGGGTCTTTTAAAAGATCTAACAGCTTGTATAGCATGGGAAGGATTGTGCAGAGAATATGGGATAAACTTAACATTTGAGAAGGGCCATTTGTATTGGCAAAGTGGATAGTGCAGAAGCGATAGAGCACCTGCACTTGAGCCACTTTGCCAGCCGTTTTGTGTTGGGTATTTTTGAAAAAAGTTCTTTTGAACTATTTGCACGGGCTGGCTTTGAACTGCAATCATCCTGAGCTCTGCCTCCCCAGTAGTGAGGATTACAGGTGTCCAGCTAGAGGTTATTATTAATCTTAGTAATTGTACAAATTTGGGGAAATTTGCTTAGTTTCTATAGTTTGTCTTCACTGTAAAGTTTTCTGTGGATTCAATGAGGTAAAGTAGTAGATATGCAATAAATTTTAATTCTCTTCTGTTTGCTGTTTTTTTCTTTTGTCATCCTAAAAAAAAAAGATTCTTGTCCCATACTAGTAAGTTTTCCTTTTCAAGATATAATGCCAATATCCTCATTTTTAGAGCTGTTTCTGATTTATGTTTTTGTCCTCTCCCTTGTTGTTTTCCTTACTAAATTCCACAAATGCTTACTTGATAGGCACTCTGAATGATTTTTGAGATTTGGTAACATCTTATGAGTGTTGTGAGCATCAGGGTCAAGTTAGACCAATGACTAATGTGAGCTTTTAGGTTCTTACCAATGGTATAGATTTTGTGCTGGAGTTTTCCAGACTTAGTCATTTGTGTACTCGTCTACCATGTCATGTGCCAGTTGTACTTTACTGAACTGAAAATTTTTTCTTTGAATGTGCTTACTTTTTAAACTGTGTTTTCATCCTTAACAGTAATCTCTGGCTGTGGGCATAGTTCAGTGGCAGAGTATGTCCTTAGTATGCTTGAGGCCCTAGGTTCAATCCCAACCATGTGTGCACACATTCACCAAAAAAAACCAAAAAAAACCTACCCAACCAAACAAAACCAAAACAATGATCTTTGAATCCAAGGTCTAGATTTCTTTAGTTGTATTCTATGTTTCTGTTCCATGTTTCAAATGGACTAAATGCCAAACTTTTAAACACTGTAAAATCATCTGTATCCCATTTTTGCTTTCTTTCCAGATAAATTTTCAGTAACTTATATTCCTTACCACACTAAACCAAGGGTAATTAAAACTGTTGTATTTCACATGTGTTACTCTCTCAGTGATGTTGCAAAAAATTATTGCCTAAGACTTTTGGTTTCCCAAGATTTATGAAACTTGTATTTAGTCATTTGAAAGTACTTTATAGTAATATTTGATTTATAAAAATACTTTTGTTGTTGCAGTGAGATGGAAGATTTTCATGGTATAGCAGAAGAGTCATTTCCAAGCTTTTTCACCAGTTCATTACTTGGTAATAGTGGGATTTTGGAAAATGTCACTCTTTCTTCAAATCTTGGCTTCCCTGTTGCTGTTTCCACACTTGCTAGGAATAGATCTAGCACTGATAACAGGTAAGACTTATTCGAACAGTTTTTTGGTTTTTTTCCATCAGGTTTATAAAACCTATAACATACTGATATATAGCAGAGCTGGGTCTGGGAAGCATCAGGACTTGGGTTTCTGTCTTCCCATCTGCGTCTTTGTGTAATTTTCATTCTCTTCTCTCTCCCAGCTCATTGGTTTTATCTTTCCTGCTCTATGTCACCAAATATGGTAACACAAACTCTGAAAAGACATCTATAAATTACACTTCTAACTACACAGGAGATTAACGAACTGTCCCTTAATGGTTACCTCTGACTGTGGTTTAGGGTAATTGGATATGTTTAGAGGTATGACAAGGCTTCTGTTTTTACTTCATTTTAGCTAGATTCATGATTTACTAGACTGGTATGCCTGCCTTTCTTCTCTCATCTTCAGTCTGTTGTATACTTCTGAGATAACTTAGCCTGTATTCTAATAACATTCAGCTCAAGTTTTTCATTCTTAGGAACTAAAACCAGCCTTTATTTTCTTAGCTTTTCTTATTCCAGTTTTATAACCAGAGAGATATTTGGTTAAATATGCTTTGTTTACATCACTGCAAATGTGAGGTGTATAGTTCACACATTATTACATGTAGGGTCTGGGTAATGTGTAAAGTTTTGCTCATGCTTAAATAGCTGACCATCTTCCATCTCCTCTCAACCTAAGCATTTTATGAGGAGCATCAATCATCTTTATCTTTGGGATGAAGGGGTTGGATTAATTGTCTAAAAACTCTTTTAACTTTAGGATTTCTTTTAAGATCCAAAGATTTTTCTGGTGCTTTTACACAGGATGATTATTTTGAACGCTAGGGCTCCTATTTCTTTTTAATCACTGGTGGTTGCTTTTACTGTCATGCAGCGATATGTCATGGCAAATTTTAAATGGACATGATTTAATTTTTAACTATTTTGTGTAGGTATCCTGATGTCCAGGCATCTTACTTAGTAGAAGGGAGGTTTTCAGTTCCATCTGTGTCATCTCCCAGTTGCCAAAGTGATGCTGAACCAAGAGAAAAGTTACAGCTTAGCTTTCAGGATGATGAGTAAGTTCAAACCCTATCGCTTTAGTCTTGTGAAAAATGTAAGGTTGTGTCGCTGATTAATTCTAAGCATTTTAATGAGTTTTCTTTATATGTTTTTATCACATTTTTGTCTTTTAAAACATTTTTTCTAACTCTAAAAGTAACATGCAAATTGAAAGAAGTAGAAAATATAGAGTATGATGAAGACAATAAAGGCCTGTAATCAGTTAATTAGAGAATAGCTAGCTTACTATAGAAACTGATTTCATTTTCATTTTTAGTCTTAAGACTTTTTTATGTGCATGTTAATTAAATTTTTTAAAGTAGGATTAAACTGTATATACTATTTTAACTTTTAAAAATTATATTGTGCTCGTCTTTCAGTTGCAATTAATATAAATCTGTCATAATGTTAATGGCTATTCAATCAAGTCTACGTTGGGCAGTTAGATTATTGCAGTCTTGCTATTATAAATGTAATGGATTTTTTTATATATACACATTTATACATATACTTGGACACTTATGAGATGAATTTATTAAGATAAATGCTAGGATTTAGATTGCTGAGTTAAAAATACTGTATCTTAAAGACCATTTACATCAACACACTACTCTTTAGAAAACTAGTACCAGTTTACATGCACACTAGACGTATATGAAAATGCCTATTTCTTTGGGTCCTACTCAACATTTGGTGGTGTTTTTAATCTTTGATTTTAGTGCTAAAATAATCTATACATATGTATTTATACATGGAAGAAAGTCTGGAAGTTTGTAAAACCAACCAGGGCCTGTGTCCTGGGCAAGTGTTCTATGACTTGAGCCACACCCATAGCTGCTGGTTACTTCCTGATGGTGGTACTACAGACAATCTTAAGGTTTTCTGTGTTAAATTCATGTTTGAATATTGATGGTGTTGAATATACTTTAATGTTAGTTATCATTTATATTTCTGTTGGGAATTGCCTCTTGATAGCCTTTATCATAGGAGTGCTTTCTATATATTAAAGATATCGACCCCTTATATATTCATTCACTATCTTAGGGTTTTCTAGAGGAATGAACCATATGTATGGTCATTCTATTCTATTGGTATAATATATACTGCTATCTTATGTGTGTGTGTGTGCACACACACACACACACACACATATATTATTATGTGTATATATATTATATATATATACACATAATTATGTGTATTAATTATTTATTATTATACACATAATTATGTATAATAATTATACACATAATTATGTGTATTAATTATTTATTATTATATTATATACACACACACACACACACACACACACATATAAAAAATTATAAAAGGGTATTTATTAGATTGACTTACACTATCAAAGTCTGCATGCTGGAGAGCAAGCGAAACCAGTAGCTGGAAGCCTCAGAACAAGGGGAAACAGTTACACAGCTCCACCCTGAGGCTGAAGGCCTAGAAGCTTCCTGGAGAGTTGGTAGAGTGAGTCCATGTTGAGAGGCTGAAGAAGTTGGAGTTAATGTCCATGGGCGATGGCAGCAACAGATGCACCCACTCAGGAAGACTTGAACTTTGATGAGCTGGTTGCCATCCTCCTTCAGCTTTTATTCCAGCCGAACCTCCAGCTTATTGAATGATGCTACCTACATTCAGGAATAATCTTATTCCTATGTAGTTGCTGTCTCACATGGAAACACCCTCACAGACAAACAAGTGTGCTTTAGTTATCTCCTAGGCACCTCTCAATCCAATAAATTGATAATCAAGATTAATGATCACACTCATTCACTATATTTTTGAGAGTGCTTACTGCATGCCAGACATTTCCGAGTGCTTAGGAAATACCAGTGAACGAAACATGTTCAGCAAAAGTCATCAAAATACGTCATTTTTATAGCATGTTAGAAGGGAAAAGCATTAGACAAGATCATAATAAGAGTTTTAGGAAGGCTGAAGGCAGTGATCAATGTGGGTCTCATTGAGGAAGTAAGTAGTGAGCCAAGAATTGAGGGAGTTAACTATGTGAACACCAGGTGGAAGAGGTCATCAGTAGAGGGTGCAGCCAGTTGAAGGCACCAAGGTGGGAGTATGCCTAATTTGTTCACACTGCAGCAAAGGGGCTGCAAGGGGTGAGTAGGACTTTGACTCTTGACTCCAAATGAGATGGGAAATCATTAGAGGATCTCATCCAAGTTATGTTTACAAAGGCTTATGCTGGCTGTTGTGTGGAGAATAGAGCGTAAGGGTTAAGAATGACAGCTGGGAGACCACCAAGGAATTTGGGGGGTGGGTGTCAAGGAGTTGAGGGAGCAGGAGATGATAAAAGCATCAGGCATGATTTTCAGGCACTTCACAGTTGCGAAGTTGGGGACAGAGGAATGACAAAGAGACTAAGAATTAGTGATTAGAGGTAGAATCAAAAACATTTTACAGTAAGCCTGCCTATTTACAGATTTTTTTTTTTGTAGGGGGTAGGGATGGATGATACTGGGGTTAAACTCAGGGCCTCATGCTTACTAGGTAGGTGATGTACCACTTGAGCCACTCTCCCAGCCCCAGGATTTTTTTTAGTTCACAGATTTTTTTTACATGTGTTTTTTTGACCAAACGCAGTCATAAATAAATAAGTAAAAAAAAATTCCAAAACCAAGTTCAAGTTCCCGTGTGTGCATCATGCAGCTTAGTTGATAATTAGAAGTTAGTTCTCAAGTCAGTCATGTTACCATTAGTTCTGTTTTAATTGTGCGATCTACTGAATGTTTCTCTCCCCTTAATTTTGTGAAACTATGCCTCCCAAAAAGTAAATGGTGCCCAAAAACAAGGTAGAAGTAAATGTGCCAAGTGATGAAGTGAACATTTGAGATTTGTTGAAAGGAGGCATGTCTTTAGTAGAAGTTGGGTGGCATTACAGGAAAAATGAATCAAGCTGTATCCTACACATTTGTGGTTCTTCTTGGTGATGGTCTCCTGGAAACCATATACCCACAGTTACCAAGGGTCTATTGTATAGCCGGGTGCAGTGTTGGGCAGGAGGATCACTTGCATCCAGGAGTTTGAGACCAGCCTGGGCAACATAGCAAGACTGCATCACAACCGACCAAACAAACAAAACCAAATTCAATAACAAAAAATGTAAAAGGAGAGATTATCCAATAGTGTCAATGAAGGTCAAGAATTGACCATTGGAACCAGTCCTGCTGGTATTTGCCTATAATCCCAGCACTGGGGAGACTGAGACAGGAGGATTGCAAGTTTATGGGCTACATGTTTGAAAAAACAAACAAAAAAGAAAGAAGGAAAGAAAAAAGATTGGCCATTGTAGTTAGCATAGGTCATTTGGTTACCCTGACAAGTAGTTTTAATGAAAGTAAGGAGAGACACAATAGGCTACTGAGAGTGAGCTTAAAAGAGAATAGAAGATTAATAGTAGAAACAGTGGTCAGCTTGTAGAGGCTTACTGCAAAGGGACCAGAGAATTGGGGCTTGTGATAGCTGGTAGATACAGGGGGTCAGGAGACATTTTGCTGTTTTGTTTTGTTTTGTGATGGGAGAAGTTGCATGTTTACATGGTAATAGGAATGATCTTCTGGAAATGTAAAACTTGATTAGGTAGAAAGAGGAAAGAGTTGTTGAAGCAATGTCTGCATTTTTAAGAGGATGAGCTCTGGGGTCCAATGCAGGGAGCAATTTCTGATGGATAGGATCCTGTAGGGTAGCCCTAGTGGTAGAATCTGTGAAAGTAACCTCTTCAGTGCTTCAGGTTAATAGTAGGCTCTGAGTAGGAAGCATGGCCATCAAGTCAGAGTGAGGATGGAGGAGAAGGAGTTGCTGGTTTGAAAAGAGAGAAGTAAAATAATCTCATGGAAGTGTTCAGACAGGGAAAATAGGATTGCTAGGCAGCTTTTGAGGGTTATGGTATGAATTTAGTGTGACATGATTGGGAGTGACAGTGATGTTTTCTCCAAGTACATTAAACTTTAGAAGAACAGGTGAGGAGTAGGTGGCTAGTTGGATTTAATCAGTGTAGTTTGATGAAGGCAGTGAGGCATTTAGATGAAGGAGAAATGGATACTAAAAGAGTGGGTCAGGTGATGTGTATGGATGGTTTGGAGGCTCAGGATTATAGAGCTGTACTTGAGGAAGGTGATGTGAGGGGTAGTAGATGATACAGATCTATGAGAGAAACAGTAGTCCTTATTTGACAGATTATGAGAAACAGTGACTTTAGAGGGTATTCAGGCTTTCAATAAGGCAGTAAAACCAAAGGACCCTTCAGAGAAGGGGATCAGGAGCAGCAGACTTAAGAGAACCAAAAGAATGGTGGGAGGGCTTTGTTGGGGAAGGCAGAGGGGTATGTAAAATGCTAGTACTTATAAGTCCTGGGTTTATTGTAGTAACTGAAATGGATCCATGAAGGGCCTCAACTGATGAGTTTGGTGAGACTGAATGTGGGGTTGGGGGCGGTGATGGGAACCTTACTTCCCTCTTGAATTTTGATGGAGGAGAGAAGATCTGGAAAGTGATCTGACCCAGCATGTTGATTCAGGAGAGGGTATTTTTGTCTGTTTGTTTTTTCACTTTGTATCATTTTCCTTTTTGAAAGATGAAACACAAGATTCTTTGTTATATTTTATATGTTTATTTAAGGTAACTAACATCATTATTGATTCACTTATAAAAATGTTTTATCTCTAGGAAAAAGAACTGTAAAGAAAGTCCACATTTGTCAGATATTCTCATTAAACAGTCTGCTTTTCAAAGTGATACAATAAGAGCAGAAGAGGAGCAAGCTAAAGCCATAACGTCTTTTCAGGATCAGAATCTTTTGAATAGAGTTTCAGCACTGGAAGAGGTACCAGGTACTTGAACTATTAGAAATTATTTCTTAATGTATATATTTTGATTTTATTTTCGCTTTTTCATCTTTGAGCTGGTATTTATTTTATGTTGCAATCATGTAAACTAAAAATGCTTCGGTTTGGCATATACCTAATATCTTACTTTTGTAGTGACAAGTCTCTTATTGGATCACCTCTTAACTGTCTTGACTGGTGATGCTGGTTTCCTTTGGAAACCATGCTGTCAGCCACAGCATGCTTTACATTTTACTCCTTTTACTTTTCTACCCACCAGTTAATTTGTATTCTTAGCAAGAATCATTTTTTTCCTAAACTTACTTTTATATAATGGATGAATTCTAAATTCTAATAGAAATTGTTTCAAGTTAGACGTAAAATACTTAAAAGTGATCATTTGAAAAATTGCTATCAAATTAGATTAAATCACAAAACTGCAGGGGAGATTGTTTAAAAAAATTATAGGTTTCTACTGTCTGATTCCGTTTAGGCATGCTACATCCTCTCTGTGTCTCTCAAAAGAAATCAAATCTGGAAATTGAAAACTACATGCTTCTACCTTATGTAGCAATATCATTTAACTGCAAACTCTAGTTCAATATCAAAAGACCTTGCTTGATTTTATGTTAAAAGATTGATGAATGTACATTTATATGTTTTTTAAAAAATCTAAGGGAAGTTTGTGTTTTCTTAATGAAAAATGTCAAATTTATATGAAAGTAGAAACTAGTATTTACACTCACAAGCAATAAAAGAAAAAATAAATTGGCCTTTATCAAAATTGAAAACTTAAACTTCAAAGTACACAGTGAGGAAAGTGAAAAGACAACCATAGAATTGGGAAGATATTTGCAACTTATATGTATGAAAAGGAACTAGTATTCATGATATATAAAAAAAATCTTCTATTACGTGTTAAAAAGATAAATGGGCATAAGATCTGAAGAGACTTTTTCTATAGAAGTTGTACAAATGGCCAATAAACACTGAAAAGGTGCTTAATGTCATCAGAGAAATGCGATTTGAAATCATAATGAGATACAGCTTCAGAAGTAAAAAGATTGCCAAGCATGTTGTCAACAACTGTAATCCTAACTACTTAGTTGGTGAAGATTTGGAAGATTGTGGTTCAAGGCCAGCTTGGGTAAAAACTTAAAATCTGGGCATGGTGGTGTGTATCTGTCATCCCAGCTGTGTGGGAAGCATAAACTGGAGGATCACAGCCCAGGCCAAGCTGGGCATGAACACCAGACCCTATTTAAAAAATAGCCATAGCCAAAAAAGGACTGGAGCTGTGGCTCAAGTGGTAGAGTACCTGCCTAGCAAGCACAAGGCCTCAAGTTCAAACTTAGTACCACCAAGAAAAAATTGATAGCTATAATAAAAAAAAAAAAGATGGAAAATAATAAGTGAGGAAATGAAGAAATTAAAACCTTCATATTTTGCTAGTGGGAATGGAAAATAGTGGCACTATTTTGAAAAGTTAGATCCTCAAAATATTAGACATAGAATTGCCAAATGTATTAGACTTTTCGCTGCTCTGACAAGTTCCTGAAACAACTTAAAAGGAGGGAGGATTTATTTTGGCTCATGGGTTCAGAGGTTTCAGTCCCTGGCTGGTGCCCTTCATTGCTGTGGGCCTGAGGAAGGTGAATATCATTGTGGGGAGTGTGTAGTAGAGCAGAGCAGTTCATCTTGCAGTGAACAGCAAGCAGAGAGATGTGGAAAAAAGGGGCAGAGGACAAAATACGTCCTTCAAAGGCCACCCCTAGTGACCTGCTTCCTCCAGCCAGGCCTCTGCCTTCTACTATTTCTGTCACCTCCAATAATTTAGTATTATGAATCCATCAATGGATTAATCTATCTGGGAACCAAGGATTCAACATATATCCTCCTTTTTGGGGGATATTGCATATCTAAACCATAATACCATATGACCTAACAATTCAAAGTATATACTAAGGAAAACATATGTCCACACAAAGACTTGTATGTGAATGTTCATAGTAACAGTAGCTTAAATTGGAAACAATTCATGTCTATCAATTGATGAATGGATAGACAAAGTGTATGTTCACATGATGGAGTCTAATTCATTCACAGAAAGAACCAAAATTGTGGTATATTGTAGATGAACTTTGAAAGCATTGTTCTAATTAAAGAAGGCAAACACAAAAGGTCACAAAATAGATGATTGCACTTATCCATAGGCAAATTGATAGAGATGTAGATTGGTATATGTCAGGAACTAGCGGGAGAGGAGAATGGGGAGTGATTGCTAGCTAATAGGTACAGTGTTTCTTTTTGGAATGATGAAATTCTGGAATTAGAAAATGGTGATAATTGTATAATTTTAGGAAGATACTAAAAATTACTGAATTGTATACCTTAAAGGGTTTACTTCTATGGTATGTGTGAATTACATGTCAAAAAAACAAAACAATAGACTTCTCATGTACTTATCCCTTTAGTTTCAGTTGAGATTTTTGTTTTACTTGTTGGGGATGTGCTCAAGTGGTAGAGCACTTGCCTAGTTAGGTACAAGGCCCTGAGTTTGAACCCCAATACTGCCAAAAAAAGAAAAAGGAAAAGAAAAAAAAGACAGAAAGCAAATTCTCTCCCTCTCTCTCTCTTTTTCTTTGTGGTGCAGGTTTTGTTCATGCATGCTAGGCAAAGTATTGTACCACTGTACCTCCTTCTTACTCATTTTTCTATTTTTTCTGATATTTAAAAATTCTAGACACCATTTTATTTCTATATATTTTAGTATACATTTCTAAAAATATGGGCATTTTCTTATATGACCATAGTGCTGTTAACACAACGGATACTTAATTCTTTCCTTATTGTCTGGTATGGCAGTAAACCTGTTGGTTTGCTTGAATTGTGGTATGAGGAGGGTCATGTTATGTACAGTGCATTTTTTGGGTCCCTTATGTCTGTGTGTATTGAAAAAGTGAGGCCAGTCCCCTGTAGCTTGTTCCTCTATTGAACTTGTCTGTTTGCTTACTTGAGGTGACATTTCCCTTGTTTCTTCACTATAAAGCAGAAGTTAGTTTCAAAGTTTTGATTCAGTTCATATTCAAGTTCTGTGATATGTTTAGAATTTTGATTCCCCATCCTGTGATTTTAAAAATCTTAGTGAACCAATGATGAATTTCTGTACAATCATTTGAAATCATTTCTATTTCAAGATAAATTAATTTTCTGTTTTTAGGTTTTTTTGGGTATTTAGTTGAAAAAATAATCTGTCCTTTTGGTTTTTTGGTTTTTCTTAATCAGACTCATCTCCTGATTTTCACTTACAGTCACAGATGGATAATCAGGAACACAAGGTATATTTTTATATATTATCAACTTCTGAATCATTATAGAGGAGTGAAAATTCATATTTCACATATATGTTAGTTAATATTAGAAGTTTTCAGCTTATACATAGCAAAACTACAATTGATGTAGCTTCAGCAAAACTGGGAGTTGGTCTGAAGTAATAAGTGCTGGCATATCCTATGCCTCAGATATTCATGAAACGAGCTCAGTTCTGTCCTTTAAGTACAAAATTGCTTTAACAGTACCTATTTTATCTAGTTAAACTCGTATCAATTGTTTTAATATATATTTGATATTAGTGTGAAATAAATTTGACACTTAGAGGGAAATACTGTGTTTTCATTCTGGGTCTTGAGTGTCCTTAATAAATCAGTGTGCCCTTTTGAATTACATGATCCCTGGGTTGAGGAGCAGAGAAATCAGTTGTTCCAGTGTAATGTCATGAACAGTTGCTTAGATAAAGGTTCCTGAGTCCAACTTAACTATGATCTTTACTTTCTGGATCAAGCCTTGTTTTGCTCCAATTCAGTTGTGTATTAGTATATGACCTATATTACTAATTTCTCCAGACATGTGGAAACAATTTGATAGAAGTCTTAAATTTTAAGGATATCTCTTGGGGAGGGTGAGGGGAGGGAAGTAAAGTGGGGCAGGAAGGAAAGATGCTAATACATATAAAACATCTTGTTCTTCACTGACTAAATTGTGATTCTCATTTACGGAGCATATTGTTAATTGAGAAAATACTTGGTCCTTTTTTGTAGTCTTGTACTGTGCTCTTCAAAGAGTATACTTCTCTTACACGCCATTTTATTTGTTAGATTGTTGTGCCTGATGCTCGAAAACATTTTGAAGACAAGACTCCAAACTGTGACTTCACCCATATTAGTTTATTAGAAAATGAGAAACTTATGTCACTGACAAGCTTGGAAGATTCTTCTGGTACTGCAAAGTAACTTATGTTTCATAAGTTATTATCTAGCCACTCTTTTATGTCTGTGTTGTAGCAGTTACTATTTCAACTTTTTGGGGGTTTTGCTGTCCTCTTTTGCTCCTACTTACTGTCAAACAGATAGTCACTATTGAGTGATAGAACTTTAAAAACGTATTTCTGTAATTAATCATGATTATATTCATTTCCCAGTCTGACATCATTAGGGTACAATTACCCACCTAAAGATGCCCCTCAGTGTAAATCACTATATTAAGAAACTGGGAGAGCAGTGGAATATTTAGCCCCTCTTCCTTAAGAGACCTCATTAGTCAAGTGCAGAAACGAGATTCATAGCTAAATTTCGGATTGCATGAAGTATATTTCAACAGTACAAAAATTTGCTAGGGAATCATAAATAAATTCTAACTGAGAAAAGTATCAGTAAAGCTCTTTGGAAAGAAGAGATGCTAGCCCTTAGACATGCAAGGAGATGCCTTTCAGGAATCAGGAGCAGCTTTAGCAAAGGCCATCATTGGAGGCTAGCTATCAGCTTTGTGTGTCAGGTTTACAACACCGACAGGAGGCTTCAGTGGTAAATAAACCCATAAAAGTAGGCTGGCGCCAAACTATTCTGGCTCTGAAGGCCAACCATGCTGAGCAGGGTATTGGAACATTGAAAACCACTTAAATATCTCCTCTCCTTTTCTGCCCTCTCTTGCTCATCTTTCTTTTCTTTCCCTTAACTCCCCTCCCCGTCCTCTCCTATTCCCTCTCCTTCTCCCCCACTCCTCTCCTTTTCTCCCCTCTTTTGCTCATCTTTCTTTTCTCTTTCCCTCCTCAACTCCCCTCCCTGTCCTGTCCTTTCCCCTCTCCTTTCTTCTCCCCCCTCCTCTCCTCTCCTACCTTCTCTTCTCTCTCTCCACTTCTTCCTCTTCTCCTCTCCCCTCCCTTCCCTCTTTCTTTCCCCTCCCATTCTACTCTTCTTCCTTCCCTGCTATTCTCTCCTCTCCTCTCTTCTGTCTTTTATGACAGGTTTTTTTTGTTTTTTTTTTTTGAGTTAACCATTTGCTACTCTGTTTTCTGAATGTTCTGCTCCTTTCCTACTGGTTTGTAATGCCACGTTTATCATGTCCTAACTTTCTGTAACCTACCAAAATCTGTTTTTGTCCTTACCTCTCAAAGGGATTAGTTATTGTATTAAAATGTTCATAATGACTTAGAATAGACTAAAATTATAAGAGTTTTCTCATGTCAAATGTAAAAAGTAACTGATAGCATCCACTGACCTATTATGTTTTATCAGTTTTTTAGGTTAAAAATTATTTGTAATTCAGTCCCTATTTTAAAACGTGTCCTACTTTTCCTCCATTTTACCAATAGATGATGAGATTAATGATGAAGAGTTTTATGATGATCATTTGGAAGCTTATTTTGAACAACTGGCAATTCCAGGAATGATATATGAAGACCTAGAAGGACAGGAATCTCCAGAAAAATATTTTAAGTTACCTACAAGTGATCCTAGTAAGGTATGTTCCAATTCTTATGATTTTTAAAAAATTTGACATTAGAAATTTCTATTGGTTTAATTAGATATTAACATTAAATTTAAGCCTTTGGTTTTCTTTGAACCTGAATTGATACAAAATGCACTTTTTAAATTTTTTGCTTCCTTTTACTTTGCTCTCACCTGCAAAATTGAAAACAAAGAGCCTGGTGTGGCAACTTATACCTGTTATCCCAGCTACTTGGGAGGTGGAGATCACTTGGGAAAAAAGTTAGTGAGATTCCATCTCAACAGATAAATTGGGTGTGATGGTGAATTTCTGTAATGCCAGCTATGTAAGAGGCATAGGTAGGAGGATCATGGTCCGACACTGGTTCAGGCAAAAATGTGAGACACTATCTGAAAAAATAAAAAGAAAAGAAAAAAAAAAAAGGCTGGTGGCATGGCGCAAGTGGTAGAGTGCTTGTCTAGCAAGCTCAAGGCCCTGGGTTTGGCCTAGTACGGCTAAAATAAAAGAAGAAAAGGAAGTAGTACACTGCAGCAATCCCAGTATTAGGGGGGCTGAAGCAGAAAGATTACAAGGTCAAGATCAACCTGGGCCATATATTGAGACCCTGTCTGGAATAAGAAAAGAAAATGAAAAAGCACAATGGACATCTATATATACACCCTTTGTTCATATTAAACAGTTGTAAACATCTTGCCCTGTTAGTGATTTCTTTCTCCCTCCATAAGTACTTTCTTCCTTGAGTCATCTAAAAGTAAGCCCTCTGTAGCCTCTCAGGCACAAGTATTACACTAGTGGTTGCAGTGATGATTTCTCTGATGCCTCTGTTAGTTAACCTGGCATTCTTCAGTAAAGCAGATATTCTCTGCTTTCCACATCTTCTTCCTCAAAACATCTAATATTTTTATTAGCATATATTAAAATACATCATTGTGATATTTCCATAGATGTGTACACTGTATCCCAAACAAGTTCCCCCTTTATATTCCTCAAACTCCCTGTTCTACCTCTCCCCCTTTTTCAGACAGTATTTAATGGGTTCATTATGTTATCTTCATTACATAATGTACTTCAATCACATTCACCCCTCAATACCCTCTCCTTTCCACCTCCTTCTTCCCGCTGGTTCCCCTTAAGTAGTCCCCCTTTTCTGCTCGCATCCTATTGTCTTTATTATCAGAATGTTTAATTTTAGTTTAACAGATTAATACAGCTAAGATATTCTCTCAACAGGCAAATGAAAGCAGTAGCTTAAACTCTAAGTTTCAGTCAAAAAATAACAGCTCTCTGATTTCCCATGGCTCGTGCTCTTCAGGAAGTTCTGGACCAACTTACAAAGAGTCTGAAGAAGAGCATGTTGTCTGTCTGCCTGGGACCAGTGAGTGTTAAATGTGATTCACTTGTTCCTGAATTCTGTGTTTGACTTCATCTTCTCTTTTAAAAAAAAAAAAATTGTTTCCTTGTTATTGTTTATCTCATATTAACTCTTCTATGTGTTTTAATAATACCTGAGTAAGAGCTCATTCACCTCCTTGGTTAAATTTGTTCCTGAGTGGTTTTGTTTTATGTGATATTGTAAATGAGATTATTTTCTTAATTTATTTTCACCATGGTTCCTTGTTATAGAGACATTAAAAGTAGTTATAATTCATGACAAATTGGTAATACTAGAAATATAGTAATATATTCTTTTTGGATTGACTGTTGAAACACTTGAGAATTAGAAACTGATTCTGTGTATGGTAGCAAGTTTGTCATGTTTATTTCCTCTTACTGAGGTTTATTTTCTCTTGCAGTTTGCTAAATTTGTCATGAATGCTGTTTTAGGCTTTATAAAATAATTGTGGTAACAAGAAGTTATTATATTAGATTACTCAAGGTTTGCCATTACTTCCATTACCTTTTTTTTTTTTTTTTTTTCCTTTTTTTAGGTGTTTCAGTAGAGGATACTAGAGATAGTAGAAGGCAGGTTGATGGTACATTTTACTGTAGTACCTGGAGAACTGAGAAGGAAAGGGCTGAAAGTTTGAAGTGTATCCTTTCAGATCAAAGCAGAGTAAGTTTATGTGCATTTTCTGTAAACTTTCTATGAAAAGAAAAAAGGACTCTTTTGTGTTTGCACGGTTCCTTCCTTTCCTTCCTTCCCTTTTCCTTTCCTTCCTTTCCTTCTTAGTACTGGGCTTTGAACTCAGGGCCTTACATTTGCTAGGCAGGCATGCTACTACTTGAGACATTCTTCCAGCCCAGTTTTTTGCTTTTCAAAGAAACAATTATTGTTGACTTCTATGAAATACAGAAAAAGTGTAATTCATTACTGGTAATGTTTGTCTTTATATCATTGATATCATTAACATGAAATATATAATGTACATTCTCTTAGATTAAACATTTAATGACTTTCATTTAGATTATTTATTTGGAAAACTCTTCAGCCCAATGTGCAGTCATTAGATAATAAAGTAAACATTGTCTTTTACCTTGTTCCTGCATATTTGTTTTTCATTATGTCAGTTTTTTTCTGTTTATAATGTTTGAAACATGGTTGTCATTTCTGACTCAGGTAGTTATTCCTTCTTTAGTATATATGTATGTGTTTGCCTCAGAACTGTTTGGTGATTTTTACTATTTAAAGGGAATGTGTTGCATACACATAGAGAAGTCATTTTATCCTCACAGTACATTAAAGCAGTAAGTGATGGTGTTACGATTTTAGGGGAGATGAAGTCCAGAGGACCTGAATTCTGTCAGTATGTCTAGACCTTAATGTCTTAAGTTTGTTCTTTTCTGTTTAGCCCCTATTCAAGTTCAAAGTGTCTAATTTATTCCCTCATCTACAGTATTTTTCTTCTTTTTTATGCTTGTCACCATCAGTTCAATCTTTGTTACCTGGCTTTTTTTATATATAATATTCTTTGTCCGTATGTTTCAAGCTAATAATCCTTAAGGTACTATATAATCTGGCCTGTGTTTCTTTTACTGTTGTATGTGTTTCTATTTACTTTCCTCCCTTCCTTCCCTAATCTAGATTATTACCATCTTTCCAATTTTAGGTCAGGTCCCTGATTACTTTTCGGTAACTCTAGATTATATTCATTTGTTTGAACTCTTACTATAGTAGTTGTATTCTACTCTAATATTTTACGATGTATGGAAATATTTTACTTATCTAGTAGTTGCCTGGTCAGCACCTTAGAAAATTGCAGTTCATCAGAGAAACCAGTTAGATACAAATAAAGTACAAGTTCCTTCGCTCACATAACCAGGATGAGAGTCCATGGGGTTTTCCTCCTAGGATACTGCTGAGGATGTTGTCATGCATATTATCATTGATGTGTACGTATAGTCTAATACAGATTTATCATTGATGTGCATATGTAGTTTGCAGTACAGATCTATATAATTCTAATGCAGTTTTGTGCCAGTTAATGACATGGATACACTCTGAGAAATGTCATTAGGTGATTTCTTTGTTGTGTGAGCATCATAGAGTGTTCTTACACAGACTAAGATGGCCACTGTGTCATTAAGCAATAAAATATTACGGGACCACTGTCGTTTAGTCCATTGTTAACCACAACATTGTTATGTGGTACATAACCATGTTTACCTTTACCTATCTTTGTTTCTTCCTATGTCTTGGAGTTACTGTCTTGTACCCATTTCAACCTGAAGAACTCCTTTGAGCATTTCTTTCTTCTTGTGTGTGTGCTTGTGGGGGCGTTATTAAGGTTTGAACGCAGGGCCTTGTGCTTGGTAGGTACTTGAGCCACACCCCCAGCTCTTATTCTGAGCATTTTTTGCAGGCCAAGTTTTGTGGTTAATGAGCTTTTTTAGCTTTTATCTTGGTATATCTTAATTTTTCCTTCACTTTTGAAGGATAGTTTTGTCAGTGTCTTAATCTGTTTTGTGTTGCTGTAATAGAAAACTACAGACTTGGAAATTTAGTGGCTCATGAATCTAGAGGCCAAGAAGTTCAAGAGTCAGAAAAATAAGCTGCACCAGGTGAGGGCCTTCTTGCTGCCTCATCCCATGGTGGAAGACAGAAGTGCAACAGAAGGCGAGAGAGCAAGAGAGAGTGGGGGAGAGAGCACATGAGTGTGCACACTGAGCTCTTTGTCTTTTGACAGCTTGATTATGTGTCTTGGGGTAGGATATTATATTAGTGCAATAAATTAGTGTTTTAAATCAAATTCTGCAAGTTTCCCAAATATTTGTACTTTCCCCTTTTCTCTGTGTTCTGTGTTTCTACTAGTATGTTATTGGTCCACTTCATGGTGTTGGAATTATAGATGTGAGCCACCATGTCTGGTTACTATGTCTTTTAAAGAACAAAATAACCTTAAAAAATTTAGTATAGCCTGGCTCCCATAGTTCAAACCTATAATCCTAGTTACTCAGGAGGCAGAGATCAGGAGCTAGGGTTTGGTTCAGACTGGGCAAATAGTTAATGAGACCCTATCTTGAAAATACTCAGCACAAAAAAGGGCTGTTAGAGTGGCTCAAGTGATAGAGCGTGAAGCCCTGAATTCGAAAAAAAATTTTTTTGTGTGTAATAATTGATAATCTTGATTTTATTCTTGTTTTACTTCGTTTAATAATTATTTTTCATTATTTTCATCATTTTCAAGCTTTTTCTTTTTCCTTTTTTTTTTTGTTTTTTTGTAGTACTAGGGATTGAACTCAGGGTCTTATGCTGCTAGGCAGGCACTCTACCACTTGAGCCATGCCTCCAGCCCTTTCAGCTTTGGCTGTTTCTGAGATAAGGTCTTGCCCAGCCAGCCTGGACTGTGATCCTTTTATTTGTGCTTCCTGGCTTAGCTGGGGATGACACACAAGCGTATGCCACCACATCCAGCCATTGTTTGAGATGGAGTTTCATGAAACTAATCCCTCACCCTTTGAAATACCATCCTCCCCATCATTGTCTTCCAGATTATAGACTTGAGCCACTGTGTCCAGGCTTCAAGTTTTTTCTTACTCTTTTCATCCTTGTTCTAGCCTCTCCTTCTCCTCCAACTTTTCTTCTTCTTCATTCCGAAGTTTCTGTTAACAGCTTTTCATCAGTTCCTAAGAAAACACGTTTGTGTATTTTAATACTTTTCAAATCATTATGTGTCTATAGTTACTAATGTGTCATATTTTTTTTTTTTTTGGTGATATGCTCAACAATGGCAACTCAAAATTCCTTAAGTATGTTCTATGACATCCTGTAGATGGCCGCCATTCTTTTCCTTCATTTATTATCAGGCATAAATTTCTCGGCTATTATTTGAGACAGTTAGCATGTTACCACCAGGGAGTTTTGTTGTCTGTTTGTTTCCCTTAGATGCTAATATGCTGAACTCTTTCTAATAGTTTCATTATCTCCTCTTGAAACCCCACATCCTAGAAGAACATTGAATTCCTTTTTTTTTTTCCCCTCTTTCCTCAGACATCCTAACTCCTAGATTTTGCTGAGAGAGTTAGACTAAAAAACTTACTTCTCTTGTCTAACTGAAATTTTCTACCCTTTGCCCTTTGATCAGCATTTCAACATTCCCCTCTGTGGTCTTGCCTTTTCCAGAACGTCATATAGTTGTCATATAGTTCCCACCAGCAGTGAATTAGAATTTCTTTTGCTCTGCATCCTTACCAGCATTTGGTAGTGTCAGTGTGTTGGATTGTGGCTATTCTAATAGGTATGTAAGGTATATCATTGTTATTTGCATTTCCTAATGTGGAGCACCTTTTCATATGCTTATTTATCGACTGTCTGTATCTTCTTTTTCTTTAAAAACCCTAACCTTTTTATTTTGGAAGTTTTAAAACTATTACTAATTGACAGATCATAATTGTATATATGTGGCACTATATAATGATTTGATATGTGTGTACAGTATGGAATTATTAAATCAAGCTGATTAAATCTGTCACCTCACTTATCCTTTTTTTTGTAATGAGATATTTGAAATTTGTTTTCTTAGTTATTTTGAGATACTATATGCTATATACTTATTAATATAGTAACATATCAGTAATAACAGTATACGTTATTATTGAGATAATATTATTGAGATAGCTACTCTGCTGCTATTCAGTAGATCTACTGCTATTCAGTAGATCTCAAAATTTATTCCTCTAACTGAAACTTTGTACCCTTTGACTGACAACTTCATGTTCTCCTTCTTGCCCCTCAGTTTTCCCTCACTTTTGGTAGCCTGCATTCTGTTCTCTACTTAATGAGTTTGAATTTGTTAGTTTCATATATAATTGAGACCATGCAGAATTTGTTTTTCTGTGCCTAGTTTATTTCATTTAGCATAGTATCTTCCAGGTTGATCCACATTGTCACCAATGACAGAATCTTTTTTATTTATTATTTACTTATTTATTTATGTACTTGTGTATTTATTTATTGGTAGTACTGGGGTTTGAACTCAGGGCCTAGCAAGTGCTCTACCATACCTGTAGACCTTTTTACTTTGGTTTATTTTTATTTTTGCCTGGGGCTTTCCTTGGACCACCACCCTCCTACTTCAGTCTTGCCAGCTAATGGGATGCTTGCTTGCTTATTTATTTATTTATGGCAGTACTGGGGTTTGAACTCAAGGCTTCACATTTGCTAGGCAGGTGCTCTGGCACTTACTTTTTTAAAATACAAAGAACATATTTTATTTGTATGTTAAAGACCAAGAAATGATGACATGATAAGGTTAACAGATTTGATGTCGAGACACAAAAAGGTTTGAAAAGCTTAGGTGATTAATCATGGTTTCATTCAGCCCCCCCTTGATTATTTTAGATGGCATTTCTGGTATACTCCCAACTGAATTATACCCAGCTTGTTTTTTGAAATGAGATCTCTAACTTTGTCTGGGCTGGCCTTAAACCTTGATCCTCCTATCTTTAACTCCTGAGTAACTGGGATTATAAGCATGCACCACCACATCCAGCTCAGAATTTCCTTTTTTTTAAAGGCTGAATAGTACTATATTTTGTGTCTATACTGCATTTTCTTTATTCATCCTGGGATGGTCACTTAGACTGAAAAGACTCTTTGCTCCATTGTATTGTCTTTACTATTTTATTGAAGATTTTATTTCTGTGGCTACTTCTGGCTGTCTGTTTCCTTGATCCAGTTGTCTGTTCTTTCCCCAATACCACACTGCCTTGGTTACTACAGCTTTTGAAGTTGGGTGGTGTCAGTCCTCCTACTTTATTCTTATCCTTCAGTATTGTGATGGCTGTTCTTGGTGTTTTACCTTTCTGTGTAAACTTCAGAATCAGTTTGTTAGTATTCAGAAGTGACCTGGGATTTTGATTGAGATTACATTGAATGTATAGCTCAATTTAGAAACACTCTACTATATCCATTAGAGTCCTTGGGCATATTATTCATGGTTGTTTTAAATTCCATCATCCCTGCTATGTCTGCTTGTGATTTTGCTGTGTCCTTTCGCACTGTTTCTCGCCTTTTAGTGTGAATTTTTATCTTGGTTGTTGGACATGATTTAGCAAATAAAAGAACTGCTATGAATAGGCCTTTAGTTTTAGGTGTATTGGGAGGAGAGTGTTCCATAATTCTGTGATTAGATCTGAGTCTTGTAGAGACCCTGTGCCTTTATGGATTTCACAAGTGTTTCTCAGTATTTTTCTCTGCCCTTTGTTAGATAGGATGGCTAGAGGGAGCTGGAGTTGGTGTTTGCCTTCTCCCAGGGTAATTAAGTTCTGATAAACCCCCAGGGGTTAGGCTCTGATTACTGGTTTCCCTGTGGGCATACTATGTTAAGAAGAGTGCTCTGGCATATTTCAAAGTTGTTCCTCTTCCTTTCCCCTTTCCCGAAGCCTGAGGAATTTTTCTTTAATAATTCCTGTGAGAACCTGGTGGAGTTTCTGGAAGCAGAAGTCACAAAAGCATAAGAAGTTTTGCTGATGAGGCTATTTTGTTATTGTATATCTTGTTATGGTAGTAAGGGCAGTTGTTACAGGTTTTATTGACACTTGAGATTGTGGTGGGTAGCTAAATGTCTATTGCAAGCAATTGAGCTTCTTTTCAGCAGCTATTATTTTAGGAAAGAATTGGAAGTGTCATTTGGGAAAGTGTGTGAGAGGCTTTGTTTACTATGTCTATATAATTGTTACTGGGTTTCTCAGTGGCATTTATAATAGCCAATATTTTGGTCCTATTAATAGTGGTGGTGTATGTATGTATGTATGTATTTATTTATTGCAGTACTGAGGATTGAAACCAGGGCTTCTCTTGCTAAGCAAGCACTCTACCACTTGAGCTATGCCCCAGCCTTTTTTTTTTTTTGGTTTTGTTGTTTTTAAGATGGGATCTTGTTAAAGTTGCCCAGGCTGGCTTCAACTCTCCATCCTCCTGACTCTGCCTCTTAAGAAGTTGGGATTACAGGCCTGTGCCACCAGCATAATGAGTGTCTTTTTTTCATATTAATTTTGTGAACCTGGTCCCAGTAATGGATTTACCACTTTTTTAGAGACTTTTATTGGTCATTATAAAAGTTAAATTTATAACTGTATCATCCTGTAATGTAATTGACAAAGTATGTTTGCTGTGACTACATTTTAAAAGTTGGATTTTGGAAGTGCCTAGCTAGCTCAGTCAATAAAGCAAGGGATTCCTAAAAGTTGGGTTTTGATAAATTGCTTAACATTGTTTCATATATAGTCTTAAAATATAATGAATACCATTTAGTCTGGTCCTTTTTATAATAAAAATTTATACCAATTATATCATTTTCCCATGAACATTTAAAATAAGTTATAGAAACCAAAACTTACTGTTGCTCTGTTACTGATTTTTAAGGAGAGTGCAAGAGAGGATGTTCTGGTGAAGATTCTCAGTGATACCAATGGGAAACTTAATCCTGCTTATTTTCACGATGCCAGTGCTGACAAAGATGATGTTGCCTTTTCTTCCTCTGTAAAACAGGGGGGAGAGTCTCCTCATCAAAATAAGCATTTAACATTAGACTCAGAAACAGTTTTGCATGTGGATAGATGCTTAGACGCTAAGACTCCTACAGTGTCTATTCAAAAAAATGTGGGAACTTCATCTCTGAAGCCCACTAGTGATAATGGAATTAACTCCACTGATATTCTTCGGTCACCAACTTGTGAAAGGAGAACGTGTGCATGTTCTGAGTCCATTGAAAAGAATAAAGATGGTAAGTGGCTTATATTATCATCTTAAATAGAAATAAATATATAAGAGGCTTACACATTTTCAGTAGGTTATGTTGCCATGTGGAACTTGCAAGTCTTTCATTTTGAAATACTTGAATTTTTCGTAGATTTTAAAGATTTTTAAATATACTAGTGTTGGAGGATTGTTGCTCAGAAGTATTATCTTTGAGCCTAAATCTAGTGCAAATATACCTTTCTAAGTCTTAGTCTTCTTTTCTTTTATCACTCATTTTGCACTACAGATTTTTGTCAGTAAGGTTGGCTTGCTGCCATCACAGAGATACTTTTTTTGGTGGGGGAGATGGATTTTCCTTTTTTCTAACCAGTTTGGGCAGATGTCAGTACAATCAATAAGTATTCAACTAAACATAAACATTATTTGAGGGTATTGTATATTAGTTTCTTCACATGTCATTGGATGTTTTTGGAATTCTATTTTTAGAAACAGATCTCCTACAGAATGTGGTCTATCAAAATGAAGAGGGCAGATGGGTCACTGACCTTGCCTATTATACATCTTTTAATGATGAACAAGATTTGCAGATGTCTCCAAATGATGAGATGAATGAAGACTTCAAATCTGGTAGTAAGTATATAGCTAAACACTTTATTGTACCAGTTTTCATTGTTTCTGATGATGTTCTGAGATTGCCTTTCTATATAGGTCAGTCCCATCAAATGTTTCTGGAGTATAATCATTCTGGAAGCTCTTTAGTACTTTTTATAGGAAAAAAGGCTTGAGTTTGTCAATCAGTCCTAATTGTTTCCTTAACCAAGGGTAGTAAGTCAGACCAGCACTCTCACTTTTGTTTAGGATTCATGCTATTGAAGGATTGGAAGTGACTTCAAGCTTTCCTTGGTTACTTTTAAAATTTTGTCCCAAGTAAAAGAAATATTCTAATGAATGTGCATTTACTAAAGCCAGTCTGTTTTGGAGTAAAAGATAAGGAATGGGGTGGAAATTGTGGAAGAAAAGTGACAGAAAAGATAAACAAAATCTCAAAGGATAAGAGAATTAAAAGAAGAGGTGAAGTTTGTTGATTAGCATAGTCACTGACATGGTAAATGTCTGTTAGTTTAGGTCTTATAGGTCATGACAGTTTGAGCCTTAGTCTGGAATGATGTTGTTGTCCTGTAGTCCACAGTGCTTGAGCACCTCTGTTGCTGGCACAAGGTGAGGTGTCCACCAGCCTGTGAAGCCCAGTCTTGATTGCAGTGGGTTCACAAGGTGCCAGAGACGTTTTCTAACTATTGCCTGTACTTAGCTTCTCCTAAATGTCTAGTGATGTGGCAGTACAAAGATAAATAAGACATTACTCCAGTTTTTAGGAAATGAGGAATTAGACAACAATCCAAAATACAGAAGCCAGAATAAGACACACAAACCAAATGAAGTTTTGAAGTTTAGAGGAGAAATGTCTTTGTTTTATTTAATTTTATTTATTTATTTATTTATTTATTTTAAGAAATATGCATAGCTAAAGGATTTCACAGAGAAGGTCACTGTTGTAGGGGAGGGTACTGTGTTTGAACTCAGGGCCTCACACTTGCTAGGAAGGCACTGCACCACTTGAGCCTCTCTGCCAGCCACCCCTAGCACTTTTGCTTTGGTTATTTTGGAGATAGGGTCTCACTTTTTTGGCCAGGCTGATCCTCCTATTTTGCACTTCCCACCATAGCTGGGATAATAAGCACATACCACGTCTAGCATTTTCTATTGAGATATGGTCTTGTTTACCTTTTTTTGCCTAGGCTGGCCTAGAACCATGATCCTCCTAATTTTGGCCTCCCATGTAGCTGGGAGGATAGCTCTGCACCACTGCACCCAACTATTAGTTGATATGGATCTTATGAAGTTGTTGCCTGGGCTTGCCTGGAACTGTGATGTTCTTAATTTCAGACTTCTAAGTAGCTAGGATTACAGGTGTGAGCCACCTGTGCCTGGCCACACTTTTTTTTTTTTTTTTTTTTGCCACACTTTTTAGGATAAACAAATCATAATATAAAATTTTAGTACTTAAAAAGGTTTTTAATTATCTTAAAGGCCACACTGTTTACATTTGTAAACAGTTCTGGTTTGTAAATTCCATGATGTCTCAATGAAAGTGCCATTTAATAAAGAAAAAAAGCAGAGTATATCTACTCAGTAATAGTATTTTGCACTTCATTTGTGGTGATCCCAAAGTTTGATAAAACTGTATTTGGAAGATATGAGGGAAACAGGTATTCTAGTCCATTCTTGGCACAGCCTCTAGCAATGGCAATATTGTAGCATGTAGCAAATTTACAAATGCACATAGCATATAACCAATCAATTCTACTTCTGGTAATTTATTCTTCAAGTACACCTGCACAAATGACATGTGTGCTATATGAGCACTTCTTACTTGTAGCATTGTTTGTAATAAGATGAAAACCAATGCACATATACAAAATAGGGGCCTGATAAAATAAGGCCTATATATAGAAGAAGTAGCCTGTGGTCATAAAAAAAAAGTGAAGGAGCCCTTTAGGTACTAATATGAAATGATTGCCAAAATAAATTATTTAATTGCACATTGTGGCATATGCCTGTAAACCTAGCACTCAGGCCCTGAAGCAGGAAGTTTAAGGCCAGCCTGTCTTTAAATTAATAAATTAAAATCCAGTAGAAAAACATACAAACTTCTAACATTTGTGTAAAAAGGCAGGGAAGACAGAACATATGTATATAAAGAGAAAATGAGAAACTTTAACAAGACTCTAGCTACTTGAACAAAAAAAATCAAAGATAGATGATGGAAAATGTCAAGTGAAACCATTTTTGTGCTTAGGGAGGAACAATACTCTGTCAGGAAAGACTGACTAGCATGGGTGGTGAGATAATGGAGATAGTATGGAAAATGATTACAAGGTTTAATGGAAGGAAACAAAGGATGAACTCTAGGTCAGGATGAAATGAGAACTTTCTTACGGTATGAGAAAGGGGTGCATTTTAAAATGTCAAAGAAAGTGATGTTTGAAAGAGGAAAGTTTGACCAAGGGCATAATTTTATAATGTCCAAGTCATTTGAAAAACAAATGTACCTGTTTATAGATTTTACTCAAAAGATTTCCTTTGAGAGGTGGACTTTTCTTCCTTCAGGCTTGTCAGCCTCTCTCTGATGGCTCCATCTGTTTGAGGTTTTACATAACTTACATTTGTGGACCAAGATTTTAGGATGGAGGAGGGTATATAAAGGCTGCTTCATAGTTTTACCAGTGAAGTATTCAGGTGACAAATGAGAAAGACTATTGTTTTAGGTGTGGCAAAGAATTAGACATAGATTCTTACAAAAACCCTGCATCCTTAACATCTATGGCTGATTTCTGAGGAGCAGAAAATGTAACACTATAGTATTGTAGATGTTTAAATTGAAGAGTTCATTAAAATTCAAGTGAAAAGTACTTTGAAATCTATGAGTAGTATTTTGATGTATCTACACAGTGATTTTAAAACCATATGATATTTAGCTCATTGAAATAAAGTTTATTTTGTGTTACATTATTATTGCCTAAGTTTCCTATTTCCCTTCTCTTGGTTTTGCCGATGCTTTCATCTTTTAGGACAGTGGTTTTAACTTACTTTGAGTCATACATCTAGAGAGACTCTTCATAGAAACTTACGTATGTGGAATATACTATTTTTCATGTAATGGGGTGAGGGTTTGTGGTTCTAAAGCTCAGTCAGAGGTCCTATGTTCTAGTCATAGGTTCTCTGTATTTCCTTAAGACATGATTGCTTCATAAGGTATAGAACTAACACTATTCTGACAGTAAGAATCCCAAGGTTTCTTTGGTGTTCTTATTCTGACTGAAAGCATTATCTAGCTTGTGTCCAAGCTAGATAGATTTTGTCTTTTAGGTTGTTAGTGTGGGACTGTCCACATTTCCAAAAGGGGATTTTGGATCTAATTAGTCTCTGATGGGTACATGAGAGTAGGGAACATCCTTTTTGTTTGAGCCATGAATGAACTCTTCCTTCTGACTTTACTCTTCTGCTTGTAGGCAGAGGCACAGATCAGACCACAGATAGACAGGCTAGAGGCTGGTCTCCTCTCAGTTAGCCAGCATTCTTAAAATTTCTTGTGGAATATTGGGTGAAAGGGAGAAGACCCAAATTAATAAAATTAGAGATGAGAATGGAGATATCACAACAAACACCAATGAAGTTTGGAGGATCTTTAGAAAATACTTTGAAAGCTTATATTCTAATAAACTGGAAAAATTTGAAGAAATAGATAAATTTCTAGATAAATATAACCTACCAAAATTGGACCCAAGAGGATATAAACCACATAAACAGATTTACAATAAGCAATGAAATTGAAGCTGTAATATAGAGTCTTCTAAAAAACAAAACAAAACAAAAAAAGCCTAGGATTGGATGGATTCACTACTAAATTCTACCATATCTTTAAAGAAGAACACCAGTAACAAAAAAAGAAAATTATAGATCCATTTCCTTGATGAACACAGATGCAAAAATTCTCAATAAAATACTTGCAAACAAAATTCAGCAATATATTATACACCATGATTCAAGTTGGTTTCATTCCAGGGATGCAAAGATGGTTCAACATATGTAAATCAATAAATGTAATACAGCATATAAATAAAATCGAGCAAAAATCACATGATCATTCAAGAGATGCTGAAAAAAACTTTGACAAAATTCAGAATCCCTTCGAGATAAAATCCCTGAAGAAACTAGGAAGATAAAGAATGTGCTTCAATATAATTAAGACTTTATACAATAAACCTATAGCCAACATCATACTAAATGGGGAAAAACCAAAACCATTTCCTATGAAGTCAAGATTGTCCATTCTCTGTACTCTTATTTAATATAGTGGTTGAATTCTTAGAGCAGTAAATCAATAGAAAGTAAAGGGATGCAAATAGGAAAAGGAGAAGTCAAAGGTTCCCTATTTAAAAGCCATCAAAAAAACCAAAACCCTTAGATCTCATAAAACACTTTAGGCAAAGTAGCAGGATACAAAATCAATAAGGAAATTGTTCTGTAATTTTCTCCTTTTTACATTTCTTTTGGTGGTACTGGGGTTTGTACTCCAGGGCTTTATGCTTGCTTGTAATTTTCTTTTTTGTTGTGTTATTGTCTAGTTTTTGTATCAGTGGGATACAAAATCTTGAGAAAGCAGGAAAACAGTCCCATTCACCAGTAGCCTTAAAGAAATATTAAATACCTAGGAATAAATCTTACAAAGGATGTAAAAGACCTATACAATAAAAACTACAAAACCTTGAAGAAGGAAATTAAAGAAGACACTGGAAGATGGAATATTGTGAAAATGGCTGTATAAAGCAATCTATACACTCGGTGTAATCCCCATAAAATTCCAATGTCATTTTTTGTAGAAACAAAAATCAATCCTAAAATTCATATGGAAGTATAAAAGACTCCCAATAGATGGTACAATACTGAGCAAAAAGAGCAATGCTGGAGGTATCCAGCATTTGACTTCAAATTATACTACAGAGCCATAGTAACAAAAATAGCGTGGTACTGCTACAAAAACAGACTTGTAGACCTATGGAATAGAAGATCCAGAAAGTAAATCCACACAGATACAGTCATCTGACTTTTGACAAAGGCACTAAAAACGTAGTGGAGAACAGGCAGCCTCTTCAACAAATGGTGCTGGGAAGATTGGATATCCACATGTATAAGACTGAAGCTAGAGCCTTATCTATCACTCCATACAAAAATTAATTCAAAATGGATGAAAGTTGTAAATGTAAGACATGAGACTTGAAGATACTAGGGGAAAACCCAGGAAGATATAGATAACACCTTCTGAATAGAACTCCCAGTTACTTAGGAAATAAGAGCAAGAATTGACAAATGGGATTTTGTATCAAATTAAAAGTTTTCTATACAGCAAAGGAAAAATCTACCAGAGTCACTACAGAATAGGAGAAAATCTATATAATGGATTACGGATTAATATCCAGAATATATAAAGACCTAAAAAACTGAACACTAAAAGAACAACTAATCCAATCAGTGAATGGGTAAATGAATTGGACAGTTCTAAAAGAAGTACTAATAAATGTATGAAGAAGTGTTCAACATCCTTACCATAAAGGAAATGCAAATCAAAACAGCACTGAGATTCCATCTCACCCCAGTCCAGAATGGCAGTCATCAAGAAAACAACAACAACAAATGCTGCTGAGGGTGTGGGGTAAAGGAGCCCTTTTATACTATTGGTGATCTCCACTGTAGAGATCAGCATGGAATGTAAATTAGTGTAGTCACTAGGGAAAGCAGTATGGAGGCTCCTCAAAAAACTGAAAATAGAACTACCATATGGTTCTGCTATACCGCTCCTGGACATGTATCTGTAGGAATGTAAGTGTGCATACTATAGAAATACCTGCACGCTTATGTTTATTAGCAGCCCTGTTCACTAGTCAAACTATGCATCAGCCTAATTGTCCTTCAACAGACGAATGAAAAAAGAAATCTAGTATCTATACACAATTGAGAATTATTCAACCATAAAGAAGAAATGAAGTTATGTCATTTGCAGGAAAATAGATGACACTGGAAATCATTATCATTATGTTAAGTGAATTAAGCTGGACTGAGAAAGATACTACATTTTCTCATATGGGGAGGCTACACCTTTTAAAAAAGTGACTTGGAGGTGGGAATCAGTGGGTTCAGGGAGGGTCAAAGAAGAGGGTGCAGTGATGATGAATATGACTGAAGTACTATGTGCATATAAAAATAAGATAATGAGCTTGTTAAAATTGTTTTGAAAAATAGAGGGAGAGGAGAAAAAAAAGTAATAGAGGGGGTCAGTTTGAGCAAAGTGCATTATATGCATTTTAGAAATAGCTTAATGAAACCCCTTTATACAATTAATATGTGCTGATAAAATAACACTTTCTTGTGGAGCAGGTACCTGAAGCGGGGTCACATGCCTACTTCTTTGCACTGTCTCCCCACTCCCAGTTGTGTTATACCTGCCTTTCTTTACCCATTAACTCTTAACCTCTGAGGCATTTAATTTTGTAGGCTTTGGCATAGTTAGTAAGTGTATGTGAGAAGGTTGACACTCATTTCCTTATGGGATCATTGAGGGGTGGATATTAGGGTTTTCCTTCAACATGAGACTATGTAAATCAACTCCATTCCTGGGCACACAGTGCTTGCGAGCCCCAGTAGAAATCCTTGTGACTATCTTGTAGAAAGGCTTTGTCAGTCTGATAGTGCCAGATGAAAACCATGCATATTTGAGGGCAAGTACCTTGAGGTGTACCAAGCTCTTCAAAGCTAAGTTAATTGGAATCTTTCTTTTTTTGGATTTGGTAGGAGGTTATTCATATGTTGCCCAGGCTGGTGTCCAACCCCTGGGCTCAAGTGAGCTTTCTGCCTCAGCTTTCAGGGTAGTTGGGTCAGTGAGATGGGATTGCAGGCATGTATCACCATGCCTGACTTGCTTATAATCTTTTAACAATTAAAAGCTTACAATGAAAAGCCGCGTAGCAAATTAGGGCAAATTGGCAATGTTGAAATCAATCACAGTAGCATGCTCACTAGTGAAAGTTTAACAAGCACAGACGTAGTCATCTCACAGTTACCTCATCTGAGTGGAGTCTATCATGTACTTTTTGTGTTATCTTTGTATTTCATTTCCCTAACTATCTAAGTTCTATATGCATGCTAGTATAATGAAATTATATAAACTTCTTTTTTTTTAAGCTGAAGCATTGGATTTGATTGCTCAAGATGAAGAAGAATTTAATAAAGAACATCAATTTATACAGGTTTGTAATTATTTGCTCTAGCCAGAGTTTAAATTTTTTCTTGTATTTGGGCTGGAGGTGTGGCTCAAGGAGTAGACCACCTGATTTTCAAGCATGAAGCCCTGAGTCAAACCCCAATCCCACCCCCAAATTTTTTTCTTTTATTTATTTAAATATAGCAAAATGCTCATTTCTTTCTGAATAGTTAGTAGAGAATTATTTTGTTTTTTTTATGTTAAGGCAACTTCTCCTTTTTCCTTCTATATTATTAAAGAATCCTGCCATACCAAAATATCTTTTTGTTTGTTTGGTGATGATATTACGGTTTGAACTCATGGCTGTTTGCTTGCTAAGTAGGTGCTCTACCACTGGAACCACACTCTTAACTCTTTTTGTCTTAGTTATTTTTCAAATAGGGTCTAGTGTTTTTGCCTGGGCTGACCTGAACCAAAGTCCTCCTATGTACACTCTGTGCGTAGCTGGGATGGCAGGCATGTGCCATCACACCCAACCTTCTTGGTTGAAAACGGTGTCTTGCTAACTTTTGTTCTTGCTGGCCTTGAACCTCCATCCTCCCAATCACAGTTGATCTCCGCTTCCAGAGTAGCTGGGACAACAGGTATGAGCTACCACACCCAGCCACAAAATACACCTTTAGGAAGGGGGTATAGCTCAGGGGTGTGTTTGCCTACTGTGCCCTACATTGCATCCCAAGCAGCACACAATAAACACAATAAATAGTAAGAATAATAATAAATAAGACATATCTTTAATTCACTTAAAATTGCTTTAAAATCCTTCACAGTTATTTCTGTAGCTTTTTAAAGTATGTTTTAAAATGAAGTAATCCTATTTGATTTTGGTAAAGATTAGTATACTGTCTAAAGATTCTTATTTGTGATAACTGGTGTTTAACATAGTAAGACTATACATATTGTAAGTATTCTAAAAAAAGCTTCTTTTCTGTTGACTTGTAGCTGCTCATGATTTAATTTGTCCAAACGTTTTGGGTGAACTTTTTAAAAATTAGTTTTTGAGTTATCTTAGTTTTTTGTTTTTGTTTTTTTTTCCTTCAATTTCTCATAGTGGAATAACAGAAGCCTTTCAGGAGATGGGGGACGATATGAAACAATAACTTTTTTTGTTTCTAGGCAGAAAACATAGATGCTCAGAACACTTCAGCTACATTTGGAGATACATCCTGGGTAGCTACAATTAATTATAATCTTTTGAAGAAATCAGTTAACACATCAGAATTTGACAAAGACAATGGCAGTTATTTACGTCTGTCATTAGGAGAGTTCTTTGCTGAAAGATCTGGAGCTCTTGGTTGCCTTGGTGGTAGTAACAGTGTGAAAAGAGTAAGTATGAATTATGCTAGAAGTGATGAAAATCATGGATGTCTTGGTCCATTTTATGTTGCTGTTACAAAATATCTGAGTCTGGGTAGTTTATAAAGAAAAGAGGTTTGTTTGAGCTCATAGCTCTGGAGACTGGGAAGTCCAGGTTTAGGTTGCCACATCTTGTCACTTTCTGGAAGGGTCTTGTGCTGTAGCAACTCAAGAGAAGCATCACATGTGTAGGAGAGGGGAAGAAATAGAAAGCCGAGGAAGCCAAAATTAATTTTATGATAACCCACTCTTGCCATATGTAACCCAGTCTTTTAGAAACTACATTAATCCCTTTAAGGGGGAAGATCCCTCATAACTCAGATGCTTCTGAAAGTTCCACCTTCTCAACACTGTTACATTATGGACCAAGCTTTAACATGAGTTTTGATAGGGACAACCATATTCAAGCCACAATACCCGATTTTGTGTTTTCATTGTGATGGTGATATACTTAGAGCATAGGAACTTCAAAGCAGAGGCAGAATAATAGCTAAAAGCTTAAGTTTTATGGTTAGTTAGCCCTGATTTCAGTTCTATTTCTGCCTTCCGACCATCTTCTCTGAGATTGAACAATTTATTTAACTCTTCTGTGCTTTAATTTCCCCATTTCTAAAATGGGGTGCTGTTTTACAGGATGTTATAAGATTTAAATATGATACATGTGAAGCATTTAGCACTAACACATTGTAAAGATTTCTTGCTATGGATGGTTGGCAGGTACAATTCTAAGATTAATTTTTTCACGTGTTTGAAAAGATGTTTTGAAATGTACAAGTGTTTTTATTTAATAAAATGTAGTTCATATACAAATTTCAGATGTAAGCCATTCATACAGTGGTAAGTGCTGAAAAGAATGAGAGGAAAGGAGTTGCTCCATCTGTGCTGTTCAAAATCACATCTGAGTGGCTGACAGTAAGTGGGTATCTAAATAATGAAAAAGAGGTAGCTGCCCAAGGATCTGGAGTGTTCCTTTATGAGGAACACTGTGATACCCAGAGTTGGAACTAAAGTGGTCCATCGAGGCAGACAGAGCTAAGTGAGGAGCCAGGGATGGAGGGCAAGTTAGGGATAAATGCCGTAAGATTGCCAGGGCCTGACCATGAGCTCTCCTTGGCAAACTTGGGTCATATCTCAGAAGAACCGGAAGGAAGGGCTTCAAAGCAGGGAATAACTTTGCCCTGACCCATCTACATGTACAGCAGGATGCCACCGTCTTTGTCAGGGACCTGAATAGAGAAAGCCAGTGAAGCACAGAGGAGGAACAGAAGCAGGCACACACTTAGTAAACAAGAAAAGAGATGGTGAAGGTTGGAGACTAGAATGATAGGTGCAAACATAAAAGATACAAGGATTCATGATTTATTCTGGAGGAGTCAGAGGACTTGCTGATAAATTTCATATAGGGAATTAGTGTCATTGAGAGCGTGTTTACTAAAACCAGATTCACTAAGAGTGTGTTAATTTTGTTAATGTGACAAAATGGCTGAGATCAACATTAAAGGAGAAGAGGTTTTGTTTTGGCTTATGGTTTCGAGGTATCAGTCCATGATAGTGTGGCCCTGTTGGTTTGGGCTTGCGGCAGCACTGTACATCATGGCATGAACACTTGGCAGAGGAAACTGCTTAACTCATGGGAGCCAGGAAGCAAAGGAGAGACAGGAAGGGCCAGATTTCCAAGATCCTCTTTAAGGGCATGTTCTTCCACTAGGCCCCACCTCCTAAAGATTTCACCACTTCCCAATGGTGTTATAAGCTGGTGCTTAAGTGCTATAAGTCCTTAGTATGGGCCTTTGGGGACACTCCAGATCCAAACTGTGGCAGAGTATAATTTTGAAAGAAGAGAGGTAGTGTTAGAAATCACAGTTGATAAAACAGAATTTCAATTTGCAGTTGTTTGGTTGACCTGTCTCATCTATTGAGTGAATTAAGAAATAAATGTTTTAGAGAAATAAATGTTTTTACTCTGGATTGATTGAGATTTTTGAAATTACGAGTAAAATTGAGGACTAACTAAATTTTGGCGTGGGGAGGTACGATCTTGCTATGTAGCTCAGACTGGCCTCAAACATAAATCCCTGCTTCAGCCCACCTGAGTGCTGGCTTTACAGGTGTGGCCCACCGTGCTTGGCTCTGAATTCCTGCTTAAACAGATGAACAAAACATTGAGTCTTAGGAAAATAGATCTGTTATTCAAAATTTTTATTTTTGCCATTTAGTTAGAAAAGTAAAGAATATTCCAAATTAACAATCAATAAAAAATGAGTGAAAAATGAGTGTATTTAATTAATTAACATTTTAGGTTTATCATGTGAAAGTAGTATAAGTGGTATAAGTGGGAATTCCATACCCTCCAGCAAGCTCCTTGAACATGATCTTTCTGAGGATTTCATGCAAATCAACAGGAACATACCTCTTAATATATATTTTCTTGGTATGTTTATTTTCTAAAACAAAGTATCACTCTACTGTCAGTTCCACGAAGCAGGAATTTCTGACTCTTTTTCTCTTTGATATGCTAGAGTTGTGCCTGACATTATAGTTATGTGAATGAACAATGATTGGAGAAATAAGCATGAATTTCTGTATTGTTTTATTTTGGATTTCTTAATAAGACTAACTTATTTGACAGTGTTCTAATGATTAAGTGATAGCTAATATTAAGGAAGTAAAACTGGACTTCCCAAGTTCATCTAGTTACTTGAGGTTTAATTGAAAGAACAGTGTTCTTGAAGTCGTTTTGTTGTGTTAGCAGTATTAGATAAAATAGTCTAGAATTTCTCAAAGCAGTTGAAAATTAAGGAAAATTAATTCACATTTATTTGTTTTGTAGCCATCATTTGGTTATTTTATTAGATCTCCAGAGGAGAGAGAGCCTGTTGCTTTAATAAGAAAATCTGATGCATCAAGAGGTAATTCAGAGAAAGAAATGACTCATCTTAACCAGGATCTTTTTTCAGGTAATGAAATAAATGAAAGGGTCTTTTATATGTTTATTTTGTTTTGTCTTTGTTTTGGCAGTGCTTTCTTGTTATTTAACTTAATAATAGTGTTGTAAGTAAAAATATACATACTATTTTGTAATTTTTCAATGTTGGTTGTAGACTTACTTGATTCTTACATAACCTTACATTTCCTTTTCAATCAAAAGTAGAAACAATATAGCCAAAATCTGCCCAATTCCTTTTGTAAAAATCTATAGTAAGCCAGGTGTGGTAGTGCACGGTTATAATTCCAGCTACTGGAGACTTGGAGGCAGGAGGATCTCAAGTTTGAGTCCAACCCAGCAGGACCCTATCTCAAAGAGGGAAAAGGCTAGAGGTATACCTTAAGTGGTAGAGCCCTTGCCTAGCAAGTATAAGGCCCTGGATTCCCCCTGTACTGGATGGGAAAAGCAAAACAAAATAAAAAAATCTACAGTAAGTCATAATTTCAAATGGGCTAGTTAAGTTTGGCCTATTACTGAGTTAATGAATAACAGATATATTTATTATTTAGATAGACTTTTAGTTAAAAGAGATATTTTGACATTTAGACTGTGTGAATATATGATAAATAAGTCAGATTTTCTTGGTTAACTTAGAATTATTGAGCCACTCTCTCCTTTACTGATAGATGTGTCATATGAAGCTGTGTGAGATGCTTCATTCTTTAAGGAGCTTGTATTCTAATAGCGGAGTTATGATAAAAGGTCTGTGTATACAGTGAATTTAATTTATATTACTCTAAAGAAATATACACTTTTGAATTCAGTGTACAATATTTGAAGCTGAAAAGTTAAGTGAATTAATACTTGCATTTGCAAGGAAGACATTAAAGTTCACAATCTTCCTTCAAAGCTTGTCCTTCTCCCAGGGGCTATACATTTAAACAGTCTTAGTGAAGACAACTGATACTTGGTGTACAAGAATTCTTCCTTGATTCAACATAGTACTGGAATTCCTAGCCAGAGCAATTAGGCAAGAAAAAGGAATAAAAGGAATACAAATAGGTAAAGAAACTGTCAAGTAGTCAGAGGGCAGCGCCCGTTTCTGGAAGGAGAGCAAGAAGTAGTGTCCGGATTTATGGGTTTACAGTCTTCTTCCTGGAAGCCATAAGAAAGCTCAGCCAACAAAGGCAGCAGAGAGAGCAGCTCTGAATCACGCCGGCGCAGAGAATCTCCACTTCACGTTAAACGGAGAACCGAGGAGGGCCCCCGGGGCCGCCAGTGGCCGGCGCCCATACGGCTTGGGAAGACGCGGACCAGGTGAGCTTCGCGGTACCGCGGTAGCCCCACAGACAAGCCTGGGCCAGAGCAGCATAGCCCCTTGGACAGACTGACCTCCACCCAGGAAAAAAAGAGAAACTGAGTACTAAGCAATAAGAACAGTTAAGACACGCTGGAAAGAGGGTGGGGCGCCCTGAGCGCTGAAGATTGGGGGAAGGGAATCCTTCCGGGGACTGTAAATAAACAAGCCGGGCTGGCCGGAGAGGCTCTGGCAGAAGCGGGGCGCGCCCAGCAACCAGGAGCAGGGAAGCTTGTGAGAGGAGGGAAGACCCACTTCCCACGTGAATTGTAAATAAACACGCAGGCCTGACAACGCGGGGCAGTGTCACCTTTCCCAGTGCTTGGAAAGGGGAAAGCCTGTAGTAGAGGCCCCCGCACAGGAGAACTCTGAGCAAACAAAGCCTGTGGGACCAGGTGAGTGCTAGCTCACCCCAGAGATCTGCATAAATAACTCCACCAGCTACAGGCTGAAAGCAACAGGCAGGCAAGCCACAGTTGCAGATACCACTCTCAGAACTGCCTCCAGACGCTTTTTTTTCTTTTTCTCCCTACCTTTGATGAGAGAACAACTGAATTACACCTGCAAGCCGAAAAACTTACTGAAACTGTATTGCATTTGAACTGGGGACACTTGGTGGGGCTTTTTTTTTTTTTTTTTCTTTCTTCTGTGTGTGTGTGAGTGTAGTTTTGTTCTACTTTATGCATCCCCTTTGATGAGACAACTACAGAACAACATCTGAGGCACCAACTCAAGGACTGGAGATTGAGACGGACATCCAAATTATTAAGACTGAAATTGCATTGCATATGAACTTGGAAGTTTTTTGGTTGTTTTTTTTTTTTTTTAATTTTCTATTTTCCATTTTATTTTAGTTCATTTTTATATATAGATATTACTTTCATATACTTATTTTTTATTTTCTTATCTTTGATTTTCAATCCTCTCTCTGTCTCTCTATTGTCTGTTCAGCTTACTGTCGATTAGTACACTAACACTCCCTGTTTATACCTTTGAAACCCTCTTGTCTGATACCTTGTTCTGCTTTCTCCCTCTTGTCTGTATATTTGTTTTCCCCTTTTCTTTAACTTCTTGCTTTCCATCTCAGCTCACTCTTCCATTCTCAATATTACCATTGTTATTATTACAAGCTAGAAAATACTTAATTACACACAGTACAGGGACAGTAACAACACCAAGGACAATGACAGGAAGACAGAAAAAAACAAGGAAACCAGTTTCCCCACAGCAAAAAATTAGTACAGGAACCAGAGGGGAATGAAGAGAACAGAAACTCAGATCCAGACTCCAACAAAATGAAGATAAACTATGCCAAAGGACCCAATGAAGCCCACAAGAATAATTTAAAAGAAGACATACTACAAGTACTCAATGAGAATTTTATAGAGATGATACTGGATAGGGTCAACCAAAATGTACAGGAGACACTCAAGAAATTCCAAGACAATAAAAATAGAGAATTTGAAAAAGCAAAAGAAGAAATAAAGGAAAACATAGAAGCACTGTATAAACACCAAAGTGAAAGAGAGAACACAATGAATAAATGGATAAATGAACTCAGGACAAAATAGACAACAATAAAGAAGAAAACAGCCAGGATATGGAAAACCTCAGAAAAAAGAACGAAACAGAACTGCAAAACAAAACGGAAGGCCAATCCAGCAGAATAGAACAAACAGAAGACAGAATCTCAGAACTTGAAGATGAATGGTAATTAAAGGAAAAACTGAAGAACTATTAATTAAACAACTCAAGACCTGTGAAAAGAAAATGCAAGAACTCACCGACTCCATCAAAAGACCAAACTTGAGAATCATGGGCATCGAAGAAGGAGAAGAGGTGCAAGCGAAGGGAATGCATAATATATTCAGCAAAATAATAACGGAAAATTTCCCAAATCTAGAGAAAGATATTCCCATACAAATGCAAACCTGACTAAAATGAGGAGAGAAAAAACCCAAATTAGTAGAATTAGGAAGGCAAAAGGGGAGATAACAACAAACACCATGGAAGTCCAGGAAATCATCAGAGACTACTTTGAGAACCTGTATTCAAATAAATTTGAAAATCTAAAAGAAATGGACAGATTTCTAGATACATATGATCATCCAAAACTGAACCAAGAGGAAATTAATCACCTGAATAGACCTATAACAGAAAATGAAATTGAAGCAGCAATCAAGAGTCTCCCCAAATAGAAAAGTCCAGGACCTGATGGATTCTCTGCTGAATTCTATCAGACCTTTAAAGAAGAACTGATACCAACCCTCCTTAAACTGTTCCATGAAATAGAAAGGGAAGGAAAACTGCCAAACACATTTTATGAAGCCAGTATTACACTTATCCCAAAACCAGGCAAAGACACCTCCAAAAAGGAGAACTATCGGCCAATCTCCTTAATGAACATTGATGCAAAAATCCTCAACAAAATAATGGCAAATCGAATTCAGCAACACATCAAAAAGATTATTCACCACGACCAGGTAGGCTTCATCCCAGGGATGCAGGGGTGGTTCAACATACGAAAATCAATAAACGTAATAAACCACATTAACAGAAGCAAAGACAAAAACCACTTGATCATCTCAATAGATGCAGAAAAAGCCTTTGATAAGATCCAACATCATTTCATGATAAAAGCTCTAAGAAAACTAGGAATAGAAGGAAAGTTCCTCAACATTATAAAAGCTATATATGACAAACCTACAGCCAGCATTATACTTAACGGAGAAAAATTAAAACCATTCCCTCTAAAATCAGGAACCAGACAAGGATGCCCACTATCTCCACTCCTATTCAACATAGTACTGGAATTCCTAGCCAGAGCAATTAGGCAAGAAGAAGGAATAAAAGGAATACAAATAGGTAAAGAAACTGTCAAAATATCCCTATTTGCAGACGACATGATCCTATACCTTAAAGACCCAAAAAACTCTACTCAGAAGCTTCTAGACATCATCAATAGCTATAGCAAGGTAGCAGGATATAAAATCAACATAGAAAAATCATTAGCATTTCTATACACTAACAATGAGCAAACGGAAAAAGAATGTATGAAAACAATTCCATTTACAATAGCCTTAAAAAAAATCAAATACCTAGGTGTAAACCTAACAAAAGATGTGAAAGACCTCTACAAGGAAAACTATACACTTCTGAAGAAAGAGATTGAGGAAGACTATAGAAAGTAGAGAGATCTCCCATGCTCATGGATTGGTAGAATCAACATAGTAAAAATGTCGATACTCCCCAAAGTAATCTACATGTTTAATGCAATTCCCATCAAAATTCCAATGACATTCATTAAAGAGATTGAAAAATCTATTGTTAAATTTATATAGAAACACAAGAGGCCACGAATAGCCAAGGCAATACTCAGTCAAAAGAACAATGCAGGAGGTATCACAATACCTGACTTCAAACTATATTACAAAGTAATAACAATAAAAACAGCATGGTACTGGCACAAAAACAGACATGAAGACCAGTGGAACAGAATAGAGGATCCAGATATGAAGCCACACAACTATAAGCAACTTACCTTTGACAAAGGAGCTAAAAATATATGATGGAGAAATAGCAGCCTCTTCAACAAAAACTGCTGGGAAAACTGGTTAGTGGTCTGCAAAAAACTGAAACTAGATCCATGTATATCACCCTATACCAAGATTAACTCAAAATGGATCAAGGATCTTAATATCAGACCCCAAACTCTTAAGTTGATACAAGAAAGAGTAGGAAATACTCTGGAGTTAGTAGGTATAGGTAAGAACTTTCTCAATGAAACCCCAGCAGCACAGCAACTAAGAGATAGCATAGATAAATGGGACCTCATAAAACTAAAAAGCTTCTGTTCATCAAAAGAAATGGTGTCTAAACTGAAGAGAACACCCACAGAGTGGGAGAAAATATTTGCCAATTATACATCAGACAAAGGACTGATAACCAGAATATACAGGGAACTTAAAAAACTAAATTCTCCCAAAACTAATGAACCAATAAAGAAATGGGCATGTGAACTAAACAGAACTTTCTCAAAAGAAGAAATTCAAATGGCCAGAAAACACATGAAAAAATGCTCACCATCTCTAGCAATAAAGGAAATGCAAATTAAAACCACACTAAGATTCCACCTCACCCCTGTTAGAATAGCCATCATTAGCAACACCACCAACAACAGGTGTTGGCGAGGATGCGGGGAAAAAGGAACCCTCTTACACTATTGGTGGGAATGTAGACTAGTACAACCACTCTGGAAAAAAATTTGGAGGCTACTTAAAAAGCTGGACATCGATCTACCATTTGATCCAGCAATACCACTCTTGGGGATATACCCAAAAGACTATGACACGGGTTACTCCACAGGCACCTGCACAGCCATGTTTATTGCAGCAGTATTCATAAGAGCCAAGTTATGGAAACAGCCAAGATGCCCCAGCACAGACGAATGGATTAAGAAAATGTGGTATCTATACACAATGGAATTTTATGCAGCCACTGGTAAATGGATGGAATTGGAGAATATCATTCTGAGTGAGGTTACCCTGGCCCAAAAGACCAAAAATCGTATGTTCTCCTTCATATGTGGGCATTAGATCAAGGGCAAACACAATAATGGGATTGGACTTTGAGCACATGATAAAAGCAAGAGCACACAAGGGAGGTGTGAGGATAGGTAAGACACCTAAAAAATTAGCTAGCAGTTGTTGCCCTTAACACAGAGAAACTAAAGCAGATACCTTAAAAGCAACTGAGGCCAATAGGAAAAGGGGACCAGGAACTAGAGAAAAAGTGAGATCAAAAAGAATTAACCTAGAAGGTAACACACATGCACAGAAAATTAATGTGAGTCAACTCCCTGTATCCTTATCTCAACCAGCAAAAACCCTTGTTCCTTCCTGTTATGGCTTATACTCTCTGTACAACAAAATTAGAAATAAGGGCAAAATAGTTTCTGCTGGGTATTGAGGGGGTGGGGAGGAGAAGGAGGGGTCAGAGTGGGTGGTAAGGGAGGGGGTGGGGGCAGGGGGGAGAAATGACCCAAGCCTTGTATGCACATATGAATTAAAAAAAAAAAAATTCTTCCTTGGCACTTAATCAGTTTGACTGGTCCTTATCCCACATTATTTCTGAGATAGTGCATACTTATAAGTTGAATGTTGTTTATTTCCTGTAGGAGATTTAAATGAACAATCCCAGACACAGCTAAGTGAAGGATCAGTCACCCTTCAGATGGAAGCACTGGAGAGTACATCACAAGTGGATGAAAATGATGTGACTTTAACTGCCAATAAAGGCAAAACAGAGGTAGCCTAAGCCTTTCTTAAAGGAAGTCTAAGATTATCTTGTTGTAGTTCTTGAACAAGATGAGACATGTTAACCTGTGAAAAATATATGTAGATTCCCCCCCCCCATGGCCTCAATTTTATTACAAGTGTCATTTAAATTAAAAGAAAAATACCTTTTCATCAATTTATAATATACATCAAGAGTTTA
Organism: Castor canadensis; assembly: GCF_047511655.1. Taxonomy (NCBI): domain Eukaryota; kingdom Metazoa; phylum Chordata; class Mammalia; order Rodentia; family Castoridae; genus Castor; species Castor canadensis. The sequence continues at coordinate 66,174,350 of NC_133389.1, forward strand.
TAAAACAGATTTAAATGAATGAATTATCACAGTTTATACACATGTGAATATCTCAGGTCAAGAAAGAGAACCCAGACACATACAAACACTAGCATTCCCTGTCTCTTCCCATGTTACGGCCTGTGCCACTTCTGGACTCTACTAGCAAGGCCATCACCAGATTTTACTCCTCCACTTTGCACCTCCAAACCTGCGGCGGGGGAAAAATAGAGCATTGCCAACGCCCCAGAAAGCACATTGGGTTTTTTTTGCCTGCTTCTGAACACTATTCTAGTCCCCTGTGTTAATTTTGCCTGTTTTAAACTTCATCTAAAAGAAACCACGTTCCTTACGTTCCTTTTCTTTGCCGGTTTTCACTTCAGCTTTTGTCACGTGAGTATAACAGAAACTTGTTTTCCTTACTGTATTGTATTCTGTTGTATGAACGTTTATAGTTTATATCTATTCTACTGTTGGTAGATGTTTGGGATATTTCCCATGTTGAGTGATTTTTAAATAGTGCTCTGTTAGTACTCTCTTTTTGGCAGTGTGTATGCAGTCAAGTGTGGTATGTCCAGAGTGTAACTGATAAGTGTAGGGTCTGCAGTCTTGCTAAAGTAAATTCAACATAGTGTTTTAGACAATGTTAGGTGTCTTCCAGTAGTGAGTAACATTTCTTGTTAAACCGTATCCTCCAAGACATGGTATTAATCATTCTGGTAGGTGTATAGTGGTACCTCCTTGTTTTAATTTGCATTTCTCTGATTACTAATGAAGTTGAGTACTTTTTCATGATTATTGTTGCTTTATAATACGCCTTGATATCTAGTAGAGTAAGTCCTGTACATTTCCGTACATATTCATCAGATTGTCAGCTTCTACATGCCAACCAAATAACCCATCAACAGCGATGTTGGACTTTTATTGAGAATATTTAAGTTATAGGACAGTAAAAGTGACATCTTTGTAATATTAAATCTTTTTTCGGGGAATGAGGGTTGGATTCTTGAGGTTGACCCTAGAGCCTCACACATGATAGGCAAATGCTCTCCAATTTGAGCATTGCTCCCAACCCCTTAGTTTGTAGTTTGTTTTTGAGATAGGGTCTCACTGAATTTCCCTATCTGGAATTGAATTCACAACACTCCTGCTTCTGCCTCCTGATACAACACTGAATCTTCTAACCCAAAAGATTATGTATCTTCCATATTTGTTTTAATTTCTCTCTGTTTTATGGTTGTACAGATTTTTCATGTCTCTTGTTAGCTTTCTCCCTAAGTTCTAACATTTCCATATTTTTCTAAACTTTACGTTTGTGTTCATTCTGGATAAATCATAATACAGTTTTTGTTTGCTTAATGTACTCCCCTTATATCCAACACACTCACTTATTAACTCTAATAATTATCCATAGATTCTTTGGATTTTGTACATACACAGTTATATTATCTGAAAATTACAAGTTTTATTTCTTCATGTATAATTTTAATACTTTTATTACCTTGTCTTGCCTTCACTTGACTAGACCTCAGAATAGTGTTGAAGTGAAGGTGTTAGGTTTTCCTGACTCACTGCAAAAGCTTGTCAGTGAGTATTAAATTCTGCAAGCTTTTATCTTTGGGACAAGAAAGTTTCCTTCTAATCTTTGCTTGCTAGTTTTTTGTTTTCTGGTTTTAACTTGTAATGGGATTGAATCATATGCTTTTATGGGTCTATCAAGGTGAACAGGAGCTGTCTCCTTTTTTACATTTTTTCGGTAATGTGTTGAATTACACTAACTAGTTTTTGAATATTAAACCTTTTATTTGTTTTTGTTTTGAAACAAGGTCTTGTTAGGTAGCCCAGGCTGTCCTGGAACCCACTATGTAGCACATGCTAATCCATTCTTTATATATATATTTGGAATAAGCCTCACTTTAGATGACGATGTCTTATCTAATATCATTAGGTCCTCCTAATTGTTTATTTAGAGTTTTGCATCTTTGTGAGATGAATGTGTTTTCTTACAATGTCCTTGTCTGGTTTGGATATCAACATTTTGTTGGGCCTAATTTTCTCCGTCTTCAGAAGAGTGATGTTGTTAGATGAAATCCTTTGGAATTAGTACGTTCTTTATGATGCTTTTTAATTGCAGATTCAGTTACTTTAAGACTTTTAGTACTGTTCTGATAATTTTTTTCTGTCAATTTTACTAAATTGTAATATTCTGGGAATTGTAATCTTTCGTTTAAATTTGAAATTTATCACAGTAATTAATATTTTCTTGTGATTGTTTCATAACTTAGGTTCTTAAGCATTGTCTCCTTTGTTGTTTTTTGAGACGGGGTATCACTATGTAACCCAGGCCAGCCTCCGACTTTTGGTCCTCCTGCCTCAGCCTGCTGAGTGCTGGGATTATAGATGTGTGTCCCACACACCCAGCTCCTGTGTTATTTCTAATATTGGCTCTTTGCCTCTTTTTCTTTTTCTTGGTCATAATCACCAGATATTTCTCAGTCTTACGAGTTTCCTTCTACTTTCTGTGGTTTAACCTGTTGTTTTTCTAACTTCTTGTGATGAATGCATAGCTCACTAATTTTTTGCCTTGCTTTCCTAATATGAGCATCTATATGGTGGTATAAATTTTCCTGAGAACATAGGTTTTGCTGCATCCTACAGTTTTATTCACATCATTTGGTATGTCATAATTTTCATTGTTATTCTGTTTAGTGTATTTCCTTTCTTTCTTGCCAGTGCTGGGGTTGGAACCCAGGGCCTACCACATTTGGCAAGGTGCTCTACCACTGAGCAGTGCCCCATCCCCATCCCCTAGTCAATGTATCTTCTCATTTCTTAGCTCAGGAGTTTTTAAAAAGTGTATTGCTCAGCTCCTAGGCATCAGGAGATTTTTAGGCTTTTGAAATATTGATTATAGACTGATTGTTCTTTAGCCAGGATTTTATTTTAATTTTTATTTTATTCATATGTGCATACAATGTTTGGGTCATTTGTCCCCTCTTCCCCCCCACCACCTCCCTTACCCCACCTTACCCCTCAATATCTAGCAGAAACTATTTTGCCCTTATCTCTAATTTTGTTGAAGAGAGAGTATAAGCAATAATAGGAAGGACCAAGGGTTTTTACTAGTTGATAAGGATAGCTATACAGGGATTTGACTCACATTGATTTCCTGAGCCATGTGTGTTACCTTCTAAGTTAATTCTTCTTGAACTAACCTTTTCTCTAGTTCCTGGTCCCCTTCTCCTATTGGCCTCAGTTGCTTTAAAGTATCTGCTTTAGTTTCTCTGCGTTCAGGGCAACAAATGCTATCTAGTTTTTTAGGTGTCTTACCTGTCCTCATATCTCCCTTGTGTGCTCTCGCTTTATCATGTGATCAAAGTCCAATCCCCTTGTAGTGTTTGCCCTTGATTTAATGTCCGCATATGAGGGAGAACATACAATTTTTGGTCTTTTGGGCCAGTTTAGCCAGGATTTTTGAGACATGATATATGAATTAGGATTTGTCCAAGTTTTAAAAATATTTTCTGTAACCTTGAAGGTTACAGAATTATTGGATGTCACATGAGTATTGGACACACTCTTTGATATGTTTCATTTAGGTGAGATGTATTAAATCAGGATGTTCAAGTTGCTTGCATTCTTAAAATATTATGCTATTCTTTCAATTATCTAGGCTTTAACATCTCCCATTATCATTGTATATTTGTCTGTTATTTGCTTTACACTTTTTGAGGCTATATTTTTAGGTCTATATGGATAACAATTATTGTCTGTCTTGTCAAATCTTTTACTGTTATCTCTGGCTCTAGTAATACTTTTTGCCTAAGGCCAGTCTGATAGTAACATAGTTAACACCAGCTTTCTTTGGTTAGTATTAGTATGGTATCTCTTTTCCCATTATTTTACTTTCAGTCTTTCTATATTCTTCTAATATTTTAGATGTTTTTCTGTTACTGATACAGAGTTGCATTTTACTTTTTAACCAACCTCACAGTCTTTTCTTTCCAGTTTTTATTTTAAGGAAATTACTAGTCCATGAAGGTTTGAATCTGTGCTCTTTATTTGTTTGTTTCCTGTTGAGTTTTTTTTGTTTTTTTGTTTTTTTGGCATTCATTTAGATTTTTTTAACATATTTTTATATTAGTCCAGTTTTCTTTTAATTTGGTAGCTATTTACATACATAATTTTTTATGTTATTTTTGTGATTTCCCAAGTCTCCTTGACTTACTAATGTTTAATTAAAACTGTTTTTCCTTCTTTTTTAAAACTTCCTTTTTGACATTACAAAAATCATAGTTTATTCCACTGCAGGCTTAAAAGTTACTGTTTTACATTTTAACTATCTCTGTGACTTAAATCCCATGAGACATTATGGTGATGATTCCCATTGTTACGTACAACCAGAATGCATTACTGAATTTACATCTGAGATTAGTTTTCTTCTGCTTGAAGAATATCCTTATTGTTTCTTTTAGTAAGGCTCTGTTGGTAATGACTTTCCTGTTTTTGTCTCTCTAAAAATGTGTTTTCCTGTCATTGTTAAAATGTATTTTAGCTTAATATACAATTTTAGCTTAGAAATAACTTTTAGCACTGTAAATGTGTCATTTTATATCATTTCATTAAAAAATTGACCAATAATCATATTATTTCATTAAATTCAGTATTATCTGACATTTGGCTAGTTTTAAAAGTTTTGCTTTGATTATTACCCATTTTACTGTAATATGCTCAGGTAGGTTTTGTTTTATCCTGCTCTTTACACGAGAAATATTGCAATAATTTGAGGTCAAGGGAGATGATGTCTTCCAACCTGAATATGTTTGCTTCTTACAGAGCAAGGAGTACAAACACTTAGTGTAGTTATTGGAATTGAACTGACTTGACCTGGATGTCAGATCTAATGAGGGCTAGCTAGTCTTCTGTCCGTGAATGATTTCATCCTAAAGTATGGGTGTTTTGCACACATGGTTGCATACACACCCCACTCTTCTTTACCTCCCTCTGGTCAATAGCAGATGCTGGACCCAATTTTTATACCCATATTCCTGTAAGAAAACAGCGTTGTTTATTGTCTTCTTATAGCCATTTGATCCTTCTCGTGAAAAGTAGCCCAATATTGGACTTAATTTTCTGGATTACTTCCTTCTCTTAGATTTTGGGTCCCTTAAGTTTACACTCCCTTTTTTTTCCAGCTCTTTGTAAAGCTTCAAAGAGGTGTTTTTGGATAAGTTCACTAGTTCTGAGGAACCTCCTAGTTTTCACTAAGAGGTTTGTTTGAGTTACCTATTCTATTGTCACTGGAAATAGAAGCCTTATCAAGTATTTTTTGTTAGTTTTATGGTTCTTTGCTATTAAACTTGTTTTAGTTTTTTACCTATGGCTCCTAGTTCCTAATGTTACTGTTATAAATATTTATAGTTATTGTTAATGTCTTACTGTGCCTAATTTATAAATTAAGCTTTATTATAGGTATGTATGTTGTTTGGGAAAAAACAGTACTTATGTACGTCTGGTGCCATTCGTGGTTTCAGACATCCACTGGGTCTTGGAACATAGCCACTGTTGATAAGGGGATAAGATTAAGCTGATATGTACATGTTCACTGAGGTCAAGAAAATTTATCTGATGTAATTTTTTTTTTTTTCATTTCTAGGACACTTTCTTCAAGAATAACAAAGTCCAAGACTACAAAGACACGCAATGTGATGGCTGTGATTCTGTACTTAGGATAAGTACCATAGCTTCAGCCATTGAAAATGTTTCGCTGAGTACTGATCCTGCCCAGCTCGTTGCCATGATGAAGTCACTTACAAATAAAACGAGAGGCAAGACTTGTCAGGAAGGTGATAAACAAAAGGACTGTTCCACAGTGTCTCCCTTCTTACCTAATGATTTAGAGAAAAGTAATGGATCCAGTGTATTTGATATGGAGAAATACCTTACAAAAACAGAAGTTAGTAGATATGATGGTGGATTGGAAAACTTTTCAAGAAGTGGCACCTCTGATATTTGGGATTTATCTTTGCCAAAAGAGCAGACTGTTCAAGACATCCATATGGTTGATTCATGTGCTTCTAATGTAAATGTAAAGGAACCAAAAGAAAACATAGCAGGTATTTTTTATAGTGAAAATGGAGGGAGTGAGACTCAAGAGTTATGTAGAACAGTAAACTCTTCAAATTCATTTTTTGCAAATAAAGGAGCAAGTGAAAGTACAGTTGTTGGTATAAAGACATGTTCTATTGACAAGAAATTACCAGATACTCCTAACAATGAGGAAGCTACCTCAGTTTCCACTCCCACATGCGATAGCTACTTATCAGTAAGGAACCCCAGAATAACATTCCTTTGCCTCTCAGAAGAGGTTGAAGAAATGCACAATAACAGAGAAAATCAGAGACAAAAAGAGTGTGTTAGTGAAATAAGCAACATTGACAAGCATGTGACTTTTCAAGAACATTGCATAGTCTCACCTAAAAGTGTTGGTAAGTATCTGGGTGATTGATCACATTCACAAACTGTTGCAGAGATTTTTCTGTTCTCATTGGAAACTACACCTTTCTGATAGATTGGAAAAATATCTCTCCAGAGCATGGTGGATCTGGCTCAGAGGAAGACCAGGAGAGCTACAGACCTTCCACTTCACCACTCAGTCATTCTTCTCCTAGTGAAATTTCTGGAACAAGTTTATCACGGTAGGTGCTTATTTTGGGTTTTGCTTTTGTTTGTTTCGTTTTGTTTTTTAATAAAATTAGAAAAAAAGTACAATGAAAAATTTCTCATTTTAACATTTATCTCTCAAAGATAAAATCTGTAAATATCTTGTGACTTTCTTTTCATTATTCTATCAAACTGTTGTACGCTGCTTTTTTCTCCATTCTCTGTATTTAAAATAATAATGTTACAGACTGCATAATGAGTTCTTCATGGTTTATTCAGTTCTTCTGGTGGATAGTGTCTTATTGTGTTTTGCTACTTTAATTGCATTGAAATGAATCATTTTCCTCAACTTTAATCTTATGAATATTTTCTTTTGTCACTTTTTAAGACATCTTTCATGTGTTTCCCTGTTGAAAGATAATAAATAGAATAATTTGCATAACCAGTAAAGTAATATTTCAAAATAGTGAATTTCAGAGTTGTCTATTGACTATTTCCTAAGCTGCCATTGAAGTTTTGCATACTCATCTGAAATACACTATGGGTTCCTGGTGCTAAACACCAGTGGAGAATTTAGGTCTTGCAATTTTCAGTGACTCTTTGAAACACTTTTTCATACACAGCTACTTACTTAACAGTTAATTTCATATTAAAGGCTGTTAGAGGTTATCCACCTTAACCAGATCTGATGATGACATGTTATAATTTATTTTAAATCTTTTGCTTATATATATGTTATTCTTATTCCCTTAAGCTTCTTGTAGAAGTTTTTGCATGAAAGTCTGGAACTACCCTAATCAATTTTGCTTTTGAATTGACTAGATCTTTTCCAAGATTTTGCAAAAGATTATTCATTTTTCAAGTGTAATGATTTTGATTTGGGGTGGGGAGCATTAATAGGGTTTGAACTCAGGACTTCATGCTTGCTAGGCAACAGATTACTTTTCTGATCTTTAGGTTACTGACTTTTCTGCAATGTTTGTTTTCCCTTGTGTACTTTTTCCAATTTCATCTTGCTTTCTTTGGTTTGAACTTTTTTTTTTTTTTTTTTTTTTATTCATATGTGCATACAATGTTTGGGTCATTTCCCCCCACCATCCCCCCGTTCCCTCCCTTAAACCATCTCACTACCCAGCAGAAACTATTTTGCCCTTATCTCTTAATTTTGTTGAAGAGAGAGTATAAGCAATAATGGGAAGGACCAAGGGTTTTTACTAGTTGAGGTAAGGATAGCTATACAGGGAGTTGACTCACATTGATTTCCTATGCATGTGTGTTACCTTCTAGGTTAATTCTTTTTGATCTAACCTTTTCTCTAGTACCTGTTCCCCTTTTCCTATTGGCCTCAGTTGCTTTTAAGGTATCTGCTTTAGTTTCTCTGCGTTGAGGGCAACAGATGCTAGCTAATTTTTTGGGTGTCTTACCTATCCTCATACCTCCCTTGTGTGCTCTCTCTTTATCATGTGCTCAAAGTTCAATCCCCTTGTTGTGTTTGCCCTTGATCAAATGTCCGCATATGAGGGAGAACATACAATTTTTGGTCTTTTGGGCCAGGCTAACCTCACTCAGAATGATGTTCTCCAATTCCATCCATTTACCAGCGAATGATAACATTTCATTCTTCTTCATGGCTGCGTAAAATTCCATTGTGTATAAATACGACATTTTCTTAATCCATTCGTTGGTGCTGGGGCATCTTGGCTGTTTCCATAACTTGGCTCTTGTGAATAGTGCTGCAGTAAACATGGCTGTGCAGGTGCCTGTGGAGTAACCTGTGTCACAGTCTTTTGGGTATATCCCCAAGAGTGGTATTGCTGGATCATATGGTAGATAAATGTTTAGCTTTTTAAGTAGCCTGCAGATTTTTTTCCAGAGTGGTTGTACTAGTTTACATTCCCACCAACAGTGTAAGAGGGTTCCTTTTCCCCACATCCTTGCCAACACCTGTTGTTAGTGGTGTTGCTAATGATGGCCATTCTAACAGAGGTGAGGTGGAATCTTAGTTTGGTTTTAATTTGCATTTCCTTTATTGCTAGAGATGGTGAGCATTTTTTCATGTGTTTTTTGGCTATTTGAATTTCTTCTTTTGAGAAAGTTCTGTTTAGTTCACTTGCCCATTGCTTTATTGGTTCATTAATTTTCGGTGAATTTAGTTTTTTAAGTTCCCTATATATACTGGATTTCTCCCACTTTCTGGGTGTTCTCTTCAGTTTAAGAGACCATTTCTTTTGTTGAGCAGAAGCTTTTTAGTTTTTTGAAGTCCCATTTATCTATGCTCGCTCTTAATTGCTGTGCTGCTGGGGTTCCATTGAGAAAGTTCTTGCCTAAACCTATTAATTCCAGAGTATTTCCTACTCTTTCCTGTACCAACCTTAGAGTTTGGGATCTGATATTAAGATCCTTGATCCATTTTGAGTTAATCTTGGTATAGGGTGATATACATGGATCTAGTTTCAGTTTTTTGCAGACTGCTAACCAGTTTTCCCAGCAGTTTTTGTTGAAGAGGCTGCTATTTCTCCATCATATATTTTTAGCTCCTTTGTCAAAGAGAAGTTGGTTATAGTTGTGTGGCTTCATATCTGGATCCTCTATTCTGTTCCACTGGTCTTCATGTCTGTTTTTGTGCCAGTGCCATGCTGTTTTTATTGTTATTACTTTGTAATATAGTTTGAAGTCGGGTATCCTGAGACCTACAGCATTGTACTTTTGACTGAGTATTGCCTTGGCTATTTGTGGCCTCTTGTGTTTCCATATAAATTTAACAGTACATTGTTCAATCTCTTTAATGAGTGTCTTTGGAATTTTGATGGGAATTGCATTAAACATGTAGATTACTTTTGGGAGTATAGACATTTTTACTATGTTGATTCTACCAATCCATGAGCATGGGAGATCTCTCCACTTTCTATAGTCTTCCTCAATCTCTTTCTTTAGAAGTGTATAGCTTTCCTTGTAGAGGTCATTCACATCCTTTGTTAGGTTTACACCTAGGTATTTGATTTTTTTTGAGGCTATTGTAAATGGAATTGTTTTCATACATTCTTTTTCCGTTTGCTCATTGTTAGTGTATAGAAATGATAATGATTTTTCTGTGTTGATTTTATATCCTGCTACCATGCTGTAGCTATTGATGATGTCTAGGAGCTTGTGAGTTAAGTTTTTTGGGTCTTTAAAGTATAGGATCATGTCCTATACTCTTTTCCTGTAGTTTGGTGCTGCCTGCCCTTCCATGGTTATGTTGGGTTTCACTTTCTGCGTGCAGAATCCCTTGCAGAATCTTTTGTAGTGGTGGCTTTGTAGTCACATACTGTTTTATTTTCTGCTTATCATGGAAGACTTTATTGCTCCAATCTATTTTGATGATAGTTTTGCTGGGTAGAGTATCCTGGGGTTGAAATTATTTTCATTCAGTGCCCAGAAGATCACACCCGAAACTCTTCTTGCTTTTAATGTTTCTGTTGAGAAGTCTGCTGTGATTTTGATGGGTTTACCTTTGTATGTTACTTGGTTTTTCTCTCTTACAGCCTTCAATATTCTTTCTCTAGTTTCTGTACTTGTTTTAATAATATGCCGTGGGGTAGTTCTATTTTGGTCTGGTCTGTTTGGTGTTCTGGAGGCCTCTTGCATCTGTATGGGAATAGCTTTCTCTAGATTTGGGAAATTTTCTGTTATTATATTTTGTTGAATATATTACACATTCCCTTTTCTTGCAGGTCTTCTCCTTCTTAATGCCCATGATTCTCAGGTTTGATCTTTTGATGGGGTCGCTGAGTTCTTGCATTTTTTTTTCCACAGGTCTTGAGTTGTTTAACTAATAGTTCTTTGGTTTTTCCTTTAATTACCATTTCATCTTCGAGTTCTGAGATTCTGTCTTCTGTTTGTTCTATTCTGCTGGATAGGCCTTCCATTTTGTTTTGCAATTCTGTTTCATTCTGTTTTCTGATGTTTTCCATATCCTGAGTTCCATCCTCTCTAATGTTGTCTATTTTTGTGTGGAGTTCATTTATCTCTTTATTAATCGTGTTCTTTGATTCACTTCGGTGTTTATACAGTGGTTCTATGGTTTCCTTTATTTCTTCTTGTGCTTTTTCAAATTCTCTATTTTTGTTGTCTTGGAATTTCTTGAGTGTCTCCTGTACATTTTGGTTGACCATATCCAGTATCGTCTCTATAAAATTCTCATTGATTACCTGTAGTATTTCTTCTTTTAGATTATTCTTGTGGGCTTCATTGGGTTCTTTGGCATAGTTTATCTTCATTTTGTTGGAGTCTGGGTCTGAGTATCTGTTTTCTTCCTTTCCGTCTGGTTCCTGTACTAATTTTTTGCCGTGGGGAAACTGGTTTCCCTGTTTTTTCTGTCTTCCTGTCATTGCCCTTGGTGTTGTTATTGTCCGTACTGTGTGCAATTAAGTATTTTCTAGCTTGTAATAATAGCAATGGTGATATTTAGAATGGAAGGGTGAGAGGAGAGGGAAAGCAAAGAAAGGAAAAAGGGAAAAACAGACAAATAAAAAATAACAAAAAAAAACCAACAAAAAGTTTCAAAGATATAAACAGGGAGAGATAGTGTACTAATCAACAGTAAGCTCAACAGGCATTAGAGAGACAGAAAGAGGATTGAAAAAAAAAAATCTTCAAGTTCAGATGCAGTAAAGTTTCAGTCTTAATAATTTTGGTGTTAGTCCCACAGCCTCCAATCCTGGAGATGGTGTCTCAGAAGTAGTTCTTTCGTTGGCTCAGCAAAGGGGAAAACAACAAGAAAAGAAAACAAAAAGAACAAAGCACCACAAAGTGTCCCAAGTTCAAATGCAATACAGTTTCAGTAAGTTTTTCAGCATGCAGGTGTAGTTCGCTTATTGTCTCATCAAAGGAAGAAAGAGAAAAAAAAAAGAGAGAATCTGGGAACAGTTTTGTGACTGTCTGTCTGAGGCTGTGGCTCACCTGTCTGCTGCTGTCAGCCAGCTGTTGCTGGAGGCCTTTTGATTGCAGATCTCAAGAGTGAGCTTAACACTCACCTAGCCACCCACCCCACCGCTCCCTGCAGGCTTTGTTTACTTAGAATTCTCCAGGGCACAATCTCCACTGTTACAAGCTTTTCCCTTTCCAAGCACACCGGGGGAGGTGACACTACATCTGCTTTCTCCAGCCAGCATGTTTATTTACAGTTCATGTGGGAAGTGAGCCTTCCCCTCTCTCCTGTGGAGTTTTCCTCCCACCGTCACTTTTACAAGCTTTCCTGCTCCTGGTTCCTGGGTGTGTGCCGCCACTCCTGCCTTCTCGGGCCAGCTTGCTTATTTACAGCCGGCTTGTTTATTTACAGTTCACGGGAGAAGTGGGCCTTACCCCCTCTCCTGTGGAGTTTTCCTCCCACCACCACTTTTACAAGCTTTTCTGCTTCTGGTTGCTGGGTGGTGCCGGGTTTCCTGTGTTCTCCAGCTGCTTGTTTATTTACAGTTCTGGGAGGGGTTGCCCCTTCCCCCTCCCTTCAGTGTTCAGGGTGCCCTGCCCTCTTTGCTACCTGTGTTTTTTGTTGTTGTTGCTTATTCTTCAGTTTTTTCTTTTTTCCCTTCATGGGGTTGGTCTGTACAGGGTGCTGTGCTGATCTGGCCCAGGGTTGTCTGTGAGAGTACTGTGTGCCACTTAGTTCACCTTGTGGTCTGCATCTTCCCCAGCGGTCTGGGCGCTGGCGTCTGGAGACATGGGAGCCCTCCTGGTTTCTCCATTTAACATGGAGTGGGAATGCTATGCACAGGCTAGGGGTGTGGAGGAGTCAAAGTTTTGTCTCTTCTTGCTGCTTTTTTCTTGTAAGGTGTATCTCCAGCATCTCTCCAAGATTTTACTTTAGGAAGCACTCTTTCTGCTTCCTCTGGTCGCCATCTTGGAATCTCCTGGTTTGAACTTTTAAAAGGCAAGTAATAAAAACTCTGAACATTCTATAATGACTTAACTGTCGATTTTTCTGTTTCAATTTGTATGCTTAAGAAAACCTACTTACTCATTACTGTAGGGGACATACCTTGGGGTATTAGTGAACTTGCCATATACGGTCAGAGGTTTTGATTGAGCACGTTATATTTGTCTTTTGAAAGTGACCATGAAATTGGTCAACTCACTCCCATGGGTAAGCAGGCCAAGCACCTGCATGTGCCCTTATCTCTTCAGCCCTGGGGAAAACCATGGGACTTGGTGAGAAAAGATCGATTTATAAGATGGTAAGTATATTGAAAATCCAAATTGCTAGGGAATAGCAGAGGAGAGTGATTTTGAGTGATGACTTGCTTAGCATACATTATTTTTGCTACTACAACTCATGTCTGTTGAGCAGTGTCTGGCATATAGATCAACTTGTGAATTCTTGAAGGGTGGGACTCAGACTACTAGGATACTTACACTCAAATTTTGGCCCACTGCTAACCAAATTCTACAATTTGGTTACATTTTCTAGTATGCATTTTTGTCTTCTATTTTTATGATTAACATAGAATACAATACATGTCTCTTAAAAAATGAGTTTCATTCAGTGAATTTTTTACATATATTTACACTTATATAATCACTGCTCCTAAAATATATAGAGCAAGTCCACCTGTTCTTTAAATACCCCTTGAATCTTTCTGTTCAGATCTGCTCCTTCTGTCACCCTGGCACCCACTTTGTGATTTGTGTTACAGTGGTTAAGTGGTCTGTTCTTGGATTTCAAAAATGGAACCATCCAGTGAGTTCTTTTTTGTGCCTGTCTTCTTCCACTGAACATGATTTTGAGACTTGTCTGTATTTTTGCTTATACTAGTAGTAAAACATGTTTGTGCTAAATAGTACTCCAGTGCATGAATATACCACATTCTGTTTACCCCATTTAATGTTGCGCAATATGCACTTTTTTGTCTAAGCCTAAGTTCTGGCTCCACTTTATGTTATACCATTGTTTTCCCTGATCAACTTCAAATGCATGTGTCAGTTTCTTTCATTTGATTTTTCTGTAATAGGATAACTTCTGCATGTACAGTTATTTTTTTCTAAGAAAGGTTTTAGTTTGTTACCATTGAGTATTCTTGTGTTCCATTTACTTGTACCTCCTTTGAAGCAAGCCAGTTGGATTTTCGTTGATACCCCTGTTTGATAGACCATGACTATTTCCATTTTCCTCATTTTATTTCTGTCTACTTGCCTCTCTGGAAAGGAATAATTGTTCAGGTGTTTATCTTTTATACCACTGATTTTCTGTAATGTCAGCTATACTTTTCACTGCTGCTAATGCATTTTTTACAATAAAGATAAATCTACTCATCTTTATTGAAACCCTCCTTATACTTTTGTTTTCCTGTGGTAAAATGGGCCTGATTTTTTGTTTTCTTTTTGTTTTTTTTGGGCGGGGGGCGGTCTTTCTTACTGTTCCTGCCAGGTATATTCATTTCTTTCTAATTTCTCTTCATGTCCTCTGTTTCTTCATCTATTTCTTCCTTGATAATTTGTATTTCTGCTTTGCAATCATTGTTCTTAAGATTAAGATTTTAGTTCCTGGTGAAATGTTGTCATAATTTTCCATCTGTTCATTGGTAGCATTCTCTGACTCTCTGATAAGTTGTCTTGCTGTTTAGTATTTCTGCTGCTAGTCTTCTGGCTTATTCTTTTCTTCTTCCTCTTCCTACCCTCCACCTTCTTCTCTCCCTGCCTTCTCCCTCCTCCTCCCAAGAGAGGGTGCCCTCTTCTGGCTACTTTCTAGTCTCCAGTGCAATGCAGAACCAGTTTAGTGCTTCTGATTCTAGAACTGCTTTTGAGTCTCATTGTGGGGGTCACCATGTCAATTTTTGAATTGAGGTTTGACTTCTCTACTAAAAATCTTTCTTTTTTTCTCCCTGATGTGTTCTTGCCATTCACTTCTCATTACTTGAAATCATTTAACATAAATGCATTTGTTCTATCAATCAGAGGAGCCAAAGTAACCTGTCACTCCAGTGTGACCCACAATCCATTGTGACCCAGAATGTTTGCCATGCCTTATCGTGGTGTGTATATGTCTGTGTGTGTATACAGTGCACATGCATGTGTATACAGGAACCCATGTAGGTGCATGTCATGCAAAAGTGTCCAAGGTACGCCTGAAATAATTTGATTAATAATATTTTTGTCTCCTTTGAGTAAAAAACTTACATTTGACTTTTGGGGTTCTTTTTTAAAGTCCAAAATTCAACATTTGAGTTATTTTCTCTGTGGGTGTTGCCTAACTGGACCTTCTGAACTTTGTCCAAGAAAAAAAAAATCATAGGGTAAAATCCCATGAAGTTAAGAAATGAATTGAAGCTACATGGCAGATCATTGAGAAGCCATGGGAACTGTTTCCAAAGATGACTTCTATCTATCCCTGTGCTGTTCCCTATCTATTTCTATCTATTCCCTGTGCTCTTTTGCAGTGTAACTATTGAGTTTATTTCCCCTTTCCTCTTTTGCAGTGTAACTATTGAGTTTATTTCCCCTTTCCTGGCATCTGGCCTGAAGGCCCAGTAACGCTCATGTGCATTTGTGTTAACTAGATCTGGGTCTCACATCTGTTGTTTTCCTTTCTTCTTTGACTTGATATATTGAGAACATCTTGCTAAGCCAAAGTATATTATTCAATAAAAAGCTTTGGGTTTTTTTTTTTGTTTGTTTCTGTTTGCATTGCTGGGAATGGTACCCAGGGTTTTGTACATACCAGGCAATTGTTCTACCACTGATGTCCTAACAGCATGATTTTTGGACTGGAAGTTGGCTCAAGCAGTAGAACACTTGCCTAGCAAGTGCAAAGCCCTGAGTTCAAATGCCAGTACTGCAAAAAAGAAGAAGAAAAAATTAATAGCATGATTTTTAATGGCTAAAGGAGATTTTTGTTATATGCTTGGACCATAGTTTCCATAACCTATTTCCTTCTATGTGATATTTAATTTTTTTTTCTTTTTTTTTTTTTTGTGGCTCTGGGGTTTCACCTCAGGGCCTTGTGCTTGTTAGGTTAGTGCTCTACTGCTAGAGCCACTCTGCTAGCTCTGTAATTTAAGATTTTCTGTTTTATTAGTGATAAACAATTTCTTTTTTGTGTGAAGTATTTATATTTGTTGTTAATGTTTTCCCTCAGGATGCATTCCTAGATGCAGAATATCTAAGTCAAGGGACTTTCGCTAGGTATCATTTAATTGCTCAGCTCGGAGTTGTACCACTTTACATTTATGTCAGCTGTATTATTGGCTATCTATGGTCATTTCTTTGCCCTTATCTACAAGACTCCTCCCTCCCCCCCTTTTTTTGTTATGTTTTGTTTTGCTCTTTGAGAGCAAGAATGTTAATTGCTCTATATCAGGTACTCAGTAAGTTTTTAATTAAAGGGATAGTATTATTATGAGTCCATATATGATATTTATTAATGAGAAAGATGGATAATTCGATAAGAATTTAATTTATAATTATTTAAGCCTTCAAACTAAGTTGGTTTTTTTTTTGAGCTTCATATTTTTTAGCATATTGTTGTACTGGTGGTGCATTGTGACATTTACAATGTAAAGGAAAATTTACATTTTCATTTGTAAATTTTGAAATTTACAAAAATTTACATTACTCAAATATATCTTAGATTCTCTCCCAATTTATAATTTTAAATAATTAAATGTAAACTGAGTTCATGGTTGCATTACTTCAAAGATACCAGGCAGGCAAGAGTGTTGTTTGCTGATAGAGATTCTGATCAAGGTACTCATTTCTCTTTCAGGTGTGCTTTAGAGTCTTTTGATTCAATAGCTCATCAACAGATGCCCTCCTCTGAGACTGAGTTGTCTCGGTTGGTATGTTCCCGTGCTGATATAAGCAGGCTGACTTATGTGTCTGAACAGGAGAGCACCTGTCCTACTACAACTGCTGATGACGTCCCAGAAAACCACAAGGTGGGTGGCACTTAGCCTGATTTTTAGTAAGGCTTTCAGCCATAATATGTTATTGATATTTGACTCAGAGTGAAGTTCTGGCTTATTTAACTTCTGTATTGCTGTTTTATCTCTAAAATGAATTAGGATATGTATGGTATGTATATATACATCCATATTGACAAGCTGTTCGTGATTGGTAGGCACTAGAGGTACAAACATTTTAGTATCTGCCCTCAGAAGCTCCCTGTCTGGTGGAAGACATACACCCTGATGCAGATAAACTCTGGGGATTCATTAGAAGATGCTTAAAAATCTGACTACAGGGTAGGGGGGATGATTGAGCAAAATTTATGGGAAGGATATGTGTTGATGCCTTATTCTGCATACCTGGAATTAAGCAGGGAGGAAGCTAAGTGACAAAGGGAGCAAATGTGGAATTATCAGCTAGGTACTCTAGAGACATTCCAAGAAATTTAGGATGGCTACAGTGAACCTTACACATGGGGAAAAGGAAATGAGACTATGTTGAAGAATCTTTGATATAAAATGTGGGAGTTTGAAGCTTTTAATCTGGACACTGACATGATCTGTTTTGATAGTTTAAAAGCTCACTGCAAGGCCAAGCACAGTGGCTCATGACCATACTCCCAACTACTTTGGCTGTGGAGATCTGAAGGATTGCAGTTTGAGTCAAGCCCAAGCAAAAATGTTAGCAAGACCCCATCTCAACACATGTTCTAGACATAGTAGGGCATATCTGTAATCCCAGTGATAGGTAGGGGGGTTGTATTCTGAGGCTGGCCCTGGGCAAAGATTGAGGACCCTATCTGAGAAATAAACCAATAAAGGGCCAGGGGCATGGCTCACGTGGTAGTGCAAGGCCCTGAGTTTAAACCCCAGTAGCACCGTAGAAAAGAAAGAAAGAATAAAGGCTCACCCCAGCAGTAGTGTGATGGAGAGGTTGGGGGTGAGTAAAATTAGAACCAGGAAGATTTAACATGAGGCCATTGTCATTCAGGAAAGAGAAAAGTGTGTGGGCCTAAGTGAAGGTAGTAGCTGTAGGTATAGGACAGGAATCTAAGAGGTTTATCTAGAAGAAGTTAGTATTTTCTGGTGTGTGTGTTGTGAATGTGACAGTACTCAGCTTTTTAATGAGCTGAATGTGACAATTGTAGTTCTGCTGTATATACCTCCTCCAGTCTACTCTGTATATGCTGTAACCATTGCAAAGTATATAAGTATATGATTTAGTGTTAGACATGTTATTGTGTCCATTTCATTAAATGCCATCTTTTGTGTGTGTATTGTGGTGAATGCAGGGCCTTTTGCTTATTAGGCAGGCACTGTACTACTTGAGCTATGCTCCAATCATTTTTTACTTTAGTTATTTTTTTAATACAGTCTTGCTTTATGCCTTGGCTGGCCTGCACTATAGTCTTCATACTTATGCATCCCATATAGCTGAGATGACATAAGCATAGCACTGTGTCCAGCTTTTATTGTTTGAGATGGGGTCTTCCTAACTTTTTGCCTAGGCTAGCCTTGAGCTGTCATCCTCCTGATCTCCGCCTCCCTTGAAACTAGAATTACAGGTGTGAGCTGGTACCCTCCTGAATGTTGTCCTTTTTGAAGTTCTTCAGTATTGAGTCTGTGTATTCTTAGCATAGTGGGTTAAGAGAACTGGGTGATAGCCAGGCATAGTGGCCCACATTTGTAATCCCAGCACTCAGGAGATTAAGGCAGGGGGCTTACCCTGTCACAAAAAAAAGAAAAAAAAAAAAAAAGAACTTAATGACAGAAACAGACAACCTTTCCTCAGACAGAATGCTGATCTCCCTAAACCTGTTTCTTCACTTACAACAATGAATACTATGGGAAAGCAGTGCTTACCACCTACTAATTCACTCCTAAACATGTATTATTTGTTATTAGGGATAAGTAACAAGTAACCTGGTCTTCTTTTATCAATATCTTTGTTTCTAAAACTTTGTTCCAGGAACAGATTCCAAAGCAAGTACCAGAAATAATCAGTGAGGGCAAAATACATTTCTGTGTATAAGTTCTAACTGGTCTGGGGTCAGCTGTTTCTCTCGCTCCTGGTTATTAGTGAACTAACTGGGGCTAACTGGGGGCAACTGGAGATTCAGCAAAGATATAGGATAGACAGACAGAAAGAAAGTGGGATCAGGTGTGTTGGGCACTTGAGTGGAGACGCACAACCCTCATTGCTTCTTTTTTCTATTATTCTCTTCATTTTACTCTGCTTCTTTTCTCTATCTTTATCCTTTAAGGCCTTACTCTTTCATAGTTCTTTAAAACCTTGCTTAAAACCTCTTTCCTTAGACCCGCTCTGTCCCATGTTTTCTCTTAGCTTTTCTTGAGCATAATCTCTCTTAAAGTCTTTGCCCCAGACTTGCACTGTCCCATGTTCTCTCTAGCTTTTCTTCAGCTTAGCTTTTCTAAATCCTATGTATAAAATTCTCGGTGCAGACTTTCTGTCAACCCTTCTTTAGCAATTCCCCTGTAGCAATTTCCCTTTAGCAATTCTTTTCCCTTCAGCAATCTTTTCCCTTCAACAATTCTTTTCCCTTCCAAAGCCTCCCACTCAAAAAAGCCTCCCTTCACCCAAAAAGCAAAAAGCCCAAAAGTCAAAAGCAAAAGCCTCAAGCAAAAGCCCAGAGTAAAAAGCCTAGTCCTCCTTCAGCGAGTCTTTTATACCCAGTGGTAAACAGGGTGGAGCAGCTGTTCTCAGGGAGGAGTGTGACATTGTAACAAGAGGAACCTACTATTCCTGCTTCTCTGAACATAAACAACTTAGGAGAAGCAGCTGTGCTGCATTTTCTTTCTCAGGCCTACAGATCCTAGGAAAAGCTGTTGAGCTGCATCTCACCCTGCCTACGTCTTGCTCTAACAGGCTTCTCATAATCTCCTCTCCACACTGGTCATCCTGTAGAGCTGTAGATGACACCCTTCAGGTTATGCATTGTAAAGGAATGAGTATGTTGGCTTTCACTACAACTGTTACTTCTTACTTAAGGAAATAGAACCACGTGAGTTTACAAATTAAAAAAAACAGACCAGACACAGTGGCTCGGGCTTGTAATCTTAGCTCCTTGGAAGTCAGAGATCAGGAGAATCATAGTTCAAGGCCATCCTGGATAAAAAGTTAGCAAGACCCCATCTCAGTCAATAAGCCAGGTGTGGTGGTAGGAGTCTGTGATCTCAGCAGTCAAGCTACTCAGGAGGCTCTAGAAGGATTGCAGTCTACATGTGGCTGGCCCTGGGCAAAAATGCAAAACTCAACCTTAAAAAATAACTAAAGCAGAAAAGGTGTTTGAGCACCTGCCTACTAATTGTGAGGCTCTGAGTTCAAACCCCAATAAATCAACTGAGAGAGCGAAATTGAGGCAGGGAAGGAGGGAGAAAGAAAGTAGAAATTAGACAGGCTTAATGCACATGAAAATTAGGTCTTAAAGTCTCCAAGCAGATGCAGTGTAGTGCAGACAAATAATGGGTATGGGAAGACCTGGGTTGGCTCATGTCCGTATTATTTCACAACTTGCCCCCCACTCCTTTGTTAATGTATTTATATTTTTAATTACAAAGTTTACAAAAATAAATCCCTTACTTTGCAAAAAAATTACTTGACTCTGGTCCTTTGTGTAAATTTTTCATATGTAATTAGCATATGTAACTTAGTTATTTTCCTCCCATTATAACTTTTTATAACACAGTGAATACAGTTTTCTTGGGTAAGCTTGTATTTTATAGCTACAAAGCTACTTTTCTTGTGTAAATCCGCTCCCTTTCAGAGGGATAATGTCATGTAGATCTCCTTACTGTATTGCTTGAGATTATACCTGCATGGTTTCAATTTGTTATCATTTATCTGTGGATTCTTTTTAAATTCTTTTTGTCATATTCAGAGTGATATCACCAGTGATTTGAGCACCACAATTATTCGAGCCAGTATAGCTCCATCAGAAGAACGGGCTGTGGAAAAGCTGAGAGAAAAAGTTCCTGTTCAGAGTACAGTAAAAGGAATATTACCACATATTGTCCAAAACAGGTCTGATGTGGAAAGGGTGACTGAAACCACTTCTCTGAGTAGCAGACCTGAAGACAGAGAAACTAATTTTGTATCAAGTCAAGATGCTTCCTTCAAAAGTGGAGAGCCCTTGGAAACCAGTGAGGAAGGTTTGATATCAAACCCCAGTGAAATGGACCAGATTGATCTGGCTGTCCTTAGCAAGCCAGGTCTGAGCCATCAGACTGAGTCGGCCGTACGACCCCTTGCTGGGTTGAGCCAGAAGTCTGTGAATGCAGGTCAGAGAATAACTTCTAAAGTTATATCAATTGCCAGTGATGAGTCCAGTGGCCAGAGTACTAATTGGAGCACTTCAGGAAACCAATACAACTCTGCTCCCTGCCTCACTGATCTTGGTTCTGCTGCGGAGATGCAGAACGTGCCTGCTGCACATCCTGTCCTCTGGACAGGACATTCTCTCAACACAGCTCCTGTGGCCCAGCAGTATTTGGGGACACTCCCTTCAGCTGGGAATGTTACCTTGCCTCAGTGCCATGTGGGCATTACCTCAGTCTGCAGGTTCTCAGGATGCTCTGCTTATCCCACTGCCTCAGGAGAGCATGTGACTATGGGGGTTTGTTTAGGACCAAATCTTGCCTCTGGATTGATGGGTCCCTCTTCCCTTTATAACCCGTGTTCTAATGCCTTACATCCTCATCTGCTAAATACAGCAAAATCTTTTCCTGTGCACCCTGTTGGTGCAAACTGTGGAATTGAACCATGGGATTCAGGAGTGGTGTCAGGATTTGGTAAGATGCTTTTTCTCTCATTATTGTTGCTTGTAATTATTTAAAAGTTGAATTTTCTCAAGTGGGACTACAAAACTAGTTTAAAGTGATATTGGTTGAAATAATTTCTTAGAAGTATTTCCTTGCCTTGTATTGCGAATACAATAATACTTCTGTACAGGGGTCAAAAAAGTAGGTTCAAAATTGCTAAATGTATGCAGATAGAAAGCTCCCCAAGCCTTTGTCTTCCTGGTTTTTCTTTTCCTCTACATTAGAATTTGTTATTTTTTCAACTTTCACTGTGTCAGGTCAGACCCCAGAACAAGTGAGATACTTCCCGCTATAGGAGTGTTGAGGGGACATGGTAGTGAGGAGAACAGTACTCCCACTCTCATCGTGGGATACTTCTCTTGATGGCAGGCATATGCTCAGTGGAGCAAGTGATATATTTTTCTTGACATAATACACACGCCCACTGGAGTGCAGTATACTTGTCTGCCCTCCAAAGTAACTTCATGAAGATGGGGGAAGAGATTGGGGATAGTATTAAGAATCTGTGCAGCCATGCACAGCTAGAATATTAGAGCCTCTCTCATTTCTTTTGAAGTTAAGCAGTGGCTTATAACTTGGAAGAGAAAAAGGTCAAGATTACCAACTGGTGATAACATTAAAGAACTGATTAGCTTGTAAATAATGAGTTTCATGTTGTCCCGCCACCCCTGAGCTATACAGAACAGGAAAAATTATTGGCAGCCTCTGCTGAGGCTCGTACAATGTTAAGGACTTCTATTAAGTCTGGAGCATGTATACTTCAACTCTTACATAACAGTTTCCACTTAACCAGTAGTGCTTTTAATCAGGTGTTTGATATAGCTTGCATTTTGACTTACTCTTCCACAGGGAATGTCAGAGTGCCTGAGGAGTTGAAGTTTCCTCATGCTTGCTGTGTTGGTATTGCTTCCCAGACCCATCTTAGCATACTCAATCCAACTGACCGTTGGCTACAAGTTACCATTGGGGTTCTCAGTGTTAGTGTTAATGGAGAGAAGGTAAGCTTTGTATGTCTGTCCATTGGACTTCACAATTGCATTATGGCAGAGTGCTTGACTTGCCTTTCTCTGTTCTAGTCTGTCCCCTACCCCCTCGCTACCCCATACATGCTTTCTGCAATGGGATCTTCAGTCTCTCTTTGTTACAGTACTTGGATTGTAAGTAGTGAAATCTGATCATGTTGTACATTTTCCATCAGTTATTATTTACTAATTATTATATTTCACTATCATTTTTTATGAAATCATTGTCAGTTTGCCTTTAGCACTATTATTTAAATGACTGAATGCTCTGGTTTATTATCTCTCTACTTGTTAATTTTGCTAAATGTGATTGAATATAAGTTACTGTCATTTATTCAGAACAACAAAAAAGGAACTAAATTACTGTTTGGATCTAGCCTTCACTTAGTAAAGAGAATCTTTTTGACTAATTTATCTGATCAGTTCCTTACATGATCTTTTGAAATACCCAGAAATAGAGTTTTAACTTTAACTTGTATGGCAAGATCTCTTGCAAATCATGTATAGCTGCTGTCATTCTAGACTGTAAATTTTTCCTCAATATAATGACCATTTGAATACCAGTGAGAAGGGAGGATGAGAATAGTCTCAACAGTTACCTTTCTGACATGTCCTTCTTTGTGACTGCTGCTTGCCAGGAGTCCTCCTTTTCTCCTAGTTGCCTTATTTTTCTGGCAAAATAAGATTGTCTCTATTCTGTGTCCCTTTTCCTTGCTTTCCATGTTTTCACACCAGTCAGATTAGATGAAAAGCAGGTGGGTGAAAAGTTAGACTTTTAGGGACACATAGGAGTCTGGGAATAGTGTTGTATGTGGATGTGGGGAATAGGAAGAAGATTCGTACTTACAGTGAGTATGGAGAAGTGGTCAGAGCCACGAACACAGCCACAGGGGCTTGTCTGGTACCTCAGAGATTAGCCTCACTCCACACTCCACTACGTTACACGGATGCAGATACCACATCCTAGAGAGATTTCTAGGACTGTGAAGTGCTTCCATTTTCAGTACCCTTTTTTAGCAAGGTATAGGTAAATGTGTTTGTTTTAAAATAGACTAGGAGAATGCAATCTTTATGCAATGAGAACAATTTAACTTATGAAGAATTTTGACTTTACATATAATAAATTACAAGATTTAATGTTTTTAACAGGTAATAAGTGTCTATATTTCATAATTTGAGTGGCTGGGAAAAAGAATTTGATTTTCAAGGTAAAGCCATTTCTTAACAAACCATGTGGCTCTTTTTTAAAGGTGGATCTTTCAACATATCCTTGTTTAGTTTTCAAGAATAAAGTCATCGTAAGACCTCATGCCACGGAAGAGATAAAAGTACTTTTTATACCATCTAATCCTGGGATTTTCAGATGTATATTCAGTGTTGCTTCTTGGCCATTTTCGGCAGATGCTGAAACAATAGCACAAGCAGAAGCTTTGGGAAGCAGAGTCATTCTCACTGCTATTGCCGAGGCCCCTGTTATTGAGGTAACTTTTTGAAAATAGTCTTTGTCTTTACTGTCTGCCTAACCTTAGAAGTAATACGTGGGAAAAATGAATTTGTGGGCACATGTGCCACAAAGTTAGTTTCAAACTGAACATTAGTTCTTAAGATGTTCTTATTCCAAAATTTGAAATAATTTTTTTACAGGAATATAAATATACTTACTAAGGTGTTTATAAAGCAGAGATAATATTAAACTCTGATAATTTACATTGTATAATTTGATACACACTTAGGAAAGTACCAGTGGTTCATATTCTTCTTTTCCCATTTCTGTACCTGAATATTACTTAGTAGCTAGAAACATTTCTCTTCTACAGTCACCCATTTCTACTTTTTTTTTTTTTTTTTGACAGTACTGGGGTTTGAACTCAGGGCCTCACACTTGCTTGGCATGCACTTTACCACTTGGGCTATACTTCTAGCCCAAGAAATAAATTATGAGTGGTAATGAGTTATTTTTTTTTTTTTTGGCAGTACTGGTGTTTGAACCTAAGTCCTCCTGCTTGTTAGACAGGC
Organism: Castor canadensis; assembly: GCF_047511655.1. Lineage (NCBI taxonomy): Eukaryota > Metazoa > Chordata > Mammalia > Rodentia > Castoridae > Castor > Castor canadensis. Next base: position 66,198,786 of record NC_133389.1, read on the forward strand.
GTTCTAACTATTGAACTATACCTCCATTTTCTGGTCTAGCCAAGTTGGAATAATAAGCATTCATTGGATTATGTACCTGTTTAAGACAGTGCCATTCAGCCCTGGCTGCACATGGTTCTAATACCTAGCTACAACCAGACCAACTAAACCAGAGTGGGGTGAGGAATGGTACATGGACACTATCGGTAGTTTTTTAATTTCTCCAGATGGTTGCAAATTGTAACTTTAGTTAACCTCCATTACTTTACAGGAAGTACCTTTTTTTTTTTTTTTTATGGGACTGGGGTTTGAACTCAGGGCTTCACACTTACAAAGCAGGGACTCTGCTGCTTGAGCCATGCCTCTAGTTCATTTTTCTCTGCTTATTTTGAGATGGGAGTCTCTCGAACTGTTTGCCTGGGCTGGCCTCAAACTGATCCTGCTGCTCTCAGCCTGCCAAGTAGCTAGGATTACAGATATGAGCCACCAGAGCCAGTGGTATCTCCTCTTAATCGATAGTGAAATCAGTGTAGGCTGGAGAGATGGGGGGAGTGCAAAATGGAGGAAGGGCAGAACAGTTCTTTATGGTTTCTTATAGAGATATTGAACCTAATGTGTTTATTTAACCACACTTAACAGTTATTACTGAGCTCCTAGTAAAGTTGATTCATTTAATTCAACAAGGCCATAGCTGTGACTTACAGTTTAGAGCTGGTTGTGGGGAGTGAGGGCCTCTCCAAGAGGCTGAAAAAAATCATTCAGATTTTTTTCCACTGTACACATTCCTCAGGGGAATGCTTAGTAATTTCCCTCAATTTATTTTCTAGGGCATGGAGGAGGAAGTAGTAGAGCTTGTAGATGTTCTCATAAACTTTTAGTAATATTTTTTCTTTTTGCTTTATGTGCCATTTTATGTACTTCTCCATCAACTCTGTTATGCTTGCCATTCTCTACATCCAAGTTTTCAACTTTGATATTTTTGACATTTTGAGCTTCAGAATTATTTAGGGGATGGAGGCCTGTTTCGTTGAATATAGGATGCTTTGTGCCTTCCCTGGCCTCTACCCATTGGGTACCAGCCATAGCCATTTCCCCAGTTGTGAAAACCAAAAAGGTGTCCAGACATTCTCAGATTTCACTTCCATCCCCCCGTTTAGAATACTGAAAATGAGTGTTATTAGTTTTCTACATGTCAGTACATTCCACTCTATGAGTCTTTTGAACCTGTCTTTAAGCAACTTATATTTTTGTAAGCAGACATGAAAAATCAGGACTGTGCAATGTGTCCTGGCAAGATGCCAGGTCATGAGTGCCTTGCTTCAGTGATACTTAGCCATGTAAGGCAGTGGTTTGCAAACTTGGCAAACTTCAAAAATACTGATTCCTGTGTCTGAGCTTTGAGTCTTAATTAATAACCAGACACATTTGGGAACTACTGGTGTCAGGGATCACTCAGTGTTAGCCAGGCCAATAAAAGTCACCTTCTTAGAGCACTGGAACTTAGAGGAGGAACTGGGCCCAGAGGACCAGCAAGATTCAATTAGGGAAGGTAAGACGCAGTTCAGAATGCTACACTCCATAAAGAATTAGCAAGGTACTTAACAGCAGTTGTCATATTTAGCAGTATAGACCTTTTTTTGCCAAATTGCCTATGTTCCCAGAAGAAATGTATGAGAATCGCAGACATTTGTGATTGTTAGCTTTTAGTCATAGGCTTGCTTTAAATTGGTTGCTGCTTTCTTTTTTTGTTTTTTTGTCAGTACTGGGGTTTGAACTCAGGACCTCACGCTTGCCAAGCAGGCGCTCTACCACTTAAGGCATATCACCAGCCATTTTTTTGTCAATATTTTCAAGACAAGGTCTCTCAAACTATTTGCCCAGATGGCTTCAAAGCGATTCTCCTGATCTCTGCCTCCTGAGCAGTCAGAATTACAGGTGTGAGCCACCAGCTTGATTGCTTATTTCATGGAGGCTCAGTAACGTAGATTTTAATTTACATGCTACAATTGCTGGTTATGGAGATCATTTTTTTCTTTTTTTATAGTTGTTTTGGTTTCATCTTGGAATTGGCTGGTCATATTTCCTGCCCATTTTTCCATTGACTTGAAAGTGCTTGTTAATTTTTGTGGATATTCCTTATATTGTGGATTATAATTCTTTACTATTTGTTATACTTTGTGGTTATTTTCTCCTACTTCTTAGCTCTTCTCAACTTAATGTTGTCTTTTGATTGTGCTGAAAATTTACATATAGTATATTAAGGTAAGACTCTGTCGCAACTGTAAGACCAGGTTTATTTTTCCACCTCTGAGAAAGTTTCTCTTGGAAAAGAGGGAGTGGCTTGATACTCTGTTCATTTAAATTCACTCCTAGGGGATAATACATTAACCTGTACTTTCTTGAGTGAATGTTGGTTTTGAATATTCTGAAAACTGACTTAATATAATTGGTTCTAAAAATGGAGACTTGGACATTTAACTGGATGTAGTGAATATTGCTGGTGTTGTGTAAGTATATTCCACATTAGTCTTTTTTTATTTTGCAATACTGGGGTTTTCTAATCAGGGCCTCCTTTTTGCTAGGTGGGTGCTTTACCACTTTGAGCCATACCTCAGCCCATTCTTCTTGTTTTTTTCTCTTATTCTTTAGGTAGGGTCTCAAAATTTTTGCCCTAGGCCAGCCTCAGACTGTTATCCTCCTATCTATAGTTTGCCATATAGCTGGGATCACAGGCACATAGCAGCATGCCAACCTCATTAAGTTGAGATGAGATCTCGCTAACTTTTTTTTTCCCAGGCTAGATTTGAACCATGATCTTCCTGATGTCCCCCATCTGAATAGCTGGGATTACAGATGTGCTTACCACACTTAGCTGCAATAGTCTTTTTTTCAAAAATTATGTTTATTAGAATATATTAATTGTACAAAGTGGTTTCATTGTGATATTTCCATATGTATATAGTGTACCTCTATTAGTCTTTTATCCTTTCCTCTTTTTTTTTTCAATAGGTTTCATTATTCTGTTTTTTCATACAGCATATAATGTACTTTGATCATATCCCCCCCAGGACCCTCTCCTTTTACCCTCCCCCCTCATCGATTGCACCCATGAAATATTCTCCCTTTTACATTTATGTCATTTTTTGGGTTAGATTTTTATTTTACATATGAGAGAAAACATGGTATTTGTCTTTCTCTGTCTAGTTTATTTTGCCTAACATAATTTTTCGTTCCATCCATTTTCCACCAAAATAACATAATTCCATTCTTCTTTATGGCTGAATAATATTCTATCATATATATTTAATATAAATATGTAAACATATTTATAAATATATTTATTTATAAATTTTTAAAAAATATATAAAATATATATTAGATGGATGTATATACCAGATATCCTTATGTATTCATCTTTGATGGACACCTAGGTTGATTGTGTAGTTTGATTATTGTGAATAGTGCTGCTACAAACATGGGTGTGCAGGTATCTTTATTGTACGCTGACTTCCTTGGAATATAGCCCCAGGAGTGGTATAGCAAGATCATACGGTAGTTCTATTTTAATATTTTTAAGGAATCGCCATACTGATTTCCATAGAGTCTACACCAATGTACATTTTCACCAACAGCGTACAAGTGTTCCTTTTTCCCTATGTTCTCTCTAGTATTTGTTGTTTGTTTTCTTGATGGAGGCCATTCTGATGGGGTGAGATGGAGTATCAGTGTTGTTTTGATTTCCATTTCCACTTTTGGCTAAGGATGTTGAACATTTATGAATTTATTAGCCTTTGTGCTTCTTTCCTTGAGAACTGTCTGTGGAATTCATTTTCCCATCTACTGATTGGATTATTTGGTATCTTGGTGTTTAATTTTTTGAGCTCTTTGTATATCCTGGATATGAATCACTTGTCAGATGAACAAATAGCAAAGATTTTCTCTCATTCTTTATCCTCTTCTTCTTGCTGTTGTTTTCTTTGATGTCATTTCATGCTGTTGTCCCCTAAACTATTAGAGTCCTATTAAGAATATACCTATTTGTTCAAGTATTTTTCCTTTGTTTTTCTGTAGTAGTTTCAGTTTCAGGTCTCATGAGCACGTCTTTGTTCAATTTAAGTTGTTTGTTGTTGTTGTTTATTTGTCAAAGACTTTCTGCTTCTATGAAGATGAGCATGTGATCTTGATTCTGTTCATGTGGCATTTATGTTTATTGATTTGCATCACTGAATGAAAACAAATTTGATCATGCATGGTCTTTTTATGTTTTGTTGAATTCGGTTTACAAGTATTTCATTGAGGAGTTTTTTGTCTATGTTCATCAAAGAAATTGGTCTATAATTTTTCCTCCTCTATGCCAGCTCTGAGGGCTAAACTCAAGGCTTCGTGCTTATAATAGGCAGGCCCTTTACCACTTGAGTCATGCGTTCAGTCCTGTAATTTTCTTCTTATGTTGTGTCCTTGTCTGGTTTGGGTATCATGGTAATGCTGGCCTCTTCCCTTTCTAGTTCATGAAATTGTTTGAGGATCATTGGGTTAGTTCTTCTTTAAAGGTCTGATTAAAATTGACCAGGGAATCTGCCCAGTCCTGGGCTTTTCTTTGTTTGGAGACTGTTAGTGCTGTGATCATATTGCTTGTTGTAGATCTGGTTAAGTGGTTTTTATTCTCTTCATTCAATTTTGGTACATCTCTTCTAGATATTCCAGTTTACTAGACTATAGGTGTTGACAGTATTCCCTAATGATCTTCTGGATTTCATTGTTCTTTGTTGTTTATCCCCCCTTTTCATCTCTAATGTTATTAATGTGGATTTGCCTTTATGTGTGACTTACCACTTCTTTCTTGCAGCTTTCAATATTCTTCTTTATATTTAGTACTTTAACTATAATATGTCTAGGAGTGTTTCTTTTCTGGTCTTCACACTTGGTGTTCTGAAAGTCTCCAGTACCTGCATGACCTCCTCTTAAGATTGGGGAAGTTTCTGCTAATATTTTGATGGATTTCGTATGCCATTAGCTTGTATCTCTTCCTCTATACCCATGGTTTGTATCTCTTCTTCTATACGCATGGTTTGTAGGTTGTTTGGTCTTTTGATGGTATCCTAGATGTACATGTTCCATTTATATTTTCTTGGCATTTTTCTTTGTCTTTGTCTGATTGATGTAATTCCTTTATTTATCTTTATTTTCAAACTTGTTTCTTTATATTAGTAAGGCTTTCTATTATTTTTTTTTAATGAGCTATTAGGCTTTTCATTTCCAGGATTTCAATTTGATTTTTTTTTTTAGGATTTCCGTATCTTCACTGAATTCCTCTTTTACGTCCTGCATTATCTTCCAGGTTTCATTCAGCTGTTTATTTGAATTCTCTTTGAGTTTATTCACTTTTATTTGTATCCATTTTGAATTCATTCACATGTCATCTTTAATTTTGTTGACCATTCTTATCATTGTTATTTTGAATTAATTGTTTGAAATTTCATTTCTTCCACTATTATCCAAGTCCTTTATTGGAGGAAGTTTTGATGTTTAGAGGAAATGTGTTACCTTTTTTTGTTTTCCTATTAGCTGTGTTTCTTCATTGGAATTTACGCATGTAAGGCAAAGTCATTGGTTGTAAGTTTTAATCATCTGTAGTCTTTCACTTGAAATAGTACCAAGCAGGACAATATATTGGCCAGGTTGAGGTGCTGCTTTCCACCACTCGCCTGGAGGGTATGGACAGTAACCAAGCACTCGCCCACATGCTCAGGCTACGAGGGATGACATTCTGACTTCTTTCACCAACAGACTGACTTTCTTTACCAAGGCTATTTCTACACTGGACAGTCACTGTCTCACAAATCCCCACACCGGGTTTATGGCTTGCAGGATGTATGGGCTTACCTTGCAGCTAGAATTGCTAGTCTGTTTCCAGGGCTGTCTATCTTACCTTGTGATGATATCTTCAGCTTTCCCTACCCATCCCAGGATGGGCTTGGAACTCCTGGCTGCTTTTCTGTTGCTTCAGTTTCTTTGTGATTTTTCTACCATCTTGCTACCTCTTTTGTTATTCTTGATGCTCGTTCTTTTTGTCTCTCTTCAGAACATAGTCTCTTCTGTGTTATCTGACTCTTCCTTATTCAGAGAGTCAAAACAGTGGATGTTTCTAATTCACATCTTGCCCTGCTTCTCAAGCAGTTGTTTTAAATTTTTTATGTCTATTCTGACATTTTAAATATTTTTGTATATGAGAAGTTTGGGCTTAATCTGAAAGTGCCAAGATAGTCACAATAATTTTGAAAGGAACTAAGCAGTTAATATTCTAATGCTAGAATTCATTGAAGAGAGGTTTATATGTTTTATAAAATTGTCAGTTACAATATGATAATCTTTTGAGAATAGCAGCAACTAAGATATTGTTTTATTCTGTAGTGTTTTGGGGTATATGTAGATTACTTCAAAAGAAGACTAACATTTAGTTTTGTAGAAATAAACAATTGTAAAATAATCTTGGAAAACATAGGTCTAAGTTTACCTAGGGTACTGATTGTTAATTTGTGTCTCAAAGAGGCAGTGATATGCACTGATATCATAAACTGTGATCTTTATTAATATGTTGCTTTTTATAAATCACTCCCTTTTTTCATACCTAGGTAGAAACAGAAAAGAAAAGCATTCTTGATTTTGGTGACTTGACATATGGAGGCTGGAAGGCTCTCCCATTAAAGGTGATAAATAGAACACATGCTCCTGTACCTCTCAGGATGATTATTAATGCTGTAAGTACTAACATAGGGTAAGAATCCCCCTACAAAATACATTGATTTGGAATTGAAAATACTCTTACTATTTTTGGTCACTGTTCCTTGTGAAAATGAATTAAGTTATTAAAGATTCTGTTAACAGATTTAACATAACACTATGGCTTTATTGAAATTGATTGTTCTGTCTTGGAACAGAATGCCTTAGCCTGGCGCTGCTTCACATTTTCCAAGGAACCCCTCCATGCTTCTCTGAAAGCTGCTTCTTATGCTGATGTGATTGCTCAGTTTGCGGCCCCATCTGTGATCAGTCATATGATGCCTGCCAGTAATGATGGGCAGGTAGGTTTAGTGGGTTGAAAAACTAGCATAGAATAGAAGAAGCCTTCAAACTGCTTTTCTTTCATTAAAATTTCAATCCTATTATCAGTATACATTAAGAAGAATTGTTTTTCATTTTATAGGATCCAGAATTTCTGATAATTTGGGTTCTTTTCCATAGTCCAAAGAAACTAATCGCTTCTTCAGGTATCATGTTTATATTTTGTGGGAATTATTTTATAGCTAAATAAACTATAATTTTAATCTTTATTTTTAAATAAAGCTTTTAAATATTTTAAGTAATTCGTCAAGAAATTTATATTGCTTTAAAAATTGGGACACATGGTATATTTTGGGTGAAACATGTATAAATATGGGTAACCCAAGCAAGTGCCACAGAAAACCTGTTGGGGAATTTTTCTTTGCCTGTTTTCACCCATTTCTGTTCTTAAAAATGTTCTTGCCAGCCTTGAGGTTTGGGTTAAGTGGCAAAGCACCTGCCTAGCAAGTGTGAGGCCCTGAGTTCAAACCCCAGTACCATCTAAAAAATAAAAAAGAAAGCAACAAAAATCTTGTTGTTTAAATTTTCTTTTGACCTCCTAAGGACATCTTAAACTATAGATGGCATTTGGATGGGATTAAATAACTCTATGGTCTTTGAACTAAAAGAATGAACTTTTATAGAGATTCTAGACTCAGCAGAAGAATTCTTGGCAAGAGTTGATATAGAAGTTGACAGCCCAAACTCTACACCAGTTCTTGGAAGTGTAGGTCTCCGAGCAAGAGCAGGAATAGCTAGGATTCATGCTCCCAAGGACTTACAGGTACCCTCAGCTCTTTGTTGCTATTGTTTTGTGTTCAGGTTGATTTCACTTTAATTGTGATATTTTTTAAATGCATATTTTGCCCCACCCCCTAGACTGTGCATTTATTGACCACTGTGAATTCTTCAGCAAAGCAGCACTTGCCTTTGAAAAATGCTGGGAATATTGAAGTTTGTTTAGATATCAAGGTAAGAATTTCTGCCCAGAGTACTGTAAAGTACTCTTTCCTCTGATCATGAGAGTCCCCCACCATCTGAAGGCTGCTCTTCTGCCTGCTCTGTCAGAATCCCATGAAGATCAAAAGAAAAGAATTGCCTTGAAGTCAAACATGGTAGCATGTACCGGTAATCCCAGCACTCAGGAGGCTGAGGCAAGAAGATCTTGAATTCAAGGCCAGCCTAGGCTAGCCTGAGGTACATAGCGAGGCCCTGTGTCAAAAAGCAAGGGCTATGGATGCAGCTCAGTGAAGAGTGCTCATATAGCATGCACAAGACTCTGGGTTCAATCCCTAGCAACATAAGAGAGAGAGAGAGAGAAAGAAAGAAGGGAAGGAAAAGAAAGGGGAAGGGAGAGAGGAAAGATTGTACCTACTGTAATCTAGAACCATGTTCTAGATTACTTCCTGAAATGTTTGAAATGTCATCTGTGGCTGGGTAGAATTAGAGAAGAGTGATTAGAGAAGATTAGAGAAATGATATAGATATTATTTCTGAGACTCCTGAGTGAGTGAGAGGGTGATAGTGACCAGGGATTGGTAATAGGGTAAAGGTAGGTTTCAGGTGGAAACAAAAGAGGAAGTAATAAATATTCTTTTGAAAGGGAGTAAGACAAGTTGAAGTAGTGATGGACAAAGAAGAAGAAGCAAGTAACCTGTCCTAGTGAATAAGAAAAGGACATAAGACAAAGAATACCTGAGGAAAACCCACATTTATGAATCAGCATTCAATTATGATTATGTATTTGTTTAGGTTGCAGAACAAGGAAGTCACTTTTCTGTGGATCCAAATAATCTACACCTTAAACCTGAAGAAGAACATGAAGTTATAGTTTCATTTACACCAAAGGATCCCAAAGCCTCTGAGGAAAGGTAATATGAAAGTATTTATGAAAAGTCTTACTCATCTCTCAGAATAGCCACTAGCTTAGATATGAATGCAGAAGTGCATATTTTATCTCACCTAATACATAGTATAGCTTGGCTTACCCTCTTTCATTTGCCCTCAAATTATCTTTGTTACTGAAAATCTTCTTTTAAGCCAGCTGAATAGAAATTATAAAAGTCACTATTTTCAAGTATATTCTGAGAAAAGTAAAATAAAAAGACATCAGTTTTCATATTCCTCATTAACCTTTTCTTTCTCCCAGGAAACCTTTTTTTTTTTTTTTTTTTTATTCATATGTGCATACAATGTTTGGGTCATTCCTCCCTCCTTCCTAAATCCCCCCCACCCCCATCCCCACCATCCCCTCGCTACCTGGCAGAAACTATTTTACCCTTATCTCTAATTTTGTTGAAGAGAGAGTATAAGCAATAATAGGAAGGACCAAGGGTTTTTGCTAGTTGAGATAAGGATAGCTATACAGGGATTTGACTCACATTGATTTCCTGTGCATGTGTGTTACCTTCTAGGTTAATTTTTCTTGAACTAACCTGTTCTCTAGTTCCAAGTCCCCTTCTCCTATTGGCCTCTGTTGTTTTAAAGTATCTGTTTTAGTTTCTCTGCGTTGAGGGCAACAAATGCTATCTAGTGTTTTAGGTGTCTTACCTATCCTCATACCCTCCCTTGTGTGCTCTCGCTTTATCATGTGATCAAAGTCCAATCCCCTTGTGTTTGCCTTTGATCTAATGTCCGCATATGAGGGAGAACATACAATTTTTGGTCTTTTGGGCCAGGCTAACCTCACTCAGAATAATGTTCTCCAATTCCATCCATTTACCAGCGAATGATAACATTTCGTTCTTCTTCATGGCTGCATAAAATACCATTGTGTATAGATACCACATTTTCTTAATCCATTCGTCAGTGGTGGGGCATCTTGGCTGTTTCCATAACGTGGCTATTGTGAATAGTGCCGCAATAAACATGGGTGTGTAGGTGCCTCTGGAGTAACCTGTGTCACAGTCTTTTGGGTATGTCCCCAAGAGTGGTATTGCTGGATCATATCTTAAATCAATGTTTAGCTTTTTAAGTAGCCTCCAAATTTTTTTCCAGAGTGGTTGTACTAGTTTACATTCCCACCAACAGTGTAAGAGGGTTCCTTTTTCCCCCGCATCCTTGCCAGCACCTGTTGTTATGGTGTTGCTAATGATGGCTATTCTAACAGGGGTGAGGTGGAATCTTAGTGTGGTTTTAATTTGCATTTCCTTTATTGCTAGAAATGGTGAACATTTTTTCATGTGTTTTTTGGCCATTTGAATTTCTTCTTTTAAGAAAGTTCTGTTTAGTTCACTTGCCCATTTCTTTTTGGTTCATTAATTTTGGGAGAATTTAGTTTTTTAAGTTCCCTATATATTCTGGTTATCAGTCCTTTGTTTGATGTGTAGCTGGCAAATATTTTCTCCCACTCTGTGGGTGTTCTCTTCAGTTTAGAGACCATTTCTTTCGTTGAGCAGAAGCTCTTTAGTTTTATGAAGTCCCATTTATCTGTGCTATCTCTTAGTTGCTGTGCTGATGGGGTTCCATTGAGAAAGTTCTTGCCTAAACCTATTAATTCCAGAGTATTTCCTACTCTTTCCTGTATCAGCTTTAGAGTTTGGGGTCTGATATTAAGGTCTTTGATCCATTTTGAGTTAATATTGGTATAGGGTGATATATCTGGATCTAGTTTCAGTTTTTTACAGACTGCTAACCAATTTTCCCAGCAGTTTTTGTTGAAGAGGCTGTCTTTTCTCCATTGTATACTTTTAGCGCCTCTGTCAAAGACAAGTTGGTTATAGTTGTGTGGCTTCATATCTGGATCCTCTATTCTGTTCCATTGGTCTTCATGTCTGTTTTTGTGCCAGTACCATGCTGTTTTTATTGTTACTGCTTTGTAATATAGTTTGAAGTCAGGTATTGTGATACCTCCTGCATTGTTCTTTTGACTGAGTATTGCCTTGGCTATTCGTGGCCTCTTGTGTTTCCATATAAATTTCACGGTAGATTTTTCAATCTCTTTAATGAATGTCATTGGAATTTTGGTGGGAATTGCATTAAACATGTAGATTACTTTGGGGAGTATCGACATTTTTACTATGTTGATTCTACCACTCCATGAGCATGGGAGATCTCTCCACTTTCTATAGTCTGCCTCAATCTCTTTCTTCAGAAGTGTATAGTTTTCCTTGTAGAGGTCGTTCACATCCTTTTGTAGGTTTACACCTAGGTATTTGATTTTTTTTGAGGCTATTGTAAGTGGAATTGTTTTCATATATTCTTTCTCAGTTTGTTCATTATTAAGGTATAGAAATGCTAATGGTTATTCTATGTTGATTTTATATCCTGCTACCTTGCTATAGCTACTGATGGTGTCTAGGAGCTTTTGAGTAGAGTTTTTTGGGACTTTAAGGTATAGGATCATATCGTCTGCAAATAGTTTCTTTACTTATTTGTATTCCTTTACCTATTTGTATTCCTTTTATTCCTTCTTCTTGCCTAATTGCTCTGGCTAGGAATTCCAGTACTATGTTAAATAGGAGTGGAGATAGTGGGCATCCTTGTCTACTTCCTGATTTTAGAGGGAACGGTTTCAGTTTTTTCTCTGTTAAGTATAATGCTGGCTGTAGGTTTGTCATATATAGCTTTTATAATGTTGAGGTACTTTCCTTCTGTTCCTAGTTTTCTTAGAGCTTTTATCATTAAATGGTGTTGGATCTTATCAAAGGCTTTTTCTGCATCTATTGAGATGTTCAAGTGGTTTTTGTCTTTGCTTCTGTTAATGTGGTTTTTTGCGTTTATTGATTTTCGTATGTTGAACCAGCCCTGCATTCCTGGGATGAGGCGTACTTGGTCGTGGTGAACAATCTTTTTGATGTGTTGTTGAATTAGGTTTGCCATTATTTTATTGAGGATTTTTGCGTCAATGTTCATTAAGGAGATTGGCCGATAGTTCTCCTTTTTGGAGGTGTCTTTGCCTGGTTTTGGGATAAGTGTAATACTGGCTTCATAAAATGTGTTAGGCAGTTTTCCTTCCCTTTCTATTTTGTGGAACAGTTTAAGGAGGGTTGGTATCAGTTCTTCTTTAAAGGTTTGATAGAATTCAGCAGAGAATCCATCAGGTCCTGGACTTTTCTTTTTGGGGAGACTCTTGATTGCTGCTTCAATTTCATTTTGTGTTATCGATCTATTCAGGTTATCAATATCCTCTTGGTTCAGTTTTGAATGATCATATAAATCTAGAAATCTGTCCTTTTAAGATTTTTGAATTTATTTGAATATAGGTTCTCAAAGTAGTCTCTGATGATTTCCTGGACTTCCATGGTGTTTGTTGTTATCTCCCCTTTTGCATTCCTGATTCTACTAAATGGGTTTCTGTCCTCATTTTAGACAGGTTTGCCAGGGATCTGTCAATCTTGTTTATTTTTTCAAAGAACCAACTTTTTGTTTCATTAATTCTTTGTATGTTTTTTTTGGTTTCTATTTCATTGATTTCACCTCTTATTTTTATTATTCTCTCCTTCTAATTGTTTTGGGATTTGCTTGTTCTTGTTTTTCTAGAAGTTTGAGATGTATCATTAGTTCATTGATTCGGGATCTTTTGGTCTTTTTAATATATGCACTCGTGGGTATAAACTTTCCTCTCAACACTGCCTTTACTTTGTCACATAGGTTCCATTAGGTTGTGTTTTCATTTTCATTGACTTCCAGGAACTTTTTAATTTCCTCTTTTATTTCATAATGACCCATTGTTCATTAAGCAATGAGCTATTCAGTTTCCAGCTGTTTGCGTGTTTTTTGTCTTTATTTTTGTTGTTGAGTTCTAGTTTTATTGCATTGTGATCAGATAGAATGCATGGTATGATTTCTGTTTTCTGATATTTGCTGAGGCTTGCTTTGTGCCCTAGGATATGATCTATTTTGGAGAAGGTTCCATGGGCTGCTGAGAAGAATGTATATTGTGTAGAAGTTGGATGAAATGTTCTGTAGACATCAAGTAGGTCCATTTGATCTATTGTATATTTTTGATCTAGGATTTCTTTATTGATTTTTTTTGTTTGGATGACCTATCTATTGATGATAATGGGGTGTTGAAGTCTTCCACAACCACTGTGTTGGAGTTAATACATGCTTTTTGGTCCTTCAGGGTATGTTTGATGAAATTGGGTGCGTTGACATTGGGTGCCTATCAGTTGATAATTGTTATTTCCTTTTGGTTATTTCCCCTTTTGTTAGTATGGAATGTCCTTCTTTATCTCGTTTGATCAATGTAGGTTTGAAGTCTACCTTGTCAGAGATAAGTATTGCTACTCCTGCCTGTTTTCAGGGGCCATTGGCTTGGTAAATCTTCCAGCCTTTCATCCTTAGCCTATGCTTAATTCTGTCAGTGAGATGGGTCTCCTGTAAGCAACAAATTGTTGGATCTTCCTTTTTAATCCATTTCGTCAAATGGTGCCTTTTGATGGGGGAATTAAGTCCATTAAGTGTTAGTACTGGTAGGTATGTGGTGATTCCTGTCATTTAGTTGTCTTAGTTGTTTGAAGGTTTGATTGTGTGTACCTAAGTTGAGGTTACTCTCTACTTTCTTGATTTTTCTTTTCCTTTAGTTTGGTGCTGCCTGCCCTTCCATGGTTATGTTGGGTTTCACTTTCTGCGTGCAGAATCCCTTGCAGAATCTTTTGTAGTGGTGGCTTTGTAGTCACATACTGTTTTATTTTCTGCTTATCATGGAAAACTTTATTGCTCCAATCTGTTTTGATGATAGTTTTGCTGGGTAGAGTATCTTGGGGTTGAAATTATTTTCATTCAGTGCCCAGAAGGTCGCACCCGAAACTCTTCTTGCTTTTAATGTTTCTGTTGAGAAGTCTGCTGTGATTTTGATGGGTTTACCTTTGTTTGTTATTTGGTTTTTCTCTCTTACAGCCTTCAATATTCTTTCTCTAGTTTCTGTACTTGTTTTAATGATAATATGCCGTGGGGTAGTTCTATTTTGGTCTGGTCTGTTTGGTGTTCTGGAGGCCTCTTGAATCTGTATGGGAATAGCTTTCTCTAGATTTGGGAAATTTTCTGTTATTATATTTTGTTGAATATATTACACATTCCCTTTTCTTGCACATCTTCTCCTTCTCAATGCCCATGATTCTCAGGTTTGATCTTTTGATGGGGTCGCTGAGTTCTTGCATTTTTTTTTCCACAGGTCTTGAGTTGTTTAACTAATAGTTCTTTGGTTTTTCCTTTAATTACCATTTCATCTTCGAGTTCTGAGATTCTGTCTTCTGTTTGTTCTATTCTCCTGGATAGGCCTTCCATTTTGTTTTGCAATTCTGTTTCATTCTGTTTTCTGATGTTTTCCATATCCTGAGTTCCATCCTCTCTAATGTTGTCTATTTTTGTGTGGAGTTCATTTATCTCTTTATTAATCGTGTTCTTTGATTCACTTCGGTGTTTATACAGTGGTTCTATGGTTTCCTTTATTTCTTCTTGTGCTTTTTCAAATTCTCTATTTTTGTTGTCTTGGAATTTCTTGAGTGTCTCCTGTACATTTTGGTTGACCATATCCAGTATCGTCTCTATAAAATTCTCATTGATTACCTGTAGTATTTCTTCTTTTAGATTATTCTTGTGGGCTTCATTGGGTTCTTTGGCATAGTTTATCTTCATTTTGTTGGAGTCTGGGTCTGAGTATCTGTTTTCTTCCTTTCCGTCTGGTTCCTGTACTAATTTTTTGCCGTGGGGAAACTGGTTTCCCTGTTTTTTCTGTCTTCCTGTCATTGCCCTTGGTGTTGTTATTGTCCCCGTACTGTGTGCAATTAAGTATTTTCTAGCTTGTAATAACAGCAATGGTGATATTTAGAAAGGAAGGGTGAGAGGAGAGGGAAAGCAAAGAAAGTAAGGAAAAAGGGAAAAACAGACAAAAAATAACAAAAAAAAAAAACAACAAAAAGTTTCAAAGATATAAACAGGGAGAGATAGTGTACTAATCAACAGTAAGCTCAACAGGCATTAGAGAGACAGAAAGAGGATTGAAAAAAAAAAATCTCCAAGTTCAGATGCAATAAAGTTTCAGTCTTAATAATTTTGGTGTTAGTCCCACAGCCTCCAATCCTGGAGATGGTGTCTCAGAAGTAGTTTTTTCGTTGGCTCAGCAAAGGGGAAAACAACAACAAGAAAAGAAAACAAAAAGAACAAAGCACCACAAAGTGTCCCAAGTTCAAATGCAATACAGTTTCAGTAAGTTTTTCAGCATGCAGGTGTAGTTCTGTTGTTGTCTCATCAAAGAAAGAAAAAAAAGAGTCTGGAGACAGTTCTGTGAATGGCTGTCTGAGGCTGTGGCTCACCTGCCCGATGATGTCAGCCTGGTGTTGCTGGAGGCTTTATTTATGCAGATCTCAGGAGTGAGCTTAACACTCACCTAGCTCCTCAGGCGTTGTTTACTTAGAGTTCTCCTGAGACCGATGGCCAGTGCTACAAGCTTTCCCCTTTCCAAGCACACTAGGGGAGGTGACACTGCACCAGCTTTCTCAGGCCTGCATGTTTACTTACAGTTCACATGGGAAGTGGGTCTTCCCCACCTCCTGTGGAGTTTTCTTCCCACCGCCACCTTTACAAGCTTTCCTGCTTCTGATTGCTGGGCGTGTGCCGCCGCTCCTGCCTTCTTCAGCTGGCTTGTTGTGAGGGATTTCCCCTCCCCACAACTTCGTCGCTCAGGGCACCCTGCCCTCTTTGCTCCGTGTCTTTTTTGTTCTTATTGCTTATTATTCAGGTTTTTTTTTTTCCCCTGGATGGGGGTTGGTCTGTCCAGGGGGCTATGTTGATCTGGCCCAGGGTTGTCTGTGGGAGTACCGCGTGCCGCTTACCTCACCTTGTGGTCTGAGTCTTCCCAGGCCGTCTGGGCACTGCTGTCTGGCAGCCCGGGTGCCCTCCTGGTTCTCCGTTTAACATGAAGTGGAGATGCTATATGTAGGCTGGAGGTGTGGAGGAGTCAAAGTTTTGCCTCTTCTCGGTGGTTTTTCCTGTAAGGTGTATCTCCACCGTCTCTCTAAGATTTTACTTTAGGAAGCACGCTTTCTGCTTCCTCCCTCTAGCCGCCACCTTGGAATGTCCTCCCAGGAAACCTTTAAAGGGCCTTGTCATTTGTTAATTTAAGTCTCTTCCCCATCGCTTTTCCAGGCCTGTGACTTTTTGGCACCAAAATCATAAATGGATATTAACTCTCAGTCAGAACCTCATTTTTTATGTTTAACCTTGAGTACATAAATATTTTACCTTAGAGCAAACCTCTGAGGCACCCATTTATTTCCTCCTGGATTCTGAATATGAAGTCTGAACTCTACAGAGAAGGGTCTGGCAGCACCAGTGTGACTACTGGTGCCTAGAATGCTTACCCTCAACTCCCTGAGCTGACTTCTTCTGGAAAACACTCTTCTGCTCTTCCCTAATCCCTCATAAATAGTATTCCCAAAGCACTGTGAACTTGTCATGTCCAACAATGTAGACTTAAAGTTATATCTCTCCCTTTGTGTATATTTTTCCCTGGAATATGAGCTCTCAATGTAGGACTATCATTGTATCTTTAGCACCTAGCTCAGTCTCTTGGACAAAGGGAGTCCATGGGAAATAGTTGCCAAAAGAATTGAATACAGAACATTTGACTTGGAATTTTTTCTTTATTAGAACCTTGAAAATATTTGTGCAACCATTTGGTCCTCAGTACGAAGTGATGTTAAAGGGTGAGGTCGTTTCTTCAGGAAGTAAACCTCTGCCACCTGAGTCTCACTGCTCAGATGTTACGTCAATTTTGTCCAATAAGCAGTTTCTGACTTGGGGAGGTGTCCCTCTCGGCAGAACACAGTAAGTGTGTGCAGCCCAGAGTGCTGAGATTTTGCTGTCTGAATTCCTAAGTTTTCTCTCTGTGTTAATTATGACTATCTTATATTTTCTTAATCTTCCTTTCATAAATTTTAGCTTTAATTTAATAAAATTTTTCTCTCTTTTTAAAATCCTCCCAAAGAAGTGTCAGCGCTGCTGAAGTGGCTCAAGTGGTAAGAGTGCCTGCCTAGCAAGAATGAGGCTCTGAGTTCAAACCCCATTGCTGCCAAAAAAAAAAAAAACCAAGGACGTGTCAGTTTTCTGAGGCTCTTTGATGAGTTCACTGCTGATCTAATTCAAACAGTTAAGAGCATATGGGTTCCTTCTTTGGAACTGTAGGAAGAAAAACTAATCACAGCCTTGTTTTCTGTTTAAGGAGCTTACTGTCTAGGTGGTGAATACTTAGAACAATGTTAAAGATGATCAGAAGTTTCTAATGGAGCAGATGCATTCCATCATAGCTTAATGTGAACTGTATCTAACCTTTTTTTTGGTATTTGATTCTAGGTAAACAGTTAATCAACAATTTATAATTAGTAAAATTATAATTAATTGGATTGTAATATACAGTATATTAATAGTTTTCCCTTGATTAGCTTAGCAGTATACTTAGGAGTATACTCACCTTTTTTTAACAAATCCCACATCATAATAAATACCACATCATTAAATAAAATTAATATCACGTTGCACTTTAGTGTTTGTCCTAAATGTTTACCCATACATTTCAATGATTCCTGCAAGAGAAGGAATTTCTGTTTGAATGTCTGCTAGAGGTGTGATGAAATCACTTATTTAAAACTATAGTTCTAGCAGGGTATGGTAGTACATACCTGTAAACACAGGTACTCAGAAGGTAGAGGCAGGCAGGTAGAGTGAAAGTTTAAGTCCAGCTTGTACAAAGTTAGCAAAACCCTGTTTTGAAAAAGAAAAGGTGTTTATGTGTAGGAGTATGGCTTCAGGCCTTATTATAGGAAAGAACAAACAAAAACTATAGTTTTTGTTAATGCAAAAAAGATCTCATTGGTCCTCCTTACGGTATAAGTTCATCCATCTGCTTAATCATCCATGTGGTCATCTTTACCTTGTCTTGTTCCAAAATCAGCTTTCAAAAAGACACAGTAAGATAAGAACAGTTATGTGAAAAAGTACTTCTCCGAGGAAATGAGGTGCTGTGATGCACAAAGGTGGCACCTGAGGAGTGCCTGCTTTGGACCTTGTGCACACACTCCTGGCCTCAAGGTGGGTCATTGACCTAGTACTGGTGGTTCTGCCTGGCACCATAAGGAAAGCTGCATCATTAGTTCCATGAGAAGCTAAGGACAAACTAGTTACTGCAGGAGAGATGTGCACCTTTTCCTGCCCAAGGCCTTTTAGAGATGTGTCTTCCAGGGTTCTTTTAAAAATAAATCTATGCAATACATACATTAATTGCCAAAGGAAAAGATAACTAAATAGCAATTACTAGCATGCCCTCTCCCTTTTTTAGGTGCTTTTGTGTGGTCTGGATGCCAAAAATGGTTCATTTATCTGGGCTTTGCCAAATCCATGTGATTGAAATAATTCAGGTTTCTTAGAAGAATGCGTGGACTGTATGTTCTTTAAACCTCTCTCTATAAACACTTCTCTTGGCTAGGCTTTAAAAATACCGAGTATCAGTTAGCAACTTATGTTGGTCGTAAGTGTCTTGTGCTTTTGTAGCCAATTAAGAAAAAATCAAGATTGAAATCTAGTTGAAAGGCAAGCAATGTGCCTATCTACAAAGAACTTCCAGTTCTCTACAGTTGAGCCTGAACAGTGCTTGGATTACAAAGTTTTCCTCAAAATTTGAATTTGTGGTCTGCTCTAATTACGTGTGCAAGTAGTTGACTCACACACTCTTAAGTAAGTTCCATGTTGTAGAATGTGTCCAAATAATTTAACTTAGACTTCAGCTTAGACTTCAACATAAAAGTTAAAAAGAAGAGGGAAAATGCCTTAAAGAACACCCTAACAATTATTATCAGTGCTCCCAAGTTATTAAGATGAAGACTCTGAAAAGCTTTAATAACTGATCTTGTCTATTAAGTCAGTAGCAGGAGAAATTGAGCCATAACTATCCTTGTTTTGATCATTACAAAATTCCCTGTTGGTGTGTTACAAAATTTGTAACACATGATTCTCATGGGAGTGATTGCTATTCTTAAAATCCAACTACTCCTGAGATACTATGTCATCCTGAAATCTCACTTGGAGCTCACTAAAACAAAATACATGTGCTGAATTATGTTTAATTAAAATACTACCTTAATTAAATTGAACATAAGGCAGCACTTTGGGCATGCTTTAGGACTTGTCAGGGGCATTCTTATCTCTCTCCTTCCTGTTGTATGAGACCTTCAGGCTGTCCTTGCTTCATTTCCTCATGGAGAGTTCATGGAATTCCTTGTAATCCAACAGGTGCACGACTAAGTCCCAAGCCATTGCAAGGAATTGACTCATAATCAATTCCTTATTTTCAAGTGGTGGATAGATAGTTTTACCTTAGCCTGGAGGAGCAAGCCAGTACTGTGAGAACTATACTACCTGTGGTTAGTTGATGATATTCCAAATGATGGTGAAAATTGGCTTTCTGAAAGTAGCCATTCCAAAGCATTAAAAAGATATTAAATATACTTTTGAAAATTACTGGGTATCAGTGATATATGTATGTGTTTAGTACTGCACCTAGGTAAATTATTGATTCCTTAATTCTCCTTACTCCCATCTTTGTATACCGCATAGAAAAAATAATTTCCCCCCATAGACACTATTTACTGTTCCTCTATAAGGATTTTACAGCAGAATTCACGATAAAGAGGTATATTATTTACTTAGAAATGAAATTTCATGTTTCCCCCCTTACCAACCTCCCCCATGAAATATCTCAGGAGACAGGCAGATGCTGTGGCTAGCCAGTCCCAAGTGTATTCTGAGAGAATTCAGCAGCAAGGGCCATCAGAACGCATAACTGCTACAACACATGACTGCCAGGTGCCCCTTCTCCATGGTGCTTGCCCCAGCCTGCCCTCCCTGTAGAAACAGGTGCTTCTTGCACAGCCGAACAGGTTGCAAGACTTGAAGTAAGCAAAGTGTAGAGGACAAATTAATAAATACACAATGTTGAGGGCAGTGTTATCATAAAACTAATGAATTTGCCTCAGTTGCAGAGAGAAATTAGTATTACTAAGTTATATTTTCAAAGCATTAAAATTATCCAGAATGGTATTTTATTTCAACTTAAAATTTTTGGATTTTTGGATTTTTTTAGTTAAAGTTCTGCATTTTTTCATCTGTTTGTTCATTCATTCTGGGTATTTTTGTGTTTTTTTGTGTGTATATATGTGTTTGTGTACGTACACACACACACACACACACACAAAGAGACTGTTTAAGAATTTGTTTATATTCATGTGGACTTGTATAAAGAATAAAGATGTTAACCCTTTTTGTTAGATTGGTTTCTTTTTAAAACTAGAAACAAAGTTCTCTCCTTAACTTGATAACTACTTAAAATAATAACTACATTTCTGCTGGGCATGGTGGCTCACGCCTGTAATTCTAGCTACTCAGAAGGATCCAAGTTTGAGGCCAACCCAAGCAAAAAGTTAGTAGGACCCCATATCAACAGAATAACAGAGTATGGTGTGTGCATACCTATCATCTCAGCTACTTGGGAGGCATAAGTAGGAGGGTCATGGTCCAGACCAGCCTAGGGAAAAAAATGTGGAAGCCTACCTGAAAAATAACTAAAGCAAAAAGGGCTGGGGGTGTGGCTCCATTGATAAAGGGGGCTGCCTAGCAAGTGAGGCCTTAAGTTCAAACCCCCAGTATCACCAAAAATAAAATAATAACCACATTTCTTTAAAACTTAAAAAATAAAAATGAAAGCTTTACCAAGTACTATTTCTTTCTGGCAAATGTCCCAGTCAGCATAGCTGTGGAAGGTTTTTCCTAGGGGTTCTGATAGCCAAAGCTATTGCTTAAGCAATTAACTATTGATCTGTACATTTTTGAGTAAAATAAGGATTTGCTCATGTATTCTATATTGAATGAAGAACAGATTCATATAATTTCAAGGGTTGAAAGGTTGTCTTACTGCTGACCAGCTGCTATTCATCATGCCTATTCTATGTGTTTTGTAACTTTTTAAAGTTAGGATTAATTCATTGTGCTGTTTAAAAGACTACTTTGTACTAATGAGCTTTGTTTCCCTGAAATCTAGATTAAGCCAGGTATTATAGCTAGGTGTGGTATTTCTTCAGTGATTTTCATTGATTGATTTTTTAAGATAGATAAATAGAGAGAGAGAGAGAGAGTATATAAGATAAGGTGAATCTTGAACATTACATTTTCAGAAACTTGAGTTCCAGGACTATTTAGAGATGCTCTAGCCTGCTAAGATGAGTTGCAGTCAGTCCATCTCTAAGACACTGTGGTTGGTTTTATTGGCTTTGTTTTTGTCGTTGCAGCAATATTCATGGAAGTGATGTTTAAACTGTGTCAATTGTTTTTAGGCTTCAGAAACTAACTTTAAGAAGCAGTTCTACATCTACAACCCAACATTTGCGGCTGCTTATTAGAGGACAAGATCAGGATTGCTTTCAGGTTTGCAGAGTGCACAGTCTTTGGTTTGGATTGCTTTTAGAAAAAAAAAAACAAAACAAAACAGGATCTCTTACTGTGTAACCCAGGCTGGCCATGAACTCATGATCATGAACCTCCTACCTGCTGCAGCTAGGATGACAGGCCTGCAGCACCATGCTAGGCTTCTAGCTGATGTTTTTGTCTAAGGCCAGAATACTCACATATGCAGATCAATTGTTTGGGTTTTTTTTGCGGGGTAGGGGGTGTTTGTTTGTTTTTTGTGGTGCTGGGGATTGAACGCAGTGCATGCTAGGGAAGCACATTGCCATTGACCTATATCCCCAGCCAGATAAAGAGTGTGTTAATTGTGTTTTATTTGTGCTATTATTTTGACATATCCAGTGATTTTTTTCTTTTTGGCTTTTAATTTTAGCTTCAGAACACTTTTGGCTCAGAAGAGCGATTGACTAGTAACTGTGAGATCAGAATTCGCCCCAAAGAAGACATTACAGTATCTGTACTATTTGCACCTACTCGATTATCTTGTATGTTGGCTAAACTAGAAATCAAGCAACTCGGAAGTAGGTCACAACCAGGCATTAAGTTCATGGTAAGGTTATTTTGTTACTCGTTTGCAGCCATTGCAATATTCCTATTATCTCCAGTCTCCTCTGTTGATTAACTTGTGAGTTCACAGATGAATATACCTTTTTTTTTTGAGGCTGAATCTTGCTATGTAGCCCTGGCTGGCCTTGAATTTTCAGTATTCCTGCCTCAGTCTCCTGAATGCTGGTATTACCATATCCAGCTGAACATGACCTTTATTTCACAAGACTTAGAGCATTAACCATGGTGTGTCTTTGTAAAGATAAAGTAGCCTGGTAAAGTGGTGGAAGAAAATTTCACTGCAGAGACAAGAGAATCTAGAGAACCAGCCCTGTGTCTGTCACTTACTCTCACCATTGATCATTCATTTCCTTATTTGTGACATGTGCTACTTGTTGTCCCTACTTGCCAGTTTGGTACTGAAGAATGAATGAAATGATCTATGCATTTAAAAGATTATCTACTGCATTTTGAGTGTGCACTAGACCCTACACTTAACCAGTATATAGATTATCACAATTTATTTTCAAAACAACCTTCTAGATAATATTGCTCTCTCTATTCTACATATGGGGAAACCTATGCTTATGGACGTGCATAGGTGTGGTGGAGGCCTGATTCACATTCAGACCTTCTGCCTGTAAACCCACATTAACATAATATGCAGTTTCTGGGGTACTAAGAACAACTCCATTTTGTAATCCTCTAGAGCTGTGTTACCCCTGGAAGACAGTTGGCCATGTCTGGAGACATTTTGGGTTGGATTAAGTGGGAGGGGGCAAGGGTGCTGCTAGCCTCTGCCAGAGATGCTACTAAACAACCCTGCAGTGCACAGGGCAGCCCCAGTAAATTATCCAGTTCAAAATTTCAATAGTGTTGAGATTGCTGGGTGAAGTGACTCATGCCTTTACCCCTGCTGTTCTGGGGGATGGAGACCAGGAGGACTGAAGTTGAAGGCCAGCTTGTATAAAGTTAGTGAGACTGCATCTCAGCCAGTAAGCTGGGTGTGCTAATACACATCTGTGATTCTAGCTTCATGAGAGGCTAAAGGCAGGAGGGTCCAGATTCAAGGCCAGCCCCTGGGCAAGAATTCGAGACTCTACCTGACAAATAACTAAAAGCGAAAAAGGACTGGGAGTATGTGTCTGAAATGACAGTGTGCTGATGTGAGTTCCTGATGCCCTGAGTTCAAGCCACAGTACCACCCAAAAAGCAAAAAAGAAACCTTTCTCTTAAGGAATAGTTTTTCCTGGTTAATCTTTGGACTTATTGGCATTATATTTTTTTGTTATTTAATCAATTTTCTAACTTTTTCACATAGTAGCAATTTGTGATTTTTTTTTTTCAGACTTTGAAAATACATTTGGTTACATCTGTAGGTTCTGCATCTGCAGTCAGTCAGCCATTTATCTAAAACCTTTAGGAAAAAATTGTGTCTTTACCAAACATGTACAGACTTTGTTCTGTTATTATTTCCTAAGTAGTACTGTACAACAACTATTTACATGGTATTTACATTATAATAGGCATTGTAAGTCACCTAAAGATGATTTCAAGGGACTGGGAGGATATATGCGTGGGTTACGTGTGATTACTGTGCCATTTTATATAAGGGGCTTGAGCACTTGTGGATTTTTATGCATGTGAGGGAGCAGTACTAGGACCAGTCCATATGGACACCTAGGGGCAGCTATACAAGAAAAATACTAATATTGAGTAGAGTATTTTTAAAGCTGCCTTTTTCTTCTTTTCACTTTCTGCTTAGTTTCATATAGAAAATTTACTCATATAAGTTTCTGTAGAAATGTAAAAATGTTTTTGTAGAAACATTTTTGGCTGTTGAAACTACAAGAAGTCATTTTGAATGGTATAGATTTTATAGGGGCTTCTGATCTGAAGTCATTGGAAATACTATTATTTTGTAATAAAAAGCAAGCAAATTTATGAGGAACCTAAATTTAATGTTTCAAAATGTTATTTTCATTAGGTACATGACAACTCAAAATAAGTTATTGATGTTTTCAATAATTGAAAATGAAACCTTTTTAGACATGTGCATTTTGAAGAGTATGGAAGATTATTTTCTGGCAGGGTAAATATTTTCCTTACCTTTTACTTAATGGAAGGTGTCTGTAAACCCTGTTTAGTGAATATCTTGAGCCCTGTGGAAGCAGCAGCAGGGGCCTTTCACGCCTGTCTCCAGTCTGCGGCTTCCACATTACCAGTTCACCTGTCCCTGGAGAATTTTTGAGTACTTGTCCTCAGTTCAGTCCCTTTTGCATGTTTCTCTCTGACACTGGTTAAGCAAATGCTCAGAGAATTGTATGATAATAGGTTTTTGTCCCAAAACATTTTATTATGAAAATTTGCAGAATATCTGAGAAGTTGGAAGAATTATATAGTAAGCACCCACACACTGTACCACTTATTTAACTACAATTCTCATTTTTCTGTATTTGTTTTATCACATAGTTAACAATCCATTCATTCATCTACATTTGTAGGCATTTCAAAGTAAATTACAAATATCAGTATGTCTCATTCTAAAAAAATTTTTTTTTAATGTTACTGGTCTTGCTCATGCTAGGTAGGTGCTCTACCACTTCAGCCACATCCCCACCCTAAAACTTCTTAAGCAAGCATATTTATCCTTTTTTTGTGTGTAGCAGTACTGGGAATAAAACCCAGATCTTTGTACATGCTAGGCAAGCACTTGTACCACTGAGCTGCATCCTAGGCCCATGTACTAATTTTTTATTGTCCCTTTGTCATCTAAGTTTGACTATTATAACAGGAAATAATTATTCTTAGCATTTTGGAAAGTAAGCAATTTTACAGTGCTTTGATTTGTTTTTCCCTTACAAGAAAGTCTATGTAATGTTGGACTTGAAGTAGGGTAACTACTAGCCCAAATATACAAACACTAACATTTTTAATTATATTAAATCTTTGTTTTCTTCTGATTGTATTTAAATCTGCTTTCTTACACAAAATAAGCATATTATGAAAATTTGCAGAATTACTGAGAAGGTGAAAGAATTATGTAGTTAAGTACTTACACAGCACTCTTGAGCACCACATAGATACTACAATTCACACTTTTCTATATTTGTTTTATATTCTTTTAGATACCTTTGTCTGGATATGGAGGAACAAGTAATCTTATTTTGGAAGGTGTTAAAAAACTATCTGACAGTTACATGGTAACAGTGAATGGCTTAACTCCTGGCAAAGAAAGTAAAATTGTATTTTCTGTCCGCAACACTGGCTCTCGAGCAGCTTTTGTTAAAGCAGTAGGTTTTAAGGATTCACAGAAAAAAGTTTTGCTGGACCCTAAAATATTGAGAATTTTTCCAGATAAATTTGTGCTAAAGGAAAGAACACAAGAAGTAAGTATAAAAATCTGTGCCTTAAAAAAAAGAACTCATTTTTACATTAATAATTATGTATCTTATAGCCATAAGCTAAAGCACTACTTGGAAATAATGGGGGAGTTGAAGTGCTTATCTGGTCTCGGAAATGCCAGACATGCACTTGTGTCTTTAGTAGGCTCATAAGACTGCTTATCCAGAATGACGTGATTACCCTGGAGAAGTACTTAATATCCACTCTGATTTTTTTCTTGACACCAGGATGTTACTTTAATATATAACCCATCAGACAGACAGAGCGATTATAAAACTACAACAGAACTATCAACAGTATACTTCTTTGGTGGCGATGAAATTTCCAGACAGCACTATCGAAGGTAAATTACTTGGACAATGTTGGGAAATGTGGGACAATGTGAAAATAGTGAATGCTTCACTATTTATTAGTGAACTAGCAGAGGAAGAAAAATCTTGGTAAAATTTGTGTGACTGATAACTTGGCAAATTGTGAGTGAGAAGTTACCTGTAGGGCTGAGTGCTGCTGACTCACACCTGTAATCCTAGCTACTCAAGAGGCAGAGATCAGGAGGATTATGGTTGGAAGCCAGTCTGGGCAAATAGATCATGAGACCCTGTCTCAAAAAAATCCATCACAAAGAAAGGTGGGGGGAGGGGGCTTAAGGTGTAGGCCCTGAGTTCAAACCCTAATACCACAAAAAAAGTACCTGTAGGAAACATCTACATTGTCTTGCCTTGTGCCTTCTTTTCTCAACATTATGTATCATGCCTCTCTTCCTTTACCCATGAGGAGCATCATCCTTCATAACAGGACCATAGTCTTAATGTATTCTTGAGAATATGTCAAGCAACAATAGATTAGTTTTAGAGAAGACTTTAAGAACTACTGAAAGATTGT
Source organism: Castor canadensis (assembly GCF_047511655.1). NCBI lineage: Eukaryota > Metazoa > Chordata > Mammalia > Rodentia > Castoridae > Castor > Castor canadensis. The sequence continues at coordinate 66,225,153 of NC_133389.1, forward strand.
ATTATATAAACACCTAATTTGGATTGTTTTGAGGGAATGCTGTGAATTATTAGAAAGGAGCATTATAGTTTAGAAATGTGTAGGATGTTTAACTTACAGCTACTTAGAGATAGATGTACTTCTATAAAACTTGATACATCTTATTAAGTATAATTTAATATAATGACTTTTGGCAAGTTTGGGTTATTGATTTAGGTCCAGATGTGATTACACATGTTCCATTATTGTGTGTTAAATTCTGGATTCTTTTACTATAAAATTAATTTCCTAGAGTACCTATATATAAGATGTGATAGATAAAGCTCATGATCTTTCATCTATTAGTAAAAAGTTGTTAACTCTAGTAAGGGCGTGGTTGAAGGTAGCTGTCTTTCTGCCTTCTAGCTCTTTGTGCTCTGCTGTGTTTTAGTCCGATACAGAGTTCAGGAAATTATTTTGTTTTTAATTGGTTGAAGCTCGTTAAGATACGTAAAAAGAGGAAGTTTAAGAATAACTTGCCTTAGAACAGACTACTTGTGAAGAGCTCACATTTGGCCCTGGCTCTTTTTCTTAATTAAGTATTTTAGGAATGCAGACTTTTTTCTTTCTCTCTGTTGAGATGTAGAAATCAGTGTATTGTTTCAGAGTTCCTCCTTGTCATAAGTTTACATTAGTGAGATTTCCTTTGGTTATGAACATCCTACAGAGAAATTTACATTTCATTTCTCACATTGAAACTTCTCTGGAAGAGACCAGATAGACAAAGTTGTTTGGTAATTTAAATGTTTCCCTTGAAATAGTTCTTATTTTTAGCATGGTCTTTTTTTTTTTTTTTCTGTCAATTAGCATGGTCTTTATTTTGCCTGAGGCAAATTTCTGACTATAATCAAGTTATCACAAATAATGAAAATGTGAGCTCTGAAAAGAACCTAACTTTACTCTTCTTTTTACTCTGACATTAGAGTACTTGTTTTTAATTTTAATATTTAACTTAAACTGTGATTTCACTACCATGTATAACATTCAGCTGAACTTTCAAAATAGATTCCTTTTAAAAAGTACTTACATTAGGGCTTAAGGCATGCTATTTAGTACTATCTGCCAACTGCATTAATTATCTAATCGAGATCATTTATATGTAAAATCAGTTCTTAATAAAAATCTCTCCCAACAGAGCCCTGTTGCATAAACCAGAGATTATAAAGCAGATATTTCCAGAACATAGTGTGCTGCAAAATATGAATTTTGCTGAAGCATTTCAAGATGAGCTGCTAATAGATGAAGGTAAGAATTTTAATGTGCCTTCAAGTCTTTTGGTCACTCGCAGTGTTGTCTAGGTCATAGTGTGAGAGAAGAAGAAGGTCAGTTTGGATCTGGTATCAAGCTGAAGTTGAGCCATAGCTCTGCTCTATGACTTTGAACAAATTACATCACCGAGACTCACTTTCCTTCTCTATGGAATGAAAAGGTAGCTGATATCTAGCTTCTCATCCATGCAGGGCCATTTTGCAAGTCAGATGGGAGAAGCTTTGCTTTATTGATGTTGCAGATATTACCATGCATGTTTTGCACATAGGCTATAAACAGGAGGAGGGCCTGGTCATTATTAACCTTAAGTTCATTGCTTTTTCAGATTTAATGATTGTGAACTTACGATTTCTGGGACATTGTGCCTACTATAAAATTACAGAGGGTGTGGCCAGGCATAGTGGCTCAGGTCTGTAATCCTAGCTACTCAGGAGGCAGAGATCAGGAGGATCATGATTCAAGGTCAGCCCAGGCAAGAATAGTCTGCAAAATCCCATCTCATCCAATAAAAAGCTGAGTGTGATGGTGCACACCTATCATCCCAACTATATGGGAAGTATAGATAGGAGGTTCATAGTCCAGGTCCATGTAGATGTAAAAGTGAGACATCATTAAAATAAAAGCAAAAAAGGAGTGGGGGCATGGCTCAAGTGGTAGAGCTACCTGTCTGGTAAACACAAGACTCCAAGTTCAAAGCCCAGTACCACGCACAGAAAAACAAACAAAAAATAAACAACATTATGGAGGATGTGATGGTGGCCAAAATTCAAAAAAGACATGAAATAATTATAATCTAGATACTTTGCCATATTTGAGCAAAACAGTTCAAATATTTAATACTGTTTATTATTCATACAAAATAAATGTATCAAGGCATACAAATTGTGTAAAAATACACGTACACTTTTTTGTAGCATTGGGGTTTGTGGTATTGGGATTCACACACACACAAAAACACTTTTTTGTGAAGGGTTTGTTTGAGATAGGGTCTCTTGAGCTATTTGCCTAGGCTGGCTTCGAACTGTGATCCTCCTGATCTCTGCTTCCTGAATAGCTAGGCTAACAGGCATGAGCCACAAGCACCTGGCTATATGTACACATCTTTACCATAATATTGTTTCTAGTAGCAAGAAGTTAGAGATGAGCTAAGTGCCTAAGAATAGGGGTGGTTTAATTATGTAGAATGTTTCGAAGCCATTAAAACAATGGCATGAATCTATGCTAAATAGCATAGAAAGTTCTTCACTTAATAATTTTTGGCAGTACTGGGGTTTGAATTCTGGTTTTGTTGTTTTTAGACAGGTGCTCTATGGTTTGAGCCATGTCCTAGCCCCTTTTTTGGAGATACGTTTTGCCCCTGCTGGCCTTGACCGTGATTCTCTTATTTTAAACTTTTTGCTGTCGTTGGGATGATAGGCACATACCACCACATTCAGGCTTTTTTCTGTTGAGACTGGGTCTTATGAACATTTTTTTGCCTGGGCTGGCCTGGAACCTCAGTCCTTCTAATTTCAGCCCCCTGCATAGCTTGGGATGACAGGCACTTGCCACAGCACCCTGCTGTTGGTTGAGATGGGGTTTCCCAAAATGTTTTCCTGGGTTGGCTGTGAACAGTAGTCTTCCCAACACAGACTCCCAGGTAGTTAGGGTTACAGATATGTATGCCACTGGCACTTGACTAAAAGTTGTCTGTTTAATAAGAAAAGCATTGCTTTTAAATTTTATATTTAAGATCTCGGTAAAAATAATATGTTGATACCTAACATAAATAAAACTGCAGGCATATGCACAACAAAAGTGGTTATGATTTTGTGGTTGAATTTCAGGTATAGTTTTTTTCCCTGTATTTTTATTTTCTAGTGTTTTAGTGATGGGATATATTTTCCTTCTAAAATACAAGATGACAAAGGTAAAGAACAGTTAAGCCTTTGTAGGGGTGATGTAGATTAGTCTGCTGTTTTCAATACATTAGGAGTCTACGTCATCTCTAAGGGAAGGCAGGCGTGGGATAGTTAAAAATGATGGAATGATTGGGAATGGATGTGTAGTCAGTGTGCTAAGAGGGTAAAGCATGAAAAAGGAGCCTAGTCAAGACCCATCTCTGTTACCTGCTACTTCAGCCTCCCATCTCCTCAAGAGCTAAACTGAACTGTGCTGTGGAAATGGAACAAAGATGCTTAGTATATTGCAGCTGTGGTGAAGGTGTGAGTACAAGCAGGTAGAGTTTGCAGCAGTTCAAAAGTTTGCATAGTTCCATGGTCCAGCAATATCCTGTTCACCAATTGAATGAATACATATGGTGGGAACATGGTATCAGTTGTGTGCAGACAGTGGGATTCAGTCCTTACCCACGAGGGGCTGACAGATGCAAGGGCAAGACTGATGATTGAATTGTGGTGTAAAGAGCGCTGCTTGGAGCATATTTAGGAATGTAAGAGGCACAGAGAAAGGACCCTTCACTGAGAATGAGGTGACTCTGGGTAGACTTGAAAAATGAGGAGGTGTTGACGAGGTAGAGAAGATGGACCAGGATGAAGAAGGATGTTTCAGTAGAGGGAGCTGCATGTCTGGAAGTTTGAGAAATGTAGTACAATAAGAGCAATTCAAGCAAGTGCAAAAGCAGGGGCAAGTTGGGACTTAGGCCAGATCTCTCAGAAACCAGAATTGAGAATACAGGATATGTTGAGATGACCTGTCTATTGTCCAGATGAATAGAAAAAGTAATCCATTTTGTTGTATTGGTGAGTACCATAAGTTCCCCATAAGAATGCTGCAGTTGAACGTTCTCTTTTAATTTGAATGACATTTGCTTGAACATACTAATAAGTATTTGCAATGCTCTGTCCTTTACAAAAGGTATAATGTATAGCAACATATCTCACAGTTGATTGGAACTTTTACATTCAGATGTCTCGGCTAATATAAATTTAAATTGATTACTTTTTTTAATTTCCATTTAAAATATGTAATTCTTAAAGAATTATAGAATGCAAGCACATCCTACAAAATTTCTTGTGTCTACATATTCAGGTAGCTGGATCAAGAGATAGTTTATCTTGAGCACTATTTTATTAATCTGGAAATACTTAGTTGTACTAATAGTAACTTTTCCAGATTTGTTTAAATTGAATATCTGTGAGGCTTTCACTTATTGTGTATCCTTAATCTCTTTGCTTCAGATTCCTCATTTTTGAAGAGGAAATAATAATACTTACCTCAAAGAGTTCTGGAAATTAAGTGAGTGTAAAGGGACTAGAATAGTACTGGGCCCTCAGTGAGCTTTATATAATGTCTGTTGCTATGTATATGTATATCTTGAAAAACTTCTTATCTTAAGGCTCTCAGCACTCCTGAGGGTAGATTGTTATGCCAGATTATAGTCAAGGAAATTAAAGCTCAGAGACGCTAAGTAACTTGCCAAAGCTCACAGAGCTAATGAGTGACAAGATTAATTCATCTTCAGGCTCAGAGCCTGAGCTGTCAGCCTGATGCTGGACTGACTGCCTATAATTTCATGCCATTTGGCTGTGCTAACCAAAATGTCACCTACATCATCCTAATAAAACAGTATCTGTGAGTATTAACATATCAATCTGCCTTTTTGTGTTGTGCTTAATGTGAAGATTCATGTGTTTTAAAACATTATTTTCTTTTTCAGTGTATGATCTTCCCCAACGGCCTAATGATATTCAGCTCTTTTATGGAAACATGCGTAAAATTATCCTTTCAGTATTTGGAGAATTCAGAGATTCTGTTTCTAGCAGAGAATTTCTTCAGCCTTCTTCCAAAGCTAGCTTGGAATCTAGAAGGTAAAATAAACACAAAAACAAAAATATTTCACCAGATTTCAAAGTAATTTAATTCACAGTAGAGGTGATTTTTTTTTTTTTTTTGCTATACTATATTATTTTTCTCTCAAAATGTTTATTTCACCTTTATATTTTAGTTTAAGTTGAAATAATTTCAGAATTTCAGGGATGTTTAAGAACAGTAGAGAACTGCTATAAACTGTACTCAGAATTCCTTATTGCTAGTAGCTTACTAAATTTACCTTGTCATTCCTTATTTGTTACAGATGTTTTTTCTCAACCATCTAAGAGTAAGTTACAGGCATAATTGCCAATAAGTCCTAAATTCATTAAAAACACTTTCCATGATAAGCCTATGAAATTAGAGCATTTAATATTATTTAGTCCATAAATTCCATTCATATTTCACTTTTACAATAATGCCCTTCGTAGTTAACCAAACCATAAAATAAAACCCCCTTCTCTCTGGTCCAGCATCTGTCTAGGACCACATGTTGCATTTAAATGGCCCAACTCTGACTGTCTTTGAGTATAAAGCAAAGTTTCTCTGTCCTCCCTTACCTCTCACGAATGAGATATAGAGGGTTGGATTATCAAGTCTCATCCTCAGCATAAGAGACATTATCCAGAATTAAGCTTTACTAATGATTTAGGTAACGCCTTGAGAAGACTGGAATGACTATGGCACTTCATGGGTACTTTTGTGTAGCATTTGTTTAATACTCTGGTTCAAATTTAAAACCATTTATTTACAATGTACATGTGATGTATATGGCTTATACAAAAGGGAGAGGTTTTTGAGCATTGAAGTTGTTTTATTCTTTGATAATTATGTAACGTCGTAATTTTTCAAATAGCTATACCCCATATACTCATAAATTTTAGTTTTCTTTATCACAAATAATTCTTTCTTTTTATTCCAGTAAAGCTTTGTTTACAAATAGAGGGCAGTCAAAGTTTGGGCTTTCCCTCTCTGCTGATAAATTTCCTCCTTGAGCAGTATCATGATCTCTGGATGTTAGGTAGACCTGTCAGAAGGGCCACACTGAGGGTACCACACTCAATTCTAGACAGAACAAGTACATCCTGCCTGTGTAGGAAGTGCAAAGTCCTGAGTTCAAACCCCAGTACTGCCAAAAATAAAAAAATAAAAAAAAAAAACAGCATTCCATACATAAGGGCATTAGTGTGTTTGTTGGGAGATCTGTCATTAGCAAGATTACCAGATTTGTCCAAGGCATTTTTCTTTTTCCTTGAGTATTTTCTTGTAAAGTGGGAAAAAAATAGGCTGCAGGCCTATTTTCCAGGGTGGATAGGGGATTCCTGCATGATAAGTGGTACTCACCTGTTTGTTCTGTCAGTTGGCAGGCAGGTTTGGAGCCACTGGCAGTGGTGGCAGCTGCAGCAAGAAATGACACCAAATTTTCTCAGTGTAATGTGGCATGGGGAGGCTTTCCACGGGCTAGGGGTTTAGGATGTCAAAAGGTTGATTCTGGTTGATGCTTTATTTCTGCTTGATGGAGGAAGAAGAGAAGGAAAGAAAAAAATTGCCAGTGGGCTAGAGGAGGGTTTCCCCAGGGCTGGACTCGCCTTGCTGCTGGCTGTGTCACCGGTCACAGCTCTTAGGTATAATTAAAGGCTGATTTGAGGGTCAGTCTTTGAAATTTTTTCCTGCACCTAATGTGATGACAGTTATTATTTTGGCTAGAAGCAGTCAGAATTACCCAAGTGTGGTTCCAACATCTCAGGGAAGTTTTTGGAGTCATGGAGCTTAGGCTTAGGCTTTCTGCTTCCATGCCCTAGTTGCTGTCTTGGATCCTCAGCTCTTCTACTACTTGAGCCACTCTGCCAGCCCTGTTTTGTATTGGGTATTTATGAGACAGGGTCTTATGAACTATTTTCCCAGACTAGGTTCAAACCATTATCCTCCTGATCTGTTTCCTGAGAAACAGAGCTGGGCCGGCCACCTGTGCCCAGCTTCTTGTTTTTTATTATAAACTACTTTTTCCTCTCCTGCAAGTCTAGGGCCTTAGCCTATTGGGTAAGCACCCTACCTCTGAGCTATACCCCCAGCCCTACTTTACTACTTTTAAATATATATGTGAGGTTTTTTATTCTCTGAAAAATACATGACATAAAATTCCCTTTTAGTTTTATCTCAATGTTTTTATTTTATAAAGAATTAATATAAAATATTTGAAGCAATCTTGCTTTTCATCATTTCTAACTTGTCTCTTTTTGACTTTTCTACTTTTAAATAATTTTGCTAGTGAATCAGGAGCTTCTGGAAAACACAGTGGCAATGTCTCTTTGGATGTTTTACCAGTGAAAGGTCCTCAAGGTTCTCCTTTCCTCTCACAAGTTAGCTACCCACCTCAAGGTACATCAGCCTCTGAAGAGATGTGGACTGTGCAACCTGAACACTTGATTCTGGTAGCTCCTCCTCCTTGTGAGTATTTCTGAGACAATTTATCAGGAGTGCATTCAGGAGTCCGGGTCTGTGTTCTCTGTACCCATGTCTCAGTCAGGGTACACTCATGAACTTTATGCATATTGGGGTGATGATTCACCCATGATGTACTCTCACCACTGAGACACCTGGAGTCCCATTCTCCTCCTGAGGCAGACCCCCTTCTTCTCAACTCATCTCAGCTCTCTGACAACGGAGCTGTACCCCACCCAAGAAACTTACTGAGCACTTGACTTCTTACTACATTAACACTGATACTGTTGATTCAGAGTCAGAACAAATGTGTCAGAGTTAAAGCCAGATTTCTGTTTCTCTCTAACTGTTCAATGGTGCCAGTGGTATTTGTAGTTTCCAAGAGTTATCAGGTAGCCTGTCTAACAAAGGTTTGAAATTTCCATAATTGAGCAGTTGAGAAGAACAAAATTAGAAATTACACAATTGCATTTATTTAGGACTAATTTTTTATTAACATTTTTCTTTCACTATTGCTAAATGTAAATAATTTTATTTATCTGGTACAATAGGTGACATGGCAAAAACTGGATGTTTCCAGATTGTAAATAACTCCGTCAGGTTGCTGAAATTTGAGCTATACTGGCCAGCACATTGCCTGACAGTCACACCACAACATGGGTTTATTGCACCAGAGTAAGTTTATCTTCTGTGTTCTGGGTTTTATTCTGATGCCATCGTGGTGACTTTTTTTAAGGATCAAATATGTCATTTAAATTTGCTCATTGAGTTAAGGTGTGGCTCAGTGTACAGCACTTGACTAGCATGTGCAACTCCCTGGGTTCTATCCTTAGTACTGAAAAACTAGATAAATAAATTTGTTCAGTAGAGATTTACATTCTGCTAACTGTACAAAGTTTACAGTTGGTTCTGTGAAACAAGGGTGGTTGAAGACTCACTCCCTTTAATAAAGTTGAGATCACACAGGGAACCAGGTAGACTGTGTCCTAAGATGGTAAAGAGATGCGTTTGAGGTGGAACATGGTCCCTGGAATGGAAGACATGAGAGTATATTCCTTTATTTATTTGTTTTTGGGGGTTTTTTGTTTTTGTTTTTGGTTTTTTTTGGTGGAACTGGGGTTTTCAGCCTTCCCAGAAGCTTCCTAGGACTGTAGGCATGAGCCATAAGCCCCTAGCATGACGGTGTTTTTCTACAGAGCACTTGCCCATAGAATTTCAAGGTAAGGAATAAAACCAGTGGCAGTGGTTCTGCCTTTCATCTGCTTGGCTTGGACAGTATAGTCTGCTGTTTTTCCCCCTCCCCCCCGAAGAATGTTTTTGAGTCAGAGCTTCCTGATCCATAACCTGGCTTACCATTTTCTACGTAGAATTTGTAAGAATTTGGAGCCAACTGTTTACACACAGCTGCCCTCTATATACAGCCTAATAATTGACAGGAGGTAAAGCCACAGTTCTGCAGTTCTCCAGGACTTCACCTGGGTCAACACAAAACTCTCCCATGTGAGATTAGCAGCTTTGAAGAACAACAACATGGAGTTTCTTTACATTTGCAGAATGACACTTGTTGCATTTTTATAAAGTTGATTGAGGCTGTGAGCTAAGGTAAAAACAGAACTCTCCAGAGAAACATTGTTGGGACCAAAGTATTCAATTCAGAATACCCTAAATGTTTATTATATACAACAAGCCCTTGGCAACTAATGGGTGAAAGGATAGAACAGGTGTCTCACAAATCCTTCTTTGAGGGAGGTATGAGTACTAACCTTTGCTCTGTCTAGCCATAGGAAATAATTGGTCATTTGCAGGGCATTATTTGTGACTCTTATAATTACTGCTGTGAAAGTATAGGCTAGTCTTAGTTAAAAACCAAAATTACTCTTTTTTTTTTTCTTTTTAAAAGGAGTAAACTACAAATTCTTGTGAGTCCTAATTCCTCCTTATCTACAAAACCGTCAATGTTTCCATGGAGTGGTTTGATCTATATACATTGTGACAACAGACAGAAGGTACTTGTAAAATGTTTTTCTGAGTAACATTCTTTTATTTTGTAGCTTCAGTTTCATAATCCTTATTCGAATTTACATTTTAGAAGTGAAATGAAGTCCAACTAGGTATATTTAATCAGAACACAGAATTTTGCCCTTCATTATCTGAACCATTTTCTTGGAGGTTGTAAAAGGGAAGGGTGGAGAGTGGAGCCTAGAAACCATTACTAATTTGCAAATTTTACTTAATAAAAAAAGGTAGTTGGGAGAGAGGAGATAGAAGATTTACTTCTTTGTGATCTTACTAAACTTTAATTTCTAAATTCATTAGTCTTTCATTTGTTTGTCATTTCTGTACCATAATTCCAAAATCAGAATTGTTTCTTTTAACATGATAGCTACATTTGTGTGTTACCCTTTATTTGGCTCATTTCAGAAAATTGTGAAAGTTCAGATTCGAGAAGATTTGACTCAAGAAGATCTTTTACCTCATTTGGCCTCTAACACATTTGGAATTCTTACCCCAGCACCTGAGCTTTCTGTTGGTCACTTGACAAAACCAGTAACAAAACCACCTTCAACAAAAGTTGAAATAAGAAGCAAGATGATCACTTTTCCTGTAACACAACCTGGTAAAACTTCAGGTATTGTATCATAAAATTATGTGAGTCAGATATCTAGTGCTGTGTAATGCTCTGATTGTTTAGTGTATTCATTTATTTTTGCAGTGCTGGGGATTGAACCCAGTGCCTCACACCTACAAGTGCTCTGCCACTGAATTCTAAATTAACCTTGAGTTAATGAAAAGTACAAAATTTTCCCCTATTTCAGTAGAAAATCAAGCAGCCATTGGTAGTCGTTTCAATGGTGGGCTGGATTTGAAAATCTAATCCTAAAATGTGAGTTCTAAGATTAAAATTGGCACAGAATAACTGGGCATTGAAGAACTGTGTATTCCCAGGTATCTTCAGTTTTATTTGATGGCCAGAACCATTCCTCCCAACCCTCACTAGATCTCTGACCAGAATTAATATTAGTAGATAAAAGAGAGAAGAAGGTGGGTGGAGTGGGTTCTGTCACTAAGTGATTCTGAGGTTCTAGAGAAGCTAAACAGACTGCTCAGTTTCCCTGTGTGCAAAATGGCCATTGTAACCATCACCTTCCACAGGGGGCACTGAGAGTAAATTCAGTAAGTTATTTGTTCATGATATATGTAGAGCAATTAGCATGGTGTTTGTCACTTAGTAGGCACTCTATGTTGCTAGTACTCCTCAAAAGTATCTCCCTCCCTCCATATCTGCTGGCTTTGGCTGAATGAATGGTAGTGTAGTAGTGTGGCTGACTATTAGAAAGATTTGGGCAACTCTGCTCCTTGCCTTTCTCTTTGATTTTATCTGCCCTTCATCTTGGTTTCTGTCTTCTGTGGACCTATCCTTGACCTTACCATTTACCCCCAGTACCTGTTCTCATTCCATGTCAAGCCTGACCCTTCTCATCTCTCCAGCTCACTTACTACACAGATTGCAGCAGTTCTCTAACCTCATCAAAACCTGCAAACTTAGTGCTTTCTACCACCTTGCTTAGGACCTTCTTCTCTTTGACCCCTTAAATCCTGTTGTCTGTCATGACTTACTGCCTTATGCCCTCTTCCTCTACATTAAACTCTGATGAAACCTAGCTATCTGGCTACTCCATGTCTCTATCCCAGCAGCAGGACATTGCGGGGTAAAACCATACAGCCTTTGCTAATAGATTCAGTCACAAGTCCCAGGTACCCTCTCAACACAAGGCTTTCCTGCCCAATTTCCATATATCCTCACCAGCAGCCTACGTTCCATCTCCCTCAGAGCTCCTGTCCCCTGTGCCCCCCTTTTCCCTCTGACACTTTTTCCAATTCTTGACTTTGCCTCACACATTGAAAGTAGAGAAGCCATTACACTAAATGAAAGGTTTTTTTTCTTTGCTTTTCTGTCAAAGACAGAGCCCTTCACTTGGAGTTTAGGTTCATCTGTTCCTGACTTCTCAAGACTTTCTCTGGTTCCTTCTCTCTCCTAGGCATCAGTTTCTCCCTCTTTATGCATTTCCATCAGCCCACAATGTGTGAATAATCACAATCTGAGAGATGCCTTTCTTGGCCTCCACTTCTCCTTCTGGAGAAGTTGTTTCTCAGCATGTCTTCCAGTGAAAGGGTTCTCCCTGCTTTCCTTCCTCAGGCTCTTGGGCTGCCATCATCTCTGTGCCGCAAACCTGCACCTCCTGTGGTCCTGGAAGAACTCCATTTTGCCATAGCCAGGATCTTTTTTAGGTGTTTTTGTTTATCTGACCCCTTCACACTATCAACTTCTCCTTCCTCCTTAGAACACTTCTCACAGCTTTTGTGGTACCAATATTCCTGGGTTTTCCTGACTGACTTGCTCCTCAGATTTCTTTGCTGCCCATTCTTCCATATATTGACTTCTGAAGTGCAGCATATCCAGGCTGTCCCACCTGTCTCATTCCCTCTCTGTTCTCCCCAAGTGATTACCTATTGGCCATGACTCAGGCAGTTACTGTGTGCTCAAGTGAACTCACTAGGCTTCTGCATGTGGGCATCTCATAGGTGTGGCAAATGTATCAGGTCCCAGACAGTCATCTACCATGTCAATAAGCGACACCACTTCTTTCCATTCATTTTATCTTACTGTTCTCATGCTTCAGCCCTTCAGTGTCTTTGCATTATGCTTTGAATAAAATCCAAAACAGGATATCTGACACATTTGACTTTTTTAAAGAAAATCCTGTAGTTCCATTGGACTCTGATAGGAATCCCTCCCTGTGATGAGGTCCTAAGGCCTATCACAAGGGGCTGCTTGTCACTGTGTGAATTGTGGTACATGTATTCCTTTTAGAGAACTGTCTGGAACTCGAGAATCATGGCCCCATGGACGTGAAGTGGCACCTGTCCTCTTTTGCTCCCCCATATGTCAAGGTCAGTCATGACTGCCTCAGATACATTCATCTTATGTTTGGACTTTATGTGGGCTGTTCTAAACACTGACTATGAGCATAGGTCAGTATGGTGGTTATTTATCCCACAAATTCACTTACTTGGTTTTCTGTGTAGGTGGGGATGATACATGTGCGGTCTTTTTTCACCAGGAGATATAAAAGTCCCATTGGAGAATTTGTGTAAAAATACATGTCTGCTCCATTTAATTCTATCTCCCAGACCTGATTTTTAACTGAAATAACTTTGAGCAAAATTCAGGGTTTTACTATCAAGTGCTATGCACACAATTGCCTCCCTGTGACCTGAGTGCTGTTGTGTTTCATCCATGGCAACTGGTGCAGGGTATAAGGTGGAGCAGTCTTTGCTGGTAAGCCTTAGCCTACCATCTGCCGCATAGCTCTGCCAGAGGTACTGCCCAAAGTGAGCAGCTTGTCATGTGTTGCTTAGAACACTGACCTGTCTGCCATGTATTTTATGTGACAGCTATATTTTTGAGCCATAATACTAATAAAATGTGTACAAAAGATAGTTACTGGACCTTTTGCAATAAACAATGAACTGATGCTGCACTTATCAGGGTCCTCAGAGTATTTGAAGAAAAGACAGTCATTTGATATTGTGAACAGCATTATGACGATCACAGTGGTCAAGGAGGTCAGTCATAAAGATTGCTGTGGCAGCCAGCATAATGGTCTGTGCAGAGTTCAGCTGAGGAGCACTTCCTCTTGGGAGCAACACATTGAGCTCCCCTTACTTCTCCTGCTAAATGGAGTTGGTGTGTTTTCAGTAACCATAAAGGCATTGGTGCCTCTGAAACCAGTCACTGGCTTTTATGATTCTTACTTGATTATTTAAATGATTACTTTGCAGGGAGTTAATGAAAGTGGAGATGTTTTTAGAGCTACCTACGCAGCATTCAGATGTTCTCCCATTTCTGGTGTACTGGAAAGCCATAAAATCCAAAAGGTGAGCTTTGATTGATTTTTTTTCATAGTCATTTGGTAAGAACATGATGTTAATAGGCCAGGAGTGCCTCATGTGACCCAGCCACTTCAATTTGTCTCCCCTAGACCCGTACTGGTCTCACAGCCAGTTTACCCCACAGGAGAGGCCTCTTTGGTGCAAGTTAGCATTCTTTCACTGAGCTGCAGCAGAAAGTCTTGCCATGAGAAAAGTATCAGCTGTACAAGCATCAAGTTTGCTGTGGGGGAGGGTCACAGCTGCTTGTGCTTGCAGCACATGTTGCTGATGGAGGTGAGTTTTGTTCACAAGCCATAGCCAGAAAAGTCTACCACCCCGCAACAAATCAGTGTTCATGGCATAATCACCATCTTCAAAGACAACAGATCCCTCCAGCTGCTGTGAACCTCTAAATCCTTAGTTCATTTCTACCCCTGACACAGAGCTCTCAGACGTCTCCTAGTGGCACTCAACATCCACTTGGCCTCTTTAATATACTTTTTCATTCTAATAGCTAAAATTGAATTGAACTGTCACACCTTCACAACATTAGCCCATTTATTCATTCAGACTTCTAGTAAGGTGTAGGGTACAGCTGTGAACTCATAACTGGTCATGAAAGACTCTTGGAGCTGCTGTAGTAGTTGCCAAAACTCAGAGCTTTACTGGGTCTGTATAACAGGCCTTCAGGGTTTGTCACTTTTTTGAAAGGCATACAGTTCTACAAAATAGTTTATTCTATTTTTCAAACTACCACAGAAGCAAAGCAGGAGAACAGACATGTTGCTCAACAAAAGTTCAACATTTGAGGAGGAATTGCAAAAAGGAAAAAACAAAAGAAATTATCCCAGCAGAAAAGACACCCCACGTCGGTGGAGGGAAGCATTAGCACTGTTACAACAGCGGTGCTTACTAAATCGATCTACAGATTCAACATAATCCCAGTCAAAACCCTAGCTCCTAATAGAACAAATGGATGCGTAGTAACTCATGCGATGGTATGTTTAATGAACTGCAGCAGAGAAAGGTGTTCTAAGGAAAGCAAGGAATTTTGTCTTGGAAGAATCAGAAGTTAGGGACTGCATTTGCCTGATGTTGTATCTGATTAGAGTGTATGTGATAGGAACTCTGGGGGCAGGTGGAGGGCAGCACTCAGGGCCTCACACTTGCGAGGCAGCCACTCTGCCACTTAAGCCAGCCTTTTTTTGTGTTGGGTATTTTCAAATAGGGGCTCCTGAACTATTTGCCCAGGATGGGCCTTGAACCGCGATCCTCCTGATCTTTGCCTCCTGAGTAGCTAGGATTATAGGCATGAGCCATAGTTGCCCAGCTTAGATTCTTTATTTGAGATCACAGTCGACTGTGGTCACTTGTGCTGAGTTACTCCTTGTACTAAGCAGTTATCTACATAGGTTCCTTTGTGCATACATGGTAATCAATCGTTCAAGTCATGGATCCCTGGCAATCCTTTTTTTGTGGTACTGGGGTTTGAATTTAGGGCCTACACCTTGAACTACTTCACCAGCCCTTTTGTGTGTGTGTGATGGATTTTTTTGAGATAGGATCTCTTGAACTATTTGCCTAGGCTGGCTTCCAACCGTGATCCTCCTGATCTCTGCCTCCTAAGTAGCTAGGATTACAGATTGAGCCACCTGGCACCACTTGATACTTCTGCCCAAATTTCTCAATTCAGCCATTACACAATCAGTTATACAAGAGATACACTTGGCATGAAGACATTCCATCATTGACTGTACTAAGTCCAATTTGACTTTAATGGAAAAGTTGATAAAGTTGGTATCAGCCAGGATGTGATAAGGTGGACCAGCTATGTATTATATTAGAAGAATAAGCAGGAAGGACATTGAGGGATTTCCCTTTGGCTCAGTAGGAACGTTTTTTGTTTTTTTGGTTTTTTTTAGGCTTTAATCCCTTAAGTCTCTCATCTCTGAGATTAAGCATTCACTTCATGGTCACATAATTTCCTGCTTTCTTTTACTTCCCTGAGTTCACATCACACTCTTTTTGTATTTGTTTTGTTTTGAAGTTGACAAGCTGATCCTGACATTCATATGGATATATAAGGGACCCAGAAGAGCCTAGACAATCTTGAAAAACAACAAAGTTAAAGGACTTAGACGTCCCCATTTTCAAAACCTACAAAGCCAGAGTACCTTCAAAACATGCTGGTATTGACATAAGGTGGGCAGAGAGTTCCATAGATATGTGAGAATCCCAAAATAAACCCTCATATTTATGCTCAGTTGATACTCTTGATAAGCACCAAGATAATTCAATGTAGATAGAATATTTTTTAACAAATGGTATTGGGACAGCTGGATATCCACAGGTGAAAGAATTAGAATGAATCTTTACCGAACACTATACATAAAAATTAACTCAGAATGGACCCTAAATGTAAGCAAAAATATAAAACCTCTCAAATATAGGGAGGAATAAGTCCATATGACCTCAGGTTGACACCAGTAAATGTGTCAAAGAAAAATTAGGTGAATTATCAAAATTAAAAACATTTATGCATCTAAGTGACACCATTAAGAAAGTGAAAAGACTACTCATAGAGTGGGAGAAGTACTTACAAGTCATATAGTTGAGGACTTGTATCCAGAATATGTAAAGAACTTTCACAACTCAAGAACAAATAACCTTTTTTTTTTTTTTGGTGGGACTGGGCTTTGAACTCAGGGCTTCACACTTGCTTGAACCACACCGACACCTCCAGTCTATTTTGCTCTCAAAAAATTATTTGCCCAGGTTGGTCTCAAACTGTGGTCTTCCCAATTTCAGCCTCCCAAGTAGCTAGAATTACAGGCATGAGCCACCAGCTAAAATGACCCAACTTTTTAAATGAACAAAGGATTTATGTAGACATTTCTCCAAAGAAGATATATTGGCCAATAAACTCAAGAAAAGATGATTAGAAGCCAGGTGTGGTGATACACATCTGTAATCCCAGCTACTCAGGAAGTGAAGATAGAAGGATCACAATTTAAGGTCAGCCCAACAAAGGTTAATGAGACCCTATCTCAAAACAAGCCAGGTGTGGTGATACATGCCAGGAATCCCAGCTCCAGCTATTTGGAAAGTGTAGGTAGAAAGATTGTGGTTCAGGACCAGCCCTATCTAAAAAACTAAAAGGCAAAAAGAAGGGTGGCTCAAGTGGTAGAGCACTTGCTTTGCAAGCACAGCAACCTGAGTTCAGTCCCTAGTACCACACACACAAAAAAAGCTTAGAATTTCTAGTCATTAGCAAAATGCAATGAAAGCCAGAAATGAGCTGTCACTTCATACCTATTATGATTATGATTGAAAAAAAATGTGTCACTGAGAATATGGAGAAGCTGGAACTTTTTACATTGCTGGTAGGAATGGAGTATGGTATAGCCAGTTTGACAGTTCCTCAATAAAATGAAGGTAGAATTACCATACAATCAGTAATTCCACTTCTGGATTTTTTTTTTTAATTGAAACAGGTATTTAAACAAAAACTCATGCACAAATATGCATAGCAACATTATTCATAATCACCTCGAAAGGTGGAAGGACGTAACCCAAATATCCATCAACTGATTGATAAACAACATGTAACATATCCATGCCTCTGGGCAGTGAATTTGTTTGGCAATAAAAAGGAGTGACATGACCAGTACATATTACACTCAGAGGAGTAAACCTTGAAACCATTAGCTAAGTGAAAGAAGTCAGGCACAACAAACCACATTTTCTATGCTACTGTTTACGTGCAATGTACAGCATGGGCTTTCTGGTGTTAAAGAGGATGGAGAATGGGGAGTGACTGTTAAATGGTTTTGGATTTCTTTTTGGATTGTTGAAAATATCTTAAGCTAGTGTGTGGTTTTAGTTACATAGTTCCATAAATATTCTAAAAATTATTGGCTGTATACTTGGAATGGGTGGATTGAATGGTAGTTGATGTTCTTTTATGTGATTTTCAGTCAGCTGCAACTATGAGAGGTCACAAGAAAAGAAAACAAAGTTTATTACGCTCACAGGTTCCAAAGAGGAGGTTAGCTCATGCCATGCAGGATCCCAAGGGGAAACACTGGTGATCAGATGGTGGGAGGAAGGAGCAAGGGTAGAGCTGCAGCCATGGCCTTTATTAGGATTTCCACAGCAAAGACAAAGTAGGGCAGAACAAACAGCTCAGGCGTGGCTAGTTTGAATTATTTTAGCAAACTCTGGCAGTGGTCTCTGTTTGCTTGTACCTGGCCCCAGGCGATTAAGGCTGAGAAACTGTGCCTCCTAGGGTGTAGGGGGTGAGCTGTAGCTTTGCACTGTTGAGTTTTTACTGCTGAGGCTAACTCCCTGCTTAGGCTGTGGTTGTCCTAAAAATTAGCCAGTCCTGCTTAAGTGGTTTTTTTTTAAGATCCCAAAACATCATATAAACCAAAAATAAAACATACATGTAGTACATACGATATATGAATTGTGTTTCAGTAAAGCTGCTAGAAAGGGAGGGAGGAAGAGACAACAGGATGCAGGGCCAGGTTGTATTCCAGGAATTTCTCCTTTTCAAAAGTAGGTGACATGGAAGTGCACACTGTAGGAGGCCTGATTGTGGGTGTTCGGCACCATGTGTCCTGGGCTAGCTAATTGTTGACCACACTGCAGATGCTCAATAAATCTTTGTCAAACGACTTCTGAGTTTGGTTACTTCATTAGTATTAGGGGAAAGATGAGAAACCATGCTATACTCAGCAACGTAGGAATGTATGACCAAACAGTACAATTACCGATATATGTAGTAATGATTCACAGAGCACTTTGTTACAGCCTTTTTTTCTTTTTTTTTTTTCAATTTTGAAGTATTAGAGTTTGAACTCAGGGCTTGTGACACTCTACCACTTGAGCCACTCCCCAGCCCAGACCTATTCCTTTTTTTTTTTTTGAAGCAGGTGTCTACCACTTGAGCCATACCTCCTAGCCCATTTTGCTCTGGTTATTTTGGAGATGGGTCTTGCCTGGGCTGGCCTCAGACTGTGCTCTCCCAATCTCAGCTTCCCAGGTAGCTAGGATTACAGGCATGAGGCACCAGTGTGTGGCCAACTGATTTCTTAAAGTAGCAGCTATACACAGTAATTTTTGAGGCATTGATCAGTTTGACATGCACATTAAAGTTCTCAGTATTGTCCTTACTGTTCAATGCATAGTAATAAGTTTTTCCCTTCCTCTTTGTTTTGTTTTGTTTTGAGTTGGGTGTTTGAAGGGGATGTGATTGGGATTACATGTGCTAGTCCCCAGTGGTTCCAGAAGTGTTGTATACCCTGTACCTCTATGCAGGATGTGGTTGTTTTCGCCCCTTTTGGTCCATGTTCTCTTTCCTAGTTTAATTCCCTGGTCTGGAGGCTCTCACCTGGATCAGTTCAGCCTTTCCCTCTAGGCTCTCAGAAACCATAAGCTTCAGCTGCTGGGTTAAATTCCTTATGTCTGCAAGGGCAGAAATTAGGTCACTTCTGTGTTTGAATGTTTAGCAGAGATACTGATTCATTGTTAATCAAACTGGCGATCACAAGTATTAACACTGAATTCTTTGATAAAGCTATAGCGCTTAACGCTGGTAATCATGATAACACTATTAAATATTAACACTATTTTTAAATATTACCACTTTCTCATCATTGAGTTTTTCACATGTTGTAAACATTGTAGGTCATGTAGTCAGGGCTCTTGAATAGGATTTTGAATTATGATATGGACTGTTAAAATTTAGCACAGGGCACTTTCCTTGTTCCTATCACCCTTACTACTCCCCTGGTCTCCGCAACTTCATCTCCTACTGTGTGGCCAGCAGAGGGGGCTATAAGGATGGTGGTAAAAGACCAGTTTTTCTTGGGCTCTTAGGCTTGATGGCTCTAATACTTTGAAAGCTCCAAAAAACATTTGCTAAATTTTGAGGAATATGTTTTATAAAGCCTTCAACAAAAGTATATTTTTATATTTTTAAGGCTCTGAATTCAAACCCCAGTACCACCAGCAAAAAAAAAAAAAAGTATATTTGGATCTGATACAGTACCAAACCCACCAGAAATAAAATTCTTTTTCATTTAGAGGGGAAACTAGCTAATGCAAAAGCACGTGTTGTTTAATTTCTTCATATTGAAACTGAATTGGTAATCTAACTGTTTGTGTGTAATGTTCAGGGCCTCCATGTCTCCTCTGGTGTGTTTCGTAGGTTTCCATCACGTTTTTGCCAAGAGATAGAGGGGATTATGCCCAATTTTGGGATGTTGAGTGTCATCCTGTTAAAGAGCCTCACATGAAACACACTTTGAGATTCCAGCTCTCTGGAAAAGTGAGTATTATACTGGAGTTAAGCAAAATATTGTGTATAGTTAAAAACTCATAAGTGAAACTGACATGAACAATGCCTGAAAATGCAAACATTTTCCTGATATTACTTCACTTTCACTAATTCTATTGTATAGCCCCATATCTTAATTTTCTTGTCTGTTTTTATTAATTGACATGTATTTTCTTTGGGTTTGGCTCTATTCATATAATGCACAAAACCAGCGTTTGAAATTAATTATGTAAGTTAGTACCTGTGAACATGTACGTGTGCATGAAAGAAACTAGGCCAGCACATGAAACAGTTTGCAATTCAGGGAATTTAAAACTCATGTCCCCTTTTTAAATATTTTAAAGGAAATGGTAGAATTCTCTAACAGGCAAATGTCTCTATGCTTTCTAGAGTATTTGTTTCTCCTCCCTTTACTGTATGATTTTTCTGTACAGAGCATCAGAGCAGAAAATGAGCATGGAAACACATCCTCTTCCACAGATACCCTCATTAAAATAGATAATGTAGTTACATCCCGAAGGCGCACTGTGCCAGAGACTTCTGCTCTCCTGCCTGGGTATGTATGCTGTTCATGTCATTTTTAGGAGTTTCCCCCACACATTATTGAGGTGCAGCAGTGGCAGTAAAATCCTCAGTGTCTTGCCTGTGTGTTTAGTGGGTTGTTCCCACTCTGACCAAGATAGAGAATATTGCTCTCCTTTAGAAAGTTCCTACATATCTCCTTGCAGTCACGATTTGTTCAGTTCTGGTTTCTGTCATAGATTAGTTTTGTTTGAATTTCATAAACATATATACTCTTTGTGTCTGGCTTCTTTCAACATAATGTTTTCTGGGATTCATTCATGCTGTTAAATGTGCTTATGGCTTGTTTCTTTTTATTGTTTAATATTCTGTTATATGAATGTATTGCATTTTATTCATTTTCCTATGGCCATTTTCCTATTGCTATGAATTAAGGTACAATGAGCTAAATTATTGTATGTGCATTTCTGTAGATGTTTTTGTTTATTTTGGGGTTATATCTAAATTTACCCCAAATCACTGTGTCACCAACAAGCATATGTTTAACTTTTAAATAAGCTGCAAAATAGTTTCCCCAAATCGTGTCATTTTATATCCCCACAAGTAACATATGAAAGTAGATTCTTAAAACTTTAAAATGTAAATTTTATATCAACAATTTATACAGCTTTAATGATAATATTTAAGTATCCTACCTAATGAAAATGTTTCTTTCCCTACTTAACAGTTAGGTCTAATTTTATTCTGGGAGAAAGTGCTTGAAAGAAAAATACATGTTAAATACTTGCTAAATTTAACAGATTTGTTCATTTAGTTTCTAATAGAACAATAATGCATTTTTCAGGAAATTAGAGTTCTTTGAAGAATATGTATTCTCAGTGCTCTCTCATTCTGTGCTATCATTTATCCACCTGAGTTCTGACTGCGCAGGGGCACTGAGATGGGGCATGGGGATCACCCTGGTCCTGCCTCCATGGCTCTTTCTGGAGAAGCTACAGCAATTTCCATATTCACACTGGTACACTTGATCACAAACCCTGGGAAGTGCTGGGGGAAGAAAATGGGAAATATGACAGGAACAACTCAGTCTGTGGCATCTGGGAAGAATATCCCTGAAAAGAACCATTTATGTTAAAGATGGGTGACACAGGCCAGGCGAAGGAGGTGAAGAAAGTTGCCAGCCATGCAGAAGACTGTGGGCTCTAGAGCCCTGTCTGGGATAGGAGTGTGGCATGGGAGAGGCTGGAGAGGGGCTTCTGGAGCCACAGCAAAATGGGACAGAGTTGTTCAGAAAGCCTGTTGTGTAGAGCAGACTGATTGGAGGAAGGCATAGTCATGACCGTGTTTCACTAGTCCAGGAGTAAAACAGGGTCAAGGACCAGATGAGAAGGGACTTTGGAGAAGTCTGTAGCAAGAGACCTGAAGACTTCAGTGATGCATATAAGGAGGCAAGAGAGTGTTTTGGTGGCTCCCACAACAGTTCTCTGAGAGGATCAGGGCTGAAGAGAGGGATCACAGGCTTACTTGTATTTGTGGAGCCTGGAATGGCTTGGAGCTACCAGAGAGAGTCTGTATGGTCACTGAAGATGGGGTGTGGTGCACAGAGGCTAAATACAAGCTAAGGTACAAGTCAGGGCATTGTGGAGTTCACCAGGGATGGGACTACCTGAGGGAGAGCATTGTGCTAAGTGGAGAGGTGAGGGAGCAGAGGGTGACCCTGAAAGCTGGGAGTTGCAGAAATAGCATGTGGAACTGAGGCAGAGGAAGTGCTCCCATCACCACATGCTCCACATGCTCCCTGGAGAGGCTCAGAGAAGTCAGTCACTTTGTGACAATTCAGAACAGCATGGCAAGAATTGAGATAAAGGGCCAGCTTGCTATAGTCTGGACCAAGGTGGGTGGGGAGCCAGGCTTTAATGAGATGGGCAGAAACAGTGCTCACAGAGGGTCCCTAACTTCATCATCTTCTAAAAACCTACTTGCTTTGTTGTTCACATAGATTAGATTAGATAAGTGCCATTAGGAAATGGTTTTTAAAGTAACTTGTAGGAGAAAACACAAACTAAAGCAGTACTACATAATTTAAGATATAAAAAATCATTTATTATTACAGATTTTAAACAGTTGTCTTTCAAAACTGTTCCCAATGCAGGCACCTTGACTTGAGTCGCCGTGGTGTGTATGCCCCAGAAGATGTGTATATGTTCCTGCCAACCAGAGTCGGGGAATCAAGGATGCTCAAAGTCAATCTGCGAAACAGTTCTTTCATTACACACTCGGTAAGTTGGAAGCATTACTGTGGGTTTTGAAAAGTAAATGCACTCACTTAGTTTGGGGGAGGTGGCAGCACTGGGGTTTGAACTCGGGTCCCCTCACACTTGCTAGGCAGGTGCTCCTTACCACTTAAGCCATTCCACCAGCCTTTTTTTTGCGATGGTTTTGTTTTGTTTTGTCTTGTTTTGTTTTGTTTTGTTTTTGTGAGATAGGGTGTTGCAAGCTGTTTGCCCAGGGCTGGCTTTCAATAGTGAACCTTGATCTCTGTCTCCTGAGTAGCTAGGATTATACGCGTGAGCCACTGGCACCTGGTTGGCATTTAACTTTTTGATAATCATTTTCCTGATGTAGAAACATATTCTATAGATTATATTTAAGTTGTAATAATGAGTTAACTTTTTTAAATTCCTGATACTGTATTTGGAAAGAAATTTGTTGAAGTTTATGATCTTGTATTTGAAAATCAAAATTTTTGTTTTTATTTTTTAACTTCCTTTTCCTCCTTTTTCACACGGACAAATTTCTGGATAACATTTACTTTAGTCAAAACTGGAATAAACTCATGTTAAAACTCCCCAAATTGTGTTTTCGTTACATGAGCATTTGTTGTCCTACCTAATTTTGTGGCTGTATCTAAATTTACACAATGTGTCTTTAGTTAACAATGTAGGGTATGTTTTGTATATGCTAAAATATCTAATTTGCGTAAGTTCATAAAGTGTTTCCTGTTGAATTCCAGCTGAAGTTTTTGAGTCCCAGAGAGCCTTTCTACATCAAACATTCCAAATACTCTTTGCGGTGAGTTTATCATAAATCCCAATGTTCTCAGGGGTGCAGGACTTGTCTCTTGGGAGTTAGGGGGAGCATGGTCTCCTGTTGGAGACTCCATCTTCATTGCCAGCAGCAAGAGCGTTATGCTCAGAAGAGAGGAAAGAGGCTGCAGGGAGCATTTCATGACATCCGGAGTCACTTAATAGTGTGGCTGCCCCATTGGGGTTTGGATCCAGCATGATTTCTCTTGCCTGCTGCATCAATAGTTTAATTATCTCGTTATTAACTTTTAGAGTAAATCATGTTTCATATGCTGTATATTGAGAACTAAAGATTTAAATTTTCACTAATTGGGACCAAACACCTCCAATTAAGTGGGAAAACTTTTATTGTATTTTCTGATTGTCATCCTTCAAGTACCCTTATTATTCTTAAATCAGGGCCTTGCTTTTGTTTTCTCCTCTCCCTGGAAGTGAATGAGTTATTGGTGTCATTGATGATGGAAATTAACCAAGGTCTTGACAGATATTCAGGAATGGGAAACAGTCTTTTGTTGCTTTGATCTGCTCTCTCTTCCTTATTTTCTTGTCATCCTTGCAAATGGTCTTTGTCTATAGAACAATTAGGTTGAACTCTCAAACAGGGTTAGCACTGTCATTTAGAATTTAACAGTAGAGTTCTATTGGGTTTAAGACTGAAGAATAATTTTAACTTCATCTTGAACCTTTAAGCCACTTAATTATTTTAAGAACTAGAGAACTAGTCTAGAAACATGTCCTGCTTGAAAATTTGGACCACTTGCAAATATTCTAGGACTGTCTTCTACTGAGTTATTAAGACAAGCATTGCTCTTCAATTGAAGTTTACCCAGATTTCTAGAATTCTGGAAGATGAGTTGGTTGAGGACTGTTCTCTACACTCTACCCCTTCTTTTCACTCCTTTCTCCCTTCCATCACCCCTTCTCCTCCACTTTGTACTATCAGACATGTTTATCTACTTGTGTATTAAACACTTCCTTTGCCTCACAGGAGTCTGATCTAAAGGCACAAACAGTAGATTTCGGTCCTGCACAGTCAACAATGAATGTATAATGCATGTAGAAAATTACTGCAGTCTTAACCTCTCTATGCCACTGTTTCCTCATTTGCAAAATGGAGATGCTAATGCATCTGATACTGAATTATATAGAGGAGTATTAAGAGACATATAGGCAATACTGCTCAGACGTAGGAAGAAAAGCAGATGTAAGTATCTTCCTCTCCACTATCAAGTTTCTCACTTAGGTGCCTTTTTTTTGGAAGGATCCATCAGCACTATAGAAATTTTGATGGAACATCAATGATTCACATCAGTGCTGCCTCTTTTGATCCCTTCAACACATACATAGAAGAGAGAGGCCCAGGTTTAAAATACAACTAAATCCAAGTTTTCTAGCTTCTGTGCTTTGAGTTCTAGTCTCACAGTGGTGTGAGTCTCTGCAGTTATTGTCCCGATTGATTTGGGACTGGTGGTGCTACAGTGTTTATGGTAATAGGTTGGTGCTACTGAATACATGGTAGTACAACTGCAGAGGTGCTTCGTTTGTTCAAAAAGAGACCATTTAAATCCCTAAATGTGGTGACTGAGTACTAATACTGAATAAAGTATCTATCCTGATCATAGTTATTATCTTAATTCAAATTTTATTATAGCTACATTATTAATTCTGTTCCCTACTGATTCTCAGACTGGTTCATATCCCTAATTTGAGCCAGCTTTTTCCAGGTGTACATTTTATTTACTTACTTATTTTATTACTTACTTATTTTACAGTGCTGGGTGAAATCTAGGGCCTTTTGCATGCTAGGCAGTGCTCTACACTGAGCTACATCCCCAGCCCTTGTATGCTGTTGATCAGTGAAATATTTCTGTATAAACTAGCTACAGTATACACCTGTCACAAATTAGAAGGACTTAAAATTTTTATTTTAAGAAGCTCTTATCTTAAAAAAAATAATAACTTAAAGGCTTCCTAAAAAGTTGCATTAATAAAGTTCTCTTGAGCTTGGTATCTAGTTTTTTAAAAACATTTGTGTATATCTCAACTGTAGTTTCAGTAAGGAATCAATATTTAAAACAACTGGTTAAATTGTTTGTTAAGTTGTTCAGCTTTGTGTCACTGTTCTCACTTTCATAGTTAGAAGTTAAAACCTAGGAGTTAACCTTCATTTTGCAACTTTCCTCATTGAGTCCATGTTCTCAAATTCTCTTGATATTGTAGTCTCTGCCTAATTTGCTTCCATAGATATTTTTAAAATTATATTTAAGCTAAAATTCGTACACAGAATCAGCTACTTTCTTGACCCTTTCCAGAAGAACCTAAGCCTCATCCATTACAATGGTGTTATAGAGGCAGCATCTTTTCTGAGATGAAGAGTAGGAAGGGAACAATTGGTGAAGGAAGGGACAGGTGCAGAGTCAGTGGGTAATCCTTCTGTAACATCTCAGTTCCTCCAGGCTGCTAGAACAGAATCGACTCAGTAGCTCGTAAACAACAGAAATCAATTTCTCATAATTCTGGTTCCTAGAAAGGCCAAGATCAAGATGCTAGCAAACTTGGTATCTGATGAGAGCTGCTGCTTGCTTCACAGAGAGCAGCCCTCTCTTTGTCTTCTTGTGGCAAAAGAGGAAGGGAACTCCCTAAGATCCCATGGCCACGAGTCCGTGACCTAAGGGTTTCAACATAAGAACTAGCAGGTAGGCCACATGTTCAGTCTAGATCCTGTATTACTTAAGGCATTGTATATTTGTATAGTATTGGTATTACCTAAATTGAAATATACTTTTGACAATTAGAATGTCAGAATATTTTCATATTAACATTCAGTTTTTTAATCATCTCGTTTTTTCTTTTTTTTTTTTGGCAGTACCGGGTTTTGAACTCAGGGCATGACACTTGCTAGGCAGGCCCTCTTATCACCTGAACCACTCCACCAGCCCTTTTTTGTGTTGGGTATTTTCGAGATAGGGTCTTGTAATCTATTTGCTTGGACTGGTTTTGAACTGCAATCCTCCTGATCTCTTCCTCCTGAGTAGCTAGGATTACGGGCGTGAGCCACAGGCACCCTACTAATATCTTTTTTTTTTTTTTTTTCATTTTTCTTTTATTATTCATATGTGCATACAAGGCTTGGTTCATTTCTCCCCCCTGCCCCCACCCACTCCCTTACCACCCACTCCACCCCCTCATTCTCCCCCCCCAATACCCAGCAGAAACTATTTTGCCCTTATTTCTAATTTTGTTATAGAGAGAGTATAAGCAATAATAGGAAGGAACAAGGGGTTTTGCTGGTTGAGATAAGGATAGCTATACAGGGCATTGACTCACATTGATTTCCTGTGCGTGGGTGTTACCTTCTAGGTTAATTCTTTTTGATCTAACCTTTTCTCTAGTTCCTGGTCCCTTTTTCCTATTGGCCTCAGTTGCTTTAAGGTATCTGCTTTAGTTTCTCTGCATTAAGGGCAACAAATGCTAGCTAGTTTTTTAGGTGTCTTACCTATCCTCACCCCTCCCTTGTGTGCTCTCGCTTTTATCATGTGCTCATAGTCCAATCCCCTTGTTGTGTTAGCCCTTGATCTAATGTCCACATATGAGGGAGAACATACGATTTTTGGTCTTTTGGGCCAGGCTAACCTCACTCAGAATGATGTTCTCCAATTCCATCCATTTACCAGCGAATGATAACATTTCGTTCTTCTTCATGGCTGCGTAAAATTCCATTGTGTATAGATACCACGTTTTCTTAATCCATTCGTCAGTGCTGGGGCATCTTGGCTGTTTCCATACCTACTAATATCTTAATTTTTAACCAAGATGTAGCTCATTCCTTCTGTGTGAAACTGCCTGGATGTAATTGTGGTTTGTTGCTTTTCCTGAAGATTCTGACTACACTGTTATTATAGGGATGATGAGAAATACATTTGTTATCAATAAGATAACATGTTGCTTAGCTTCAGCTTGTTTTCCAAAAGCCAGTTTTGAAATATAAGAAGTGTACACCTGTAATCCCAGCACTGCCTTAGTCTGGCAGGAGGATCACAAGTTCAAGTCCAGCCTGGGCTACACAAGACCTTATCTCAAAAAAATTAAAAAGGCATTCATTCATTATGACCCACTTAAAATTATCCGTTTTTATTGAAATGAGCTATTGACTTGCTATCTCAGTACTAGAAAATGTTAAGCTGTTGTAAGTCAGCACCCCGCTTTTGTATGCAGCCTGGGTCATGTTAATGACATTTGACAGAGCATGAGAAAATATTTTTAAATTCAAGAAATAGTTGGGTAATTTAGGCAAGGTAGCGTTTTAAATAGAATCAGAAGGTACATTTGTTTATATTCTTTGAATATATTCAGCTCTTTTAAAACTTCTACACTTTAAGAGTAATTTTAAATGAGATAATTTTATACTTAGGTAATTCTGATCTTGAGTTTTCAGAAAGTATTGATTGACATTCACTATCATTTTGTAACTACAGAATAAATTTATAATTCTACTATCAGTTTTAATAGCACAAATTCATTGTAAATTGGATAAAATATGAATGAGAAAATTATGTATATAAAGCACTAATTCTGTGATCTGTGTAACCAAATGACATGAACTCTGGGGCAAAGATTTTTCTCATGGCACATCCACAGACTTTAAATGTCATAGGAAGTAAGAGGGAAAAGCTGGCTGCTTTTAGCTGTGGAGAAGCAGAGCAGAAGCCAGCTGCTGCACTAACTGCATGCTCACCACAGCACTGCAGTGGTGGGTGCTTACTCTCCCTATAAAATCAAGTGTTTTTGTGTTTGTCCCAAACATTGGACACTTTGACATTGGACAAAGGTACTCATAAAATGTAACTGTCCCTTGAGAGCAACAGCTAGCTTGCTTTGTCAGTTGGAACAAGATCTCTGTCTCAGAACCCTGGAAACAGTTCTCAGCCATTTACTAATCATTAGATCGTGGTCTGCTCAGTGATCCCATTAAGGACACATTTCCAGTGGGACCATGGTCACCCAGAAGATACATAAGTAATAATTACCTTACGCAGTGGACGCTTGCCTAGGCCATAAAGTCCGTGGTTGCTGGCTCCATTGCTGTGGGCCTGTGGTGAGGCAGAACTGCATGGTATTAGGAGGACATGGCAGAGCAAAGCTGCTTACCACATGGCAGCCAGGAAGCAGAGAGAGAGAAAGAAAGAGAGAGACAGAAGACCCAACAAGATACATCCTTCAGAGGCACATCCCCAGTGACCTACTTCCCAGCTAGTCCCTCCTAATATTTCTACCACCTTGAAATAATGGCATTAAATTATGAATACGTCAGTGGATTAATGCATCCAGTCAGTCAGAACCTCATGATTCAATCACCTCTGCATGACTGGATCCACCAGCTAGGGACCAAACCTTCAACACACGGTCCCTTTGGGGGACACTTCATATTAAAACCATAACAATTTTTAAACACTTTCTTATTTGGAAGAGAACAATTCTCCCATCCAAGTACTAACCAGGCCCAATGCTTCCTACTTCAGACAAGATCGGGCACATTCAGGGTGGTGTGGCCATACGTGAAAGAGAACAGTTCCATATACCATAAAGAAACTTGTTAAAAATGGGCCCTTCCAGAGTTTCATTTGGGGATATCTTATTATTTCTAGTAATTCCTAAATGACGGAGCCTTTTAAGTTGGCAGAAGTATTGAAATGCTAACAAAAAAGAAAATTGTAGTTAATGCCATAGGGTGGGTTTTATTTAAAAAATAAAAGGTACATTTGCTTTTTACATGGTAAAGTACAATGTGTTTGGGAAAGTAACCAAGACTTTAAATAAAATATAGAGGTCAGGGATGCAGCTTAATGATAGAATGTGTGCCTAGTATAGACAGGCCCTGGTCCAATCTCCTCTCCTGTAAAAAAAAAAATAATAAAATATATACACTTGTATAGATAGTGGTGGAGATTAACATAGATGTTTACTATATGTAGGTATGTACATACAGTTTCCTGTATCCGTGCCTTCTTCACCATCCACAGATTACATCTGTACTGAACACGTACAGACTTTTTCTCCCATTATTCCCTAAGCCATACAGTACGCTGTTCACATAGCATTTACACTGTATAGGTATTATACTGGCAAAATGTATGGGAGGATGAGCATATGTCGTGTATAAACTCTATGCTATTTTAAATAAGGACTTGACCATCCCCCTATTTGGTTTCCATGAGGGTCATAGAACCCCAGTCCCTGTGGATACCGAGGGACAACAGCAAATGCTAAAGGTACATATCTGTGCCATTGGGTATATCCAGGAGAGGGCCTTGGAAATATTTAAATTCTTTCCTAAATCTCTGGCCCAACTACTGTTCTACATCCAAAAGCCAACACTACATACTGGGTTTCATCAGGGAGACATTGGGAAGTATATGTTACTTCTGATGGCCACACCTTAAAGCCCTGAGAAGAGACTGAGAGATGGAGTGCTTTCCCTGTGTTAGACTTTCACATAAAAACAATTAAGACTGAAAGTTGACAGTGTCACATAAAACATAGGCTATGTATAAAGTTTATGCAGATTATTCACAGCCATGCGGGTATATTTTGGGGACAAAAACAAACCTCCCCAGTGCTAGTTTTAAACACAGGATACTTGTTGCCTATCTGTATATAATCTGAAAATAGTTTCATATAAATTTTAGTTAGGAATGAAACAAATTGTTTTAATCTTCCCAGTATACTGCCAGAATTGAGTGAAATCAGGTATATTTAGGAAAGTCTCTCACCCTTTCTTAGGAGGACAGCGACCTGCTTTTACAGATGGAGTGCAGAGCCCCACATACAATAAGTCAGACCTTTATTTCCTCTTCTGTTTTTATTGGCTAGCCAGGGATATAGATGATACACTGTTTCAATCCAACTGTATTCTACTCATTTTTTTGTGGTGGGAGGGATTGAACCCAAGGCCTCACATGTACCAGGCAAGTGTTCTACTACTGAGCTGTATGAATTTTAGAGTTTTCTTTCTTTTGTTTCAGTTTCTTATTAAGTAAGAACATCAAAGAAACTAGAGATGTTGGTGGAGTGTGACTTAGATTTTTCATCGAGCCTGTACCAACGTTGGGTTCTGGCTTGTGACTGCTTGTTGTCACATCATATGCTATTTGGTTCTCTCCATAGCGCCCGGCATTATATCCACATCCCCGTGCACTTCAGACCAGAGTCGGCAGGAAGGTTTGAAGCGTTGCTTATTATTCAGACAGATGAAGGGAAGAGCATTGCTGTTCGACTAATTGGTGAAGCCCTTGAAAAACTTAACTAGAATACATTTGTGTAAAGTAAATTGCCTAAGTTATATTTTGTGAACTTCATTTTTCTACACTACAATTATGATGTATATGTTTTGTATGATAAATTTGTTGTATATAACGAGGTTTTTTTTCCGAGAAATCAGTCCTGAAGACCTAACTAAAATATCATGTATCTAGCCCACAGTATTGTATTAACTTTTATAGGGGAGAAGAGAGTTGTATTTTTTGCATTGATTATGATATTCTGAATAAACATGGCACATATTTTAATGTGGTATATCCAGAAATAAACTTAACTTTCCACTGAACTTCTCTTTTTATATGATGTCATAAATTAGAATATTGCTTTATTAAAACTGCTAATTATTTCCAAGTTTCTGAGTCTATTCTATGACTTTTTTCTCTCATTACACAATTTCCTTTCCCCCAAGAAATGCCTTCTTCTGTCTTCTGTGTTTTAGCTGATAGCAGGACCCCTGTATTCCGTGCAGATACCGAAGAAAGGCTGGTAGATTTTCACATGCCACCTTCTGTAATTAAAGGTGGACAGGACAGCTGCCCCTGGATGCAGTGTGGATGGGCCCTTTGCAGACAGATACTGCTGGACTTGGGGTGCAGTGTGAGGAAGGGAGGAGCGTGCTGAGTTGCTGAGTGACTGCTACTCTGACAGTGGCTGATGCTGACCCAGGGGTGTCAGAACCCAGCTAACCGCCTACTGAGAAGCAGCACAAGCTCAGGTTGTGGGCATCTGTACAGTTGTGACTGTGGGATTATAGTTGGGATCATCAGTGGAGTAGAAAGGCCTCAGGCTTGGAGAAGGCTGCCTGAATGACTTAGACCCACCCACAAATCTCTTCTTTCCTCTTCTGTAATTTTTACCTTGCCTAGAAATTCTTGCTTAGAAACAAAATTTGCAAAAACATTTTTCACAAGTTAAAGTGGTGCTTTTCTTGACATCTGACTCTTGGAGGTTTTGAATGTCACATGTGACATGACTTCATGCTTGAATGTTTATTTATTTGACAACACTCAGCCTCAAAAGTTTTAAAACTGGTGTGTGTTTTTAAAATGTTTGCATATGGTGTTTCAGTTCTTAAGGTTGCAATGTCTTGTTCCAGGTAACCATTGCTTTACCTTTCAGGTTATATTCTGGAGGCCAAAAAAAAGAAACAATACTTTTACAACGATTTCTTTTTTCCAGATCTGCAGTTCTTGTGCTTTCTTGTCTTGGAAATGTGATGCCTGGAGTTTTCAGAGCGCTTGATTCCTGACCACTCAGCACTGAGGCTACTGCAGGCCACTGGTCAACTTCCTCAGAGTTGCTGCTGTGGAAGTGGCAGGCTCCTGTGCAAGGGTTCCTCAGTCACCTTTTCATCTGCCTGCCTACACTGAGGTCTCCAGTCGTCTCTCCTCTAGGCTCCAGGCTCATGTGTCCCTTTGGTTGTGGAACAGGCATCTCAGATTTTTGGTTCCCTGCCACAGGCTTCTCCCTAGCTCTCCTTGCCTCATTAATGTCACACTGTTATCCATTAGTGGGCCAAAACCCTAGGTTTGGTGTCTTGTCTTCATCTCTCATCAGCTCTGAGAGGCATGTCTGAACTAAGCCCACTGCAGTCCATCACCACTGCTTGCTGTGGTAGCCCATGCTGCAGTCATTTTCCCATCAGGCTGCTCTTAGCACCCTCTCACCACAGTGGCCCAGCAACATGCTAACAACGTAGACGAGAGCCTGCGCACCCCTGCTTGTCTGTGCACATGACTTCTCTGTTGTGAAGTTTCCCTGGGGCCCGTGGGAGGCCCTTTGTGACAGGGCTCTGCTTGCCTCTCAAGGATTCGCCCAATGTCCCCAGCTGTGCTGACCTCGGGTTCCAACTGAGTCAAGTTCCATCCCTGTCTAAAGCTCTTCACCAGAGTTTTACCAGCCAGTCTCTCATCCCTCAGGCCTTTCCTGATCATCTCTCCAGGACTAGTTAGTGCCTGACTTCCTCCTCGCAGTGCCTCATTTGCACACAGTCCTGTCTCCACTGGTGCTTTCAAAATTGCTCATATGTCTGCTACTTAAGTGTAGGATGTCGGCTCTGAGAGGCAGAAGATAGGGCCCTCAGTGTCCCCAATGCAGGACAGCACATTAACACAGTATAGATGTTGCCAGTGGCTAGTCACCAGCTCCAGCCACATTCATTCACCCCTTGGCTTTGAAAAGTTCTCTGCTCACCTCCCTGATACAAGCGCCCAGCTGCTCCTCCCGCCCACCCCTGTAAGCTTCTCTGATACATCTAACAGTGAGAGCTAACAAGTGCCTCCTACAAGTCAGTGTCTAAGGTGACTGTAGACCCTGTACCTTCTATGGTGGAGAGGCTGAGAATGAGCCCTTCGTTCTGCTGCAGCCTGTGGGTACCACAATGGCATCTTTTACAGATGGATTTATAGGGGCCCGGCTGGCCTCAGGGTTGATCCTTTGGTAGATGAAGAGACTAAGTTCAGAAAGTTAATTAACTAGACGTTTCAAACCTTGGTTTTACTGACTTGAGTGCCCAGTCACAGATAATAGAAACTACACTTTAGGAAATTAGAGAAAATGTGACATCATGATAGGGCTGCTTTGAAAAGCTGATTCCCTGTTGTAAAGTAGACCTAAAATGGCAAACTAAAGCAGATTGCTGGCTTAGCTCATCGGAGCCCACACAAGGGAGGATGCCTTTCCTGTCCAGGTAAGACATTTTGCAGGTGAGGCCTCAAGTTGTATAGGAGTCGGTGATTAATGTGCATCATTACTGATTTAATTAGTCCAGAAATGAGATTGGGTAAGAGGGCATCTGTTTTTAGTCTTCACTTAAACTCTGAGGTTAGGATGACTTTATGTGAACAAACACGTAGACTTTATGGGACATGGATCTCTGGGTAGAATTGAGCAGTTTCTTATGACTATAAACTTGTTCTTTTTTTATTAAATGACTTTCTTTTCAATTCAGTATTTCCTAAATTTTGTTACTTACCATGGGAGATTGTGTTATTTTATAAAGATTTGATAAAAGTCTTGTTCTGAAGCCAGAAATTATTTTCCCAGCCTGTTCCTAAATGGGGTTGTTTTCTGTCTCTTTTCCATTTAGTGAGAGGTAACTCATGAATTTTCTTTCTTTTTTTTTTTTTTTTTTTTTTTTAGTGGCACTGGGATTTAAACTCCAGGCCTCAGGCACTCTACCACTTGAGCCACTCCACCAGTGGAAGAACGAATTCATGGTCCTCTCGAAGGCACACCTCTTGGCCACTGCCCATCTTGGGTATCTGACTGAGTATGATGTCCGGCTTTCATGTTGATTGACAAGCTAGCAGCGGCTCATGTGGCATCTGAATTTTATGCAAGTTGTACCTTTTTAGGTTTGTACTTGGCTTTTATAAATTTCAAAATGCCACTCCGTGAGTTCCTGCTTCTCACCTGTTCATCTGCGTACTGTCTCTTTGTCTTACGTGCTTGGGGACTTCTAGTCCCCAAACCTTTTCCTAAATCTAAAAGTATTACTTCTGCTACTGTGTGCGTGTGTGTATGTATGTTACTGCAGACTGAACTCAGAGCTTCTACTGGTCCTTTTTGTGTTTAGTTTGTTTTTCAGATAGGGTCTGGCACTAACTTTGCCTGGGCTGGCCTCAGACTACAATTCTACCTCCACCTCCCAAGTAGCTGGGAATACCTCTTTACCACCATGCCTGGCTTGTTTGTGAGATAGGGTCTTACTAAAGTTTGCCCACACTGGCCTCGAATCATGATCCTCCTGTCTGTGTGTTCTGAGTCACTGTCTTCTGTCAATATTAACAGGCCAATGACACATTGAAGAAGTGAACCAACATTTCAGGTATTGAGGTTAGTTTTCCATAGGGAAGGATTAGTTTTCCATAGGGAAGGATTAGGTAAATCACTTGTTTTTGCCTTTATACCACCTTCTATATGACTATTCTGGACAGGAGAATGACTAGGTAACTTAGAACTGTTCAAAGCTGTAACGTTCTGGAAAAAAATAAAAGGTAAGTACTTTTAAGGAATGTAGTGGGTGTGCCAGGCAGGATCTAAGATGGCCCAGGATGGCTCCCACCAGTATTCATGGCCTGTGTGATCCTCTCCCCTTGAATAACTCGTTTCTAACCAATAGAACGTCCCCACACTGGTGGAAAGTCACGTGCCAGATTATACCATAAGCAAGAATCTGCCTGCCTACCCTGTTGCTAACAGATGCTCCCTTGCTGGCTTTAATGAAGCAGGTTGCTATCCTGGGAGGCCCAGCCACGTTGAGGGTGGCCTCTGGCCACCAACTAACCAAGCTGAAGCCCTCAGGCCAGCTCCTAGAAGGAGCTCCTAGAAGGAAGTGAGTCCCGTGTGGGACTCAAATGAGACTGCAGCCCTAGGCAACAATGCTCACAGACTTGGGAGAGACCCCAGAGCAGGGGATCCAGCTAAGCTGTGCCCATTCCTGACCCACAGAGATAATAAATGTTTGTCTTAAGCCATAAAGTTTATAATTTTCTATGCAGCAGATAACATGATGGGTGCTTAGTGAAAAAGAAAACTAACCAGTGGCTCACACCTGTAATCCTAACTACTTGGGAGGCTGGGATCAGGGTTCGAAGCCAACCAGGGCAAACAGTTTGCAAGACCCTATCTTGAAAAAAACCCAACACAAAGTAGGACTGGTAGAGTGAGGGGCTTATGTGGTAGAGTGCCTGCCCAGCAAACACGAGGCCTGAAGTTCAAACCCCAATACTGCCAAAAAAAAAAAAAACTTCACAGCAATTTCAGCAAGCTCACTGTCAGCAACACTGGTAAATAATTACATATGAAATCCAGAGATAATCCAACAACTTGATCTTTTCAAGATTAAAGAGCTCTCCTTTGGACCAGGGTGTAACTCAGTGGTATAGGGCATACTTAGCTGCACAAGGTCCCAGGTTCCATCCTCAGCACCAAAACAAAAACTCAAAACTCCTTAACCTTAGATAAAATGGGCATTCCATCTTTTGATTAATGTTTTAAATTTCCACCTAGGTAGAATCTCAGTGTACTGGAACAAAGGATCCTGTGAGTTTTTAAATGGACACTAATTTAACGGGCTGTAAGCATTCTGACTACAGTGCGCTGAGGGAAACAATGTGCATGAGTGTGTCACCTGTCTTCTGGCCCTGGCTGAGTGGCCATCCTGTGCTGATGGGGGCTGGTGCAGTGGAGTGCCAGCACACCACTGGCCTCACCCTCAGAGGAGAGCACCCAGTTCAACTCTAGAAGCTGAGGACTGTGCAGCACTGGGCTTTGTACAATATGGCACTGCTCCGGTCCATTTCCTGTTGCTGTAACAGAATACCTGAGAGTGGGTACGTTATAAAGGAAAGGAAGCTAGTTCTTACATTTTGGGACACTGAAAAGTCCAAGGTTGTGAGGCCATATCCAGTGAAGGCCTTTGTGCTGGTGGGAACTCTGTAGAGTCCCAAGAGTAGAGCATCCCATGGCAAGGGTGGCACACCAACAGACAGCCAAACTTGCTTTCACATGGACCCCTCTGGAGATAACTCGTTTGCCGTTAATCCATGAGTGGATTAATCCATTCATGAGTGTAGACCCCCCAGGACCTAAGCACCTCTCAGAGGTCCCATACAGAGCCTCTGTGCTGCACCCACCTCCAGGCAGGCTCTCTGGGGGGATCAGGCCTCGGGATCCACAGCTCTCTCCTTTGCTAGTGGTGTTGTTCTTCCATTTTTGGTGGTAAACTTTAATTCAGGAGAAGTATTAGGAAGCATCATAGTGGTGCCCAAGCTCAGATTTCAGTCTCTGCCTGTCAGAGTCTATGTCTTCTCTCGGTGGAAGCTGACAGAACCTGTGGTGTGGCGGTGTGGGCCACTTCAGTGCTGACAGCAGGAAGTGAAGTGGCCTGAGTGAGACTGGCTGATGAAAGGATCAAGGAGGCAGAATGGAATCCAGAGAGATTCAAACACCAGACACGCAGCATATGAAAACATGGCATTTCCACAATATCATCCAGACAGATCACACGCTAAAACAAAGGTGTAAGTCCCAGAAGGAAGTGTGGGAGAACAGCAGTCTCTCATTTCCAGTGAGAAATGAAACGGGCGGTCGTAAGATCGACTGAGATAGTTCAGCTGCATGCAGATTACATTTCTCTGGGTGGAAAAACCATAGTCAAAAACCATGAGAAGAACATTTGCAAGGTATGCAAAAGGGGTTTAGAGATGAGTAAGGAAAAGTCAACAGTCCAACAGGAAAATAGGCAAAAGACATGGGCAGACAGTAGAAAGGAGATAGAAGTAAATTTTCTTTTTAAAATATGTGTGTCCATCAGCTTCACCTCCGTGGTTCCCTACCTGTGACAAAATACCTGAGAAAACCAACTTAAAATGAGGAAAGATTTGGTTTTGCTCTTGGTTTCAGAGGTGTCAACCCATGGTCACTTGGCCTTGCTGCTTTGGGCTTATGGTGGCAGAGTCCATCATGGTGGGAGTGTGGCTGGGAAATGCTGCTCGTGTTATGGCGGCCATGAAGCAGAGAGAGGAAAGGAACCAGGATTCCAATATTCCCTTCAACTGCATGTCCCAAGTGACTGTGACCTAGCTTTCCTCCACAGGGCCCCCTCCTAAAGGTTCCTCCACTTCCCAATAGAGCCAGAGGGTGGCAACCACATTACCTTCAGAGACACTCCAGATCCAATCCACAGCAGGCGTCTGAAGTAAGTCTGCAGTTCTCCGGAGGCAGTCCACCTCCCCTGCACTTAGCTGTGGGGCTCCAGGCTCAGGTCGGGCCCCGATGACTGCCATGTGCCTCATCCTTGGACCAGCAGGAGTTCAAGTCAAGGTCTCCTAGTGGTGAGAGCAGAGATGCAGGAGGGTGATCAGAAGCAGGTCACGCCCCTTAGGCCTTGGCCTGAAACCAGAACACATCATTTCCACCCACAGTCCACTGGCTGGAGCGTCCCACAGGCCTGGCCCTGAAGGGTGGTGTCTCCCCATGGTGGGGAGACAGAGTCACACAAAGAAAGCAGAATGTGGGCCACAGCCCAGCTTGCTGAATAGCACATGACATAAAGTACAAAGCGTTTATAGTAACTACGGCCCCTCTCAGTGGGACAGTGGTTAGTGTTACCTAAGAAACCACACCTGTCAGCATAGGTGCCACTCCTCAGGGACCAACTGGTGGCAGTGCTGTGTGACAACATGGTTTCTAACTGACAGAACCATACTTCTCACTGGACCATCGTGATTTTCTGTCATGCTCCTATATAACCATCTTTGTGATAAATATTTTTAAAAGTCAACATAGTAGAGACTGTCCCACTAAAATCTCAAAATCTGAATGTCACTCTGCTGACAAAAATAATAAGAACACATTACCATTGTGGAAGTATTTGGGCTGACGTGTTGGGTGGTCAAATGCTGCCCAAGGCACCAGAAGCTGGTTAAGCCATGTGATGACTGATCTCAGGGTCAATCCTAATGGGTGGCACCAGGAGCTGGAGCCGGAATAAGACTCAGTTGCATCAGAGATTCTTTGTGGGGCCCAGTGCACGTACAGTTTAGTGTAAATGCTGCTGCCACAGCGTGTCTGCACCTAGTGTGTCAGCACCTAGTGTGCCTGCAGTGTCTTCATAGTGTGTGCCTGCACATAGAGGGTCTGCACAGAGCATGTTTGCACATAGTGTACCTGCACATTTCAAATCTACATGTAGTGTGTCTTCACACAGCATGTCTACATGTGACATGCCTGCAAATAAATGTGTCTGCATAGGACATGTCTACACCGTGTGTGTCTACACAGAGCATGCCTGAACTCAATGTGTGTGCACAAGGCATGTTTGTGCATCTAAGTGGTGTGTGTGCATGGCGTGTACTGGCCCTTGGCAAAGGAGACAGCCTGGTAAGTGCAGGACACATGGAAGGCCTTGGAGAGGCTGGCAAGGCTCCTGGCTGTGGGAGCCAGACCTGTGGCCCTGCCTGCTGTAGCACGTGAAAAGGGAGCTTGTGCTGCTGGACAGCAATGGAGGAGTGAAGTGGGTGTGTCAGGTGTCCTTGCACCTTGATGCTGTGGACTCTCAAGTTAAAAGCATGAGTCCCTATGGATGCGGACAGAGTGTGTCCATGCCGTTCTGCTCACACCTTCCTGTCCCTTCCCAGGGAGACCAGCAGGCAGTGGGACTCATCCCACAAAAGCTGTCCCACATTGTGTTACCCCATCACTAGCCAGAGCTGTCAGGTACATCAGTCATGCTGCTTTGTGGCCATGTCACCAGCATAATCAGCAAGATTAGGTGGCCACAAAGAGCAATGAGTGCAGTGGTAATTGCGTTCATGGAAAGGAGAGTTAAAGAAAGAGACTTTCCTTTCTCACAAGCCTGTGAAAGAAGTGACAGCTGATATTTTAAAGCTGGAGCAAGATAATTGTGGTAAGAGATCTTTGTATGTTCTCAGAAAATAGCAGCGTGCTCGCAATACGTATGCAAAGGCTCCTTGTGGCGTGAATACCAGATCTCCGTTTCCAGTGGGACCCTTTGCACTGGCCATTTTGAGATGTTCCAATGAAACAAGCCAACCACACAGCCCAGGGAGGGCCCAGAAGTCAGTGTGTCACCTGAGTCATGGTGCAGGCCCCTCTCAGGGACACCCCAGGGTTTAGTGAGAAGAGGTGACAGTTGCAGTCTCAGGTGTACATCCTTTCCCCTGCACTTAACTGTCCCCAAAAGGACACTCCCACTGTTTGGGGGAGCTCAGGAAGGAATAAAGTAGCACAAAACAGTCTACAATGGGCATCTTGTAGAAAACTCATGTAACCCACTTTTCTAGCATTAAATGTGTAAAATCAGTCACAGAAAGGGGCCCATGTTTTGGGGTATAAAATGTCTTCCGGCCCATGCGTGAATCATTGAGAAAAGACAATGATCACCTCTGCCTTGGGGCCAGTGGGCTGTGCCCAGCTGCAGGTGACCTGTGTCCACCCAGATGGAATGAGCCAGGCCCACGGGGCCCCTTCCCTTCCAAAGCCACTCAGTGTGGCAAAGGAGAAGCTGATGACAAGCCTGAGGCCCGCTGGAGATAGTTCCCAAACCTGCTGTCTGGGTTTTGCTCGTTCTGTGAGCATCCTAAATTGAGCCCTTTGGCACAGTAACGGGTGACAACCTCCCTTTCTCACATTTTCATCACAATTCTTTATCAATCCCTCAAGGTTCTTTCTTTGCTTTTTTTATTCTGGAGTTGGCAACTCTAAAGGTCTCATGTGAGTGTCAAGCCACACACAGACTCGTGAGCTGTGAACAGGCCCAGACCCCTGGGAGCTTTGCAAGCCTTTATGTGCCACAGGTTTCCCAGACAAAAAAACGACAGGGGTCCCATTTAGAGTGTGTTAGCGCTCAGACAGGAGGGGCAGCTTTCTGGTGAAGAGCCCTCTTCTGAGAGCCATAAATGATCCTGTCGCTTTTCATCTCAGGTGGAAATGCTCTCTGGTGACCATTCTGTCCCTAGCACGGCCTTGCTTCAGCTGAGGCTGCCCTAACTTTCTGCCATGAAGGGTGTAAAGTCTCATCACAGACATGTCCCTGTGTCCTGCCTCTGTGCTTTCTGAAACACACCATTCAAGTCCTATCAATAATGTGACCAGCTCTGGCTGGAAGGCCTCCTGTCACCCAACCAGTGTCCTGTTCCTTTCCCATCCTGGAGCCAGGAGCAGTCTCAGCTCAGGATCCTGCAGCAGGAGGCCCAGGCACGCATCTGGGTGTCCCGCCTCCCCCCATGGTTCCAAGGTAGCATCCCCTGGGGATGAACAGCAGGGATGGAGGAAGAGAATATTCTTTTAAGATCCTATGCGGTGAGCATCTGCTCACCCTTCCCCAGAATTAGAAACCAGAATCACCTCCTCCTAACCCCACTCCATGCCCACCTTGAATTTTGAAAGAAAGGATAAAAAGATATCCCTTGCATTTATGTCACATTTTAGCTAAAAGTGTGACACTCCATCATCCTCCAGAGGTTGTTCAGGGCAGCCAAGATAGAAACCTCTCTGAACTTGGGGAAGCGAGGTACCACTGGGATACTAGGTGTGAACAGCTCTGTATTTGGAGCTCAGCCACCGCTCTGGTTTTTAAATTGGCCAGAAGCAGAGGCTCCCAGGGGAAGCTCATTTCTGATGGACAGACGCTGAGATGGGGACAGGAGTGAAGGAGGAGGCTGGTCCCTCCACATCAGCACCAACTGCAGACCCTGTCCCCAGGGCTTCCATGCCTTGAGGGTACTCAAGCCTGTCTGCTTCCTCTCCTTCCACCCAGTCCCCACCCTCGCCTTCTGCCTTCTCCCAAACCCACCCTTAGTTTCTCCCCAGTGTCCCCAGGGCACTAATACA
This sequence comes from Castor canadensis, assembly GCF_047511655.1. Classification (NCBI taxonomy): domain Eukaryota; kingdom Metazoa; phylum Chordata; class Mammalia; order Rodentia; family Castoridae; genus Castor; species Castor canadensis. The sequence goes on from NC_133389.1 coordinate 66,266,253, forward strand.
TGCACTAGTCCACCTGTCACTTGTGCTGGGGTTCCAGGAGCAGTACTAGGGCGAAGATGGGGCGACTGCCTGAGCTCAAGCACCTGTACCATCAGACCCTGGGATCTGACTACTCTGTGCCTCAGTTTCCTCATCTGAAGAATACAGCTGGTAATAGCCTGGGCCTTACGAGTGGTGAGCATTGGATGACAAGCATGACAAGCATGGCCATCCCTGGGTGCTCTCGTAGACCCACCTGAGGAAGGCAAAGCCAGGCAGTGCTAGGTAGGATCTGCCCCTCTAGAAGAGTTGTCCTCTTGGCTTTGCTCACGTTTTTGTTTGGGGGGAGTTGTCTGGGACCATGGGAAGCCATGCCCTGGAGAGTAACCCAGAGACTTCTGCTCTGCCACAGGTGCTCATGTGCCTTGGGTGTGGTCAGTATGGCCACCCCAGCACATCCACCTTTCCAAACTTTGAGGGCAGAAATGAAAGTGAGGTCACCTCAAGGACTCTGTGCTGGTGTGCACTGAGGCGGGATGTCAATCTCAGGTGTCCTGGGAAGGAGGCAAGGAGGGGTGTTCAGCACACAGATGACACCGGTGGAAAAGCCAGCACCAGACAGGAGGTAACCAGGTGACTCCAGGTCACAAGGGACTTAGGAACACCGCAGAGCAAGCATGCAGACCTTGTCTGGGTTCTGACCCACATAAGTGGAGAGAGGACCCACAACACGCTCCAAATCCACTGGCCCACCCTCATCTGTCCTCCTTGCTCCAGCCCTCTCAGCTCCTCTGCTTGGGTCACAGCGTTCATGTCGCTGTAGGCTGTGGAGGTCTGGGACTGGGCAGACGCATGTCATATGGACATGAGGACATGGTCAAGCGTATCTCGGAGACTGATCACTTGGCACTGAAATTATGAGTGGCTTATCCTTGTGTCTTTCAAATTTTATAATAATATAAACAAGATCCAAAATGATGAGGACAGTGACCAACAGGCCTACTGATTCCACCCCGAGAAAGGGACAAAGCCAAGGAGCCACCAAGAAGGCAGTGTGGTGGGATCGGGCCCACTACTGGCTCCAGCAGGCTCCTATTTCTAACTCTGGGTTTGTACTGAAAGCCTGGCCACCCCCAGAGTGACTCCCTGGTCCTGGAGCTGCTGGAGGACCAGGGTGGAGGTGGGGTGTGTGACTAGGGCTGAACACTACCCTGCCAGCCCTGGTGAGGCCCTGAGGACAGTGACCCCCCACCTGGATCACAGTGTGGCCTTGGAGCACAGCACAAAGGCACCACCGTCACAGCAGGGCAGTCCCAGCTCACAGGACCACTGTTTCCCAGCTGCGTCTCCCCACAGGTTCTTCAAACGGCATAGGCGTATTATAATACTTGTATATCAAAAAATTTAGACTTAGTTTTGGTTTTCACTCTACTTCATCACTTAAACGTGGCTGTTCTTAGCACATTGTAATTTAGGATCATTTTTTAAAGTAGGTAAAGTAAAAATAATTACCAAGACCTGGAATTGAATGGACTCAGTGGGTGACGGTTGCTTATTTTTGCTCATTGAGTTTCTCCAGGACCATCTGCACACCAGATTCCAAACAATTTCCCGGCATTGACTGCGTTAGCTGTCACAGCTGAAACTGATGCCTCATGAAGGGACACAGTTTAAAACAATAATACAATTTCCACGGGGCTTTTTTTCTCTTTTCTTTTTCAGAGAGTTGAGCTTTCTGACTGTTATTTTAATGAACCTGAGTTCTTGTCACTGGGTTAAATAGATTGTGACATGACTCTAAGTTTGTCCCCTTCAAAGTTCAGGAGATTATTATTTAGGTGATTCTTAATGCATATCAAGCCACAGATTTCTTTCTTCTTCAGTTCACACTCAGAAATTGCACACATGTCAAGGAATGTAGAGGGATGATTCTTAAAAAGTGGGACAACTTGTCCTGTTTGTGCTCCTGGCCACACATCATCTGAATTGTTAATTCTGAAAAAATGGTCAAATGCATTATGCAAATTGAAGGTAGTGGTCATAATCCCAGGAGAGTCACAGTCAACTTATTTTTGAAGCAAATTGTGCCAATTAGCAACCTTATAATCCATTCTTTTGTGTGAGTAAAAATACATTTAGTAAAAATTTTTTGTCAAAGGACTATTTTAAGTTCATGTTTACAACGCAATCATTTCAGGACTCACTCAAATCTGCTGAATTACTCCAGCATGAGTGAAGGGCACCTGCTTACACCACCTTGTCTCACCGTGACCACAAACTCGCTCGCTCCATGCAATTTACAATCGGTGCTTACTGTCTGACAATGGTATTTAAGCAGAGGTCACTTTGCTCTGAATGCTACAGTAACGTAACATGTGAGTGTCTGATCTCCTTAGCACCTCACTGAAGTTCAGTATGGTACCAGGGACTCCGGTTGTGTTCACCAACCCCTGGGCCTGTCTGTCCCGACACGAGTCATAATACAGAGATCTCTTATTAATGTATTCATTTATTTGATTGAATTTTAAAAAATTAATTGTGATAGCATTTCACTGCAGACATACATAAATCTAGCAAAATATGTGCAGGTTGTATATGATGAAAGCTATAGTCTTAGGAAAGAAATTAAAAACAGAAATCAAAAGATGTACCATTTTCATGGATTGGGAGAATCAATATTATAAAAATGGCAGTTTCAACCAGGCACCGGTGGCTCACGCCTGTAATCCTAGCTACTCAAGAAGCAGAGATCAGGAGGATCGATGTTCAAAGCCAGCCCAAGCAAATAGTTCAAGAGACTCTATCTTAAAAAACATGAAAAAGGGCTGGTGGAGTGGCTCAAGGTGTAGGCCCTGGGTTCAAACCCCAGTACCGCAAAAAAGAAAAGGCAGTTTCCCTCAAAATGAACTTTAGCATTAACGCACCTTAATAAAAATCCTATCAGAATTTTATGGATATGGACAAAGTGATTCAAAAACTTATATGGAAATCCAAAAAGATGACAATGGCCAAACAACTTTGAGAAGCTAAAATTATTGGGTGTGGTTTGGCAACGTGACAGACACAGACACATAGAGCAACAGAACAAAATGGGAACCTCCAAAATAGACACGCAAATATATTCAACTGATTTTTATTGCAAAAGCAAGCAGTGGAGAAGTGAGATTCTGTTTTGTTCAATAAAATGGTGCTGGAGTAATTGGAGGTCCATGTGCAGAGAGAGAGAGAGAGGAAAGAAGAAAGAAAGAGGCAGAGAGACACAAGTAAGGAAGGGACACACAACTCATATTCATTACAAAAACTGAATTAAGTTACATCACCCACCTGTGTGGTCTATTTTTGCCAGCAGTACAAGGGTAGTTCAGTCAGGAAAGAAAAGCCTAACATTGTGTTAGAACTACTGGACGTCCACATAAAAAAAAATGAACTTGTCCTTGAACCTTATCCCATACTAATTCAAAACAGAGCCTAGATTTAAATATAAAAGCTAAAACTACCAACTTTTAGGAGACTATCTTGTGATCTTAGGATAAGCAAACAGTTCTTAGCTATGGTAACAAAACATGATCCATAAAAGTTGAAAACTTAACTCCTTAAAAATTTTAAATTTAAAAACCTATTCTATAAAAGGCATTACTAAAAGAATGATAAAATGAGGCACAGATGGCACCTTTCTCACAGCCACTGCCAACAGTGGGAGAACCCACGTGGGCAGACACAAGCACACACTTGCTTTCGTGTTTTGAAAAATGAAGGCATCAACAACAAGCGAATGAAGACGGTCATTTACAGAAAGGGAGAGAACAGGGCAGAGACACGAAGGATGGAAGTCACACGGATCTGCGTGTACCTTGCTGTGTAGACTTGACTTTAAAACTGTGTGAGCATTCGACATAGTTATAGATCAGTATTAAATTTTTTTAAGCGACCACAAAAATTTTTTTAAAAACACGAAAATGAAGCTAAGTCCACTGAGTTACGACTTTTTTTTTTTTTTTTTTGGTGGTGGTGCTCTACCTCTTGAACCACATTCCCAGTCCTTTTTTGCTCTCATTATTTTCAGATAGTGTCTTTTGCCTAGGGCTCACCTCGGACCCCAACCCTCACCCCTACTCCTTTTGTATAGCTGTGATTACAGACTGCACCATCTTGCCTAGCTTATTAGTTGAGATGGTGTCTTGCTAACTTTTTGCCCAGGCTGGCCTCAAGTCTCGATCCTCCCAGTCTCTACCTCCTACATAGCTGGGATTACAAGTGTGTACCATCATAGCTTGTCCAGCTATGGTTTAACAACCACATAGAGAGTAATGACTTTAAATACGTTAGATTTCAATAACTGAATTGTACATCCTTAGTGGAATATACCTTATAGGTAAAATGCATTGCCAACAAAATTTCATATTGTGAAGAATTCTGTGCCTATTTCATTAATAACATAATCACTACTATTATTACTGATAATAGTAATCAATATTAAATACTAATATTAGTACTAAGATATTACTAATTAGTATTCATATTAATATTGGTAGTATTATTAATAATAGAAAGATAAAGCAAATATTGTTTTGCCATTGGAAGCCAAGATCCCAGCATAAGAGAGAAAGAAAGAGATTAAGTAAAAACCCTCTAATACTAAGTTTGAACTGAGCACATTGCAATGGCCTTAGCTGGGTTTCTTTTTGGGGAGGCGCTGGGTTTGAACTCAGGGCCTGGGCTTGCGAGCAGGCAGTGTACCACTTCAGCCCTCAGGGCTTTTGCTTTTCGTTGTCAGGTAGAGTCTACGTAACTTTGCCTGGGCCGTCCTCGGTTCACTGTCCTACTGCCTCTGTCTCCCGAGTGGCTGGGATTGCACGCACACACCACCATGCCCGGGCCTTAGATGTTTTTCGTTTTTTAAGTTGACTTAAGGTCCAGTGTGGTGGCGCCCATCTGCATCACTGTACCACACGCTTGGGAGGCAGAGGCAGGAGGATCGCCTGAGCCCAGAAGTGGAGTGCAGTCTGGGCGACATAGTGAGACCCTATTTTAAAACCGACAAAACCCAAAAACATTAATTTCCTGGCTCTAACCATTGAAAAATCCTAAAACCTACATTAACCCATGGCAAGGAGAATGCTCTCTCCCAGACAAGCTTCTGCCAAGAAAGAAGCAGGGGTCCCTGGAGAACCCCTCCATCCGCTGGCTACCACCATGCTATTTGCTGTTAATAAGTTCTTGTAAGTGAAGCACGTGTTAGTTGCTTTTGTGACCGGCTCATTTCATGTAGACTCTTGTGCTCAAGATTTATTTATACAGCACCATTTGACAGAATTCCCATCTTTTTTGAGACTGAATAGTATTTCGTCTTATGTATGCAGCACATCTGGTTTTCCCATCCATCCATCGATGGACATTTAGGTTGCTTCACCTCTTGGCTGTTGTAATTGATGCTTCTATGAACATGGGTGTGCAAATAGCTCTTCAAGATGCTGAGTTTTTGTTTCATTTTGTTGTTTGGGCAGTACTGGGGTACTGGGGATTGAACCAGTAGGCCCTGGGGACACAGGGGTGCTACCCCTTGAGCTATGCCTCCAGCACTTTGTTTTTACTTATTTTTGAGACACAGTCTCCTTAACTTTGCCCAGGCTGGTTTGAACTGAGGATCTCCTGCCTATGCCTCCTAAGTAGCTGGCATTACAGGCATGAAACACTATGCCCAACCAAGATCCTGTACTTGGGGTATAGACCCAAAAGTGAACATAGGCCACGAAAGTGGCATTTCTGGATCATATAGAAATTCCATTTTAAGTTTTTGAGACACCTCCATACCGTTTCCATAGTAGCTGCACCATTTTACATTCCCACCAGCAAGGTACAAGGTTCCTCACCAACATTTATTTTATTTCTTTCCTTTTTTGTTTTTTTTAAAGTGGGTCTTTTTGTTTTATTTTATGGCGGCCATGCTGATGGCTATCAGGCGATATCTTCTTGTGGTTTTGATTTTCACTTCACTACTGATTGATGGCGAGCCTCTTTCTGTATGCTTGTGGGCTGTTTGTGTACCTTGTTTGAGGAAAGGCCTCATAAGTCCTTTGCCCATGGTAAAGCCATATCCTCCTATTTTATACTTCCTGCTAGAGCTGGGGTGACAGGCATGTGCCATCATGTTTTTTCTGTTAACATCAGGTCTTGAAAACTATTTTTTGCTCAGCCTGGCCTGGAACCAGAACCTCCCAATCTCAGCCTCCCGCATAGCCTATGATGGCTGACGTGCACCAGCATACCAGCTATTGGTGCAGCTGGGGTCTTAGGCACTTTTTTTTTTAACCCAGGCTGGCCTTGAACCTTGATCTTCCTGATCTCAGGCTCCTAAGTAGCTAGGATTACAGACATGAGCCACTGGCACCTGGCCAGCCATTATTTCTTTACTGCCCTTGGCCCTTTCTTTCTCTCTGTTTGGGACTTCCACAGTGCATGTGTTGGTCTGCTAGATATTATCCCCGAATTTCTTAAGGTTTTCTTCCCTTTTTGTTCCTACTTAATAATTTGAAATAACTTGTCTTTCACTTTGTTGACTCTTGTACTTGAGCAAATCTGCTGTTGAAATTCTGCTAGTGAAATTTTCAAATACTTATTTCATTAGCTCCATAATTGCTGCTTATTTTTTTTGTGAAGTATCTGTCTCTTGTTTTGATGATTTCATTTTGTTCATTCATCAATTTACTGGTTTCATGTTCACCTGTGTTCTCTTATAGCACATTGAGCTTTCTTTAAAGCAAATATTTTGAATTCTTTGTCAGGTATTTTGTAATCTCTGTTTCTTTAGGGTCAGTTTCTGGAGGTTAATTTTGTTCCTTTGATTCAGCTATGTTTTCCTGTTACTTCATGTGTCTTGTGATTCTTGCTTTGACTTATGCTTCAAAAAACCAGTCACCTCTCTTAGTCCTTAAGAACAAGGCTTTGTAAGGGAAAGACCTTCGCCAGTCAACGTGCCAGAGTCTGGTGGGGGTGGGGGTGGAACTCTTGAACCTGTTTCTTGGGATATGTCCTCCTTGGGTTTGAGCATGTAATCTCCAACCAGAGGGGTTTGCTGGGGGGGCTGGCGGAGATGGACAACAACTGGCAATCTCTTACTCCCTCTGGTGTCTATATATGGTACTGCGGCAAGCTGCTGAGCCCATTTGTTCCCTGTGGCCTCCAGGCACCCCAGTACAGACAGTTCCCAATTTACAGTGGTTTAACTTAAAGTTTTGCTACCTCTTGGCGGTGTGAAAATGAAATGTGTTTAGTAGAAACCATCCTTTGAACTTGGAATTTTGGTCTCTTTCTGGAGCAGTGATACAGCCCAACCCTCTCTGGTCCCATCTGTCGTGCATGATCACTGTGGTAAGCAGCCAGGGCACAGGGCACTGCTAGGCTGTGGTGTTGGTCAGATGTGGTAAATGCACTTTCAAATGACGGCACCCTCAAGTGGCATGGGCTGAAGGGGACATGGGCCCATAAGTCAAGGGCATCACACACCAGTCCATCACTGCTCCTGCTGAGGTGGGACCGAAACGTTTTCAAGCAGCCCCAGGAAAGAACTGTCAGAAGGCTTGCCACATCCAGTCTCTCTTTCCTCTTGAGGGAGAGGCTGTAAATTGGGTGATTTTCCCAGCTGTGCTGCTTTGGGGAGTGGCTTTGGAGCTAAAGTGAAATGGCTTTTCTTACCTACTTGAATGCATCTGTTCTTGTCTCTGCACTTGCCTGGCATACTATAACTTCTTAAGTGAGTCCTTTTTGGACTGTGTATCATTGTTAAGTCATTGTCGCTGGAGAAATGACATTGTAATCCACCATGTTGCTGAAGTCTCCTCCTTGTGGTGACTTTTCATAACAGCAATCGAAAACAAAGATGAATGTCAGAGGGATACAATGAACAAAATCCACATTGGGAGGAATTAGAGGCCAAATAGCACCCTAGGAAAGCATCATGTCCACGGAAGGCCTGGGCCTTGCCTCCTTTCTTCACTGTGGACAAGGAAAACAGCCAGTTACTAAACACCCACTGAGACCTCTCTTCCAAGAAGGACTGGTGAGAGAGGGAAGGAAAGGAGGCCCCTTGTGGCCTGGCACGGGTCCCATGAGGCTGTGAGGGTGGCTTGGCTGGCTGCAGAGGGATCCTTAATAGGTGTGAAGCAGTGGAACATTACAGGCTGGAGGGCTGGGGGGGTGGTGACTCAAGTGGTAGAGCACCTGCCTAGTAAGTGTGAGGCCCTGAGTTCAAATCTTAACACTGAAAAAAAGAAAAAAAGAGGCTGGAATGGGGACTAGGGAATGCTCTGTGCATGTGTCTGGCAAAATATATATATCGTGAAAGTTGCTGTGTTAGCCATTTTAAGTGTCAAGTTCAGTGGTGTTAAGTGGACAGTTGAATTTGGGGAAGGGTAATCCAGTGCTGGCTTTTTAAATGACTAACGGACTAAAGTTCTTTCAGAGAAAAAACGCAGGAGGGCTACTTACCAGGTCACAAGTCCATGAGGACGTCAGCATTGGTGGTGGTATTGGCTAAAGAGATGATCATTTAATGTCAACAACCTTTCAGAGTAGAAAGGGCAATCATTATTGTCCCCATTTCCCATGTAAGGACACTGAGGGACTGATTAAATTACTCCTGTCTGTAGCATGATGGGTGCATCCAGGAGTAGAGCCCAAGTCTTCATGATCTTTGTCCAGGTCCCTTTGCGCTCCCCCGTGATGGACAGATGCCCTACTGACACGGATTTTCTCTAGGTCTATGCACAAAATTATCCCCTGGGAAAAAGGCAGTGTTGAGCCGGTTAGCAGCAGGTGACAGCCATGACTGGACTCTGGGCCACTTAAGCTGGCCATTTTTCCTCAGGGTGTCATGACTTCTTCTGTAGCCTGACACAAGAAGAGGACCTGAATTCCATGCTTACATGGATTCCACTGGTCGGGAGGCGCCACCCTGCCATTCGTGAGGCCATCTGCACAGTGCGGGTGCTGGGGCCTGCTGGGGTCCTGGAATCAGAACATCACGGTTGTTCTACACTGGTCCAGAAACTAGCGACGCCAAACAAATAAAAAAGAAGTCCCAAGAATAAATCTTGAAAGCCTGGGAGGTGCGGCTGCTCAGGCAGAGCTGGGGACCGCCCGAAGCCCTGCGGGGATGAGCTCCCTGGGATGGGGGATGGCTTCTTGGAAGCCACACAACTGGGAATCAAGCCAGACTCTCCTCTCCTGCCACCTTGTCACAGACAGTGGCACTCAGTCTGCCTGTCCAACCAGAATTGGAATCCTAGCTTTAAAAGGGGGAGCTGAATCCATGTGACAGACACCCCAGGAACAGGGTCTCCCCACCCTGCCTCTGAGGGGACACTCTAGTCTATGGGAAGGGGAACATTTTCATTGTGGGTAGTAGTGATTGTTGACACTTCTCTCTCCTCCTCCTCCCTTTCAGATAGTGAACAGTGTCAGGTGTCACGTGTCCTATGAAAGGCTTTGCTCTGTCACCCTCCCTTGGAAGAGCAGCAGGAAGGAGCCAGGGTGGGGCCTCAGTGCCTCTCTACACACTCTCATTTGCATCTATGGCCAGAGTTCTCCTGCTCCTGGAGCCCAGGGACCTTGGTCACCAGGCCTAGTGGAGTGCCCTCAGCCACCAGGGATGGCCCGAGAGATCTGGGACTTTGTCCCAGCTTTGCCACTAACTGGCGGCAGGATCTCAGCAAAGTGAGAGCTTTGCCTACATTTGACTCGTCTGCTTACTCGCCATAGTTTTGAGCATTTTCCAAAGACCAGCTGTGTGCTGGATGCCAAAATGGAAGGAAAATCGAGGCACGGTTTCATCTGGAGACTGTTCCGCACATGGATGGCTTAAGGGGAAACATGGCGAAGTACAGAGGTGCAGGCTGAGGGGGACAGGGAGCCCCCTCCTCCAGACAGGACAGGGGCATCAGAAGGAAGGAGGATGCGAATGAAGGGGTGCACGCCAGGTGGGACAGGCTCCCCAAGATGTCAGGCCTGGAAGCATGGGGATACCCACACATTTTGGGAATGGAAGCATCCAGAAGGCCAGGTGTGCACACAGCAGGGGAGAGAAAAGTCGGAAAGGAAGCTGTGTGTGTGGGTGTGTGTGTGTTAGTATGTGGGACTTCCACCTGTGGCAACTGAGAAAGTGGCATGATGGGTTTGTCCCCTCTGGAGAATCTGGCACTGTGGGGCCCAGGCACAGATGGCTGCAGACAGAAGGTCAGGAGGGAGAGGAGACAGACTGGAAGACACAGTGAGGGAGGAGGAGCCACTTCAGGGCGTGGCCCAGATTTAAAAACAGAGAACACCAGGACGATTCCTGTCTGCCCTGCCATCCTAAGACATGGGTGACCCCACCCAGGACCTCCACTCCAAGGTCAAACAACCCACTTTTCTAGCTGTTCCACGTGTGCCCTCAGCCCTCAGTGCAGGCTCTAAGCAGAGGTAGGGCCTGAGGCATGAACCCCAGGACCCCATGTCTGAAGCCAGCCTTTGTCCCTCAGTGATGAGTTTGTCACACTCCATTAAGTAAAACTTATTCTCACACATAACTCTCAGAAAATTTGAGCAATTTGGTCAAATAATTTGTCTAAATCTATCCCGATAAAAAGAAAGGCAGTTTCTTATTGAATCTATGCAAATAATGACAAGTGAAAGCAAAGAAACTCAATAAAAATATTTATGAATCCTAATAATTGAATGACAAATAGTTAAAATGACACTGAAGACTTTCATCTTGTAAAGCATAGTCTATTAAACTGAATGTATGAGAGAGATGGAGAAAAGTTTTTGTCGTGTACTGATCACAGAAGAAAAGAAATGGTGCCAAGAGAAGCTAGGTTTCCCTCATCTGTCCTTCAACCATACTTACTTAATTCTTACAAGGATCTTGAACCTGAAGTTTTCTGACTCAGTCCCCGGTTCTGTCTGACAGTGTCTCCACAAAGTCAGTGACTTCCTCAGTGTCTCCAGGGACCACCGTACTGGCAAAGTCCTTTCCTCCAGCTCAGAGATGCTTCTCTCTGCTGCCATTCCCTCCTGGATTTGGTCCCAGGGTTCCTATTAATACTGGAATAACACAATTAATTTTTCTGGCATTCAGATTTTTTTGTTAGTGATCCATGTTGATACAGTATTGATATAAAAATTTATTATCACCTTTTAAACAGTCAATTACCCAATGACCACTTTGTCCTCTTACCAGAAAGACCATATTCTAGTCTTCCATTAATGTAATATTTGGCACAGAAGAAATCATATGCTTTTATTTTTTCTGATGAACAAACCCATTAAGGATGAACACATTTTGCCAAAATTTTAGCACTTTTCATTGCTTGCAGATATTTGGACTCGAGGAAAATCAAGTTCTGTCTTTTACTGTTTTTTCTTTCAGCACTGGGGAATGATCTCCTAGCCCTTCCCTGGGCTTTTTTTTTTTTAGTTCGTTTTTCAGATAGGGTTTCACCAACTTTGTCTGGCTGGGCCGGCCTCAGACTATGATCCTCCTACCTCCACCTCCTGAGTAGCTGGGATTACAGGTATGCTCCACCATACTCAGCTATGTCTTTCACTATTCTTTTTCAGATTGGATTCCCATTCTGAATTTCTGTTTTCTTGATTAACACTTTCTGAATGAGCTGTCATATTTCTTTACCACTTGTTGCTCCCACGGTAGTATGAGTCACCATTGCTAACTATAACATTAACTAAAGCCATTAACTTCCATCTGCCACTGAGGAGGACATGGGCAGCAAGTCCTTACCTAAAGGAACATGCAGGCCCACACCCCACCACAACTACAAAGGCTCATGTAGGTAGAAGAGGACCCCTTCCCCACACCAACAAAGTGGCAAAGGTGAGCCCTTTTGTTACCATGACACAGAGAAGAAGCAGTATTTAAAGATTATCCATTAATTGACTCAATATAAATTCCAAGATCAACTTTCTCTTTTTTTTTGGCAGCACTGGGGTTTGAACTCAGGACCTCACACTTGCTAGGCAGGTGCTCTTACCACTTGAGCCACTCCGCCAGCCAAGAGCTACTTTCTTACCACGAAAGTTGCATGCATTAATGGGGATACTATGTAATGTTCAACACATGTACACATTGTGTACTGTTTCAGTCAGGTTAGCCATATTCATGGTGGAAACTTTCAAAATCCTTTCTCCTAGCCTTTTGAGATGTGCCATGCTTAATTGTTCCCTCAAGTCACCATACTGTGCAATAGCACACCAGAATGTCTGGCTCCTATCTAACTAATTTTCTGCCATCAATCAACTTGTCTCTACCCTCCCCAGCCTCTGGGAGCCAGCTTTCCACTCTCGGCTTCTAGGAAATCAGCTCTTCTAGAGTCCACTCGTGGTAAGACTATGTAACACTTGTCTTTCTCTGCCTGGCTTGTTTCACCTAACATGCCGATCGCCAGCTCCATCCACACTGTTGCAAATAAATACAAGATCATTAAGCCAGTTAAAGGCTTTGTAAATTACATGGAAAGTTACAATACAGGCCATAATTACTAGTGTTCTACCAATAGCACATATATGTATATTGACATATTTATATATCAAAGTTTGTTAGAATTTTAATTTGATATAGTTGAGCTTGTTACATTGTTTTAAATCTAAAATTTTAATGGAAATAATATTAAATATTAGTTTGTTTGATCAGAAAATCGATATAAGAAAGATTGGGCCAGGTGCTGGTGGCTCACACCTACAATCCTAGCTACTCAGGAGGCAGAGAGGAGAATTGAGGTTTGAAGCCAGCCCTGGCAAATAGTTGTAGAGACCGTATCTTGAAAAACCCTATCAAAAAATTGGGCTGGTGGAGTGTCTCAAGGTAAAGGCCCTGAGTTCAAGCCCCAGTATTACAAAAAAAGAAAGAAAGAAAGATTGGCCCGGTGCCAGTGGCTCACACCTATAATCTTAGCTATTCAGGAGGCAGAGGTCAGGAGAATCATAATCCAGGAGACCATATCTCAAAAATACAAAATATAAAAAAGAGCTGTTGGAGTGGCTCAAGAGATAGAGCACTTGCCTAGAAAGTATAAAGTCCCAGGTTCAATCCCCAGTACTGTTCTCCCCCCCCCCAATAAGTTTAGGAAGACCAAATTATTTAGATGATGCAATGTATCTTATTAAAACTGTACATTGAAGGTATAATAGTGGCTGTCAGAGACTCGGGAAAGGCGGGGCGGGGGTGGGGGGGCGCGGCAGAGATCAGTCAGGGACAGTGTTACTACCAGAGAGGACTAAGCCCTGGTGTTCTAAGGCACAGCAGAGTGAGTACAATTACAATAATGCATTACATATTTCAGACCCGCCATAAGAAATGATAAAGCTTAAGATATTGGATATGCAAATTACCCTTTGACCAGATCACTGTACAATTGATCAAACAACATTGTACTCACAGATACACGAAAATAGTATGAGTCAATAAAGAACAAAGTCCCTAGCGTCGTGGTAAAAATGAGGAAAAGGTGAGCTGATGGATTTAAGTACTTTGTATTAACTTAGTTTCTTATAGACAAAAAACACTGTAAGAGGTAGTAGTCTGGGGAGAAACATTTTCTTTTAAATGCTGGGACATTTAAAATACGAGGCTCTCAGTTTGCCTGTCTTCTGAGGATATTACGTTATGTTAGCACCATATGCTCCATGTGCCAATTGAACTGCGCTCTTCTATCAAGGTTGACCTTGTAACTTAACTGACTAACACTGAATTTAGGAAAATCCTTCACGCAGACACCGGAAGCTCTTCTAGTTGGAACCACAGCCTCGCAGAGGACCTGTGACTTTCATTCTAATTCCTCAGCCACTGGCACAACTCAGCACCGAAACACCACCGTTCACAGATCCAGATCCTAAAAAGCTGATCTCTTTCTCATGGACCAGCACATCTTTGATGGTGTTGAACTCACAGACAGAACAACAGGAACAAGCCAGATTTCCTGTCCTCTCCCAATGAGTGGACATGTGGCTTCCAGCCCAGTTGCTAGAATCCAAGGAAGCCTGGCGCAGCCATGGTGCTGCCGGCGGGGAAGCCGTGGTTAGCGGCCCAACCAGAATCAGAAGCAAAATAGACAGGAATAAAAGAAGCCATGCGTCAGTGAGGGGAAGTGCCAGCACTGTTTGAGATCCACACTGGGGATCGAGAATTTTAAAAAAGCTAGAAGAGAAGATTCTGAATGCGTTCATCACAAAGTAATGAAAAATGTTGGAGGATGGATATGGTAAATACTTTTATTTTATATTTGAACCCAGGGCCTTGCTTATTAGGCAAGTGCTCTACCACATGAACTGTGCCCCCAACCCTTTCGTTTTTACCTTGTCTATGAGAGAAGGTCTCTAGAACCTTGTCCAGCTTGCCTTGAACTGGAGATCCTCTTGCCTTCACCTCCAACTAGCTGGGATTATAGGCGTGGATACCACACCTGGTCATTATTTGATTATAGCACAGTATACACGTTTGGAAGGATCACACTGTACCTCTTCATGTGACAATTGCGTGTCAGTTTAAAAAAGGAAGAACCAGGCTGTCTGTAGCTGGGTTGAATAGGCACAAGCACACTCATAGGCAGGTGGAGTTCTGGGCTCTCTCAAGTGTTTGGTGGGACCTCCAAAGTTGTCAAACCCATTTGCAAAAAGATAAATCATAACTTTCCTACAAATAGAGACTGGAGATGTCAGGAATTTCTTGAACTTGTTAGTGAGGGGTCCAGGGGAGGGCGAAGCTGTCCCTGCTGTGACTTTCTGGTGAGCTTGATGCGTCTGATTTAGCCGGCACAGCATGGTTTACCTGAGCCCTATGGACCAGCTGTTGTGGAAGGTGGCAGAAGGTGACAGACTCCTTATCCACATCTCTGCAAGAACCTGAGAAAGTTTGGAATAAAAGGACTCCACAATCACCCTGAGGCTACAGCTGGGAAGCAGTCCTCATGTTGAGGCCTGAAGTGATGCCCATGTAAAGCCAGGGGTGTGCCCACACCTGGGCTTCTGGGCACCTGTGACCCTCACGCCACAGATGCTTACACAGTGGGCCTCTGTCAGCAGCTCTAGAGGAAGTGCTGAAGAAATTAACTTTTTTTTTTTTCACTCAGTGGTTGTTGAATTAAACCAGGGAAGAGGGTTTTTTTTGTGTGTGTTTGTTTGTTACATAGCAGACTCTTACCAAAACTTCTCTAAATTGAAAGTGACAGCTGTTCCCAGCTACTCAGAAGGTGGAGATAGGAAGACCATGGTTCAAGGCCAGCCTGAGCAAAAAGCTAGTGAGGCCCCAGCTCGAGAAATGAGTGGGCATTTTTGTATAGCTCAGTAATCCCAGCCACTCAGGAGGCAATCCTCCTATCGAAGCTCCAGTGGCCCCCATGGTCAAAACAGGAAATGGCTGATTCTCCGCAGCCCTGTGTGGCTTAGGTGGGATTTTGATCAATTAAGTGAATTAAATGAAATGTAGTTTTTACTTATAACATTTTAAATTTACAATGGGTATAGTAAATCAAAAATTATACTTTTTGCTAGTTCCCTTTGAACTGGGTTTTATGATTCATTTACACATCTTCAAATTTGAATTAATGTACACTTTCTGCATCACACCAGTTTATCTGTGTTCTCATGTGCTTGTGGAGTTCTAAAATTTTCTAACAGATATATTTCAAATTTTTATTGTCCTTTTAAAAGGTTCTTCTTTAAACTAAAGCAGATACCTTAAAAGCAACTGAGGCCAATAGGAGAAGGGGACCAGGAACTAGAGAAAAGGTGAGATCAAAAAGGATTAACCTAGAAGGTAACACACATGCATAGGAAATTAATGTGAGTCAACTTCCTGTATAGCTATCCTTATCTCAACTAGCAAAAACCCTTGTTCCTTCCTATTATTGCTTATACTCTCTCTTCAACAAAATTAGAGATAAGGGCAAAATAGTTTCTGCTGGGTATTGAGGGGGTTGGGGGGAGAGGGAGGGGGCAGGGTGGGTGGTAAGGGAGGGGGTGGGGGCAGTGGGGAGAAATGACCCAAGCATTGTATGCACATATGAATACTAAAAAAATAAATAAAAAAAAAAGGTTCTTCTTTAATAAATTTAATCTCAAGTAGGGCAAGAGAATCAAGTGTGTGTGGACCATTTTCTGGGTTCTCCTTTGTTTGGAGTTTGGTAATTATCTTTCTGATTGGAATAGTTGAAATGCTGCAGCATTAGTGCTCCTGCTATAATTCTCGGTGTTCATTGCTAATTAGCATCTGTTGGCACCTTTTCTATGTGGCCAGCCACACAGAAGGACACTCGTGCTATGGCTAAAACTTCCAGTCACTTATCAATGTTATGGACAGAGATTTCTTCAGGCTTCCATCATTTGTTGTCTGTCCCTGGGGGACAGAAACTGGGGAGCTGGTTTGAATGGAAAGCGTTCAGCCTGCCCAGCTCTGGGGGCCCAGGGTTGGGGGCTCCCTCTGAGCCACACACCTGGCTGAGAGAGGCCCCCAGAGACCCTGGGTGTTGGGCTCTTCTCACCCCTCCCTCCCATCCTGACTCTCCCACCAACAGCCCTTACCCTCTCTGAGCTCCGCCTTCCATTTTGCTCTCATCTCAGCCCTGTTTCCAACGAAGCAGTATTAAAAAGCACTCTCAGATAATAAAAGAGCCCAGATTCTTTTTGGGAAGAGAGCAATAGTAGGGTTTCAAACTCAGGATTTTGAGCTTACTACAAAGGCACTCTACCACTTGAGACACACCCCAGCCCTTTTTTACTTTAGGGGTCTTGCTTTTTTGCCTGGGGCTGGCTGAAGACCTTGATCCTCTCACCTATGCCTCTGTCATAGCTGAGATTACAGATTTGAAACATCATGCTTGGCTTGTGTTTGAGATGGGGTCTTGCTAACTTTGTGCCCAGGCTGGCCTTAAACCTCAGTTCTCCCAATCTCCACCTCATGAGTAGCTGGGATTATGGATGTGTGACAACATGACTTGCCCAGTTTGGTTTTCCTGAGATAGGGTCTCATTATGAAGCCCAGATTGGTCTCAAACTTGTGATCCTCCTATCTCAGCCTCCTGAGTGCTGAGATTATAGATGTGTAGTGCCATGCCCAGTAAGTCCTGAAACCATTTTGAATGAATGCAGGACGCCTGCCTGGCAAGCATGAGGCCCTGAGTTCAATCCCTAATACTGCCAAAAAACAAGAAAAAAGGGAAAAAAAAAAAAAAAAGGAATGTTTCCTGACATGGAATCATTTTCACTTTTTTGTTTTGACAGCTTTGTTAAGATATAATTGATAGCAGCACGTAGTTAAAGCATACAATTTGATGAGTTCTGACATGTGTGTGCATACATCATAACCATACGCCATTACCACACCAAGGTGATGAACACTTCCGTGAGCCACACTAACTCACACCCATTACTGTTAGACTTGTCCTGAGGGAAGAGAAAAAGCATCTGAGTGAGGTGCACAGTGTGTGAGGAGAAGAGACTCTTACACAGTTTCAGCCACCAGGAAAATGAAAATCATTCCACAGCAGCACTATGACGGTCAAGAGGTGGGAGCGACCCACAGGGTCACTGCCTCAGGAACAATCCAGCAAATTCAGCATATCTGTAAAGTGAATATTATTCGGTAATAAAAAGGAACAAAGTACTGCTGCCTTCTACAACATGGGTAAGCCTTAAAGACATTGGGTTAAGTAAAAGAAGCCAGTCACAAAAAACATCATTCCATTTTTGTAAAATTTTAAGAGCAGATAAACCTGTAGCGGCAGAAAATAGATGTACAATGACCTGGGGGCTGAGCAGGGTGGTGGTGGTAACTAGAGGGTAAGGATTTCTTTTGGGGATGATGAAAATGTTCTAAAATTGGTTCTAAAACAGATGTTTGCACAACTCTGTGAATATAGTAAAAAACCATTGAATTGTATCTTGAAATGGGTGGCTTGTACCGTAGTGAATTATTTCTCAATAGAACTGTCATTTTAAAAAGAGGTGATAATAATAACATCGCAGTCTGCACAGGTCACTGCCATGATGCCCAGGAGCCTCAGGTGACAGACGCAGGTATTTCCAGGTGAGAAACCTAAGGCTCAGGCAGTTCTGAAGTCCCTCTGTCATCCCCTTTAGCCAGCAAGAGGCAGAACCAGAGTGACACACAGAAACAAAACCAGCTATCTCGTGGTGTAATTGACACAGAATAAACTGCATGTGTTTGAAGAGGACCATTTGGTATGTCTGGGCACGTGTGTCTACCATGAAGCCATCATGAACTCAAGACAGTGAAGACAGCTATTTTCCCCCCAGAAAATACTACTCCCCACATCCAGCCCCAAAGAACTGCTGGCCTGCTTTCCATCCTGGAGGTCACCTTACATTTTCAGAGCTTCATATAAATGGAATCATTGGGTATTATGCTTTCATCTGGACTTTTTTTATTTGGCATTGTTATTTTGAGGTTCACCCATGTTGTGTTTTCCAATAATTCATTCTTTTTTTCTCTAATTGCAGACTACTATATCATCAAGGCAGCATACCCTGATCTGTTTATCCATTCACTTATTGAACATTGGGTTGTCTACAGTTTTGGGACTGTGACAAATACAGCTGCTATGAACACTTGTGCTCCGGTCATTGTATGGACATCTGTGAACACCTGTGGACAGAATGGCTGGATCATTTCACAGCAGTCTGCTTCACTTTTCAAGAAACTGCCAAAGGCCAGGAAGTGTAGCTCCAGTGGTAGAGCACTTGCCTCGCATCTCAAGACCCTGGGTTCATCTGCAGCACCACACACACACTCACACATGCACACACATGAACACACATATACTCACACACACTCAATGTTCCTCTCTTACACACACATGCACGGTTTCTCTCTCTCACACACTCACACACACTCACTATTTCTCTCACACACACACACATACAGAGCCAGAATGGTTTTACTGTCTCACGTTCCCTCCACAGTCCATGGGAGCATAGCAGAGTTGAAGCTTGGCTGTCCAAATCTAAAGGCCTTGACAGGAACTGTCACTGTGCAGGGGGACTGACTATTGCTGGTCTTGCTGGACCACAGACCTCTGCGGCACACATGGGACTCACCTCTGTGAGGGTCCTGCAACTGCAGCCTCACCCCCATGTGATGGTCCCCTTCTTGTGGGTCTTTCTTGCAGATTCAGTGGCAAATTTTGTTGGTCTGTGATTGTCTACTAGCAAATAATAAAACAAACACGCTAGTAGTGAAGGAGAACGTGTTAAAATTAGAACTCCACGCTCAGTAGAATGGATTATTTTCCACTTACTTAAGCTCATGATTATGACTTTGTATTTCATACACATAATGTATTGATCTTTAATTGATCCACACAGAGCTCCACAACTTCCTGTCTGAGCCCAGAGGTGGACACAGGAAGCCACTGAAGGCCTCTGGGACAGGAAGTGAGCCAGAGACCAGGAACTCACTGTGCACAACCATGCCTGTCTGTGCAGGACCAGGGATAAATGCTTGAAATAGAGACAAATACGTACAATTCCTGTTTTAGACGTAGATGCACATAAGAGTAATTGTTAAGTCAAAGGGGTAGGAAGACGAAGAGATGCAAGTGACAGGAAGCAGTCAAGGTGATCACATAATTTATTTTTCAATCTGTATTATTGTTTTTAACTCTGTATTTTGAGGTAATTGTAGAGTTGCCCACAGTTGCAAGAATTAGTAGAGAGAGAGAGAGAGAGAGAGAGAGAAAGAGAGCACTTGCTGTAGCTGCCCAGTTTTTCCAAAGGGACCCTTTTGCAAAACAGCAGCCAGACAAACGGCTTTGCCCTGGGCAAGTGCACAGACAGGAGATGAAAGAGCACAGAAAGGTTGAGTGGACACTGGGAATAGTTTTCAAAGTAGTGCCTCCTGGAAAAAGCAAAGCAAGGGATTTTGTCAGGGAAACTTTGCATATTTATACTGGAGAGGTTTTCATGGCCTGCACAAGCAGGCACATTCCTGAACACACTCATCTGGGAGCATGCTGCTTTCACACTAGCATGCTAAAAAAAATGGTGAACAGGAACGCCCCCGGGGCCGGGAATTCAGCATTATAATGAGATTCTAATGAGCAAAGTTTACTCTAGGTCACCTAGAGGAGGGCCTGGGTGGCCCTGGCTGGTTTAAACCCGTTCCTGCGCACTTTTCTGGGGGCCCTATCTGAAATAGAGAAACAGTCTCCAGCTGCATCTGTGGGTATCCCTAGGTGAGCACGAGCAACCAAGGTTTTATGATCCAAAGATCAAGTCAAGATAGGAAGTGAAGTCTCTTGGGCGTTTCATTTATATCAGAACTGTTATCGTAGACACTTCCAACTTTGGCCATTGAAAATGACACAAACAAATGTTACTCATTAGCAATGACACTGCTAGAAAAAACAGATGTGGCACAGAGATATTGCTGCTGTGTATCTACAGTGTGGGGTATTATCTTCATTGTAATCTTGTTGTATAAATAATAACTAAAAACAGGGAACAAATATTTAAGTGTTATTACATCATGTCTATGATATGCAAGTTGAAGCAGACATCTGTAAAAGTGTAAAAGTGAATAATCCAAGCTTACGTACATTTCACTTTGTTGTTCAGAACAATTGATTTAATTAACTGTCAAATTTCAACTTCATTTTGGTAACATTGGTGCATACTTTTAACACTGCTCTCTGTTGCATATGTAGAGGAAAGTAAGCTAATTATCTAAGAACAACTTCACCGAGAATGATTTAATATGTGCAGACAAATACATACAAATTGACTTTGCTAGGAAGAGGGATGAGAAAGCTCGTTGACTGCAGACATTTCCATAGTCTCCTCAGAGGAAATAATTCGTTGACTTCAGCGGGAAAGTGTGCAGCAATATCTAATTATGAAATAAAACGAAGCCAGACAGATGTGGTAATGGAAATAAAAAAGAAATATCAAAGTGTTGCGGACCAGTGTCAAGAGATCTTGCCTTCAGGGGCCGAAGAACTGGCTCGTGAGGCAGTGGATTGCCTTGTGAGACAAGGTCAGCACACAAAGTAGGATTTATTAGAGAGAAAGAAAAAGCTGCCCTAGAGACAGACAGGGAGCCCGGAAAATCAGTAGCTCCCTGTTATTTGCATAGGGTTTTTTTTATTTGGTCCTTTTTGTTGAGGAGGGGAGTCAGGAGTCTTTTAACATATCTCTGCAGGAACAGGTACACAGTCCTGAGAAAGCCTCCTTGTGGCATTTTGAGGCATCCCCAGGGGGCCATGACTTTACAGGATGTAGGACTCACAGTGCTCTCTTGGGGGATGGGGGCACTGGCTCATTTTGTCTTCTGAGCCCCCAGAACCAACAAAAGGGTGTAACTGACTAAGCAGTTGGGGAGTCATTTCCTCATGCATGTGTAACAGTACATTCCAGGTGGATGGAAATCTTTCATGTAAAAAATAAAACTACGATATTAGAAGAAATTTTAGGAATATGTTTCTATAACTTTGGATGGGACAGAATTAAGTAGGAAAGGAAACCCAGAGGCTATAAAGGAAAACAATTATGTATTTTTTATATATGCATAACATATTTTTATGTTATGGCCAAGCTGGCCTGGACTGTGATCTTCCTGTTTATTCTTCCCATGAAGCTGGCGTGACAGGCATGCACAACCAGGACCAGCTTTTCATTGGCTGAGGTGGAGTCTCAATAACTTTTTGCCTGGGCTGAACTTGAACTCATGATCCTCCTTCCTCAGTTTCCCTAGTGCTGAAATGACAGGTGAGCGCCACTACATCCAGCTTGAAAAAACATTTTTTGTTCTTTTTTTTTTTTTTTTTTTTACTTTTTTATTTATTTGTGGTACCGGGGATTTGAACTCAGGGTCTCAGGCTTGCTAGGCAGGTGCTCTACCACTTGAGCCACTCCACCAGCCCAAAAAAACATTTTTAAGTCATGAGACTGGCAAAAATTAAAATGGCTACTGAGTATGAGTTGCTGGAAACTGGTGTGGGGAGTGCAAATTAAAGCACTAAGAGATACCACTTTTCTTACTCATCAAATGAACCAAAATTAAAATCTTTACATTGCCTGGAGGAATGTGAACTGCTAAAACTTTTGGGGACTGTAATCTAAAAATACTTGTGAAAAATCTACTGACCTAGCATTCAGTCTTTGGAGTTGTATCCTAATTAGAGCATCAGTATGTATACATGTTTGTAGTGATTATAAAATCCATACAACTTAAGATCCACCAATAGGGCTGTACAAGTTAGTTTATCCAAAAGAAATAAACATGACCCATAGCTCAAAAAGATCAATGACTTAAAGCAGCAGCAGTTGCTTTCCTGTTCACACTCCATGTACAATGCAAGACTGCAGATTGCTGTGTTTCTCATGATCACTCGGGAAGCCAGGCTGTCCATTCAAACTGGCCCGGACCTGGAGGGCAGACACACCACAAGGCAATGCTCTGTCTGGATGTGAAGCTGCTGATTGCTTCCCAGAGGGAAGCAGGGCACTGATGAACCGTAAAACCTCTGCTACAAAGGGAACACTCCAATAAATTGTAGTTCCCTCCACTATTCGATAAGATGTAAGCCTAACAAAGAGTTACACTTGGCCTGGGGTGTGTGTGTGAAGAGTCCAGTGAGTGACTAGAAAGGGGGCAGAGAAGGTACTTTAGATTATGCTCATCCCACTTTTCTAAAAACTGTCACCAGCAAGGAACTGAGCTTATGAGTGTTTATATATTTTTTTTTCTTTTATTATTCATATGTGCATACAAGGCTTGGGTCATTTCTCCCCCCTGCCCCCACCCCCTCCCTTACCACCCACTCCGCCCCCTCCCTCTCCCCCCCACCCCCTCGCTACCCAGCAGAAACTATTTTGCCCTTATCTCTAATTTTGTTGTAGAGAGAGTATAAGCAATAATAGGAAGGAACAAGGGTTTTTGCTGGTTGAGATAAGGATAGCTATACAGGGAGTTGACTTGCATTGATTTCCTGTGCGTGTGTGTTACCTTCTAGGTTAATTCTTTTTGATCTAACCTTTTCTCTAGTACCTGGTCCCCTTTTCCTATTGGCCTCAGTTGCTTTTAAGGTATCTGCTTTAGTTTCTCTGCATTAAGGGCAACAAGTGCTAGCTAGTTTTTTAGGTGTCTTACCTATCCTCACCCCTCCCTTGTGTGCTCTCGCTTTTATCATGTGCTCAAAGTCCAATCCCATTGTTGTGTTTGCCCTTGATCTAATGTCCACATATGAGGGACAACATACGATTTTTGGTCTTTTGGGCCAGGCTAACCTCACTCAGAATGATGTTCTCCAATTCCATCCATTTACCAGCGAATGATAACATTTCGTTCTTCTTCATGGCTGCATAAAATTCCATTGTGTATAGATACCACATTTTCTTAATCCATTCATCAGTGGTGGGGCATCTTGGCTGAGTGTTTATATTTGTAAACATATAGCCTTTGGTAGCTCCATCCACTAACACGAGCATGGTTGACTTCAAAGAAAATACAGTAAAAATTAATAAAAACTTCTTTGGTATTTCTAAATTAAGGATCTTTTGGCCTCAAGACCATACAGATCAATAAAAAGCAAAAATAATTTGATGATGTGAACCAGCGTATTTTCTAAAGTTGGCTGCAGTGCTGTCTGCTGTTTCTCGTGCTCACCTGCAGTATGAACTGCCCCTCTTCTGCCCAGAAGTAGAATTTATTTTTCTGTCCTTCGAACACGGCAGAAGTGATGCTATGCCAGGCACAGGCATAGCCCTCAACTGGCCTCACAGCTCTGCTTCCTTCCTTTTGAGTGTTTGGCATCAAAAGCAAGGAAAAAAAAATCTGCTAAGTCCTCCTGCTGTGAGAAGTCCACAGAGATCTTGAACTCACCAAGAGACGATGGAAGAACCTATCTTCGAGATGCATCCTGCCCCAGTCACCCTGGCTGTCATTCTGGCTGTGAGTGAGCAGATCAGAGGCCAGTGTGCAGCTCAGACGTGACACGTTCCTGATCCAAGTGCCTGACTTTGTGCCACCGGGCAGTTTGTTACCCAGCAGTCAATAAGCAAAGCACACAACCACCACTCCATTCACCTCAAATGAGCAATTTGAGGTTTTCTTTTAGAAAAGAGTTAAGTTTTAGAAGACTGATGTTTTTTGGGATAAAAAACCATAACCAGAGGCAACAATCTTCTTTTTTGCAAAATAAGCTCTATTGTCTCTTATTTTAGTAGGTAGTCCATTGTAATTGCTCTGTTTCTATTATCCTTTTACATGTTTTAAAACTTTGCCAGCAAAGCCTTCCTAATACTGCTGAAGAGACACTTTTCTTGCTTACTTGGCAACGTTTGCTCTCAGAATAAAAAAAAAAAAAAGAGTGAAGATTGTGTTCCCTCTTTTCACCTTCCTCCTTCCTTTTTATCCTCACTCCTTCCTCTGTCCACCCTTCCCCCATCCTCCTCTGCTCTTCCCATAATCCACCAGTCAGAGTTCTTGCAGGTGGTTGGCAGCTTTGACTCTTGCTCTTCCAGGCAAGAAGGTCCCTGAGTGGCACATGATCACAATGGCAGAGTAAGAATGAGGCCTGGAACCCTCTGGGGGAACCCTGGAGGGAGTCAGGCAGCACCCCTGATCTCCCAAACTACTCACTGACTCTGTAGAGCATCTAATTGGCCTGGGTTACATGCAGCCCCCTGTTGAATGTGTAGGAGGGGAGCATTATAGCAAAGAGGATGAGGGTGCCAGTAGGAAAGATTTTAGTGCTGCACATCAGTGGGCACCACAGATTTAATTTCATCAAGGTTATGCTTATAAAATCAGTCAAAAACTGAAGCTAGGGCTGACCAAGTGGCTCACATGGTAGAGCATTTGCCTAACAAGCATGAGGCCCTGAGTTCAAATTCCAGTACCAACAAAACAAAGCAAAACAAAACCCCAAAAAACTAAAGCTTCTTTAAGAACCAAAAATCTCATTCTAAAATATACACTAAGAAAACTGTCATACCTGGGTACAACAGACATGTACAAGGATGTTCGCTGCTGGTACATGTCGTAAGAGCGAACAAAAAGCGGAAACACTGACTGTGAGCCACAGGCGAATGGGCGGAGAGGGGTGATAAAATCATGCAGTGAGACACTACTGCCAGTTAAATAAATGAACTAAGCTGTAGGTGGAGCTTCCTTCTATGCCTTCCGTGGAAGGACTGTGCTGATGTTGCAGGCAATTCTCCAGCATGCCAGCACGTCTGAAGAGTCAGTAATGAAGCCTTTTGCTCTGAACCTTCTTTTGAAGAATGTTTGCACATTCAACAGACTTGGAGGCACAGATGGTGTCTGCTGTTGGGGAAGAACCTAGACATGCTTACTGCCCTGTATTCTGAAAGATTTGAGTCCCAGAACCCAGTCCCTTGACACAGATGTCAGCTGCCTTCCTCCCACTGCTTGGTGGGATTTGAGCTCCAATATTGCTGTGAAAATGCTGGTACTGCCACTGCTATGGAACAAGTTGTCTCTGACCTTGGAGTCTTGTGACTTTTGCCAGCATCTACAAAACAGGGTAAAATTTCAGATTATTCCTATCTTTTCTTTTTTTGTGTGGTACTGGAGTTTGAACTCAGGGCTTTGCACATGCTAGGCAGGTTCTCTACCACTTGAGCTACAGCACCAGCCCTTTTTTGCTGTAGTTAGTTTTTAAAGGGTCTCATGTTTTTGCCCAAGCTGGCCTTGGACTGCAATCTTCCTACCCCTGACTCCCATGTAGCCGGGATTACCATGTTCCCCACCACACCCAGATTATTTGTTGAAAATGGGGTCTTGATAACTTTTTGCTCAAGCTGGCCTCTAACTGTGATTCTGTTTCCGCCTCTGGAGTATCTAGGATTACAGGCATAGCCACTGTGCTGGGCTTCTTCCTAACTCCTGAAAATTACCTTCAGGGGTAAGGATTTTTCCTACCACTTTCCTTTCTACTCATGTTTTTATACTTACAGAAGCTCCCTTGTCTCCATATTCAAAGTCAGTTACGCAGCATCTTCAAATCTCCCTCTTCCTCCCTCCCTCTCTCTGACTTTTTCCAGCAGTACGTCTCCATCCCTCCTTGCCTTTTGCTGATCATAACCTTGTGATGACCTTGGGCTACCCAGCTAGCCCAGGATCATCTCATCTCAAAGTTGCTAATTTGGATGTGAGGGCGATCTGGCTGCGACATCTGTCACCCCATTGATCGCCAGGGTTGATTCGGCTGATCTGGCTGGCTAGGCGGGTGTCCCCTTCCTCCCTCACCGCTCCATGTGTGTCCCTCCCGAAGCTGCGCGCTCGGTCGAAGAGGACGACCATCCCCGATAGAGGAGGACCGTTCTTCGGTCAAGGGTATACGAGTAGCTGCGCTCCCCTGCTAGAACCTCCAAACAAGCTCTCAAAGTTGCTAATTTAACCATAGTTGCAAAATTCTTTTTCCCAGGTAAAATGGAATATTCCCATGGCCACATCAAACAAGCTTTTATCCCACAACCTAGCAGCCCCACTCACAGCTATCTGCCTTAGAGAGACTCTCAAACTTACACAAGACCTGCACAAGAATGCTCACCGTAGCACTCTGCATAATAGTGAAATTATTTTTCACAGTTGTTTAAAAGATACCTTTGAAGCCAAATTCCAGCTCATTCCTGCTCATTCGCTTACCAGCTGTGTGTCTTTGAGAAGTTGACTTAGATTCTCTGTGTCAGGTTTTCTCATCTCCAAAAAGATAGCCACAACAGTTCATACATCATAGGATCATTTTGTGACCTAAAGTTCTTAGTCCAAATAAAGGTTCGGAGGGCACCTGGCACACTGTAAATGCCATTTTGAGTGTTTATTTTTATTATAGCAGAGGGATGTCTAAAAATGAGATTTGCCCCTAAATGTCCCTCATCAATAATTCAAATGCATGTTCTTGCTCCTAGCAGTGGAAATATTTCACAGGTCCTACACTGAGTGAGCAAAGCAAGATGCAAGTGATCCACGCTCTATGATAGCAATTGCATAATTAAAAAGCACAAAACAACAGTTCATATAGTTAATGGCTGTACAAATGTGTAATAAAAGCACAAAGTAGGTACAATGCACACAATTTTCATAGTAATGTTTGTGAGGAAAGAGAAAGAATTTCAACTGCAACCATATTTTACTTTTTTGTCAGTACTGGGAATATGAACTCAGGGCCTCACACTTACTAGGCAGGCACTCTACCACTTGAGCCGCTCCACCAGCCTTTTCTTGTGTTGGGTGTTCTCAAGATAGTCTCTTGAACTGTTTGCCTGGGTTGGCTTTGAACCACCCATCCTCTGCTTCCTAAGTAGCTAGGATTACAGGTGTGAGCCACTGGCACCCAGCTTATATATATTTTTTCTGTTATGGTCAATTTGTCCATTCATTTTTTTAAAAAACAAAGATATGGAGCAAATAAGCTTCTGATTTACCTTGCTGGTGATATAGGTGTCATTATTCTTTTATTTACACATTTGTAATGTTTCCTAATTAAAAATTGGAAGGTATAAGAAGCAGCGTGGACTGGAAGCTTCAGTGCTTCCAGGCGCAGTGGAGGGAGCAGGGCTCTGCTTTCTTTCAACAGCAGCCCTGAGCCCACGGGGGTCTCCTCTGTGCCACCCCCAGTGACATTCACAGAGTCCAGTCTGGATCCTTTCAGGACACTGGGTGCACTCAGACTCCTCCAGGGACTCTGGGTCTCTCTTGGAATCGGTTCATTTTGTGCTGCTATAGCAGAATACCTAAGTTTGGGTAATCTGTGAAGAACAGAAAGTTGTGTCCTATAGTTCTGGAGGCTGGAAAGTCTGAGGTCTGAGGGCCCTCTGTCACAAGGCCTTCTTGTCGCCTCATCCCATGGCAGAAGGTGGGAGGGAAAGAGAGCAGATGGGCTGGGGGGGGGAAGGCGCAAGAGGAAGAAAGGGAAACGCCAAGCTCATGCTTCCATCGGGAACACCTCCCCTCACTTCCCAGCATTAACACATTCTTCAGGGCAAAACCCTCCCAACCCCACCGAGAGGTCCTGAGTCCCACCCTGTGGCATCTGCCATTAAGTGTCCAGCACATGAACTTCAGGGGAGGCATTCAAATACTAGCAGGATCCAACTTCAAGTTCTCACCATGATCTTCCAACCCTCCAGGATCTGGACCCCATCTGCCTCTCCCACCTCGACCCTGCTCCCCGCTCGGGGTCACACATGCCGGGCACCCCCTGACCTCCCTGGTGTTCCTGGAACAAGTCAAGTGTGCCTCAGAACCTCTGCACTGACAGCCAGAATTCTGGTCCCCCGTGTCCCAACATTCAAGTCTCTGCTTCCATATTGCCTCCTCTGAGATGCCTCCTTGACTCCCTCTCTAAAATAGAAGTCCCTTGTGGCTAACAGTGTAGTTCAGTGGTAGGAGTGCTTGCCTACCACATGCATGCTACAACACCATAAAACAAACAAAAATAGATTAAAATAGAAGTCTTACCACTGTCCCATTGGTTATTTCAGTTTTCTCAATCACTACCTGCACTTTTAATAAACATTAACCTTTTTTTTGTGTATGTAAGGTACGGTACTAGGGTTTTGAACTCAGGGCTTTGCACTTGCTAGGCAGGCATTCTGTTAGTTGAGTCATGTCTCTAGCCCTTTGTGCTTTAGTTATTTTTTGAATACGGTCTCACTGATTACGCCCCCACCTTCCCAGAGTGCCATCCTCCTATTTGTACTTCTGCACAGCTGGGATGACAGGCATGCACCACCACACTCAACATTGGTTGAGATGTGGTCGCTCTGACTTTTTGCCTGGGCTGGCCTCTGGACTCTTGTGTCTTCAACATTGTATTTTTCCTATTCTCTAATTACTTTCACAGAATTTTTGAAGGGAAACAGTAAATACTTAACTGGAAGCCTAGAATAGCTCTGGTTCCACAGACTATTTTTAAACAATGCATACCATCAACTTTGTGATGTGTTGAATTTGATAGCTGAAGCAACAAAAATGTCACTACAGAGGATGAGTACAACAGAGAAATAAAATAACTTTTCCTAATGCTGACATTGCTGGATCTGTACCTGGGTTGAGCTTAAGGATGTAGATAAACATCTTTGTTATCGGACTGGTCTTAAGTTTGTATTGTGCCCACCACTAGACATAATGGCTTGATTTCCTATTATTTTTTGAGATTGGTAGATAGGAAATTATTAGTTTTATTTTAATGAATAAACTCTATCTTTTGAGTACTTTTGGGTTTTCAGAAAAAAAATGAGTAAAAAGTACAAAGGATTTCAATATGTTCCGTCATCATCCCTCGCCTCGCCACTTTCCTCCAGTAGTAGCATCTTGAATTGGTGTGATGGTCCCTGTTGTAACAGATGAGCCATTACTGATGCTCTTTACCAACTAAAGTCCATGGTTTACAGCAGGATTTAGGTTTGGACGAATGGATGCTGATGTGTACCCACCATAATGGAGATGTACGGGAAACTTGAACTACCCTAAAATCCACTATGCACCGCTTCTTCATCGTGCTCAGTCCTCAGCCCACTGAGATTTTCACACTGTCTCAATAGCTTTGCTTCTTCCAGGATGTCACAGTTGGAGTCACAATGCGTGCAGCCTTCAGATCATCTTCTTCACTTAGTCATATGCACTGAGTTTCCTCCATATCTTTTCATGGTGTGATAGCTCAGTTCCCGTTGTCCCCCTGTCTGTGTGTACCATAAATTATTTATCCCATTCACCATTAAGTTTCAGCAGTTATGAAGAAGGCTGCTGCAAACATTTGGGTACATACTGAGGAGTGTGATTGCTGGATCATATGGTAAGGCAGCTTAGTTTTAAAGACTGTCCATAAAATTTCATTTTTCTTCT
This sequence comes from Castor canadensis, assembly GCF_047511655.1. Lineage (NCBI taxonomy): Eukaryota > Metazoa > Chordata > Mammalia > Rodentia > Castoridae > Castor > Castor canadensis. The sequence goes on from NC_133389.1 coordinate 66,296,107, forward strand.
GTTTTATACCCTTGACCTTACCTTACTTTTTAGATGACTATTATTTTTTTTATTTTCAGTATTGAGAATTGAACACAGGGCCTAGTACATGCTAGGCAAATGTTTTACCATTACAGCTGCATCCCCAGTCCTTTTGTCTATATTTTGTTTTTGAGATTGAGGCTCACTAACTTTGCCTGTAACTCTCAATCCTCTGCTTTCTGGGTGACTGTGATTATAGGGCTATGCTACTATACTGCCCATTGTGTCACATTAAAAAAATACATTGGATCTTAAAATTGAAAGAGGACATAAACACTGTTTTTCAAGATTATTATGATATCTTTATACTATATTCCTGCACATTATTTGAGATTATTAGTTTACGTTTAGTTAAGATTGTAAATTCCTTCCCTTTAGGTTTCTATGGCTTCATGATTCTTATAGATGCAGTATACTCCAGTGACCATACGAGTACTTTTCTTTCTGATATGCAGAGCATCACAGTTTGTCCAGGGAGAATTCTTTGTTTTACTTAGCAATCTCTTACACAGTTTGGAAAACATTTGCTAGTAACCACAGACATACTGGTCCTATCTTGGTTTTCCCTGTCCTCAATATGGAGTCAGTGCCTTTCCAAGGATTTCTGACTCCTGTCTATGGAAAGGAGTGTTGGGAATCAAAATCTAGTCCTTGGGGTTCTCTGCTGACCATAGATGGGTAGTAAGGGAAACAAGAGGCTGGCCAAGGCTCCTGTGAGTGACAGAATTGGAAACTCTTCAAATTGGGTGAGATCATACGATGTTTCTCATTCAACTTGAGCTTTTTGTTTGTTTGTTTTATACTAACATATTTTAAAAATTAAATTTTATTCCTCTTAAACACACATAGATTTTTTAAAAAATTACCACCCCCAAAAGACAAATTTAGAGAAGCCTCATGTCAGTCAAGTATCTTTGATCACCTTCTCAGAAGGCACCTTTTTTTCCAAGTCAACAGCCATTTCCAAGACATTGAGGCCTTCAAAGCCAATTCTTAAAGCCCAATTAATTACAACACGTTTGCATGAATCTTACAGCCTCAAGTCACAGCTCATTGACAGAAGGTATTCTTGCCTGCAAAAGCAGAGTGTTTAACTCACACATTCCCAAACAGAAATACTGTCAACAGTAATAATATTCAACCAGAGTAGTCATTAAAATTAAATTTTCCTGTAATTGGCCTCTCTTTTGTGGGCAATAGGAAGGATTTAATCTGTGAGCATGTGAAGCTTTACTCTTAGTTGAAGGGCCTTCTCGCCAATATTTTATGCTGTAGGCTAGTCCCTAGTTGCTGGGAAGCCCTGGCTTCATTGGAATGGGAGTGGAGCCCATGTGTTGCCCTTACCTTCAACTTCATCTGCGTTTAATCTTTTATGGTGGTCGTGTGTCTCTATTCCTGCCTTGTGAGCCAGTGGTTAACTTTCATCTCTCATTTCTCTATATATCCAGTGCAACAAATCCTCAGGAAACATCCCTCTAGTTCCAGTGGACTGAATTTTCTAGAAGCCCTAGAGTCCCCGTACCTGACATCCCAGGAGGGGTGACATTTTCCTCTCTTTTATATCACTTTCATACTATGCCTGCCATCAAGCTGTAATGACCATAGGAAGGGTTTGAATCAGTTCCCATCAGAAAAACCCTGATCCCACATTTTAAAGAAAACAAACCTTTCCTTATTAAAGGACATTGTTGTCTCACTGTGTCAGCCAGTTGCCAGGTGAGTACATGGGTGTCAGCTTCTTAGAATCCCCCATATCCTGCCCCAGGTAGAGACTGCGGAAGGTAGGCTCTACCTAGTGTGATAAGTGGCTCTTATTAGTGTTCTCCACATTGACACTGGGTACAGAGGCAGTCAGCCAAAAACCGGGTATTACTCCTCTGTGTGACTTTTCTGTTAGCATGAATTCCTGGGCCTCTTGTCCTGGACAGAAAGACCTAAGAATGACTATAGAGCATTCTTGTTTTGGCATCTATGTAAGTTGAACTCTTCATTCGGTGTCCAATATCCAAACATGAACTCAGGGTCTTCTCCTCCGCTCTGGTTCCTCCTTGGTGGCTCCATCAAAAGAAATGGTACATCTCCCATCTGCTGTACAAGTCAGATACCCCCTCTTTCCCACCAGCAGCCCATCACCATGTGGTGTTGGCCTCTTTCTCTCTGAACAACTCTCAAATACTCCTCCTTGTTCTGCCTCAGTCCCTGCTTTCTTGACCATATTTCCATGGTTTTTCTTGCACCCAGTCCAGCACAGCAGCCTTCCTGTGGGCCCTCTCTCAACTATACATTGTGCAGCCTGATGTGCTAGGGACAGTTAGGTACCAAGGCTATCACAGAAAACTCATGGTGCTGGATCTGCAGAGGGAAGAGAATGATAATAAATACTTCTGCATCAGATGGTGATATGCAGAAGCTAGGGGACTGGTGATGGTAGTGTGACTGGGTTGATGTGGATACTGCCTTAGCTCAGTTGGTTAGAAGGACCAGATAACATTTGAGCAGAGACCCAAGGCAGTGAAGGAGTCTGTCATGCTGAGTGATGGGACAAGAGAGTGCTAGAGACTGAGATGATAGGCAAAGGCATGGTAGGAATATGCACAGACCAGTGTGCCAGGAGTACAGTGTAGAGAGGTACCTGTGGGAGGCTGGGTCAAAGAGGCAGGTGGGGGCTGTGTAGTTCCTGGAGGGGATCGTATTCAGAGGAGGAGGCAGACATCTGAGGTTCTGAGTAGGGTCTCACTCTTGTCTTACAAATGTCATTCTGGTTACCTGTGTAGAATGGACCCTGGAGGGAGGGAGGGAGAGTGAAAGCAGGGCAAGCTAGGGAAGGTAGGGAAGTTAGGAGGCTTACAACTGTCCAGGTGAGAGAGGTTGATGGTTCACACTAAGGAGGTGGCAGGGATTGTGAGAATAAATTGGGTTCTAGGTTATATTCATCTAAGCCAGGTCCATAATCCGCTTTGCAAACTTAAATGAAAATTGAATCATGCCACATCACTCCCCTGACTGAGTGAGGATGGCTTCCTCTCCCTTGCCCAACAGAGGCATGTTGTAAAGGGGGCGCTTGTGGGGGTGGGGGTAGATCCTGCAGGAGAAGCCAGCTGAGAGTTAGCATGTACAGAGTCCCAAATCAGAACTGCATACAGGGTGGGTAGGCTTCAGAGGGGCTAGAGGCAGGGATGTCCTTGCACTGTGCTGTAACTGCTGGGTCCTATCACTAGTTGGTAAAGATGAAAGGGGGTGGGGTGGGGAGGCAGGACACACAAACAACTAACTGTAAAGGTGGGTGGCATTTGCAGCCTTGACTCAGATAGACACTGGTCAAAGATGCAGTGTTTCCTGCAATGAGCAAGGTGGATGGGTTGCATGCTGGAGAGGTCAATATTAAAGCATCCGTGGCGGCAGTCATGATTAACCTAAAACTTTTGTATCATTTTAACTGCTCTGTCATTAGAGATAAGGTCACAAGATGTGGTCCTATGTTTTGGGGGACAACAGTTAATATATGTGGGATACAAGATTTGCTTTAAGGATGAAATAACTATTTAGCTTCTCAGCATGGTGCCTGTGGCCCATGTGTATTTAGAAAGTGGTAGCTGGCCCGGAATTATTTCTATTCTAATTGGTCTAGCTCTTCCTCTTGTACTGTAGACTGTTCACAGAATTTCCAACTTTGACTTTGATTTCCCACTGATACTTCCATATACTATACTGACCACTCAGTCTACCATTCAGCCTGTCCTTGAGTACTGATAGGACTGACAGGAGTTTTAGGAGAGGCAGTTGCTTACTTGGTACAATTACGGTAACAGGGAGGGCCCAAGATGCCTTTCTAAACAGCGTATTGAAGCCTGAAAGTTTAGAGTCAGGGATTCATTTGCTTAACTCTGTCTCCTGTTCATTAATCTCCTTGGGCTAAACCTATGGTCATTTAGTGGAAATGGTCTTACTAGATTGTTTTCTAAAAGAGGAAGGGTGGGGAAAATGGGTAAGGCATGGATGGAAAGCAAAATGGAACACAGGAGTGAATGTTCCTTTCCCTCAAATTCACATGGTGGCACCTAATGCCTAAAGTGATGGTATTAAAGAAGTGAGGCCACCTGGGAAGTGATTAAGCCATGAGGGCTCTGTCCTCAAGAATAAGATTAGACCTTCTAAAAAAGGCTGTAGGGAGTGCCTGTGCCCTTTCTGTGTCTGAGGGCACATCATTCATCCCTCCTGTCATGTGAAGATACAAGAGGAAGCCACCATCTTTGAAGCAGAGCAAGTACTTACCAGACACTGTGTTTGCCAGCACCTTGATCTTGGACTTCCCAGTCTCTGGAATTGGGAAGCACTTAGCAATTCAGTATCAAAGCTAGCAAGGATCTTTTACATGTGGTTGTTTTGTCTGCAGACTCAAGTTACCATGTATCACAAGATAGTGGAATGATCTTTCTGGAAAACCATTTGGTAATATTTATCAAGAACTTTGAAATATGCTTTGACAAGTTTATTCAATTTCTAGGAGTCTTTTCTAAAGAAACAATCAGAAATTTTGAAAAAAAAGATGCAAAGAAATGTTTATACTGGTGTATAATATTTAAAGATGCAAACACAAAAAGAAGAAAGTAATATGATGCCTAATTATAGGGAAGGAACAGTTAAACATTATGTTACATCCACAAACTAGGGTACTACTCAGTATTTAAAAATACGTCAAAGAATTCTTGAAGAATTGAAAAAATGTTTCTATTACAATGTTAAGTAAAAATAAAACAGGAGGTGCTGGTCCCATATACATCTTGGAGGCCAAGATGTAAACATGGCAGACATGATTTCAGTAAGCACTTGGCATTCTTTTTTTTTTTTTTTTTTTTTGTGGTACTGGGGTTTGAACTCAGGGCCTACACCTTGAGCCACTCCTCCACCAGCCCTTTTTTGTGATGGGTTTTTCAAGATAGGGTCTCGAAAACTATTTGCCTGGCTGGCTTTGAACCTTGATCCTCCTGATCTCTGCTTCCTATGTAGCTAGGATTACAGGTGTGAGCTACCGGTGCCCAGCTGCATTTGCCATTCTTGCCTAACTGGTGTTCCTTCTCCCTTCATTTGCCTGTTGGTACACTCTCCTTTGAGAGCTGATTATGTGGGTGGGCACAGGACTTGATCCAGATCCATTAGGTCACCCTATCTTCCTGCTTTAGTCACTGGATCTCAGGTGATGTAGGGTACTCCCAGGCTAGAGTTTTCCCAGGACCTCCCCGCCAGTCTTCTTGAGAAGAAAGTCATCACTTGTTTGGGTGCTAACCTGCCTGCAGCACTTTAGGCTGGGGTCACTAATGCCCCACAGAGAGGCTGCTCTGAGAATCAGACCCAGTGGAAGCGACAAAGCAGGAATGGAGCGACTGCAAGTCACAAAGCAGTGGAGACTTCATTAAAACCCTGACTCCAGACCTGCTGAAAACCACGTCCAATCTTTGAAGTTCACCAATAAAGTAAGTCAAGAAATTCCCCTTTCAGCCCCAGCATTAGTTGTGCCTTATCATTTGTAATCACAGGAATCCTGTTGAAAAGGAACTTTGGGCTTTAGCTGATTGGGTATAGCCACCTGCGATTGGCTGCTGAAGTGAGCAAATGTGATGTTGGTTTGCAGCAACCAAACTGCAGAGCTTGGAAGGTGGCCCACCTGATCCAAACTGCAGAGCTCGGAAGGTGGCCCACTTGACCTAAAGAGTAAACCCCACTCGTGGCATCATGCTTACTTTTGGGCGCCACAGTCAAAGACGGGGTCTGGTCATCTGGAAGTGTCTCTGGGAGAGTGGCCAGAATTAGAGTTCTCAAGGTAACAGCACATGGAGAACTGTTGGAATAGCCATGGTCTTTTGGCTTGGAGAAGGACAGCATGGTGGACGAGCTGTCTTCAAACAGGTTATATGTGACAGAGGCTACAAGCCACTTTACACCCACAGGACAGTGGACCTGGGCCCCAGGGGCCACATGCCAAAGCTCAGTTTGAGAACAAATTCCCCAAACTCAACAAAGCCCCTAGGTGGGGGGGGGTTGCTCAGGGAATCATGAGATTGAGGGAACTAGAAACCTACTTTGTAAGAATCATAGCAGAGGCCCATGGCTCATGGCTGTAATTCTAGCTACACAGGAGGCAGAGATCAGGAGGATCGCAGTTAGAAGCCAACCAGGGGAAATAGTTTGTGAGACCCTATCTCGAAAACACCTATCATTAAAAAAAAAAGGGCTGGTGGAGTGGCTCAAAGTATAGGCCCTGAGTTCATGCCCCAGTACCACAAAACAAACAAACAAACAAACAAACAAACAAACAACATAGCAGAGACATTTCTGAGACTAATTTACCCTTATGGGCAATTCCCTGATATTCTAAAATTTAAAAAATGTCAAAACTATCGGCTCATGCTTTAATTGAAATGTGTTGGCAGCTAACGGAGAACAAGTTGCCTGCTCAACAATTTTGGCCTAATCAAGGGTTGGTCTTGCTTCTAAATGTTTCTACCAGTTCTTCAGTGGCCAAGTGAATAGAAGGGGGGAAAATTGCCCAAAATGCTGATAAGCCTTGATTTTTACCTTTCAAATTGCCTTTGGCTATGTGGGCTTTCCTCTGCCTGTTATGGGTTGAGGACTCTGTGTTCATGGAGAAATGGAAAGGCACAGTGACACAGGGTGTGGAGGTGTGGGCCTGTAATCTCAGCACTTGGGAGGCTGAGGCAGGAGGGTAACTTGTTCCAGACCAGCTACATTAGTGAGACCCTGTCTCAAAGAAGGGGGATGGGCAGGATGAAGCTAGTGTGGCCTGTGGTGGTCTAGAACATTTTTAAGTGGGTGCATTCTTAGCTGAATCACTTTTTCTGTGTTGCCTGCCAGAGTTTTCCATTTCATGTGAAATGTAAGCCCAGCGAGGCAGAGGCTTTTTTTTTTTCTTTTATTATTCATATGTGCATACAAGGCTTGGGTCATTTCTCCCCCCTGCCCCCACCCCCTCCCTTACCACCCACTCCACCCCCTCCCTCTCCCCCCCACCCCCTCAATGCCCAGCAGAAACTATTCCCTTATTTCTAATTTTGTTGTAGAGAGAGTATAAGCTATAATAGGAAGGAACAAGGGTTTTTGCTGGTTGAGATAAGGATAGCTATACAGGGCATTGACTCACATTGATTTCCTGTGCGTGTGTGTTACCTTCTAGGTTAATTCTTTTTGATCTAACTTTTTCTCTAGTTCCTGGTCCCCTTTTCCTATTGGCCTCAGTTGCTTTTAAGGTATCTGCTTTAGTGTCTCTGAGGCAGAGGCTTTGACTGACAGCTGCATTCCCTGTTCCTTCCCCCAGTCTGGCACATCATAGGGCTTCAGTAACTATTTGGTGGATGGAAGAATGGGAGGTCTTAGAGGACTTTAAGATCATCTGGTCTGTCTCTCCTCCTTAGATGAGGCCTTATGGGCAGAAAGGTGATGTAATGTGACCAAGTTTGCCACTTAGCTAATGGCAGAGCCGAGGTCCCCAACTCCATTATAGGCTCTAGTATAGCCTGGATCTGGAATGTCCCCCAATGGTCCTTGTATTAAAGCTTGCTTCTCAGCTTGCCACTATCGGAAGGAGGTGGAAACCTTTGAGAGGTGGGGCCTGGGGGAGGTTTTAGGTCATTGAGGGTGTACCCTTGAAGGGCATTGTGGGATGTCAGTCTCTTCCTCTAGTTGTTTCCCACCTGCCATGAGCTGAGCAAGTTGCTCTGCCACACACTCCATTATGGGCTAAAACCTATAGCATCCATAGTCTGCTTCTCAGTACAAGTTACTCTGGCTCCTTCCCTTACAGAAGCATTCTGGGGTTCTGGAAGTCAACAGCAGTTGACTGTATAGCCTGGCACCACTGGGGCTACATCTTTGGGCCTTCAATCCATCTGCCTCTTCCCTTTGGGGAACGATTGGGAGGAGGAGTAAAGGCAACGCACATCTAAATAAGTCAGGCAAGACAATGTTTTTATAGGCTAACTCACTATATCATTTTCTATTGCTGAGTAACAAACTGCCACCAAGTCAGTGACTTCAAAGAACACATGGATGAGTTCACAGATCTGTAGAAGGCTTGGCTTGGCTTGACTGGGTTTTCTGCTCAGGTCTCACCTGAGGCTGCAGTCAAAGTGGTTGCTGGAGCCAGGGTCTTCTCAGAGCCGTGGATCTTCTAGGCTCATATGACTGGAATGGACTTTCCTTCCCTTTAGCTATAGGAATAAGGTCTGTGTTTCCAGCTGGCCGACACCAGGTTTCTCCCAGCTCCAAAGGCTGCCCGTATTCCTTGCCAGGGGACTCCTCTATCTTCAAAGTCTGCACTGGAGACCTCCCTGGCTTTCAGTCACCTTCCTGCTGTGAACATCTGACTCCTCTTCTACCACTAGTCAGAGAAAACTGCTTGTAAAGGGGGTCAGGTGCCAGGCGAGGTGGTGCACACCCAAACCCCAACCACTCCAGAGGCAGAGACAGGAGGATTGAGGTTTAAGGCCAGCCCAGGCAAAAAGTTAGTGAGATCCCATCTCAACAAATAAGCTGAATGTGCACATACCTGCAGTCCCAGCTACATGAAGGGTGTAGGTAGGAGGATCAGGGTCTGAGGTTGGAGCATGAGACCCTATCTGAAAAATAACTAAAGCAGAAAGGACTGGGGGTGTAGCCCAAGTGGTAGCACCTGCTTAGCAAGTGTGAGGTCCTGAGTTCAAATGCTGGTATCACACACACGCATAGAGAAAGGGCTCAGGTGAAAAGATCAGGTGCTTCTGCACAACCTCCCTGCCTGAAAGGTATAGGGTAACCTGGCCCTAGAGCTGCCCTTTCCTCCTGTGCACTGGGTCCACTCACACACAAAGAGGAGGACATGGGACAGTGGCCAGAGCTGCTTACTGAACAACTTTCAATTCTGCTACCACACTTACCTCACAAAGGTAGTCCTGTAGTTTCTTCCTTATTCAAGCAGATGACATGCTTATATCCTGATATAAGTAGCCACACGGTGGTGGAGTGGCAGAAAAGAAATAGCCCGAGAGCCCTTCTCCCTGACTTCTGATCTTCAGCATCCTACAGGAAGCTTGAGGAATGCATGGAAGAAGGGTGTGCTTATAGGCTCGGGAGCAGGAAGGGTTTCCTGTGCATGGACCATGGCAATGGCTGTTCTGGGTTACTTCTTGGAAGAATCTCCCTACTGAAAAAGGACCAAGCAAACAGAATCACAGGCAAGCTCATAAAACACTTCTATTCCCAAGGGACAGGCAGTGGCAAGATGCTGCATCTCAGGTGGCGATATGGATGGTGACAAAATTCAAAGCAGAATTGTATGGAGCCACTCATGGCATTCCCAAACACCCCAAAGTAATGCCAAAGTTTGGGGGAGAGTACATCCCTAAAGAATGAAGGTCAGCTTCCCACCAGCTCTGCAGAATGGAATTACACTAGTTACAGAAGATAAATTATGTTTATTGTGTATTCAGTTTGTGGACTGGGATTCATGCTCCCTGCTTGAGTGACAAGGGTGGAATGGCATTTCAGGAAAAAACATGCTAACAACATACAGCCACAGAAGGGCTCTAGCTTCTGATTTTCTAAATCCTTGGCCTCTAGAGAGCTCTACAGATGTGAAGATTCAGGTGTGTGTGTGTGTGTGTGTGTGTGTGTGTACCTAAACACACGGACTTGAGCATATACATGTATTATAGGTATGGTCCTAACACAAGCAATGTTAATGCACACATGCATACATATATCAGTGTTCTGATTTGAAAGTTTGTAAATGAAAAAAAAAAAAAAAAAAGAAAGTTTGTGACTCTTCAAATTCATGTTAAAATTTAATCCCCAATGTGATGGCATTAAGAAGTGGAGCCTTTTTGGCAAGTGACTAAGTCTTCAGGGCTCTGTCTCCCTAAGTGGGATTGGTGCCCTTATAAAAAGCTGGAGGGAACCTGGGCCTCGTGGCTCACGTCTGTAATTCTAGCCACGCAGGAGGCTCAATAAGGGGGATCATGGCTTGACATCAGCCTGGGTGAAATTAGTGTGAGACACTATCTGTAAAACAAACTAAAAGCAAAAGGCTGGAGGGAGGAAGATCATCCCGTTTTGCCCTTTCTGCCATGTGAAGACACAGAAAGAGTCCATTTCTATGAGAAACGGACCTTCACCAAACATGGAGTCTACAGGTACTTGACCTTGGACTGTCCAAGCCTTGGGAATTGTGAAAAACACATATTTGTTGCTGTTGTTGTTGTGAAGTCACTCAGCCTATATTTTGTTACAGCAGCGTGAGTGGACTAAGGCAATCAGCCTATGCGTACGTGTGTCTGTCAGTAACACTGACACGTGATACATGCACACGTGTATTTAGATAGACACTCAGGCCTTTACCTTATACTTATTCTGATCATTGACATCTGATGGCTAACTTGTAATTCAAACTTAAACTAAACAGAACATCTGGTTCTTGAGTTTTTGGACAGAATTGGAGAGAGCAGGGAAACCATGAGGTGGAGTCTGGGACTCACACCTAATGTCCCACCTCTTATTCCCACCTTTCAAAGTGGACCCAAGTTAGAGTAGTCTCCAAGGCAGCTTCTGAGAGGGCCCCAGGCATGGCTGGGAGTGTGCTGCTATGTATGGTCAGAGAAGGAGGTCTTAATGCCTGAGAGAGCACTTGAGCCTCTACCACTTTAGCCACACCTCCGGCCCTTTCAGTTTTAGTTTATTTCTCAGATAGGGTCTTGTGCTTTTTACCTGGGATGGCTTACAATCCTCTCATGTGTCAAAACACTTGGCCCCAAATTTTAATATATGCCAATTCCCTTGCAACCATCCCAGATCAAAATATAGATCATTTCAAACAGACACCAAATAGTCTTCTTTTTCCCTTTTCACTTACCATCAGAGGTAACCAATGTTCTAATGTTTATCACTATTAATTAGCTTCTTCTATTTTGAGACACCATACAAAATCACAATTACTATTCTTTTGAGCCTGTCTTCTGCCACTCAAATAAGGTTCTGTGAAATATGTGTTGGGTGAGCTAACAGTGTAAAATTTTTTGAACTTCAATATCACCTTCCATGACATGAATGCACCAAAAATTATTTAACCTTTATCTAGATAGTGGGGTTGTTTCCAATTTTTTCTTTTGAACTTTAGTGAATAAACTGATATGAACACCCCCACACTTGCTTTTTTTGTAGACAAGTGCACTCCTTTCTTTTGTGCCTTCTTGACAGTAGAATTACTGGCTTTGCAAGTCCCAGTGGCCCCCAATTCTGGTTAACATTTAGCACTGACTGTCTTTTTCATTGTAGCCATTTGGTGGGTGTGTTTTTTCGCCAGTCCCAGGGGAGCTGAGCACTTCTTATGTGCATGTTGGCCATTTTTTTTTTTTTTTTGGTACTGGGGTTTGGACTCAGGGCCTACACTTTGAGTCACTCCACCAGCCCCTTTTGATGATAGTTAAAAAAAATGGTTTTTTTGCATGAACTAGTTGCCCAGGCTGGCTTCTAACCTCAATCCTCCTGATTTCTGCCTCCTGAGTAGCTAGGATTATAGGCGTGAGTCACCGGCGCTCGGCTTTTCACCAATTTTTAATGAAACGCTATCCCTGATGAAGAGCTAGATTGAGAAGGTCACAGGGTCATATTCCCGATAAACCACCAAGCTTCAGCTAAGACAGGAGCTACACATACAGGTATGTGCTTCTGTCAGGGCTTGCAAGTAATGTGGGACTGGGAGTAAGGCAGGTGGGGGCTGGGGAGAAGTCCATTGGCTCCAGTACTGGCAGGCCCGGCAAGTGGGAAGAAAAACTGACTGTGATGGTGGGGTGTGTGTGTGTGTGTGTGTGTGTCCAGGGGTGGGTAAGACCAACTGCACACACAGAGACAACCTGGAGTCACAAGAACAGAAGAACCTGGGGCTGCCTTTTGCCCCTCCAACATCAACAATGCTTAGGACCTCAGGAAGGGCTGATGATCTTCACATGGGGCTGCCAGCACTCCTGATGAGGACTTGGGGGCCACTAAGGAGGAAGGCATGGTAAGGACAAGGGGATCTCAAGACAAGGAGTTGGGTGTGGTGCCCCACACGATCCTGCAGAAAACGATGGCCACCACTTGACTTCCTCCTTTCAAATCTCACCCAGCTTCTACTGTGGCCTACCTGATCTTGGAACCCTACAGAAGGGAGTTCTGAGGAAGATAGATGTAGTGTGGCTAGCTTGGCTAGGAAGAAGGTTCCCAGAGAGCCTGTCCTTGCTTGTAAGCAAGGGGAAAGGGTAAAGAAAGGGAGCTACATTTATTAAGCAACTGTTGGCTGGCTGTGCTAAACATTTACCTCATCAATAATTCACATCCTAGCAGGGAGACTTGGAAAAGAATGGGAAGAAGGGAAGACCACTTCACATCCAGGGGCCAGTTACTGTAGAGACCCTAAAGCTTGGGTCATGGATTGATGAACCTAGAGATGCTCTGGTGAGTGTGGGTTAATTTGGGGAGCAACCAGGGTACCAGAGGTGACAGAACCTGTGACTGTGAGGATGACTGGTGAGCTTCAGGTCTGTGGCTGTTTATGATTGTCAGGAATTGTTTCCTTGTTTTTGTCAGCTGATATGGATGCCATAAATGAGTGGGTTGGATGGATAACCTTTGAGATAGTCATTTATTTTTTCCTTTTCTTTTACCTTCGTGTCCTTAAGACAGTGCAGGTTCTGTGTTTTTCTGCCCAAGGGGAGCATTGCAGCAAGGGTGAAAGCAGAAGTTGCCAGCAAAACATTTTCCTTCCCATCTCTCATGACTTCAAACCTAATCCCAAAGGAGGAGGAGCAAGGTTTGTGGGTCCTGGTACATCAGGAGGCAGCAGGATCCCAGAGACAGTATATACAGATGGCCAACATCACAAAAGACCCCTGGAGGCAGGAGTTATTATTTCCAGTTACAGATGCACACTGAGGCCTACATTGTTGGGGCATTTGGGACAGGTGTCTCTCTCCTGGAGCTGCTTATTCATGGGAGATGGTCTTGAATATCTACCTAAGACTGGAGGTCTCACTTTTCCAGGTCAGAACTACCCACAATGCAAGCTTACCCTCATTTTCTCCTGTTTCTTATTTAAAAGACGTGAAGAGTAGGATGGATCATTTTGGACAGCTTAAGGTTTCATCTAAGTGATATGCATTTAGCTCCAAATAATTATGGTCTCTGGTTCACATTTACCTTGTGGTCACTTGGGACCCTCAGATTCTTTTTCTGACCAATTGCTCATATTTGCCTTTTCTATTCTTTTCTCCTTAGATGACTGACTAGTAAACTTCTTTGGACTAAGTATGGGCAGGTTACAATTGATATGAAGTAAAACTGTGATGGATTTATGGTGAAAAGGAATTTTTCTGGATTTCTACTCCTGGAAATCAATTTCATTTGGTTTCTATCCAACTTAGTGATATTTTTACCTCAATATTGTTTGCTCGTCTATCACAATGCTAGGCTCCATTCACTCTCAGGAATCCTTTCAATTCTTGAGTGTCAGGCCCTGTTGGATGACTGGGGACACAAATTCTCTAGACTAAGTGAAACAAAGTTGCTGTACTCTTAAGTTTCTTTCTATCTGGGCTCTTGGATCCAATGCTATAGATTGCCAAGGGTCAGGCTGAAGCTGACATATCATTGTGTTCAATTTTACAGAGAGCAAACATATCCCAGTACCTCTAACTCTTTGTAACTGTGTGTCTAACGGTGTGGGAGGGAACAGCTGACATGGCCAACAAAAACAGCAATGGAAAGCCCAGGGGGAGTTTCCTCCCCTTTCTAGAAATTGAAACAGAAAGAGAGCTGCCTTTCTGGTTACAAATTAGAGAAGACAAGAAAAGGAAATTTGAGACTGAGGTTCATCTGATATGGTAAAATTGAAGTTATGATTTCAAAAGTCAGCCCTCGATTTAAAGGAGTTCAGTTATACACAAGGGAAATAGGACAAATTGTTTTGTGGTTTTGGAGAAACATTTTCTTCTTCACTGTCCAGGGGGTTTAAAAGAAGGAAAAAGCCATATTTCTGTGTACCCAAATGAGACAATGAAGTGACAACAAGCCGCTTTACAGTATTTGTGTACTTAAAGTGTAGTAAGCATATGCTTATCCGGTTCAGATAATCTGTCTTAAGCATTTACCAAGTCACTGCTCATTTAAAACGTTTGTCCTAGCAGCAGATTCATAGGTCCCCCACTAGTGTACATGCTCCTCTAGTAGCTGGGGACATGGGCATCCACAGTTGGAGCAGGCAGAGGTAATCCCACATAGAGCAGACACCTCAGTTGTGGCCGCGCTGAGCTAAGCTGAGGCTGGAGCTGAAGGCTTCTGTAGGTAGGTGGCAGTGTGGTAAGCTGCTTCAGCAATCTTTCAGCAATGCTAAAGCCCGCTCTTTGTGGTCTAGGGACAAACTAGCAAGTCTTTCATAGCCTCAACTTTCTCACTTGTAAAATGGAAAAGCAATAGCTCAGTTATTGAGGATTAGATAAAACAGTATGTGAAAAATACTTAGCACATCCTTCTCAATTATGGTAGTTATTACTGACCAAATGTAACAGTAATTATTATGATAGTTGGAGTAGAATTGAAGCCTTAAGGGAAAGTAGATAAAGCCAACATTCACTAACTAAATCAGTCGGAAGTTTCAAAAACGTTCATTTCTCCGATGTTATGGAAGTATGAAAAGGCAAGTATTTTTTTTGGGGGGAAGGGAGTGTTGAAGATTGTTATCCCTTTAACTATCTGCATCACTAACCCAGATTAGTGTATTCTGCAAAGGGATTAATTTTGGCAGAGAGCAGCTCTGCAATTTTGGTGACTGCAGTAAAATTGGGTTAAAATTCCGACATGCTGTGGCAGTCGTGGGTCCGTCAGTGTCAATGCCAGTACATCTGGAGAACAAAACCACATACTGTTTGCACTTAAGTGGCAAGTTCAAGTCCTATGCTTCAGAGGAGATGTAGGTCCGTCAAGGACAAAGGGTCATAGCTTCAAGAAGAAGGATCCATCTGACCTCCCAGCCCCGAGTAATTTCCCTTAAAGAGGGTGACCAAGTGGAAAAACCCCCTAGTTTCCGGAGGCGGGGCGCTGCCCGGGTGATCAATCCGTCCTACTAAGTGTCCGTCCTGTAGCCCTACTGTGTGGCTTGGAGCTGGTGTTTGAGTTCCTCTCTCAAGGCCGCCTCTGGCCTGTGGGTGCCGCTGCCCACGGGCTCTGCGCCGGGTTTGGCGTTCTCCGTCCAGCCGGTGGTGGGCGCGCGACCAGGGAGCGGGAGCAGGGGCAGGAGCCGGCGCCCCGCTGAGCTGGGGTCCCTGGGCCCCCGCCCTCCCCGCCCGCAGCCTGCAGGGGTCGGTGCGGGGTGCACTCCGCGGGGGCTGGGCGGGGCCCTCCCTCTCCCCGCTGCGGCGCCCCCCGCCCCCGCGGCCTGGCTGCGCGCCGGGTCCCCGCCGCAGAGTGGGGAGGAGGAGGGAGGAGAGAGTGGAGGAGTTGGAGACAGACACAGCCTCGGCGCGCACAGTTACGGCTGGAGACAGACGGCGGTGGCGGCGGGAGGCGGGACATCTCCCCCGGAGACGGGAGTCGGGACACCTCCCCAAGGCGCCCTGCACCCACTCCCCCTCGTCCCCCTGCCCCGAGGCTGCACCCTGGCCCGGCGGGACAGGCTGGGGAGTGCGGCTGGCCCTGCCCGCCCCGCGCGCCGCCGCCGCGGCCGGCCGGGGATCCCCGGCGAGCCGGGGAGGAGCCGCCGCCGCCGCCGCCGCCAGACAGGCTGCGAGTCCCTGGGAAAGTGAAAGGGGGGCGGGGAGCGCGGGGGAGGCCCGGGTGTAAGGTCCCCGGCTCTTAAAGAGGCCGGGCGCGCCACGCCGCGCTCCCCGCCGGCCCGCTGCGCGCCCCCCGCCGCGGCGGCGGCCCCGCACCTCGCGCCCTTCCCCCGTAACCGGCACGGCTGGTGGCCCGGGAGAGCCGCACTGTAGCCGGTCCCCCGCCTCCGCTCCTGGGGCGGCCGCAGGTGAGTGCCGAACCGAGGTGGCTGCCGTGGTCGCACTGGGCTGGCCCAAGTTCACCTCTGCGCTTGGGTGGGAGGACAGTGGCTAAGGGGGCCGGGACTAGGCGCTCCGGGAAAGGGACGTCCACAAGCCTGCGCTGTAGACGGGGGGGGGGGGGAGGGAGCGACTCCCCCGAAGACCAGTGCGCCAGGTTGGTGAGGCTGTGTCACGGGTGGGCACGGCGGGCGTCGGGACGCATGCCCCTCTTCGGGACTGCTTGGCTAGAAGAACCTTGTCGACCCCTACCCGGTTTTCTCGCGTGTCCCGCGGTTGCAGGATTTAATTCTGCCCGGCGGGGAGGGCAGGATGGGCGCAGGGGTGGCTGTCCAAAGTGTCTGGACTCCCTTAGGCCTCTCAGCGAGCTACTGCAGGCAGGGGGACTGGAGGTCAGCAGGAAGCGGGAAGATTGTGCCGGACCTTGCCAGGGAGTTTGCGGGGAGAAAGGGGGCGGGGGCGGGAGAGGGCCGGACCCTCCGCCCCACATCCTGCACTCTGCACTCCGGCTCCCCGGCTCCCTAAATCCCTTGGACCCGCCTCACCCGGCGTCTCCCCTGGTCCCCCCGCGCGCATTGACGTCGGTCCCGGGTGCCCGGAGCTCCTGGCATTGGCTGGGAAGTCGATTGTCTCAGACGGCTGCTGTTACACTTAGACTAGGTCTCTGAGCCCCGGAGGAAGCAGGCGTGTGTTGAATTTCTCGTTGACCCTCACCATGGAATAAACAGGAAGCGAACAAGCATCCAGCCGGGCTCTGCACTTGCCTTTGTTGTGGGCTCTGAGAAAGCTTCCCCCCCACATCCCCCCCCCCCGACCCCTGCCCGGTGTGCCATCCCAGGGGGCTGGGGGCGCGCCCTGTGAGTACGCTGGTGAGACACAGTGGGTTCTGATAGGGTTAATTTGCTATGGTGGCGGAGAGGGCACTGGCTTGTTTTTAAACTTTTTTTTTTTTTAATTGGAAGAGGAAGAGGCTTCCCGATGAGGAAGAGGCTTTCAGAACCACAGGGGCAAATGGTGGGTGGGCGGCACCTAGAGAAGGTGCATCCAGTGCCTAGGACCCTAGGTTACCTGGCGAGGCATCGCCTTGGCCAGTCCGGAAAGTGAAAAACTCCTTACAAGTGGGGCTTCCTAGCTTCTACCCAGGCTTAGGAGTGATTGCTGTGTCAGTGGCCACATACAAACTAGTGCAAGTTTTTGCTTCCCCCAAAGAATCTTTTAATAAGCTAGAATTAGGTAATTTTGCCTTGCCCTCCCTCTCTCCCTCCCTCCCTTCCTTCGTTCCTTCCCATTTGCCTTTGTAAGTTCCGCTGGTCCCCCCATGCGTGGGGGTACATTGTGGCATCCACAAAAGTCCTTACAATATAACAAATATATCATACTTGAATTTATCCCCTCCATCATTCTCCTTTTGCCTTGCTTTTCCTCCTTGTCTACTTCTGTCTCATTTTCCCTTATTTCTAATTATTTTGGCATCTTCCCATCCCTAGACTCCTCACGCTGCTTTCTCAATGTTAATTACGATTGTGATGAATACTTATAGGCGACCTACTATGTGCTAGGCATTGTGGGATGTGAGCTGAGATGTTAATCTCTCCAGCTACACTTAGTAAGTCATTTGCAGTACAGGTGGAGAGCAAAATAGGGTGTTGAAGCTGGGGTATAGCTCACTGTTGGAGTGCTTGCCTAGCACAGCAGAAGCTTTGGGTTCGGATCTCAGCACTGTGCATATGTGCACAAAGCAGGGTTCTGTGTTGGCATGGATGTTATTGTCTTCTCCCAGGGTTACTGCTGGGAAGCTCCCCTTAGAAAGGCCTTTTCCATTGGTTTGACTAGCCAACAACACTATCCTTCTTTCTGTAGCTCACCTGGAGATTCAGGACTATGCCTTGAATTGCAGGGAAGGTTCTGTGAAGTCTGCATGGAGAAATTACCTGCTCATCAAGCCAAGCCCGCGTTTTGTATAGGGCCAGTTAGTCTTCTTCTAGGACTTGAATTTGAGTTTACTGTGTCATCAGTAAATCTGCCTTTATACTCCATACAGTTCTCTTGGAATATAGTCTTTGTGTTCCATAAAGGATCACAGTGTCAAATTTGAGCCATTGCCTGGACAATGAGTAGATCTGAATATTATCTGAACACATTTACAGAATTACAATATTTGGTTTCTGTCATCCCCATGAATGCTGTTTGATGGGTCCTGCAAAGCAGTGCTTTTTAAAACATGGGAGGTAAATTCCTTGTGATCTTTGAAAGCTTAATTCTTTTAAGATCTTCACTTTGCAATTGACATTGAGCATACTGTTAGGAATTAGAGCCAGGACGGTAAATGCCAGTAAGGGATTTACTGTAATGGAATTGTAGCTACCTTTCTCCCTTGTTTTAAAAGATCTCTCTAAATTCTGTTGTTACCCTTGGAAGAATTTGGCATCTTTGGCCATGGCTGTAGTTCATGTAGGTTTGTATTTACATTGGAGAAGACTCTTGCCAGTAGGTTTTTAGGGCTGTCTCTTGAATCCTCTTAGGGGCTTGGTTTGCATGATCACAATCCTGTAGTGGAACCCAGCCAGTGCCAGCTGCTTATTAAGGGATTTTGTGCCAATTTGTTGGCACATCATTTGAGATTCAACAGCCCTTTTCTCCCCCTCCCCCACTAGAATATATACATACATAGACAAATATTTATTTTCCCCCAACTGCTGACAGTTCTAAGAATAGTTTTCCTGCCTGGCGTTCTGAGAGCAAGGACCTGTCTGCAGAGGTGTTTACAGTTTGGGCCTGTGCTGTAGTCTTGACTGACTTAGCCTCGCAGAGCTGCCTTGCAGCTCATGGGACACTGTCTGTTTTTTATCTGGGTTGCAGGAGGGCTTAGTTTCCAACCTGACAGGGAACTATAGAGAGGGGAGCGTGACTTTTGCACCCTGTGGTTATTCTCTAGCTGCCTGGCAGGTAGAGACCCCTAAGCTACACCC
Source organism: Castor canadensis (assembly GCF_047511655.1). Lineage (NCBI taxonomy): Eukaryota > Metazoa > Chordata > Mammalia > Rodentia > Castoridae > Castor > Castor canadensis. Next base: position 66,315,167 of record NC_133389.1, read on the forward strand.
CTGTGCATTTACCACACCTAAAGTCACCTTGTGGCAGTGCACAGGGGGATCGTTCTGTCTGTCATGTAAAGCCAGAGCCACTTCAGGCTGTGGATAGGAATACTTGTGATACAAACTGGTCCTATCTTTCTGGGAGCCCTTGTTTTGTTTCCTCTTGTCTTTCTTCTGAACCTCGGCTTATGGAGTCTTTATGATGTGTGTGACCTTTGCGATGGGAGTTAACAGAGAAAAGAAAACAAAAAACAGTAACTGTGAAAGCAGAGCATTCGCTTTTAACCTGAAAGAACTTTTAGCGTTATTTAATGTAATTCACGCAGGCACATGGATATTAAATGTTAATGGTGGCAGATTTGCTGTATAGTCCTAAATTCCTCTTTCTGTTCTTTGCTTTCTTCCTCTTTCTCTCCCTCCTTCCCTCCTGTCCTCAGCTCCTTTTGTAGGACTGTAAAAACTCTCCTGGAAGCCATTATTCTCCAATGTCAAAGTGACTTTTTGCCAACATGGGCTATGTTAGTGACCTATATTATGAGTGTGTGTGGAAGGTGAATCTTAAGTTTTAAAATCGGGGTGTAAAGGTTCTGCCTACTATTTGAAAATGTAACCATAAAACCTTCAGTTCTGGGGGAGATTGTGTGTGTTGCATTGTTTGCTTCTGTGTTAGGCAACTAATGTAAACAGGCAAGCACCTGTACTGCTAATTGCTGTAGAAATAGGGGGTTCAAATTTTCAATTAATATCACTTTTTCCTCTCTTACAGGAAGGCTTGAAAATAGTGCTCCGTGTTGTCACATATCCATGTGATTTAAATATGGATTGCTTTTCTTTGAATTCCCACTAAAAAACGGTACTTTGGCCTTTTAAGCTGTTTTTGTGAGGACTTTTCTTCCCACTAGGCTTGTTTTCCAGCTCGGTCTTGGAAATTACGAAGAACATAGCTATAATTTCTGCCTTGATTGGCGGCTGAGAGCTTTCTCAGACAAAAATAAGGCTGTACTGTGCCAAATGGTTGACTTTTCTAGAATAAAAACTCTAACGGGTATGCAAAAAGTCCTCTGGTTAATATATTGGCATTCCCAGAACCCACTAAAACTCCGGCAGCCTGCCAGACTCCACTTAATGAGGATGCAGAATGTCTGGCCCAAATCCCCATGAGCAGAAGGGGGTGGGGGCTGGATGTCCACACCCTTTATTAATTTTTAATGACTGTACTTTTGTTTTGCAGATTTTGCTCCAATACCCTAGTACCCTCACATCTGACTCCCACCTCACCACCACCCCCAATCCCTTTATTTACTCATTTGCTTGTTGAGATGGTCAAGGTTAAGAATCCTGCTAAGGGGTCATTTCTGTTTGCATGGGTTCTTTTGTTGGTTTTCTTTTCTTCCTTTTTTTTTTCTTTTGGAAAAAGGAAGAAAAGGAACAGAAAAGATGACAACTTTTTTTTTTTAATGATGCTTTATTGTGTGCTGGAAAAAGAGAAGCATTTACGAAAGTTTAAGTTTGTCAGACAGTTTATATGACAGTGCAAGTTGGTGCTTGCCAAGCTCCAGACAGATTGTTAATGTTATATGACAGGGATAAATAAATTACTGCTGTCTGCAACACGCTTGTGCTGCGAACGTCCTATGCAGCCCTGCTGGCTGGGCGCTGCTTACGGGGCCTGCTGGATGTGCAGCTGCGTGGAAGGCCTCTGTCTGCTGCCTAGAATGCTGGGACTTAGTTCGGAAATGAAAAGGGTGTGTCTCCTGCTTTTATTTTTGGCTGTGCTGCAGGGCAGCAGAATCCACATAACAAATCTGTGTCCTTTTTTTTTCCCCCTGGGCTGCCCTGGGCCCCCACCCCGGTCCTCTGGTCCACACCCACATTCTTTCTCTGCACCAGGGGGTAAGGTACCCAGTCTACTTCCCAGGAATCCTAAACTTTGTTCTTAGCTCTCAGAGCCTAACGTAGTGCTCTGCTAAGTTCCAAGCTGTTTACAGTTGTGTTCTTTCTGCAGGTGCAGACACTGAGAACAAATTGTCTGCACTATACAAGTGTGTGCTATCTGGTGAGGGGGCTGGGTGGCACTCCTTGGGCATAATGTATTTTCATCGTGGGCAATTTAGAGACTCAGCTGGCAGAGTGACAGGTGTAATGAACTTAATGGTCTTGCTCTAGTTGTTAGTGGACATACTGCTCATATTACAAAGCCACCTCATATGTGGGTCCCTGCCAAATGATTTGCTCTTCTTTTTGCAGATAGGACTCTGGGCTTAGCCTGTTGAAATGACACTAGGCCAAGCATTGGGTGGGTGTGGGTAAAATGTGTGCCTTTATCCGCCCTGTTCCTAAAGAGCCCCAGAGTTTCTCTTCAGAGTAACCGAAGAGAAAAGTCCCTGTCCCATCTATCCTGCCTGGCCTTTCCTCCATATCGAGTGTGGAGAGGACCTTCTAGGTGTGTGTGCACTTCCTGCCCCTGGGTTTGTAGAATGCAGGCTTCCTGGCCAGCCTGCCAGTTCCTGTGTTCTGGCTGGCCACTATTCTCCAGAAATGGGCTGGGCCTGCAGCTGCTAGTATAGGCACAGCCAGGCATTGTTCCCATTGTCTGTGTCCCTGGCTGGCAACCTGTACACAGAGTTGGACAGGAATTTCCATAGTAAAATCCCACTGTTCTGTCTGAAGGCAGGAGCTGGAGAACCAGCAGGCTGATTTCTGAAGGGTCCTTGACCTCCAGCCAGACTGCTTGGACCAAGGGCACTTAGATCATGGTGATAGCAGCTCCAGACACTTATGGGGCATTTGCTCTGGGCCAGCCTCTGTTCTTAGTGCTGCACTTGTATTAGCTAATTTAATCCTCACTGCAGCTCAATAATTGACACAGCTGCCATCCCTGTGGTACAGACATGGGTCAGAGAGTTGTTGAAAGTCATACAACTGGTAAATAAAGTGTGGAGTCCTGACCTGCTCAGGCTGTCTGGCTTTCACACTGGAGCTATACAAGGCAGGGTCCAAATCACACATTCTTCATTAGGGATCTCTCACCAGCAAGGTGAACGCAGATGGTGACAGTTCTCTCCCTGTCCCTATGTAGGTCCCAGTAGGACTCTAGCCAGCTTGTAAGCTCTGGGCTCCTTCCTGTCTCACTCCCCTGTGGCCCCATTTTTTATTCTTCCTCTTCCTTCCCTGTTCTGACTTCTGCTCTGCTCTCTGCTTGTGTTGCCTGTAGCGAGAGTCTCGGTTTGGAGAGCTGGACTTTTTGACAGCTTTGTCTCTGTCCACGTTGTACCTCAAGTTCCTTGAGAGAAAGGTGAGGCAAAAATTAGCAGGAGTGTTGCTGCCTACGGGTCTGCAGAGTCATTCAAAATCAGTTCTGTCCACCTTCCCACAGTGTCTCTGGGTGGGCCTGGTGGAGCGTGACTGCCCATTTTCTATGCATGAAACTGAGACCTTGGAGGGCTGAGAGGAGGCTGTAAAGTCCCCTCTTTGGTGGTCCATTCACAAAAAGATTGAGCTCATCTCAGGGGTAGAGCACTATGGTTTCCCTTGATTCACATTTGAAAAAACATGAAAAAATGATCACGTCTTGTGAACAAGCATAGCATCCATGTTGGTTGATTAGGGAACCTAAAATGAGTTCCCAAGAGCCTGACAGAGTAGAACTTATGCTCCTTGCCAACCTTCCTATGGCCACAGAGCAGCAAAAGAGATCAGCCCAGCTCCTGAGCTCGGCCCCAGCAGGGACTTCCTCAGGTCTGCCAGCTGGGGTGCTGTGGTCTCCTCTGCCAGTACCAGTCATGGTGCCGCGCTCATTCTGGGCGCTTTGGAACCTTTGTGGTGTTGATCCACATGCTAGCCTGATGGAACTGGCAAGTTCAGGGTGAGGAAATGAGGCTTCCCAGGGACTGTCCTGGTCTGGGCCCCGTCCTCCTTGTCTCCACAGCACAGTTAGTACCTAGGACTTGGGCCAAATGGAGTAGCTGCTCCAGTCAGCAACTGTGGGAGAAATAAAGGTTTCTTTTAGTTTATACACTTACTGAAGATAATTAGAAGATATAGAAAGAAATAAAATAAAAATGACGAAATTACCTACAGTTCCACTATCTACAGTTGATCACTGTAAACAGGTTGGTAAATTCTTTCAGGAAATACATAGAATTTTATTGACTAACTAGAAAATCATGTGTAGAATTTATATACCCCTTTTATTTTAAACTTAATATTGTATCATGAGCATTTCTCGTGTGATTTAACTATTGTCCTTAAATACTTATTTTGATGACTGTATAATATTGTGCTCTATGGTTATATCATTTTTTTAAATAAAATTATTTTTTATGGAGTGGGATTTGAACTCAAGGCCTTGCCATTGCTAGGCAGGCGCTCTATCCCTTGAGCTACTCTGCCAGCATATTGTTATTTTTTAAAAGCTGTCTTAGGACGTTGAGACTGATACTAGTGTATTATAAATAATATGTTGAACTTTTTTTTTTATTGCATCCTTTGGGTAGATTTCTAAAAGGGAAGTTGGTGGTTATGAGAACTTGCAAGGGCTCCCCAAAAGTGTTGCCAGTTGATTTTCAGAATGGATGAAAGGGTGGGGCAGTTCATACTCCCACAGACAGGAGACGGCCGTGTCCTTGTCAGTGCAAATATTATGGGAAAGTCTGGAAATTAGCCAGCAAAATGGTATGATGTTTAAATTTTCCTTCCCATCCTTTTATTATAAAAATTATTTCATTATGTAATTTGGATTGTAGGTGTCCTTTTTTTTTTTTCTTTTGCTAGAATTTTGTCATGGGCAAATGGCATGATGTTAATGGATGATCCCACTGGGGGTTTAGTTCCTTTCTGTTTTATTTTTTTTTGAGGTACTGGGGTTTGAACTCAGGGCCTCATGCTTGCTAGGCAGGCACTCTACCATTTGAGCCATTCTACCAGCCTCCTTCATGCTGTTTTCAATTTGACTTTAATTCTACTCAGGTAGGATAAAGGTGTTTAATTGTCTAATCATATGTATTTACTAACATATATGTATATTTGCATTAACAGTGACAGGATTCTATGGCCACAGACTGCTCTTGGCCTTTCCTTAACTGATGCCCTCCGTCTGTGGGGTGGGGAGAGGGCACTTAGAGTCACAATGGAGAAATGAGGGCCAGGAGAGTGGGTTGATTCAACACCTGGTGGCTGGTATAGCCATTTGATACCTTATGCAGTCATGTCATTTTGAATGGAAACTTTTTGAGATCAGTAGACCTAGTGTGTTTGGTGGTCTTGTCCCCAAGGACGCAGACGTAAAATGTATGCGATTGTGTTACTTGATGGTTGATGCTCTGCACTGTGAGCTTCCCTGCTCTGTACTGAAGCACTTCACAAGCCTCACTGCACATGTGCTCAAGACCTCAGGCTTTCCAGAGTGGTATGCCACTGCTAACAGTGCCTGACCTGCCCAAGCTGGTTGCTCCCAAAGCGTGAGAGGAGGGAAATCATTTTCGTAGGCTGTGGTTAACTAATTGAAGGCAGTCTTTTCACTGAAAGGTTGGAAATGCTGGATTGACTTTTCATGCTGGTTGGAGGGAGCAGGAATACTCAGTAGTGTGGTTATATTCATAGACACCTGTGTTCTTGTGTGTGTGTGGGCTTCTGCACTGTGCGGGGTGCTCCCCTGTGCTGTGGGTGTGTGCTGGAGGCACATCTTAGTGTGGCATTGCTTGGTGGACAGGGTCATGGGGCTGCGTGGGCACAGTTCTCTGTTCTGTGTGAAGCTTTCACAGAGGTGCTCAGGTGAGGGAGTGAGTTCGGGCTTGACTGATGTGGTGGCAGTCCAGCTGCGGTGACTGTCTGGTCATGGAGGCACTCTGTCCCATCTCCCTGGGCTTTGGGCTACCAGGCTAGGTTCTTCCCAGCTCTGCCTGGCCCCTCGTCAGTGCCATGCCTTGTGCCAAGCACACACCTGCTGTCACCTGTGCTAGGAGTGTGGCTGGCCCCCACACCTTTGAGATGTAGTGTGCTAAGGATCACTAATGAGGTGATGTCATGCCAGTGATCTGGTGTGTCTGTTGTTGGCTGAGCCGGGGGCTCCAGTCCTCTGTTGATTTGCCCCTGCTGTTCACCTGATGCTGCAGTGACAGATTGCCCCGAGTGCTCTCTGCGAGGGACAGAGGACTTTCGCACATGCTATGTGCAGGATCTCTGGGTGCAGGTGACATTGACAGCTGCCTTGGTTGAACGTTGGTTTTTCTGCTGCTTTGGCATTAAGATAAGCATTGTACCCTTATAACACTTAGCTTTCATCCTACTGGTATTTAAATATGAGATTCAACATTTTTTTACTTCTACACTAGTGATCTAAAATTTTTTCATCTGAAGAAGACTGAACAAATAATGAGCAAATATCGTATACACACAATCACGACTAGCTGTGCACAGTACGTGGTGTCCTGGAGAACTGTGGCATCTGTTTTCTGATAAAGTAGAATGTTCAGTGGAGGTAGGGCTGTTCCATGGTGCTCTCACTGCTCTGCTCTTGAATGGGCATCCTTACCTTTGACTGATGTAATGTAGGTTATATGTTGGATTTTTATTTATGTTTTTTTTGTGGTACTAGGGTTTGAACTCAAGGCCTACACCTTGAGCCACTCCACCAGTCCTTTTTTGTGATGGGCTTTTTTGAGATAGGGTCTCACAAACTATTTGCCCTGGCTGGCTTTGAACCGTGATCCTCCTTATCTCTGCCTCCTGAGTAGCTAAGATTACAGGCGTGAGCCACCAGTGCCTGGCTATTTGTTGGATTTTTAAGATCTAGCACACTCATGGGCCTACGGAAGGGGCTCCTGTTCTGTCGTCTGTGTGGAGAGGCTGTCCTCACTGGACCTGCTGAGAAAGCAACCTTGGAGCTGAACTGTGAGCCTGAGCGTAGCCGTTGTGGGGTAACCTGCTGTCTGCAGTGTGTCTGGAAGGATACCCTGGGAAGCTTACCATTGGGTATTGTTTTGATCTGCTTTTCCTAGGCATCTCTCCAGGTCTGCTGCTCTGACATGCCTCTCAAAGGCTGAGTGACCTTGGGGAGGTCCTGTCCCTAGCTGTCTGTGCCTCAGTTTGCTGTTTTCCAGAATAAATTCTTGCCCATCTCTTAGGTTTTGGTAGGATTATATAAGATAATGTGTATACAAACCATGATGAGCACTCAATAAAAGGAAACTATTAAGGCAGATATTAAGGGTTTGTGATGTTACTTGCCCAGCACTGGCGGTGTGGTCAGAGACCCAGTTCCTGCCCTTTGGGGGCTGAGAGAGTAAGAAGATATTATATGGCACAGGAAGCAGCTAACAAATAAAATCAGTTTTATGAGCTTATTAAGAGCAAGTTTATAATCAATTCTTGGATTAAGCAGTTGTTTCAGAAATGCGTTACATAGAGGAGAGTGAGGCCATTGGTAAGGAGAGGGTGGTGAGCTTTGATACCTCCTCAGTTCCTCCATTCCTTCTCCTTTCCTCCTTTCCTCTTCTGGAACTTGTGTGATGTCCAGGCACTAGGGGTCCATAGATCAGAAGACACAGCTCCCTTCCAGACTGATGGAAGTCAGATGTGCATATGCTGGGGTGACAGGGAGATCTCCACCTACTTTGGTTAATCAAAGGTGACTTCAGGAGGAGGTCAAATACTGTGCTCTGTGTGTTAGTGTGCTTCCCACCCAGTTCACACACTGCAGCTTAATCCCGGATGTGATAGCATTATTAGGACCTTAGGTCAACAGGGGAACATGTTAAGACCAAGAAACTGCACAAGCAGGTGTGTGGGGTGAGGAGGGAGTCTGCTTATGTCATAGACACATTTGGTGCGTAGAGCTCTTGAAATGTAAAACTTTAAGCTATTTCTACAAGGTTTTTTTGGTGCTGGAGATCAAAACCAGGGTCTCAACACAGGTGGGCATTCTGGCACTGAGCTGTACTTCCAGCTTCTGTTTCTGAAGCTTTTATGCACTGTCAACTCAAAATCCATGTGCCATATTTAGGTGTTTTGCCACCTCGACTCTCAGAGGCTCTTTCCCCAAGCTTTGTGCTACGTAGCACAAGGACAAATTCACACAGCATTGTTTAGAGGCATTTTAAGTAATGTGACATGCTGAGAGGACTGTTGACCCAGAGAAATAGTCATTGAGATATTATTTGCTCATGCTCAGAGCAGGGGCTCTGTTTTAGGGTTTGTATAAGTTTATAAGAATGGGGCATTTGAGCCAGGTGTGGTCATGTCTATAATCCTAGCTACTTGGGAGGCAGAAAGTAGGAGGATTGCAGTTTGAGGCCAAGCTGGGCAAAAAAAGCTATTGAGACCCTATCTCAACAAACAAGTTGGGTGTGGTGGTCGTATAATCCCAGGTACGTGGGAGGCATAGGTAGGAGGATCATGGTCCCAGGCTGGCCTTGGACAAAAAGTGAGACCTTTCCTGAAAAATAACTAAAGATAAAAAGGGTTGGAGGTGTGGTTCAAGTGCTAGAGTGACAGTCTGTGGAGTGCAAGGTCCTGAATTCAAGCTCCAGTACTAAAAAAAAAAAAAAGTTAGAAAAGAGAAAAAGAATGGAACATTTGAATTTGGTTAAGTTCATTATGAGTTGTTATTACCGAGGACAGAAACAGTGAAGGTTTCTAAACTTACTTCATGGAATATGGATCACGGACCGGATCGGCGGGTACTCGTGCTGGCGGCAGAGTGCGAGGGCTGGGTGCTGGAGGAGGCCATCCTGGGGGAGGTGGCTGGGCATGAGCGTCTGCACAGGTTTTGAGAGGGAGTGGCGTGCCTCCAGCGAAGTGGAGACAGGATGAGTGTCACTGCAAGAGAATGGAAAAGGCTGGGGCACGTGTTTGGTGGGCATCAGCCCTGGCCAGTGCTGGTCCTTAAGGTCACTGCAGTTCTTGTTGCGTTGTGGTGATGCGCTCAGGTAGTGCAGGACTGGTTCTGGTGTTTAGCCCAGGCATTCTTCCCATCTTTACTGAAACCACATCAAGCCCAGAGTGGTGAGGAAAGGTAAGCTTGTTGGAACACCTCCTGTGTTAGTCATATTTCTGTTACTATAGCACACGTGTGAGATAGCCAACTTAAATAGAGAGAAAGGGTTCATGTTGACTCATGGTTTTGCAAGTTCTGGTTCATGATCAGTTGGCCCCTTTGGTTTTGGGCCTGTGTCGAGACAAAGCAAAGCAGTGGATAAAGGAAAAGGCTGGGGTCCCACTATTCTCCTCGAGGTCATGTGACCTAGAGACCTCTCACTAGGCCCCCATCTCCTAAAGGCTCCACCATCCTGAGGACCAAGCCTTTGAGGGACATTCAGGATACAAATTACAATACCTTAGATCTATTTGCATATTTAATTGTGTACACCGGGGGCTTTGTCTTGATTACTGCTCTCCAAAAATCGATATTTTTTCACGTTTTGCAAAACGATTGAGTCTCTTACTCTATGTAGTTCACACCAGGAAGTCACATCGATCACTTTCATGGGGGAATAACAAAGCCTTCTGTGCAAAACATTTGTAACTTTGTGAAGCTTTTTACAGACAACATCCAACTTCATGTTCCAGTGGCTTTAAGGAACAAATAATTCTAGAAGTATAATTAATGGATTTGTTCCTTCTTCTCTAATGTAGCTGTTAGTTGAAGGTGGAGTTCAGTTTGGAGTTTTTATTTTAATGTGAAAAACCAAATTGGCAAGCAATGTTCACGGCTCTCTGAGCCACACAGCAGCATGTTTTCTGAAAGCCACTGGATTCAAGGAGTTGTAGCTTGGTGTGGCTGCGCAGGTACCCAGTTGATGCAGTTTTGAGAGGCAAAGGTTAAAGTACTAGAAACTGAATTTGAAAGTATAAAAGTATAAATAGGGAAATCAAAATGAGATGAATGGGACCAAACTGTGGAGTCTTTTCCCAGGGGATTGTGGAGAACAGAGACCTCAGCACAACAAGTGTGAGCTGCAGGCTGTGCACAGAGCCTCCTCTCATCTCCTCTCTGTCTTAAAGGAATATTTGCTGGGGGAACTGGGAAGTCTTCAGAGACCTTAGAAAAATGCTGTGGGTTCTGACCAATGTGGAGATTCAGCCTGTGGCTGCCAGTGACATGGAAGCTGTAGTACAGCCCCTTCTTGTGTCTTCATCAAGCCCACTCCTGACCTCCATCCACAGCCTGCTCTCCTTTTTTCCCAACGTGGTTTGGCTTCTGTCGTGGTACAGTTTGTTCAGCTGTGGAGGCAAGTTGACTTCAGTTCTGTTTCTTCCCCTTTAGCAAAATTGTTACTGGGTCCCTTGCTGCTCCTTTGGTGTGGCCAGGCCCCTGGTCCAGCACTGCCTCTGCCCGCTGGATGCTGTTTCCTTTCAGTGTACTGCTGTATCCTTTTTCCTGCTCTGCTATTTACTCTTGTGTGTGATTCTGTCTCTTCTGTTTTGGTTGCCAAGTATTCTGATCCCCTTCTTGTTTTCCAAATGGAAGCCATTCGCACTGCTGTTCACACTTGCTTCGCAGTTTTCTGCTCTCTCTCCTCCACAGCCCTAGGAAGCTGCACACGTGGAGGCTGTGCATGCTGGCTGCTGCAGAGCCCAGGGACAAGAGCTGGGAGGCTTACAGCTGACCTGGGACTGTATCTGAAGTATCCAAAGCTGGTGATAAAGAGACAGAAGGTCGGCCAGCTCTGGGTTGGCTTTCCCTGGGTTGGTCCTCCTGGTTTCCCAAGGGCATAGGAGTGACGGGTGTTCTCACTAACAAACAGTGCTTGGGGTCAACCCTCAATAGTTTAGGTGGCAGATAAATAGCTTCTCGATCTCCTGTCATAATTAGGTTGTTTGATCAGTGCATACTGAAGAACTCCAGCAGAGGGTCTGCTTATGGTCATGCATGGCAAGTTAGGTGTGGAGTAAGGCGTCTGCCCTTAAGGAAACTGCAGATGAGATGTGCTCTTTGCATTTGCTTGGAAACTGGGGCCAGGCTGCCAAGAAAGCCAACTTGTCTTCTATACCATTCGAATATCTTCTCTGCTAGTGGATGCTGTAGTGGTAGCTGCGATCTGGTAAGCTCGCGTCTTGTTTACTGTTGGTAGAATATGGCAAAACATCAAGGGTGCTTCTGGCTTTGCTCTTGGAGTTGACAGAGAGGGATGCCTCCCAGAGCCCAGGAAGGAATACAAGAGTTGCTTTGGAAAGCTGGCTGAAGAACTGAGCAGCCTCTTCACTGACGTATACTCTGTTCTGCTCATTGTTTCTGGTGTTGTCTTTGGACAACATTTTCTAGGCAGAGCTATCTTTGGGTATTTTTTCTCCTACCTCTGTGATGTGGTTGGCCAAATGAAACCTGTCAATGAGGTAAGGCTAGTCCCAGAGCCCGGAGGAAAAACAAGGTCTCTCCCTTCACTGTCTAAAGATAGACTCTAAACTGAGAACCTTATGTCCATAGTTCCAGAGCGTGGAGGCAGCTATTGAAATTGGTTATTTATTTTTCCTGATCTCCACATTTCATACACCTGGCTGCCTACTGGGCATGGTCACTTACAGGCATCTTCAAGCAGTATGTATAAAAATGAACCCTGGGCTGGAGGTGTAGGTCAGTGGTAGAGCATTTGCCCAGCATGAACAAGGCCCTGGGTTCCATTCCCAGCACAGCAAGAAAAAACAAGGTGAAAAAGTACTCTTACCCCTTAACTCCAAACCATCTTGATGTCCGCCTTGACCTCCCACCTGTCCATCGTCATCTCTTGATTCCCCATCTGTCCTCTACCGTCTCTTTGGTCCTCTCTCTACTGCCCTTCACCCTCTCACTGTCCCTTTCAGTACTCAGCATTCCTATCTGCCCAGCAACTCAGCCCTCACATTTGGTCCATCCTTTAATCCTATTCCCCCTCATTCCCCCCCCACCCCGCCATAGCCCATTGCTTTGCCCACAAGTTCATTCCAAATCCTATCACTTTTTGTGGTACCCCTACTAGTGCTCAGTGTGTCTTTCTCCCTGGGGTTCTTTAGTGTCCCCTGACCAGTCACTCTCCTTCCTCTGAGTGACTGTGGGTCTCCTGACCCCATGGATAGTGTGCTGCCCTGTGCCCCTCAGGCCTGAGGTTTGACAGTCTCCCTTTGAGGTTCCTCCCCCAATCACCTCCTGCCCCATGGGACCTGTGTGGGTTTCCTGCCAGAAACCTTCCCCTGGTGCCATACATCTGTCCTCTGGCTTCATTAAGTATCTTGATCAGGTGTCCTCCTGGGGAAATCTTGGCCCATAACTGCACCATCTTCCTCTATCTGTGGTGTCCTAGTAGAAGGTATTGGTAGTTATCCCCTCCTAGAAGGTAAGGTACTACGGATAGATATGTCACTCTCTTGTCCACTCCTGCCCAGCAGCCCGGGACTGTTAGTTTCATGAAGAAATGAATTTGGGAGCTGGAGCTGCCATGCTTGGCAGGAGGATGGGGCAGGTGCAGACTCTGGGGGTAGGCAAGGCTCTGGGTGCTCAGGGCTCTTCCCTCTGCTGACAACTGGGTGGCTGCCAGGAAGGGGTGCAGGGCTGTCTCATCTGAGCTGCCAGTGGGTCAAGTCAGGCCTCCGTGCAAATTGCAAGTCTTGCCAGAAGGCTAAAGTACAGCTAAGAGGTGAGAGGGATGAGCTTGGAGAGGCTGGCCTTTCTCAGTGTCCATCAGTGCTGCTACATCTTCTCTCCACGGTTGGGTTACCTCCCTACATTAAATTCATGTTTTTAAAAAATTTTTTTAATTTTTTATGGCGTACTGGGGCTTGAACTCTGGGCTTGTGCAGGTACTCTACCTATGGGTCACATTCACAGCCCCTTACATTTAATTTTTTTGTGTGTGTGGTGCTGGGGATTGAACCCAGGGCCTCATGCATGTTAACCAAGTGTTCCACCACTGAGCAACATCCTCTGTCCCTACATTAAGTTCTTGTTTTACTCTTTTCCCCACAAGACTGACTACTTTCTAGAAGTCAGGAGAAGCAAGTTGTTTTCCAGATTGATTCTTGCCCTGTCCCTTTTCCTCCCTCAAATTTAATTCTCTGGTGCATAAATCATGGCTGAATTAGATACTATTTACAGGTTGAAACAAATCATCAGGCTGTAAAAGATCATCAGGTTCATTAATTTTCTTGAAATCACCAGATGCAGACATTTTCATGTCTCTAATACAAGCTTGGTTCTCCTTAGCTGTTTTCCTCTATTCCTGAGATCAGGAAAAGTTCAAAGTAGAGAAAATTATGGTCTGCAAATCTCGTTCCCGTCTTTTCAAAGTAGACTCAGTGTTCGGTAGTTACCTGAAAGTCTGAGCCATCTTCCAGACATCTGACTGTGCTTTTATTCTGTTGTTCCAGGCAACTTCTTGGGTTTAGGTTTTGTTGCCTTGGATTTTAAATCCACAAGGACTGTGAAAATCAACTACCTAGTGGAACAAGGTGGGGGGGAGTCTGAAAAAGGCCAATTCCAAATAGCAATTTATTTCCATTGATGGTTTTCACACCAGTAGCCACACTTGGCTGTGAGGAGATTGGTCTCCTATTCAGAGGACCTGGGGCTGGGGAAGGTGCTAGTCATTCCGAGCTGCTAGGAATCTCTGGTTTGAATGACACATGGCACGTGAACCTCCTCCTGGAAAACAGACGAAGGAAATACACCTGAACATTAAAAATAAGTGTCTTCCAGTGTTAAGGGTGATCTAAAAAAGTATCTTTTCCATATTTTCTACAAATGATCATGTGTTACTGGTTTTATAATGGGAAAATTCCCAATGAACTGGCTTTATGAAGGGTGTGGAATCAAAAGTCAGTTTCTGAAAAACTGTGGAAAACAATTTGATGTGTGTCTTTTTAAACATTTTGGAAGCAAGGATGAAGTTGCTATGGGGACGGAAAGGTTTATTCTCCACAGAGTGGCTCCATCTGGCACCGTGTTGCTCCCTGAGCTGAGGCGGGCAGTCCTACGTGGGGCAGAACTTTTCATTAGATGTGGAAACAGTTACACATCAAATTATTATTCCATCTTTTCCCTTCTGAAATCACGATTTAGCTTTGATCTAATAATAGAAAAAGACTCCAACTGCTTTCTGCCACGTCTGTCGTCTCTGTGTGCCTGTTGTCACCTGCGTGTGGTTCGGTAGTTAGCTTGTAGTCTGGAGGTCTCTGGCTTTGCTGGTGGGGTGGAGGTGTTTCCTGCACAAGGTGTTCCATGTCATACTTTCAGGTCACAGTTGGAAGTAATTTTCCTTTGTGGAAGTCTTGGGGTATTGTTCTATGTCCCTTTGCTTTTCTCCTCAAACTGTGATCTCTCTCCCTCAAGCCCTTCCTCAGAATCAACATGGTCATCTTTTTTTTTCTTTTTTCTTTGCATTTTTATTAGGTTTTTTTTTTTCCATTTTTCTTTTATTATTCATATGTGCATACAAGGCTTGGTTCATTTCTCCCCCCTGCCCCCACCCCCTCCCTTACCACCCACTCCGCCCCCTCCCTCTCCCCACCCCAATACCCAGCAGAAACTATTTTGCCCTTATTTCTAATTTTGTTGTAGAGAGAGTATAAGCAATAATAGGAAGGAACAAGGGTTTTTGCTGGTTGAGATAAGGATAGCTATACAGGGCATTGACTCACATTGATTTCCTGTGTGTGTGTGTTACCTTCTAGGTTAATTCTTTTTGATCTAACCTTTTCTCTAGTTCCTGGTCTTCTTTTCCTATTGGCCTCAGTTGCTTTAAGGTATCTGCTTTAGTTTCTCTGCATTAAGGGCAACAAATGCTAGCTAGTTTTTTAGGTGTCTTACCTATCCTCACCCCTCCCTTGTGTGCTCTCGCTTTTATCATGTGCTCATAGTCCAATCCCCTTGTTGTGTTTGCCCTTGATCTAATGTCCACATATGAGGGGGAACATATGATTTTTGGTCTTTTGGGCCAGGCTAACCTCACTCAGAATGATGTTCTCCAATTCCATCCATTTACCAGCGAATGATAACATTTCGTTCTTCTTCATGGCTGCATAAAATTCCATTGTGTATAGATACCACATTTTCTTAATCCATTCGTCAGTGGTGGGGCATCTTGGCTGTTTCCATAACTTGGCTATTGTGAATAGTGCCGCAATAAACATGGATGTGCAGGTGCCTCTGGAGTAACAGTCTTTTGGGTATATCCCCAAGAGTGGTATTGCTGGATCAAATGGTAGATCGATGTCCAGCTTTTTAAGTAGCCTCCAAATTTTTTTCCAGAGTGGTTGTACTAGTCTACATTCCCACCAACAGTGTAAGAGGGTTCCTTTTTTCCCGCATCCTCGCCAACACCTGTTGTTGGTGGTGTTGCTGATGATGGCTATTCTAACAGGGGTGAGGTGGAATCTTAGTGTGGTTTTAATTTGCATTTCCTTTATTGCTAGAGATGGTGAGCATTTTTTCATGTGTTTTCTGGCCATTTGAATTTCTTCTTCTGAGAAAGTTCTGTTTAGTTCACATGCCCATTTCTTTATTGGCTCATTAGTTTTGGGAGAATTTAGTTTTTTAAGTTCCCTGTATATTCTGGTTATCAGTCCTTTGTCTGATGTGTAGGTGGCAAATATTTTCTCCCACTCTGTGGGTGTTCTCTTCAGTTTAGAGACCATTTCTTTTGATGAACAGAAGCTTTTTAGTTTTATGAGGTCCCATTTATCTATGCTATCTCTTAGTTGCTGTGCTGCTGGGGTTTCATTGAGAAAGTTCTTACCTATACCTACTAACTCCAGAGTATTTCCTACTCTTTCTTGTATCAACTTAAGAGTTTGGGGTCTGATATTAAGATCCTTGATCCATTTTGAGTTAATCTTGGTATAGGGTGATATACATGAATCTAGTTTCAGTTTTTTGCAGACCGCTAACCAGTTTTCCCAGCAGTTTTTGTTGAAGAGGCTGCTATTTCTCCATCGTATATTTTTAGCTCCTTTGTCAAAGATAAGTTGCTTATAGTTGTGTGGCTTCATATCTGGATCCTCTATTCTGTTCCACTGGTCTTCCTGTCTGTTTTTGTGCCAGTACCATGCTGTTTTTATTGTTATTGCTTTGTAATATAGTTTGAAGTCAGGTATTGTGATACCTCCTGCATTGTTCTTTTGACTGAGTATTGCCTTGGCTATTCGTGGCCTCTTGTGTTTCCATATAAATTTAACAGTAGATTTTTCAATCTCTTTAATGAATGTCATTGTAATTTTGATGGGAATTGCATTAAACATGTAGATTACTTTGGGGAGTATCGACATTTTTACTATGTTGATTCTACCAATCCATGAGCATGGGAGATCTCTCTACTTTCTATAGTCTTCCTCAATCTCTTTCTTTAGAAGTGTATAGTTTTCCTTGTAGAGGTCTTTCACATCTTTTGTTAGGTTTACACCTAGGTATTTGATTTTGTTTGAGGCTATTGTAAATGGAATTGTTTTCATACATTCTTTTTCTGTTTGCTCATTGTTAGTGTATAGAAATGCTAATGATTTTTCTATGTTGATTTTATATCCTGCTACCTTGCTATAGCTATTGATGATGTCTAGAAGCTTCTGAGTAGAGTTTTTTGGGTCTTTAAGGTATAGGATCATGTCATCTGCAAATAGGGATATTTTGACAGTTTCTTTACCTATTTGTATTCCTTTTATTCCTTCTTCTTGCCTAATTGCTCTGGCTAGGAATTCCAGTACTACCAACATGGTCATCTTAATGACACCTTCCATCCTGGATGGGGGCGTGGTAGGGGCATACTGCATGCCCCTGAAGTTCAGCTCTATGTTTAACAGGGAAGGAAACAAAGGGTTGAGTAAGCAGCAGACTTTCTCTGTCTGTGGGTCTTAGGCTTTCCCTAGGGGATAACTCTCGTGGAACTAGTGTGATGAAGATAGAGGCTGTACAGTCTGTGACAGAATTGGAGGCCCTTCTCAGACCCCCAGTGAGACCCCGCACAAGCCATAAAAGACCCTGTGTTAGTGCACTGCCCAATCTTGTTTTGGGGGTGTGGTCTCTAGCCGGTATGATAAGTTCCCTTATGGGGAGTGAATGTACTTGACTGATTTGCATGGCTACTGTCCCATCAGATAGGACAGTGTCTGCTTTGAAATGTGGAGGACTAAGTGCATCCCCCACATCTTGGTCACTTGCGTCCTGCCCAGGTCCTCCTGTGATCTGACTGAGTGAGGCTCTACAACACCAGCATGGATGGATTGTTAGCACCTGAAGCTGCTAGCACATACGCTTGGTATCAAGGAAGGTTGCTGTAGCTGATGGGCTTGTGGATGGTGACCACCAGCGTGCCAATTCCTTCTTGTATTGGGAACAGAGATGATGGGTTCACTCCCAGCTCTTGGGCCAAACAGAACTGGGGTGATTCTGCTTCATGAGAAGAGCACTGGAAGACATTCAGGGAACATAGACTCTTGTTCCCCACTGTGTCTACATAATTTTGTCCCTGAATGACTCAAGATTCATTCCCTCAGTGGACACTATTGCATGACTGCCCTGTGCTGAGCACCCTGGTCACTGAAGACCGCTGGTCACAATTTCCCCACTCATAATCCCCATTCTGCTGGCATTGCTGTCTAGCATTTGCCATGTGTTCTTTTATCAGCTCATTTAGTTCATTTATAGGGTTAGGAAGTTGTTAAAGTCAATCTCATTTTACAAGTGGGGAAACTAAGCCTGGAGATTTTTAGCCACCTGTCTGAAGTCACGTGCTATTAAGATCTTGTCTCTAAAATGAGAGGCTGGGGCTTCCTGGCTCCTCCTGGTTCCCAGTTTCAGCGATAGCTTCCCCTAGGAGTCACAGTTCTGTGGGGCTGATTGCAAAGGAAGCAGACAGTGGAATGAAGGCTGTTCTCACACTATTCTTATCCACTCTGAAAAGTTCCCAACAACCTCAGGAACGATGGGGAGAAGATCTGCCCTTCCCCAGTTTGGGCATGTCAGATCAAGCCTAGAGAGAGCCAGAGTTTCTTTCTTGTTTCTGGTATAGGAACTGGAGATAGGACTCTCTGTGACTGCAGTGACTTGTCATGAGAGGAGGCAGATCCACCTTTCAAAAAACACACTGCTGTTGGGCCTCTGCCCTTTATATGTCACCTCTGGTGGCAGTAGCTCCTCAACTTAACTGGAAGGATGTAAGACTTGCCCTGGCTATGCAAGTTTTTATTTCCAGACCTCAAACATTCTTGGATGGAAACAAAGCCATCTTTATTTGGGCTGTCTGTGTTCACAACAAAGTAAGACCTTCTATATCTTACTTTGTATGCTGCATGTCTGTGGCAGTGCTGAGTATTTCAGAGAGAAGGGTGAGCAGGTGAGAAGATGTGCAGAGAAGATGTGAGAGGCAGAGTGGCACAGAGGACAGAATGTGGAGCCCCATCAGCCCGAGTTCCAATCTGTATGAGATGTGTTACTCCTTAGGATCCTGGAGAAGTTTCATAAGGTGATGCCTGGGGAGGGGCCTGCACACAGTAGGTGCTGTGTGGGTGGTGACCAGGCCAGAGTTTTAGTTGTGGAAATACGTGTCTATAAAGTTGACTCCTGGGCAAGTGTCACTGTGATGCATTCTGCCTATGACTCCCAGCCTCTGGTCTGGCTGTGAGGGTTGCTGAGTTTCTGGGCAGAATGTTGGCATTAAGACTGCTGCCTGTAACCTT
The DNA here is from genome assembly GCF_047511655.1 of Castor canadensis. Taxonomy (NCBI): domain Eukaryota; kingdom Metazoa; phylum Chordata; class Mammalia; order Rodentia; family Castoridae; genus Castor; species Castor canadensis. The sequence continues at coordinate 66,333,794 of NC_133389.1, forward strand.
GAATTTGATGGAAAATTTGTGCCCTGGGCTGAGCCTGCTGCTGCTGCTGCTAGGGCTGGTGTTAGGGGAGAGGACAGTGGAAATGTTAATGCCACTAATCCAATGAGATTAGCTTCCTGAGCTCAGGGATTTGAGAGAACAAAGGGTATTGAAGGGGACCACTTAGAAGTTTAAACAGACTCGCTCTCCCTTTTCACCTAAACCTTGTACAGGGATTTCAATAGCTCCCAAATGAGCTTGCCTGAATGGCAAGAGCACCCTTTTAAATTCTAATTAGCTAGTGAATTAACTAGTATGAATTTTGATTAGTCAGAATGAATTACAGGTATTAATGATTGCACAGTCTTCAAGCAAAAGAAAGTGGGGGTTATCCAGGGCGGGCTTGGGCCAGCCATCCAGCCTAGAGACATTTTTCAACTCTATTCTTTACCCTTAAGAAGCCCTCGCTGGACATAGCACGGACTGGGGTGGGATGAGGATGCCTGGGCTGTCCTAGGTCGTCTAGGGAGGAGCAGAGTCCAGAGTTGGCAGTTGGTGGAGTACCAGCTGGGTGCTCCATGGTGGGTGCCCCACGATTACCTCCTGCATATGTTATGTGGCAGAGCTGTCAAAGCCAGCCTCACCATCTCCTGGGACTGCACATTATGTTTGTAGTTGGTGCTTCTGGGATATCCTGGTGGGTGCAGTACCCCACACTCCATGCCAATTGTTGGGAGTCTCTCTCCCATTTGGGCCAGGAAGGGGATTAGTAAGTGTATCAATATTGCTTTGGCTTTGCCTTGTTTTAGATGGCCTTAGAAATAGAAAGTCATTGGTTGATGACTAAATAAACAGGCTAGAACTTTAGAAGATCCAACCCTAGACCCACTTCAGTGATGGAGGTGAGCACATGTAAGGCCAGGGTGCTTTGGAAAAAAGGTTCACTTACAAATGGAGCTGTCAGGGTGTCCCCAGTCCTGCATGGTCACACTTGCTGAGTACTTAGCTCAGCTCCCTGGCTCAGCAGGTGCTTGAGCCTGCAGGCTCAGTGTTTCTGTGTCCCTGCAGGCTGGCAGGCAAGGAAATGGAAGTGACTTCACACTGTCCTTCCCTTTCCCAGGCCCTCCTGCTGATCTTTGGCCTTCCTGTGAATTGTCTGGGCTGGAAGGTGCTGTTCCACTTACTCCCTTCCCTCAAGGTGCTTGGAGATTGCCAGTAGCTACCTCCCAGGGCTTTCCTCAGAGTCTGATCATAGTGACTGTGTGCATATGTGTGAGTGTATGTCCATTTGTGTGTGTGCATGTGTGTGTGTGAACATGTTTGTGTGTGTGCCATTGCTTTCTGATTGTGCTGGAACCTGCCTTTCCCACAGATCACAAGCACTGAGCAATCAGACTGTACTGATAACTTCCATATTTCTAGTGCCTAACAGTGCCTGGCACATTGTAGCCCTTCAGTAATTGCTGGCTGATGAGGTAAATGAGCACAAAACAGCAGTTTAGAGGGCATGATGGCAGATCGTGGTCCAGTTTCAACTTTTGCCTAAGAAAGAATTGGCCCTGCTTTAGGCTGACTGTATCTGTTGGGCACCTCACACGGCACCCATGGGCCACTAATTTATGAAGACCTAAAGAAGTTCCCAATCAGCCCGGGTACTGGCACCTGCTGTATGCATCCCCATCATCATTTGTTTCTATTCAGAAGTTCAACTAGAACCTCCAGGGTGACCTTCTGGGGTTGCTTTAGCAATTCCAAAATTCATCATTCCTACAAAAGCCCTGCTTGATACTAGGAGAACTGAGATGAAGTAGAGATCCCACCTGGAGGTAGACAGTAAAACCTTGGCTCAGTTGACTTGAGTTTGATGGAATGAAGGGTGGATCTGAGGGGCAAACAGGAGCAGAGGCAACAGGGAAAGGCGGAGGCCTTTATGCCGAAAGCCACTGTGTGCCCGTCACAGGCAGCCTCACCACTTCCTACTCCTGATGAGGCAGTGGTGATGTAGGGGCCACTGTTCCAAACTTAGCACTTCGGGTACCCTTCTTTCAACAGTGAAGCCCTGTCCCCATCATCTCTTCTGAATGAGCATTCTGGATGCTGCTTTCACAGGGACATGCATGAAGAACATCCTGTGTCCTCATCACTTGTCAGAAGCTGGGGTTATAAAGATGACTTTCACCCTAGTGTATCTGATGCCTTTTCCTGAATTAAAAATAGATGCTCATGCTCACGTTTACAGTCTGCAAGTCATGCAAGTGCTGGTTTCTGGAGAAGTGAAGGCTGTCATGTCTCTTACCTCTCTGCCATCTGTAGAAGGCAGGGTACCTTGTTGGAATGGCTCCTGTGGTTTGGGCTGGTCACCCTCTGCTGGGGGATAGTACTCAGACCCCAGAGTCTGTATCTTCAGGTGTGAGACTAGCTCTGACAGTCTAAGTAGAGACTAGGTTCTTGGGTGATCTTGAGGTTCATTCTTCATTTGGCATCAATAGCATCCTATTTGTTTCTTTATGCATATGTAGCTTCCTTCCAGAACTGATTTGAAAACAGCTACAAAAAATACATACAATGTCAAGATAATAATAAAATATTGAGGGTTTCAAGAAAAAAAGAGAAAGTACAGGGCTTTGCTAAATGAAGAAAGTGCTTCTAGCCTCCTGATGCACTAGTCCATCAAAGCCATTCTGTTTAGGCTTCCAGCATTTCAGGTTTCACCCAGAAGGAAATTTCAGGTAACACCAGCAATAGCCACCTGACTGCTTGCTTTGCAGGTAAGGGGCTGAGGTTTTTAGTAATCTCACTACAGAGGCTTTTAATTCCTCCTAGTGTTTTGATTTCAGGACTGGAGCAGTGTTTGGGAGATCATTGACATCTAATTAAGGTGGGGCAGGCAAGAGCTTTATAGACTTTGTTCTGATATAGAAAAACTACCTTTTAAGTACTTACTAAGGGTTTTCATTAAGGAATGGATTTTTTTTCATTTTTCTTTTATTATTCATATGTGCATACAAGGCTTGGTTCATTTCTCCCCCCTGCCCCCACCCCCTCCCTTACCACCCACTCCGCCCCCTCCCTCCCCCCCCAATACCCAGCAGAAACTATTTTGCCCTTATTTCTAATTTTGTTGTAGAGAGAGTATAAGCAATAATAGGAAGGAACAAGGGTTTTTGCTGGTTGAGATAAGGATAGCTATACAGGGCATTGACTCACATTGATTTCCTGTGCGTGGGTGTTACCTTCTAGGTTAATTCTTTTTGATCTAACCTTTTCTCTAAGGAATGTGTTTTTTTTTTTGTGGAGGTATTGGGGTTTGAACTCAGGGCCTTGTGCTTGCCTAATACTTGAGCTGTGCCTCAAGCTTGTTTTGCTTTAGTTTGTTTCAGATAGGGTCTCTTGCTTTTGCCCAGGATTGCCTGGGACTGAGATCCTCCTACCTCTGCCTCTCATGTAACTGGGATTACAGGTGTGAACCATCATATTTGGCCAAGAAATAGAATTTTTAGAACAGTACAGAGATTGATAATATTTTACCCTTTAACATACCATGTAGTCTGTAAAGTATGTAGAAAAAGAAATAAGAACTAAGTGTAAAAGTTGCACTGCTTTACTTAACTCTAATGAAAGTAGTTTCCAAGTAGATTATTAAAGTCTTACCTACCAGCTCTTTCTGGTTTCTACACAGCTCTGACCGCAGGTGTCTCAACATAACTTCAGTTGTTAAAGAGTTGGAGTCCTTGTGTGGCTGTTGGGAGCTTCCTGTGTGGTGCTTCTCGCCAGCTTTGTGGGTGCTGTTCTTGCTATTATCTCATGCCCTTGTTCCTGTGCCCCTCGGTTCTGCACTCCCATGAGTGTTTCTGGGCTGTCTTTTATCTTGGAAAGGGGGCTTTTTATGCACAAACCCCAGCTAATCTTAATTTCCCAATCAGCCCATGTTTTCTTTGAGAATACTTTGAAGTCACCTTGTCAGTGGGCAGCGGGTTGTGGGGGAAGGGTCCCAGGAGACAAGAGGCAAGGAACTGAGCTGTACCTAGGCTCTGCCACTTCTGGCTCTTAACCTTGGGGTCATTACTGACTTCTGTAGAGTGGACATAACATATCTCAAACTGTGATGAGGATTAATAAGACAAAATATGGGGATAGCAGTTGAAGCTTTAAATCAGCATCCATTCATCCATCCATCGTCCCGTCATTCCCTCCCACCATCTGTCTTCCTACCAGTCATTTATTACACTTATTGCCAAATATAAATTAACGTTGAATTGGGGATGAAGGTCCCCAATTTTTTCTGTTACCTCCCTATTCCTCTCTTTTTGTTATTATAGTTACTAATTAACCTTTGGAATGTTTCAGCATACTTAGTGATCCACATGGAGTGTGTGGGGGTTCATATTACAGTCATTTACAATTATACCCCAAAGTGTTACAAAGAAAAGCTTGGATCTCTCTTTCCCCACTCCTTTGTCACATGCACACACACACAACATACATCCCTGCCCTACACACAACCAGCAGGTCTTCTGGGTGTGTTTCTGTGTGACGTTTGAGTTTTTCGCAGAGGTTATAGGTTGATTGATTCCATTGTTGGGATTTTCTGTCTTTATGGACAGGCAAGAGGGCTCATTTTAAAGTGAAATTTAATAAATTTTTAGAAAGCGTGGATCATATGTTTCATTAGCAACTTGGTTAGGTACTATAGGGGAAACAGACAAACACACAGAGCACATGAATTACTGTGCCTGTGGCCTCTAATTCGGTTGGGTCATTCCTTCTCAGGCATATGAGATTCTTGGAGTACAGTAGGCATCATTTGGGTGTTCTGCACCTTCCATTGGTGGAGGTGATGAGTTCCCCTAAGTGAGAGCTGAGTCAATACCATGAGGGGGAATATGGAGAAACAATATCAGGTGACTGATGTCTGCAACACATGCAGGCAGGGGTGGTCCTGAGTCTTCAGGACCCACAAGCATGGGCTGGGAATAGTCCACAGGGAGCGCTGCTTGGCTCCTCCCAGTCCCTCCATTCTGGAGAACCTAATTAGTACAGAGATGATGGGGGAGATTTGAAGTGAGACAAGAAAGGAAGGGAGACTTTTTATTCACCCATTTGGTTTGTGATGTCAGCTTTGGGGGCTGCCAGTAGCTTTTGCTGAGTTTATTCTAGTAGAATATACTATTCCACCTAATTAATATTCATTCGGGACTTTCCCAGGAGCCTCCTGTACTTGATATTACTGTCATCCCCACTTTCCAAATGTGAAACTGAGGCTCAGAGAGTCACTGGCCCAAGCGAACTGGGGTCCAGTGTCAAGCTCGCATTTTTGACATTGGCTCTATTTTTCTATGGTTCACATGTCCTAAGGGATATAGACAGTAATATTCCCAATGAGGGGGTGACAGACAGCATGGTCATTTCTGCTTCAAGGAGGGTGAAGAGAGCGAAATTCTCTAGGACACCCACCACAGGACAGTGGCTCCAGCTCCTGCAGCAAGTGGGGATGGGAGTGGGGGGGGGGGACAGGGCAAAGGCTCTGCCATGCTGTGTGTGAGCAAGGGCTGTTCTTCAGTCTTCTTCCTTAGTTTCCTGTCTGGAGTCCATGACACTTATCTTGCTGGAGATTATGGGAAACCAGCGGACAAAGTGCTGAGTGCGTGTCTCTCATGGAGTGGGTCCCCAGGCTCGGAGTACTGTGGCTTTTACTCCTCTTTTTCTGCAGAGTTGGTTTCTGCCTGGAATTACAAGGCAGGCACTGACAGATGTATAAGTAGATGCTCAAGAGCAAATTAAAAATGCATTGTTAAAAATGGATTCAATGTGTGAACAAAGATTGGCATGAAGGTTGGGTCCCTGTATTTTTAGAGGCTGATTAAAGTGCATGAACAGTGATAAATTCAGATAACCCATATCATCTGAAATCGCTGTAAAGCACTCACTGCAGAGCTAGTTGCAACCTGCAGAGCTTCAGGGGGTCTGCAGCCATCTCCCACCCCCACCCCCACCAGCCTCCATCACCTTTTGATCACATTGAGATCACTCTGTGCCTTCAGGGCCCTGGCACCTGGGGATACACATTTGGATGCATTCTGCAGTCCTGAGTTTGGGACAGGTCATCAGGTACCCACTGTCCTTGTTAGCACACGCCACTTGTCTAAGTCACGAAATCTGTGGTCAGGTTTCTGTAAAGAGCTTGGCTGGAGCTGAGGCGAGGGACAGTGGCTTATGGTGTGCTCCCCCTCGTCAGAGTGAGGTGCTACAACTGGCTTCCTTCAGGTGGCTGGTCACCATGGCCTCACTGGGACAGAATTTTTCTGATTTTGTCAGTGACTTTGAAAATTGGCCTGCAGCCATTGACTGTGAAGTGAGCCATGACTGAGGTTGTCTTAGTCCTTTGTGACACTCAGCTGGCTCAGGTGGAAGCCTTGGCTTCCTGTGAGTCACACTCAGACCTGGGAACATTTGTACTTCACAACTTCATATAGATATTTCTCAATTTATGAGGGGGCATGCCTCTATAACCCATCATAAGTGGAGATTATTGTTGAGCCCAAAATGTGTGGAAAATAATGAACCTGCTGAACATCCTAGCTGAGCAACACAGCATATGGTAGACTGTTGTTTCTTTTCATGAATGTCACTCCTTGTCACTGCCCAGCCTCTCAAGAGCTTGCCTGGTACAGTAGGGAAAAGCCTGGGAAAAAATCAAAATTTGGAAAAGTACAGTCTTTCCTGAATTTGTATTGCTTTTCACCCCTGTAAAGTTGTAGGATCATAAGTCCAACTACAGTAAGTCAGGGACCATCTCTGATCTTGAAGGTAGATCCGAAGATCAAGAACATGAGATATTTAAAAGCTAGGTTAATTTTTTTTCTGGTAGTCTGCTAATACCTTTTTATCTACAGTTTAAAAAATTTCCTAACAGAAAATGAATGTTCATTATACACAGATACAGTGATGATGCTAAGATCAAAAACAATCTTGGGTAAACTCAAGGCCTCTGTGCCATACTTAGAAACAGATCCTTTCTTATCAGACAATCTTGTCAAATTCCAATTGGCTAAAGAAACAGGAAGTAATAGGTATTTTGGGTTATGTTTCAGACTGGCTGAAGGATGTTAAAATCCACATTCTTTCCCTTTCCATTACTAAGCCATTGCTTTTGTAAAACCTTCATTTTGAAATTATGGTTGGATTTGTAGGAGAATTGTAAAGATAACACAGAGAGCTCCTATGTACCTCACCCAGCTGTCCTAACAGCAACATTTCATATAACCAGGGTGTGCTTATTGCAACTAAGAAATGAACACTGGTACACAAAGCTGTTAAGTAAAACCACAAACATGATTTGGACTTCACTGACTTTTCTACTCACATCCTTATCCTGTTCCCAGAGCCTGTCTAATATGCCATGTTGCATTTAGTCCTGTTTTCCCCCCACGGTGTACAGGTGTTTGAACTCAGGGATTCTTATTTGCTAGGCACGCTACTACTTGAATCTTGCCTCCAAGCCCCATTTTGCTCTGGTTATTTTGGAGATAGGGTCTTGCTTTTTGCCAACACTGGCCTGGGCTATGATTCACCTATTTTATGCTTTCCACTGAAGCTAGGATGCAGGCATGCACCACCACACCCAGCCTTCTCTATTGAGATGGGGTCTCACGAATTTTTTGCCTGAGCTGGCCTGGATCTGTGATCCTCCCTATCTCAGCTTCTCAAGTAGCTAGGATTATAGGTTTTAGCCACCCTGAACTCCTTTTTTATTCTTTAGACAATTAAAAAAATTTTTTTAACTTTTTACTATGGTAAAATTTCATACCCTTATGGAAGTGGATAACAGTTACAGTGAATCCTAGTTGATGGTCACTCTGTCTTGGCCATGATCAACATGCGGCTAATCTCACTTCTGTATCCAGTTGTACTTCTTATTGAATACAGGTGGCCTTAACGAGTATGTGTGGCCCTCAGCGGTGCCTTTGTGCATAGGGAGGTCTGCAGGGCTTGCACCTGCCTAATGCTTGTCTGGGTCTTTTGTCACTTTGCTTTTTCTGATAACCCTCTTGAGTTCCTACTGTAGGCATCTTCAGATAAGACCTGATACCATCTTTTCACTGCTTCCTGGTGTAATTTCCAAGAAAAATGCTCTGAATGCAAGGTAAAACTCCTCAGATTGTTGGAAAACTGGAGTCTTTATTCATCACTTTAGTCAGGGTTAGTATTCAGTGAGACCTAGTGGGTCATAAAAACTCTCCAACTCCACATAGCCTCACTGTGCTTGAGATAGGTCATTGTAAGAGCCAGTCTAAAGGAAAACTTCAACAGGAGGAAGACTGCCTTATTTTCACATGCTGCTTTTTCTAGGTCCCAGGCACCCTATGTTTCCTCCTGGATGCCAAGGAGTTGGGGATTTACTGCCTTAACCCCATGTCCTCCTTTGGAGCAGGGCTTTCTGCTTCTGTGTCTTTTGCTGGTTTTGACTGGTGATGGCAAAGTGATACCCTGGGAAGTGTTGTTACAAAGCAATCATTGAATAAATGAATGAGTGAATGAATGAATGGACTACTGTTTTCCCCCAGGTGTCTGAGTTTAACTGCTAAGCTTCTTCATTCCAAGTTGTTAACAGCTCTTAGTAGTTTTCCAGTGTTAACCCCTTGGGATAAGGAGCTGGTATCTTGAAGAACAATTACTTACCCACGTGTAGAATTCTTGACCTGTGGCCAACTCCTAGAGGAGGTCGGGATGCTCTGCTCATTGGTCTGCAACACAAGTTACTGACGTCTATGACAGAAACAAAGTGAAAAATGTGTATTTGTGTGGTTCTATAGGAATAGGACTGTTTAAAGAGGACTCTGGTCCTTCAGTGAGCATTGGAGTGTCTCCTTGCTCTACCTGACGTCTTTCATGAAAACTTGACATCACTGCTGAGGTTGAAATGTATATCCACATTCATTCATTCAACAGTTATGTACTGGGCACTGCCAGTGCAGTGTTAGGTGTGGGGCACCTCAGGTAGCCTTCAGTGCACAAATGGTGCACTTCCAGTAGTCATCATTCAGCATTATGGTACTTACAAGTAGAAACAGTGAGGCCAGTGACGGCGGGGCTCTGCAGTCCTTGGCATTAGAACTTGTTGGGCCTCTAGTGTGGTGTCTGGCTTGGTGGGACTGCTGTAGGTTTGAATGACAATGAGTCTGACCTTTGAAAAGCAAGAGACCAGTGTGAGAGACTAAGATGCCCCTGGCTTCTATTATGACCGAGAACTTCTTGTGTAAAGGTTTAGAAACAGCCTCATTTGCCATCATCCTTTAAGGTTCACAGTTTCTGCATAGGGATAGCTGGCTCTAGGGCGCCCTGCAGAGTACAGAAGCCTTGTTCCTGGACAGTATCCATATAGTGTTACTATGCTGTTCTTCTGTTGATTTTGCATCTTGGTGCTTTGCTAGTTTTCCAAACCACTGGCCACACCATGAGGACTTCAGTGAGCAGATGGCATGACACAGACGCATTCTCATGTGGAAAATGGGGGTCTGAGGGTCCAAGGCATAGGCTGGCCTCACTCTTGGCACACATCTCCCCCTCCTGCTCTCTAGTCCAAAGGATTTTCTGTGCCATCTGGGGCTCCAGATGCGTGACCAAGTTGTTTGCGCCCTGGTCTCGGAGGAGCCCCATGGTGGCAGATGCCTTTGCCTTGGTGCACTGTCAGAACCCGAGAGGCAAACAAGAAGGGAGGGAAACAGGAATGAGTGTCAGACATCACACCTGCCCACAGCTGCCAGGAGCTGTGATCTGGGGAAACAGTCTGTCTGGCAGGGCCCTTGCCTGGAGCCTCTGTGTGATGGGCCGTCCACATGGGGGATGCCAGACACAGTTTGCTGTACTCCACCCCTCTGAGCAGAAATATGCTTACGCTACTTACAGAAGTGTGTCATGTACTCAATTTCTTTTTAGAGGTGTAATATGAATATAGGAAGAGGAATATGTTAAAAGACCCTTTTTTTCCTCCTTCCTCCCCCCATCTTTGAAGGACCTCCTAAGCCCGAGGGTGAAGTAACATCAGGATGGTGGCAACTCTGTCTTCTGTCTATTTAATACCAGCAGGAAAGGCATGTTTTTGGGCCCATCGTGATGCATGGCACTAGTGGGGGTCAGTTGTCATGGGAGACACAGTGTGTATTACCCTTTGCATTCTGCAAATGAGTGATGGAGAGAGAGATAGGAATGTATTTTAAAAAGTCTGGAATTCAGAATAATCTTTTCCATATTCTCTTAAATACATCATGATCAGAATCAGCCATGTTTTTCTTTTCTTTGAAGTGAACACAAGCTCTCTTGATTGGAGCATCTTTGGGCACAGGGATGCCCTTATGTGTCTATACTCAGGAGTCAGTGACAGCAAAAAGCTCAAGAGTTGGTGACAGCAAATTTACATTACGAAGGATGGAGTAGACCTCTGCACCTGCCCACTCATTTGCTGAGTGTTGAATATGTGCTCTGTCCTGAGGATAAGCTTTGAAAGTCCCTGTGCTCAAAGCCTTGCTGTGAAGTGGTGGAAGGGGTCTCAGGAATTAAATACACACGTGAATTCATATTCAAAGTGCTATTGAGAGAGAGCTACAGAGGACCAGGCTGTGGCCCTAGGGAAGTATAAACCCCAGAGAGAGTCTGTGATTGAGGCAGCTCAGGGATTTCAGGACACAGGTGATAGAGCTGTGAGCTGAACAGGACAGGTGTTTCACCATAAAGGCTGGGAACCCTTCTTGCACAGAGAAAATTGTCTGAGCAACTGGCACAGCAAGGAGCTTGGTGGGCCAGAGTTGGTGGGTATGAGGGAGTGAGGATCCCATAGGCAGGCTAAGGATTTTCTTTTCTGAGACCATGCTATTGTGTGGATCTGAGTGTCCCTCAAAGGTCCATGTGCTAAAGGTTTGGTGGCAAGCATGTGTGTTATTAGGAGATGGTGGAATCTTCGGGAGGTGGGGCCAATTGGGAGGAAGCTAAGTCAGTGGGACCATGCCCTTGGAAGAGCTATTGGAACCCTAGCTCCTTCCCCTCCTCTCTTTGCTTCCTGGCCACCATGAGGTGAACAGGCCTCTACCATGTGCCCCTGCCATGATGTACTGTGTCACCATAGACCCAGAGCAACAAGGCCAAGTGATAATGGACTGAAACATGTGAAACCATGAGCCAAATAAGCCTTTCTTCCTTGAAAGTTGATTGTCTCAGATATTTTGTTAAAGGAATGGAAAGTGGACTAACACAGACCAAGTGGGGTCTTGTAGGCCTTAGGAAGCCATTGGCGTGTTTTAAACAGTGGGTGACAGGGTCTGCAGTAGAGAATGGCTGGGTATGTATATGCGGAGGGGTTTCCACTGCATAGCTGCAGAAGGCTGGGTGCGGAGGGTGAGGTCACTCAGCTGTCTCGGCCATATCTGGGCTTACAATTCCAGTGGGCCACCATCTTTACTCTTATAGCTACATACAATATTGGCTTTCCATCTTGGCTATTACAGAATTATGTTCTTACTCTCAGCTGAGGTGAACCTTAGGAACCAAATGCCCAGATACAGTAAGCCTTAAAAAGTTAGTGGCTGGGAATATTAGCTCAGTGGCAGTGCTTGCATATTACGTGTGAAGCCCTGGGTTGGATCCCTAGCACTGCACAACAGATAGATAAACAAATAAACAAATGAATAAATACAAAATAAAAATAAGCTGGGCGCCTGTAACCCTAGCTACTCAGAAGGCCGAGATCAGGAGGATCACAGTTCAAGGCCAGCCTGGGCAAATGGTCTGTGAGACCCTATCTGGAAAAAACCCTTCACAAAAAAAGGGCTGGTGGAATGGCTCAAGGTGAAGGTCCTGAGTTCAAGTCCAAGTACCACCAAAAAACCCAAACAAACAAACATTCTTTTCATTTAGCAGGGAATTGAGATTAAAAAGCAATCCTAAAATGAAACAATAATAGCAGAAAATGGCAGAAATTATGCTGCTTGTCAAGGTGTGATAATGAATTCTGTGAGACTAATGCTAAATCATTCTTTTTGTCTCCCAGAAGAAGGGCATGGTGCTCAAATTTGGCATGGGCTATTTTTTGAGTGAATCCATGAGCAATAACTGAATACATTGAACAGGTAAGGGAGAGGCATACACATAGCCTGGTGCAAGGTGCAAAGAGAGAAGCCCCCTGGAGCTGCTTGTTGATACTCATACACCTGGGAGTTGCTGAGAGACAGAGAGAGAGAGAGAGAGAGAGAGAGAGAGAGAGAGAGAGAGAGAGAGATGTTCACAAAGGCAGGGCTCAAGGTAAAATGGAAATCATTCCAGGTCAGGAGCAGAACAGTGTCTGGCTGAGATTTCAGGAGGGTAAGGGTCTCTGGGGAATTGCCCACAGAGAGGGGACAGGAGGAGAGGGGCATTGTGGAGGCTGCTGCAGTGTTACACCCATAGGCCAGGTCTTTGGGGGGCAGAGAATGGGAGGGAGGGGCAGAGGATGTGCTGAGGACATGGTGTGGTTCTGTGTGGGCTGATGAGCATGACGTGTGTCGGAGTTTCTGCCTGAGTGCCTGGGCTAGGTGTATTTTATCAGAATGGGGAGGTTATAAGGCGGGATTAGCTTTTAATCGGTGCATTTATTGCAAGGAGAGAATTTAGTATTAGTGTTAATATTTTGGACAGACTTTTATCATTGTCACCTTTGTGTTTACTAACCTTGTAGAAGATGACACACCACTTATTTAGAAACTCTTAGTCGGGAGTGTTAATCGTTGTCCAGGAATCAAAGTGACTTTCTTTGCAAGAAAGATTCCATTTAAAGCACTGAGATTCCCCAGGATAAAAGCTGCTGTGTACACACAAGATTTTAATGCCTTTTTATTGTATTGTAAACTAGAATTGCGATTAAAAACATTTATAGAACTTAGACCCATCAATTGCCCTAAATGTAGCCAGAAATCTGGGTGAATCCAAACCTGGTTCCTTTCTCTAGATCTACCTTCCTGATTTTGAGGTGTGTCAGCTCCATGTTGGGAGTAGAAATTATTTTTATACTGTTTTTTTTTCCTTGGCGGTACTGGGGTTTGAACTCAGGGCTTTGTGCTTGCGAGGCAGGTGCTCTACCAGTTGAGCCAAACTCCCAGTCCTTTTGCTTTTAGTTTGTTTTTCAGATAAGGTCTCATGCTTTTGCTCAGGCAAAAATGCTGCCTCCCATGAGGCATGAGCCAGTGTGCCTGGCCCCAAATTGCTCTTCTTTTAAATTAGGGTGTCTAACCTGGGTGCAGGTGAGCATGTCTGAAGTCCTGGCTGTTTGGGAGACCAAGGCAGGAGAATCACTTTAGCCCAGGAGTTTGAAGATAGCTTGGACAACATAGCAAGATACTATCTCCTAAAAACATTAAGGTCTCTTTTCTTGCCCTGCTGTCTAAGTTACCGTCCCGGCATTGCCTGTCAGCTACGTGGGCGCAGGTTGGAAATGGAGTCTGAGTCCCAGTTCTGACCTCTGATCAACACCTGCTCATGAATGAGATCCTCAAGGGATTCATGCACACTTTAAAGTTTGACAAGTACTGGGTTAAAACACCTTGAAGGGCTTCTGAAGTCTTCTCATTTTGGGAACAGTGTTTTATTAGGGCAGATGGGTTTGATTCTGATGAATGACAACTGGTGTAAACAGTGCTGGGCATTTGGGTCTAGGGACCGATCAACCTAATAGGGTTGCCAACAACCTAGCACTTACAGATGCTTTCTTAGAGAGCTCCTGGAAAGTGGGCCCCCCAATAAGCTGGTGTACATGCTGGCATGGACTAGAGGGGCTCCTTTTTGCTAAGGGCAGAGTCAGAGTGGGGAGGTACATGCGTGGAGGGAAAGCCCAGGTGCATCAGGGCGGCAGAGCAGGTGTACCCATGGCAGAAAGGAAATTCGTATTGCCAAAGTGAAATCGCTGTTTGATGTAAGTTGGTGCATGTATTTGGAAAACATTGCCCAAAGATCTCAGAACTGTTTGTTGCCTTTCCTTAAACATTTCTCTTGTCAGAGTGATGAGAAAATTGCCTGTGTGGGAACTCGAGAAGTGCAAATTTGTTAATACCTCTTTTGACAATGGTTTGTATTCAGAGCTGTTTATGAGCTGTCACAAATCACTTCCAGTTAAAATGTGCTGCGTTAAATCAGGCAGCGGTGGCAGAGTCTGGGAGGATGTTTGTGCACAGGCTTAGGTGCTGCTCAGAAGGCCCAGGCCTGTGTGTTGTGAGTCTGTTTCTTTAAATTGGTGATGTGATTTGTGCAGAGTGAATGCCCTGATTCCTGTGCAAAAGCTGTTTTGAAAATCTTCTTCCTTCAGTGAATGATCTTCAGAAGCCCCAGTTTTTAAGGCATCACTTTGAGCCTTATCCATTCTTTCGAAGACAGTCTTTTGATCTTTCATGAGGTCGTGGGATTAAGGGGCATTGCTGTTAGCTCATTAGATAGACTGTGGACATGGCAGTGGTCTCCCTGCCCCACCACCCTATGCTCAGGTGCAAGGTGGTAACTAGGGTTCAGAGTATAGCTTGTGGCCTCAGGCTTTGGGGAATAAATGATCACATAGGAAAGGTATTTTATTTTTATGTCTGGATGCTTTTTTTTTTTCCCTTCTTTTTGGTAGTACTGGGGTTTGAATCCAGGGCGTCCTACATGCTAGGCAGGCACTCTAACCCCTCGAGTTACTCCCTTAGCCCTGTTTGGATGCTTGATTGCAGTGCTTTTCCACCAGGGGAGATTTTTCTTCTCAGGGCATATGTGAAAAGGTCTGGAGACATTTTTGGTTGTCACAACTAGAAGGCAGGAGGTGCCACTGCCACTGACATCTTGCTAGACACCCTGTAGTGCCTAGAACAGCCCCACAACAAAGCAATAACTAGTCTAAAATGTCAGTAGTGTCCTGGTAGGGAGACCTTGCTTTAACAATAGTGGTAGTTTTAATAGATGGATGATATTGGGTAAAGATTAGAAAATACACAGTGGACAGAGAGTGGTTGAAAAGATGTCACATTTTCAGTGTCTGGCTGCATTCCTTTCATTTTTCATTTATTTTCTTAATATTCAGAGAAAAAATTCCATTGTTACAAATCCATTTTTTCAACCAAGATAAATAGTTGAAAATTACTAATTTACAAATAGGCAGAAAACTTCATCAGTTAGGTAGTCCCACTTTCCTTCTGGGCTCCCAGAGTACCATGCTTGACAGTGATGAAAAATCACATCTGTAAGGGATGGCAGAAATTTTCTTTTTTAAACTCCTGAGCAGTTTTAATTAGTGAGTTCTATGAGATTTCTTTTGTTGTTGTTGTTGTTGTTATTAGCATTGAAACAGAATCTGCTGTTAAAAGAGCCATTGGGGACAGTGGCGAAGGCTCTGAAATGAGATACATTTTATTGAAGATCTTTGGGTCACTGTATTGATTATGTATTCACATTTTGTTTTCATGATTTCAGAATTCAAAATTTTTTAAACAAATGTTTAGAAATGAAGTGTTTAGAGGGAAATTCAGGGAGAGGAATGAGCTATCAAGTCTGAATTGAAGCTTAAATTCTTTTGCAGAATTTCTTTCATTTTGACAGGTCCTTTTGTGATCTGATTACACAGTATAGATATTTACAACTGATCAATTTGTTTTTCATTAACTTAATATTTAGGTCAACAGTGTTTCTTTCTAGTTTAGTATTAGGCTGTGGTTTGGTCTTTCATAGTATAGATTTCTTCTTTATTTTGCTAGATTATTAATAATGTTCAACTGAAGCAAAGAAAAAATTAGGCCACGTGACTGGACTTTTACCCTCTGTAAAGCAGTCTTCCCAGAAAATAACCTCTAAAGGCAACTCATAATTTTAATCCAAAAAGGACAAGTGCTGCCACCATTACCACTTCTGGCAGTGCGACGGCAGACCTGGGAGTTTCAGGTGAGGTGTGTATCTTGTTTGATTCAGGATGACCAAGTGTTCCCCAAACCCACTTTGGTTTTGGCTATGAGTATTCTGCAGAGCCATTGTTCTAGTTCACAACTCTTCCTAAGTGAAAGGTAGGCAGTGTCAATTTATATGATTCATGGATACCTCTCCATTTCGTATTGACGTTTGGGTAAAATGAGTTTTAATACTAAAACATCCTGCATTTGTAACTCTTTATAGAGGTACTAAATAAAAGAAACCATAAGTGTTTGAATGTTAGAATGTATATATATATGGATATATGTATAGAAATGTTAGAATATGTATATTATATATGACATACATTGTCATATGATTTTGATTCATTTTCTTCCAGTTATTTCTTTAGCCTGTTTTCTGATTCTGTCTACCATCTATTTATCTACCTACCTACTTATCTGTGTTAGTTATTTTTATCATTGCTATGATCAAATACCTGAGATAACACTTTAAAGGAGGAAAGATTTAGTGTAGGAGCTGGAGGTGGAGCTCAGTGGTAGAGCATATGAGAGGTCCTGGCTTTAACTTCCAACAACAAAATCCACAACAACAAATTTTTTGTGGTGTCATAGGTGCTCAGTATAGCTCAATTGCTTCCCCTCACATAGAGATTACAGTTTAGTTTTCACATAATCTCCTAGCAGTTCATAATGATTTTTTTGAAGGTCACTGCTTTAACCTGTTTGCTTTCAATGGCAGTTCAGTGACTCATATGCCAGAGCTGCCATGAGCACCCAGAAGGTGTTCTCTTGGATGATTGCTTCCTTGGTGTCTGCCAGTGAGTGCTGCCCCTCCCTGGCTTTTCAGCAGCCCTGTCCCCATTTCCGAGGTCTTTCTTTGTCTCAGGAACCTGACTGTGGAAGATTTCCTTTTTTGCACTGTCATAAATGAATTAAGTGTATTAGAGAGCTTTGCCAATCTTTCTCTAATCTGTTTTGACAAATAACTGAGTAGTATTGGTTTTACATGAACTTGGCCAAATTTGCTCTTGTTTGGGGTCCCTGGGGGCATATGACCATTAGTAGGAAAAGGCAGGATGCAGTGTCACTTAACTGTTAAGGACCAGCCCTGGGGTTTAATGACGATGCTGAAGCAGACCACTTTGAGGACAGTGTTACTGCTGAAAACTTCCTAGACACAGTGGAAAGTGACCTCCCCATGATCTCCTTTGAGCCGTGGTGCAGTGGTGCAGAGCAGAGCTCCTTTCTTTCCATTTGTTTGGCTGACAGATACCCGATGCCCTTGGGCTACCTTCCATATACACAAGGACTTTACAAATGATCACCATTCTGCTGCCCTCAGCTGGGCCTCCTTTCCAGGCAGAAGGCCTAACTTGCTCTCTCCATTCCTTCTCTAGCACATGCACCCTCTCTGGTTCTTTGTTCATCAGGGAGTGGTAGGAGAACTTTCCAGAGCACAAAGATGATGGACTGAGGCTGGGCACAAGGGACATTAAGGAGTGATGAGCATGTTGGCAAGTGTGGGAAGCTGCAGCACATCAGACCTGGCTCTAGCGAGTGACAGAATTCCCTTCCTGACATTCCACTTACTGCTGGAAAAATAGACCAGGGACTTTTGCTGTTCTACTTGCTAGATGATAGATTTTCTTTGTCTTGTTTACCAAGAAAGAATGTGGTTTCTGAGCCAAGGACTTGGATTCCTGGTCTCTGGTGAACAGTTTTTAGAGTGCTCTGAGTCTCTTCATTTATAGAAAGATAATTCTGAGAAAATGTTCAGTATAGTTCTGCCTGGGACCAAGCAGATTTCAGCAAATGTTTGTAAAAAGACCCAGTTTAGTGCAAGTTGGGGGACTAAGAATCCTTACGTTTTCAGCCTCAGACTTCCCTAACTGTTAGGGGTTGTGACCCTAATCTCAGCTGTAGTCTAACAGCAATATAGATGCTTCTTAACTTACAATGGGGTTGCATTATAAGTTGAAAATTTAATATTTTAAGTTGAAAACACAGAGTCCACCTAACCTACTGAACATCACAGCTTAGCAATGTAACATACTGTAGAGTGTTGGCTGTATCCCCTTGGGATCACAGGGCTTGGTTGACTGAGAGCTGTGGCTTGCTACACTGCCCAGCATCGACAGAGGATCATACCATGTATCCCTAGCCTGGGAAAAGGTTTAAAAAATCAGAATTCAAATGCATATAGATTTGCATTATTGTTAAGTCAAAAATAGATGAGGTCTTTACAAATCCTGGAACTAGTGAAAAGCCCACTCAGTCAATCATCCTTGTGGTTAGAGACTTAGCTGTTAGAAAATGCAACATTTCTATCCACTCTTGAGTTTTAGAGAGAAGTTTCTGACTTATAAAGACCTCATCTGTACTGAAAACTTCCCAGGAATTATGAATTACCTGGTTATTGTTCCAGTTCTGGATGCAGTACCTATATCATACCTAGGAAAGGGAGAGTGGTGGGACTCTGGGGACAGGACTGCAGGTGCTGCCAGGGCCCGAGAGCAGAGATAAAGTAAGGAGATGAGGGAGCCATGAGTGTGGCAGGCCCCCTGGGGAGTTTGGCCTAAAGGCTAAGCACCATGTAGCAAGTCTTTGCTATCCTAGGGACCCTGAGGATAGCAAGGGCAGTGGAGAGGGAGACCCAGACCCCCAGGGCTGTGTCAAGAGTGAGACAGGAACTTGCTATCACAAGAGATAGGGGAGCCTTCAATGGCCAGCCTGCCTGGGTTAAAGTTCCAGCTCTGCCATTACCAGCTGTGTGAATTTTGGATGCTTCGCTCAACCATCCTGTGCCTTACTTTCCAAACTGTGAAAGGAAAGTGTTGGTCATGGGATTACCCCACCTGATAAAGTTTAAACATGGCTGGCCTAGTCTAAGTGTTTGTTACGATTGTGAGAGTAGAACTTGGACCCAGGTCCATCTGACCTCAGGACTCACCTATGAGCAGGTCATTATTGGGTTATAGCTGAACTTCCATATTATTCTATTTCCTTTGACAAGTACAATCAGACTCACTTTAGAAGTTTGAGTGAAATTGTAACAGCACCCTAGAGTGAGTCTGTGCAGAGCTGTTAGGTACAGGACTGTCCAGGAGGGTGGGGCCTCAGGGTGATGTTCAGGATCAGGGAAGGAGATGAACCCTCCCCACCTGGCACAGAGCAGGGGCAGGGAAGGGAGGGTTCATCTCCCTTCCAGCCCTGAGTTGCTGTTGGCTGGTTGGTTGCATGCCAATTCAAAGAGTGGGGGCTGCTGGAGGGATGAAAGAGGCTGTTAATGGTCCTATGTAGCCGAGGAGGGACCTGTGGGGACGTAGCTCTGCCAAACGATGCTCCATATTTCCAGCCAATGGAAGCATAGGGTCAGATGCTGGGCTGCTTCCCAGCTCCCCTGAGTCACATCCTCAGAGTGAGACTTGCTGCTTTTCCAAAAGGGAATATCGAGAACATTAAACACACCCATATTTAATGATAAGTATAAGACCATCTTATAAAGCCAAAAGGAATGCTTTTTGAAGTATTTGCCATCATTCAATTTCCAGTGCCCTTTATGAGAATAGCTAATTAAGAATTGACTTTTTTTCATAGATTTTTCATAGATATCCTGAGCCTAACTTAGGTAAATAACATCTTGGACAGAGAAGCCCTTAACATATGTTTTACATTAGATTCTGTACTGCGCTTCCTTTCCACTTGAAACTGTTATGAGTGTTGAAGTATTGTTTAATACTTTTCCCTGCAAATGGCTGTGCTTTGGATTTTGTAAAGCAATTTCTCTATAGCTTTTTTCTTCTTTGCAGATTTTGAATCTGGATTGATTTCTGTTTCCGAGATGCATTGCTGAAAACAGTGGAAGAATGTATGAGAAGAAGGCACATGGGTGTATTTCACAACTGTGTTGTTTTATAACAGTATTTAAAATGCAATCTTCCTGAATCTGGAAGATTCTGAGTTGGCTATAAACAGACTTAAGTGTTTCAAGGTTGAGGCAGACGTTGGCAAATTGATCTGTACCTTTGATAAAAGCTTGCGTTTCTTTTACCTGACTTAAAGCTAGGTTGCCTAAGCCACAACACTGGAGCTCTTGTGACCCCCACCCCTGTGATTTTACCTGCTAAGCATTTTTCCATGTGACTCCTTTTCCTCCTCCCCATGGATACTGCCTTCAATTTGCCACATTTCTTGCTTAGAGTTGAAACTTCAACTGTCTCTGCAGTGGTTGCTCTGCCTCTGACCTGAGCCTTTCCTGTCCCTTACTTCAGGTCTATCTGTCCTTCCCTGTGTTCTAGGGCAAAGCTCTCCCACTGGAATGTGGTAGAATCATCTACAGGGCTGCTTAACATACAGTGTTTCTGATTGGGCAGGTGTGGAGCTGAGCCCTTGTTTGCATGTTCCTCAGGTTCCCAGGGGGTGCTGGTGATCCTGGTCCAGGGCCCCACCCTGAGAATCACCATAGGCTTCTTGCATTTGGGGCTGGCTTTTCACTGCCTGGCTTCAGAGGTAAAGGCCAGACCTGCCTGTGTGGCCTCCTGTCTTTCTGCTCTACCCTCTCTCAGCTTCATTTTCTCCAGGAATGCCTGATGGGCCAGTGCTTCCCAATGACCTCACCCTTCCTGCTCCTCGGCCTGGGATGTGGTCTTCTTCATCACGTGGCACAAGTGTCACCTGGCTGGGGTGAGCACTTTTTAAAATGTGTAATGGAATGAATTGTTCTTCCAGGAGCAAGATGTACCACATCTCTTTATTTTTCTAGTAGCAATTATATAAAACTCATCTGAACTGTGACTCCCCGAGAAAGGCGAGGTGGCCAGTAACAGTTGTTTGGGGTTTCCCCTGCCCTGTGGGGTGGATACCCAAGGACTTTAACTCATTTGCTTGCCCTCTCCGCATCCTTCGTTGGCAGTAGGTCTTCCTTCCTGGGCAGTTGGTCAAGGTCTGCCAGAGTCCTCTCTGTCATGGGTATGCCCCCAAGTTTCAGTCCTGGAGAGCCCTTGGTTACCTGCTCAGAGCTCAGGCCTTGCATAACCTCTGCTTCTTCCTACCTCTGGAGGACCCTGGCCCATCCCAGCTGGTAGCCTCTCTTCTCCTCCAGCTCTGAACCCAGACTTTCCCTTCCTCCCTTAGGTCTGTGTGATCTGGGTTAGGCCTCTCTTTTTCAAATATTGGTCTGTTTGAAAAATTATCCCTAGAAATTCAGATTCCTGGATTTCACCCCAATTGATTCTGACTCAGAGTAGCTGAGATAGTGACAGAGATGCATGTGTGTTGGGCGTTGTGCATTGTGGTGCGGAATGGCAGGCACTTTGGAGATAGTTGTTCTTTAGCTTGGACGGCGAGTATCACTTGCCCAATCTTTTAAAACAAAGGCTCATTTGGGATTTCTTTGTATCCTTTGAACCCAGAAACACAGAAGGTCATTTTGCTGCAGTCTTCCTAACTCACCTGCTACCTACCTCTGTTTCATCATTGGGTCAGGAGCGCCTCAAAGGCAGGGCTTGTGCTCTTGCATTCTGGATAGAGTGTCTTACTCATGTGAGTGGATCAGGTCTGGAGACCAGAGCTTATAGTGCACCCAGGGAAGCACCAAACTCAGGATTTACCCTTTTCTTTTCCTCTGGGATGATGCTCCTGTATTGAGAAGTGGGAGAATGCTTTGAGTCTCTTATGGCTGCCTTCTCCAGTCCTGGGTTTGAAGTGGGCATGGCTGAGAATGTTTTATTATTTTTTTTAAGTGGCAAAATGATCATAGATTGAAGAAAAGCTGCAAAGTGGCTTTCACTTTTGGTGAAACTGGTGACAGTTTTTGCATGGAGAAGGACACTGCTTAAAAGACAGCCCAGCATCTCTGGCCCTAGCTCAGCCCAGCCCTGTAGTCCTGGCCAGGCACCTGGCCTGTCCCTGGAGCCCTGTGTCCTCCCTACTTTCATTGTTGCCTCCCTACTTTCATTGTTGTTTCAATCATGACCACAAGTGTTGCGTATCACTGACTCCAAGTAGATTGAAATGGACAGAATTCTGAGTAAGAGTCATAACCAATGTTGCTTATTTTATGTTTCAGTGAGATTGAAAATCTGTTATGTTGACTGAACCCACTTTCACATGGAATCTCTTTGTCATATAACATGATTTTTCCAGTCTGGCCTAGGTTTTTGTTACAATTAACAGGGTAACTGTGGCAAGGGAAAGATTGGCAAAAGTATTCTCAGACCAAAATTCTGAAAAAATTGCCTAGCAGTCTTCAGTTATATTTACAAAATGTACTTTTGTTTGCAAGGGAGCCATCCACTTTAAATTGTTTTTGCCATATACTTTTAAATTCTCTGAGAAATGTTTGGCACTTTTGAAAACTCTGTTTGTGATCACTAGCATATATGCTTGCGTGCGTGCACTTGCACACACACACACATACACAGGCAGGCCTGCAGGATTAGCAATTATCAGAAAAGTGGTCTGTCCCATTTATTTTAAAACCAGCAGCTCCAACTCCACCTGTCACATGTTGTAGTGGAATTTGAGAAGAATGAGGACAGTTTTATCAGGATTGTGAAGTTTTCCAGGGGTATAGCCTGGGTATGATAATTCACTTTCTAAAAACAACCTGTGCAGTGTTCACATGCTTGAGACCAGCTGTCTGGTTTTGCTCAGACCCAGATCCTCCTGCCATGTAACTGAGATATACAAGGCTTGCTTCCGGCATTGGATGTAGCTTAGCTACTTCATTGGTTCATTCTCGTCTTTTGCTTTTCCAGAAGGTTATAATCAGGGGTAGAAGCACCTCATTCAGACTGGTTGAGGAGAAACCAGCTATATTTGAGCATTGTCCAGCAGCTGTGTAGATGATTCCTGGTGGTAGCTCGTATGTGATGAGAACTGGCACAGGTTGAGTTACCAACTGTTCATTCTGAGTTTTGACTTAAGGTAATATAGGCAGACCAATGCATTCTTTTATCAAGTGTTTTTATTTTTGTTCTTTTCAAGTGTACATAGAGAGATATTTTTCTCCTAAAGCTAAACATGATAGCATATTTTGTATTCTCTTGATGAGTTGCAGACAGTGTTGACTTTGCCTTTCCTCTCAGTCAAATCTAGACTTTTCTGTTCTTTTTTCTTTGCTCAGTTCCTCCTTCTCCCTTTTCTCCCTTTTATTCCTTTGCTCCTGCCTCTCCCCTTGCTTTACTCTTCTTCCCTCCCTTCTCTCCTCCCTCCTGGTCCTAGCAGCTCTTGTCTTTGGGAAATTGGCTAGTCACATTGTATATCAAGGTCTTATGGTTGTAATTATTTTCCTTCTCACAAAAATTCCAGTTATTTGAATTCCCTGCTGTTGGGATTCTGGCCAAGTGGGAGTTAATTTCATATGAGAATCTAAAAAGTTGACACTTCTTGGTGTTTGGATGCATATCTACATTTACTACTGAAGACACTGAGGAAGGGAGATATTTTAGTAAGCCAGCAGATTCAAAATGTTCTGCTTTCAAAATTACTCTTTTAAACTGGGTGTAGTGTGGCATGCGTATAATCCCAGGAGACAGGAGAATTGTGAGTTTGAGGCCATTTCAGGCAAAGTTAGTGAGACTTTGTATTAGTTAGTTTATATTAGATATAAAATATAAACAAAAGAGCTAAGGATGTATGTAGTTCAAGAGGTAAAGCCTTTTCCTGGCATGAGCTAAGGTTCAACCCCCAGGACTGGGGGGAAAATTACTCTTCTAGCTAGTACTTAGTGGGTAAAAGCACAGCTTCCTGCCCTTGAGTTTGGTTTTCCCTGTAATGTGGCATTGCTGTCCTAAACCACTTTAATTTTTTTTCCCATTGGCATCCCTATCTCTAACCTCTGCTATTAACTTCAGATTGTACTACTTTCTTAAAGGCTAAAGTAATGTGCAAAGTAAAACCCTAAAATGTTTAGAGGCTGTGCAGTGTTCTATTGTAAACCTTTAAAAATTCTTAACAAAGTTAGTGGTTTGGGTGGATATTTTCATGAAAACTCCTTCAGCTAAAAGATAGTAAAACAAATGCCTTAAAATAACCAAACTTTGGCTTATAACAAGGCCATTGTTTGGCAGTGTCCACCTCTTAAAAATTTTCCAGAACTTGC
The DNA here is from genome assembly GCF_047511655.1 of Castor canadensis. NCBI lineage: Eukaryota > Metazoa > Chordata > Mammalia > Rodentia > Castoridae > Castor > Castor canadensis. The sequence goes on from NC_133389.1 coordinate 66,357,785, forward strand.
AAGAGGAAATGATTTCGAGACTAAGTGGTGATTTTAAAAATAAAGACAATAAATTAACATCGACATTATTTGCCATCAATTGATTTCTTGTCATCCAACGTTTTACCTCACATTCTGAATAAATTGGACTATGTGAAGAACTAGAAGATTAGCTATTTTTTTGAAAATTGAAATTGGTTTTGCAGAAGTGGAAATTTGGCAGCAAGTATGGAAACTAGCAAATCAGTTTACAGTGTTCTGGGCTTCTTAGTTTAATGAAAGCCACAAGAATGAGGAAAGACTGCATGGCTTTGAATATGAGCTTTTCCTAGCGTAGGGCTTTCCTTTTCTGGAAGTTTATTTTTACCTTTATTAACTCAGTAGCATGTGGAACAGCATGTCTAGGTTTTAGTTGGTTAATAGTGGCCTGCAAGATGTGCAGAATTTCAACTCTAATAGTTATCTTTTCAGTAGTCTCGTGGAGAAAATGCTAAGACTAGTGTAGAATGAAGAGGAACTTGGTAGTTTAAAAAAAACCTCTGTATCCCAACAGAATGTGAACAATTGGGCTACATGACAATACCAGTCTTTACAGTCAATGTTGTATCTGATCTTGAGCTCTAATGAGGCAGTAAAAGCATGTATCTATTTGTAATTAAAATTATCAATTAATATGGGAGTATGGAGACTATCTATGTCCTATCAAATAAAATGGGGTCCTCCTCGAAGTGAAGATAGTTTCAGCCAGTGTCATCACTAGACATAACATGCTTTATTGTTAGTGTCACTGAGCAGGTAGTATAAGAGTTCTTTTCAAGTAGATGTTCCTTTTTCTCATCCTTGGACAGTGTATAGGTTTCTGTACCAGGCCTGGGCTTGCTTCCAAAGTCAGGCTCTTCTTTGCTTTTATCTATTCCCTCCTTTTAGTGTTCCCTTGTATGTCCTGTGCTCTACTCCTCCCAGATGGCCCTCTCCATCAGGGAACATCCGCATCAACATGTCACCATACATCTACCTCACAGCAGGCTCTTGCTGCTGTGGACTTGAATGTGCACTCCTAGCAGAGTTGCGTGGGCCATCTTGATCCAAAATGGAATCAGGGTCCTGTAGTACTTCGTTAGTGGATCCATCAGTGCCTCCCATTTCCTGGGAGAGTGTTAGAAACAGAGCTTTGGTGCTCACTGTGGACCAGCAGAGTCCATCTGGCCTGCTCTGGAGTGCAAAGTCATGTTTATACCAGGGCTGTTGGAATGACCATTTATAAGTAGTGAAAGCCAAGGCAAAGATACTTTAGCAGTAAAATGTGTTTTCATTAAGCTATTTTGGAATATTGGATTCCAGACTTTATTTGAAAAGTTCATGAACAGATAATACAGATGGGGTGAGTTCTGTTTGGCTACAGCAGAGAACATTTAGCTCCTTTCTGCCTTCCGGTTAGTTCATGAATCTTGCAGGGCTGTGCTGGAAAGGATCATCCTTTTCCGGGCATCTGTAAAGTTTTACTGGTACACTAGAGTTTGCTCTTCTCTGTAGGCTAAAACCCGTGGTTATGAAATCATTTTGGTAGATCACAACCAGCACTAAAATAATGATCATCAGTAGAAGATAAAATGTGTTTGAGATTGTAAGTTTTTTAGAAACTTAAAAGAGGTTTATCTTTGATCTGTATGTATGTGTATACATTTAAATATCATAACCCTTTGTGTGTATATATGTATATGTACATATACACATATGTATATATTGCATCAAAAATGTTTGAAAGTAAAAGGGACTAACTAGTATTATGAGGGACTCACAGAGGAAATATTAAAAGACATGGTCCATGTAATTTAATGGAGTATAACCAAGTATAGATGTTCATTACTGGGTTAGTTTACCAAAACAACAAATAAATACATATCTAGATTTTAATGAACAGTAAATTTTTTGCCATTCAGAAATGATGGAAAATAGAACATTGATTTTAAAACTATTGTATTTAACATATAATATCACTGATAGATTTAAATAATTAGAATACAGTGAGGTTTAGTTAAGACTAAAATGATTTTGAACTGAATTTGTTTTTAGACTGATTTAAAGAATTTTAGGTTCCTCTATTTCTTTGGCATTATGAAGGTAAATGTTCCATATCTATATGTAAGTAAAGAATGGAGCTCATAGAATGCTAATTTCCAAGTTTCCATATAAGGCTTCTTGAATACTTAATCTACTGTGTCTTATTTTATAAAATGAAGACTTTAGCCATCATTGAAGAGTGAAGAGTTTCATTTTTGCCACTTTTTAAACTTCTTCCTCTTCAGCATTTGGCATGGTGCTTGCCATGTTTGATACGCAGTAGGCCCTTGTTGAATGAATACATGATACTTCTATTGGTGTCTCATTTCTCTTTTGAGTAAAATCCAATTGTCCACAGGGCTTCATGGGACCCCTCCATATCTTCTCTGACTGAATCTTCTCATACGTTTGCTCTTGTTTCCTGTCTGGCCGTACCATTTCCTTGTTCCTGGGCCACTCTCTGAAGGTTCTTCCTTAAGTGCCACCTCCTTATGATGCCTTCTCAGGCCACTGCTTTCAACAGCCCTGCACTAGCAAGTCCCCGTGCCTGTCTTACCCAGCACTTAGCACTCTACTAACTGGCAAACAACTTAATTTATGTGTTTAGTAGGGTTATTGTTCAACTTTCTACACTTTCTTTCCACCTCCAGGGCCAGATTTCTTGTTCTGCTAGGCCCTGGAATTGTGTCTGGCACTTAATGGGCACTCAATGTGACTTGCTGACAGATTGAATGGGCGAATGAGTTCAAATATGGATTTTGACATACGTAGCCTTCTTCTTGCCAATTCACACTTGGTCACTTCTCTGGTCTCTTCCTGGCATTTAGTATCCACTTCCCTACAGAACCAAGGATTCAGCTTTTTGTACAAAGTTGGATCCATCTTTAATGTAAAATTTTTAATAGAGATCAGTAAAATAATGATAAAGATTTTATGTTTGGCTTTGGAAAACCAATATTGACATAATATTTTAACAGCATATATTTAACTGTGTGTGTTCTGCTTCTCAAATTAAGTTACAAGTTTTCAGAGACATACAGCTTATTTCTTTTTTTATTTTCTGATAGTATGTGGTAGAAAATTCAGGACATCATGGGTCTTCAATAACGTTGTTGCTTTGCTAGGCCTGGGACTGAGTCTTTGCTGTGGTGTCTGAGAAATTCTGTTATCCCTACCCATTTATTCACAGAAATGTCCACGAGGGCCTGAAAGAAGTCTACTTATTGGTGAATGAGTTGTTGCTGTTTCGAAGTGGATAATAAAGTCTGGGTCTGAAGATAATATTTGACAAAAATACACCATAGTTTTCAATATAATTCCCAAGAACTAAGCATTTCAGTTTTGATATCTCAGCTCTGCTTTATTTATTATAACCACTTGTTTAGATTGCTTTGTGAATCCAATTGTAGGGTAGAACAGGGTCAAAATCCCAGCTTAATACCTGTGTGACCTCAGACAAGCTGCCTAAATTGTCTAGACTCTCTCTCTCTTTTATCTTTCAGTTGAGGATAACATCTGCACAGGATTGCTTAATCAGTGAGATAACCTATGTAACATGCCAATGGGGCTCCTGAGCAAGTACTAAATAAACGTTAGTTTCATCATCATCATCATGGTTACTGGAAATGAATAACCAAGATACCTGAGTATCTTGATTTGATTTCTTCTTGTCACAATTACTAAAGTGCTCCAACAGGTCAAAGAGTAGTGAGTGGAATATTTTAGTTAGGGTCAGAATCCTGGGTGTGTGTGGTGGCACTTCTTTTTTTTTTTTTTTTTAAATTTTATTATTCATATGTGCATACAAGGCTTGGGTCATTTCTCCTCCCTGCCCCCACCCCCTCCCTTACCACCCACTCCGCCCCCTCATTCTCCCCCCCACCCCCTCAATACCCAGCAGAAACTATTTTGCCCTTATTTCTAATTTTGTTGTAGAGAGAGTATAAGCCATAATAGGAAGGAATAAGGGTTTTTGCTGGTTGAGATAAGGATAGCTATACAGGGAGTTGACTTGCATTGATTTCCTGTGCGTGTGTGTTACCTTCTAGGTTAATTCTTTTTGATCTAACCTTTTCTCTAGTTCCTAGTCCCCTTTTCCTATTGGCCTCAGTTGCTTTTAAGGTATCTGCTTTAGTTTCTCTGCATTGAGGGCAACAAGTGCTGTCACTTTTATCCTGTGCTGAAAGTCCAATCCCATTGTTGTGTTTGCCCTTGATCTAATGTCCACATATGAGGGAGAACATACGATTTTTGGTCTTTTGGGCCAGGCTAACCTCACTCAGAATGATGTTCTCCAATTCCATCCATTTACCAGCGAATGATAACATTTCGTTCTTCTTCATGGCTGCATAAAATTCCATTGTGTATAGATACCACATTTTCTTAATCCATTCGTCAGTGGTGGGGCATCTTGGCTGTTTCCATAACTTGGCTATTGTGAATAGTGTGGTGGCACTTCTTGCAGGGTGCCTCCCTTGCTCCTTGACAGGCATGCAAGCCTGGTGCTCAGTGGTACTACATGTAGGTTGTTAGGACATTTATCATTAGGATGTCAGTTGCCCTGTTCCACTTGGTAGGCTCTGTTACAGAGGATGTCAATGGTAGAATGTGCCATGGTTGGTGAACGTAGGAGGCTAGTGTCTTGACCCATCTGTGTGACTAAGCCGAAACCCTTTTTACCTCTGCCCTCCTTGATCTCTTCCTCACTCACACCAGGGATGGGACTTGAGCTTTTTAAGTGTCTGATAGTGAGAGGTTGCAAAAGCTAGGTATTTGCTTTGAGTCTTCTTCTGAGGCTGCTATTCTTGGGAATTCCAGCTGTGGAGATTTGGTTATGTTGGGGGGTGCAGAGAAGGGAGTAGATTGTATAAATAAACCAACCAATCAGAAAATACAGGGACCATGTCCTCAAAGGTCGATGAACTAGTGGGAGAGTCCTGAGTAACTCGAGAGTGGGAACATGCAGATAGCTAATGAACACTTTGGAAGATGAGTGAGGATTGCAGAAGATTTTTTGGAAGAGGTTTTTCTGTATTAGCAGCCATTTTTTTCTGATCCAAATGTATATTTGAATATTAGTATTTAAGATAAAATACTAAGACACACATAGTCTCTTCTTAGTCTCTGTAGTGACCCAAGACAAATATCCTCCTTTTCGTTTGTTAGCTCCTGAATCTCAGAGATGATTGTAGCAGCAGTTTGAACTTAGGGCGGGCTTGCCCTTCGGGCCTACTGTGGGGTTCAGTGACCTCATGGGGTTCCGGCTACAGTGACTGACCACATGTCTGGTTGGACGTATGCTAATATGCTTTAAAATCTGCAGAATGACCCCGGAGAACTCTTTCCAGGATTCCTGGAAAACCAGGAAGTACTGTTTGCTTAAGAAGCAGAAGAAGATAATGATGGCTTCCTGTATCATTGTCAGGTTTTTCCTTCCTCTTGAGTACTTTGTGATCTCTTGTGGAAGTGTGGGGCTGTCTTTCTTCCCTCGAGTTTGGAAATAATTAGGAAAGTATTCTCCATTGGACTTAAGGGTCACTTAACAGAAACCATCCTTTTTTTTTGATGTTCTCTTAAGGATTTCTTTCTAGATTTGTTATCTCTTTTCCTCTCTTGTGCTCTGAAACGTCTCTTAGACTCCGGGAGCAGCTCCCTTAGCCCCTGGGGAACTTGCGTACACCCGTGCGTGTGCGCACGTGTGTGCGCGTACGTCTGCGTGTGCGTGCGCGTGCGCGTGCGCGTGCGCGTGCCCGGCCCGCGTGCCTCACTGTAGAAAGGTTCCGGCGCACTGCTGAGTACCGTAGGGTTGGTCGAGGTCGGCGTGGCCTGGTTTCCTCCTAGCTGGCTTTGGTGTTTGGAGGCCCCAGCTTCTGAACTTAGGCCTTCAAGGACCGCAGCTGACCTGCTGTTCGGCTGTAGGTGGGCGGACCCACAGATAGGTGCTCCTCTGCACGAGTGTGGCTCTCCCTCCGTGGTCAGCGCAGACCCAGAGGACTGTGAGTGGCCTCTGGGCAGGGAAGGCGTCAGGTCCTTTTTCCTGTCTCCCAGCAAAGGCCCGAGCCCTGTCTGCTGAGCTCCCGAAGAGATGACTTACTTGCAGGAGCGCTCCCTCGCCATTCCTTACTTCTTCGTGGCCGGCAGAAAGGGACTTTGCATCATCGCAACTGTTTTGAAGAGGCTCCTCATCTCTACATTGGGACAAGAAAACTCGATGTGTGCCAGGCAGGGGCTTTTGAATACCCTGCTCCTCCTGGCTGGCCAGTGTTGCCTGGTGCCTGCCGCCTCACCGTGTGTTCCTCCCACTCGAAGGGGCAGCGAGGCTTCATTAGGAAACAAGTGGCCAACCTCATGGCCGCCGTGGGCATGGCCCTCCGTCCGTGCGTGTGGCCACTCTGCTAGGGTGGCCTTGTAGACTAGGCTGTGTGTAGGGAGGCAGGTGGCAGCTTTCCTGCTGTCTTGTGACTTGGGCCACCTTGACTGCTGGGTTTTTCTGAGGCCAAGCTCAGCGAGTGAGAGCATCTTGCTGGTGCTGGGCAGGTGCACCTGTAATCAGTATCTCTGGGCAGCCCGGTGAGAAAATGATGTGAAGCAGTTGTTCTGGATCTGTAAATAAAGTGTTATAAAATTATCAAAAGAAAAGGGATATGGCATTTCCAGGTGGAACGAGTAAATGAATGCATGTGGGAATGTGTTTGACACAAAAATACAGGTGTGTTATGTATCAGGTCAAAGTGTATGTCCATCTTTCACTTTTCTGAAAAGAAAAAAAAACGGTATAAAGTCAGAATGGTTTTGGGAAGGAAGCCTCTGCTTTTTTTTTTTTTTCTTAATTTCTTTCTGTAACACTAAATGTTTTGGACATTGTGTTTCTCTCAAGTTATAATTTGCACGAAATGGCCCTCATTTCCAGGCTTCATTCTGTTTTAAATGGCTCCACTTCATGGGACCTGGTTACCAGCTGGAGCAAATACTGTTTAAGAGAAAGGAAGTCTTGGGCTAGGTTTCTCTCTTAACCTTTTTTTCAGAACAAGTTTCTCCCTTTATTTAAAGATGATGTGAGAATGCTGTGCAGATTAAGAACATATGTACAACTAGTGTTGTAGCTCAGTGGTAGAATACTTGGCTAGCATGTGTGAGGTCCCTGGGTTCCATCCCCAGCGCCCCAGAGAGACAAAACTGTCTCCCCCTCCTCCCCAAAACCAACAACAATGGGGCAGGAAACAAAACAAAAGAGGACTCACTTCCCTTTATTGTTTTTCAGTCTTCTGCCTCTCTTCCTGTCTTGGTGAAAGGGAGGACCTTGCTGTTAATTTTCAGGAATACCACGCATTGTCCCTCTTCTTATTCTGTCTCATAGGAGCTCACAGCTCACAAACATGTCAGGAACATGTCCTTTGGGAGATGGTTTGGGGTTAGTGAGATCATCAGCCCCACAGGACCATACCTGATCACTTTGGAAAGCCATGTGTGGATTTCCTCAAATACTTAGAGCAGCAGGGTTAGTATGTGAGGAACTCAGCCAGCACTTTCTGTGAGTGGCTGTGCTTATTCTCTTATGTTTCTTGCCAGTGAACAGTTATTCTAAAAGCCTTGATTTCCTTTGTGGAGGCATAATATTCATGCTTAGTCTTTCTTTGAAGCATTGAACTTTGTGTTGTGTTTTGCGAGTTGATGGAAAAGGCATGCATTTACTAGAATGGAGGAAGGAGCAAAAAATGGGTAGGGTATCAGTTCTGCATTGTGACCTGGGGCCTGTTATCTGTGTCTAGGCCTGTTCCTCTGCATGGGCTCTGATTCCATTTGGCTCCCCCACTACCCTCATAAGAGGATCCTAACCTGTGGGTCATAGTCTATTTTTACAGCTAGAGATAGGCCCAAAAGAGTTGAAATTATGTGGGGAAGAAGAGGTGAGTTTGTTGAAATTCTCTGCCTTGTGTTATGGAACTGCTGTTTGTAGTTTTTATTGGCTTGGGTTTAAGAATCCTGCTGCCTGAGAGGCTGAGCGTAAGGGGGTAAACCTTGGAGATAATGTGCATATTTACTGAGTGATTTATGAAGGACTGGGAATATAGATTTCAGGGGAGTATGACAAGTTTCTGTAATGAATGAAGTTTTAATTTTGTGCTTTTTTATGTAACTTAAATAGTTTGAATATTTTAAAGTATCCCTGTTACTAAAATCAACTCTTTCAAAATCTAAAATAGGCACTTTAGTCACAGTATTTTTTGTAATAAAAACAATAATTTATTTCTTGAGGATAACAGGAACTGAATTTATGCATTCAACCTTTATTTTAAACAGAACTTAAGTAAACTCTTAATTAAAAGAATTAAATCATCTATTTAAAAAAATCCTAAAGAATGTTTAAACAATGTATACACATGTGAGTAAATGTAAAAACGATAAAATAAAAAAGATGCTTGAAATAGATCCTCAGGAAGTTGTTTCAGAATCTTGTTTCAGACTCAGAGCCAGGTTATTTGACCCACGGGTGTTTTTTTTTTTTTTCTTCATTTTGTTTGTGTGAAAGACTTATTAATACAAATGGAAAGTTTATCACAAAGTTTTACTTTGATATTTTTCTTAGGGAATTTTTTGTTTTTAATCTTGAGCTATTAGCTAAATACCAGAGAAGTAGCAAGGATATTGGCAAAAGTGATAACTACTGAGTGACATTTCTAGGTCCTGGTTCAGGTTCACAGGTTAAAATAATCAGAACTGGAGAAGTTGTGAGGCTAAATGTCTCTTACCTATCTTGAAAATAATTTTGAAGCTCTGAGCTCTGCTTTGAAGGATTGAACTAATTGTAGTATATAGAGATTGACAAATCATAATGGTTTTATTTTGGCTCATTTTAAAAAACATTAAAGGCCTCCCATTGGTTCACTTTGTAGTCTTTGGGATGCCAGAATGATGGTGATGTGGTACTTGCCCACAAGGAGCTCATCGTTTAGTGGGAAACATGAATTTTCACTTTTGATGGATGAGACGGAGAGGGAGAGTTATTCCGATGTACTAGTTATGTACACATTTAATATATACATGTATTTTTTTGTATCTGTATTATTAAGTGTGTTAATTTAAACTTTTTGTTTTGTTTTTGGCAGTACTGGGGTTTGAACTCAGGGCCTCACACTTGCTAGGCAGGTGCTCTTACTGCTTGAGCTATTCCACCAGCCCAAGTGTATTAATTTTATTATTATAAATTATTATTATAATTATTATAAACTTAGTGGCTTAAAACAACACTCATTTTTTATTTTGCAGTTTTCATGGCTCTGAAGTCCAAGCACTGCTTAGCTGGGTCTTTGCTCAGGTCTCACAAGGCTGCAGTCAAGGCATTAGCTAGGCTGTGTTTGAGTGGGGAAGAATCCACTCCTAAGCTTATTCAGGTTGTTGGCAGAACTAATTTTCTTGTAACTGTGGGGCTGATATCCCTGTTTCCTTGCTGACTGTCAGCTGAGGACTGCTCTCAACTCTTAGAGGCCCCAGCAGTTCCTTGCCCTGGGTCCTTTCACCCATGCAGTCTTGTCTTGGCAATTCACTTCTTCAGAGCTAACACGGAGTCTCTTAATCTATAGTCACTGAAGTGGAATCTTATACAGGGAAATAAGTCAAGGGAGTGGAATCCTGTTCCAAGTCACTTAAGGGGTTGGCCTTATGCAAGGAGTGACCCACTTGCATAGAGTTGTTAGAATTCTGCCCACCACACTACACTTACAGTTATTCCACTGACTTTTGTTCTTAAGAAATATCAGCATTTGAGTCCTAGAAGAATGATAAGAACAATCCCAGTTGAGGAATAAAAAATAAGATCTGGAAAATCAGAAGTGTATTGTTTTTTTCTCTCAGTGGGTAGAAAACAAGAGGAATATCATAGGATGCCAATGTTGATATGAAGGAGTTGTATAAAAATAGCATGGTGTTTGTTTGGTTCGTGTGTTTGGGGTGGACCTCCATGGGAATCTCACAAGATCCTTTAGCTAGATGGCAGTCATTTCTTATCTGGATGCCTTAGCATTGGCTGATCACTCAAGAGTGACATATGGCAGGAACACACTTTGAGGGACAAGTCTCCTGGAGAGTGCACTGTAGCACACAAACTAGACAGATGGTGGCTTATTCAACCTTGGATAGGAGTGTATCCTACACGTTGGCAGGCTGGGTGCTAAGAGATACTCATGATATCTGAGGCAGAAGTAGAGCTTTACTAAGTTTACCTGAAACTGCTTGGTAAGACGTGAGGCAATCACCTGATAAGACACAGGGCTACACCTGGAGCAATGAGATGCACACAGAATATGCTCACTAATTTGGGATGAGGATGCTGATATCTTCAGTTTAACACGCTCCCGACAGAGCTATTTCGGCAGGCGAGGATGCTGATGATAGGTGGTATGAAATGGACAAAATCTAGAGAACCAAATGGGAGGGAATACCACTAATGTTTCACTAACAGATTAGAGGGCAGGTAAACACTATATTGTGGACAGAATCACAAACATTATCTTCCTAGCTAGAGCTTCACTAGTGCATAAAATTAGACATGTATTTCAGGAGAGGAAGAAGGTGCAATTGCACCTTCTTTTATAATTGAAGATTGGGTGGATTGAGTTGACTCAAGGTAATCTGTATTGTTCAGAAAGAACATAGTCTTCTTCAGGCTGGTGGCATAACTCAGTGGTAGAGTGCTTGCATAGTATTTATGATACCCTGGGTTGAATCCTCAGTACCAAAAAAAGGTCTTTTCACAGACATGTATGATGTCTGAATTTTCAGTACAACAAGGACACTGGCCATTATCAGTTGTGGACTCTCATTGAAGAAAAGGCTCATGTCTTTGGTGGAACAAATGTGTGTCTTTGGAAAGAAGAGAATTGGCTTCCCCTAGCAGCTGCTAGAAAACTGAGAGGGGTATTTTGTCCCAATTTAGTCATATCCACTACTCCAGATTTTTGGCTATAATTCTCTCTTGCCTTTAATACTTGATGCTTATGTTTGTATTTTTGTTTTATTTATTATTTTGATATTTGTGCCTTTTGTTGTGACAACCCTCAAATATTTTTTTGGAACTTGGGTTTGGGAAAGATGTGCTAAAAGATACAAAGAATCAGTTTATCAAAAGTCTTTATTTTTCTTTCTAGCACTTCCAGTTCTACGTTTGTAACATCAGACCTCTTTTTCCTGTTGGACCATTTTCAAGAACTGACATCAGGTTTCATGTAGTTTAAAAGGTAAGTAGATCTCAAGACTCTTCTTTGTGATGTTTGTGCAGCAAAGTTTGTCACAGCAGTAACTCTTCTGAGATGGTTGACCCTCTCCCCTCCCCTCCCCCTGCCCTGCAAGCTGCTGCATTTGCTTCTGTGCTTGCGTGCCTCTTTGTGTGTGTGTGTGTGTTTCTTCTGTGGAGGTGGGGTAGAAGGGGCTGGGACTCGGGGTATCTGGAGATAGAATCATAGGTGATGATTGTTGTGTGTTTTGGTCACTCTGTTGTCCTTAAGGCAAAGCTGAGTTCAGAGCTAGTCCTGGTGGGGGACAGTCAGTGAGGGTGAAGGAGGGTGCTTGGAGCTCTTTTCCACCATCTGTGTTTTAACTTAGGCAGGTATCTTCACCTTGCCATGCCTCTTTTGTTCACTCAAAAGTGATTTTATTGATTCTTGGCCTGTCTAATTGTCAAGCATCATTTGATGTCAGAGAACATTAAATGAGAACATAAACAAAAACCTTCAGAAGGAAAAGAACTTCTATAAAATTCTGCATAAATTTAAATAAATATTTAAATTTTCTAGGAGGTAGAACTTGTTGTTTATGGCAAATCCCTTACTAGAGTGCAAACTTTGTAAGTGCAAGGTCAAATCCCTCTCCCTCCCTGTCTGCCTGCCTGTGTGCCTGGTCTGCTATGTTAGTAAAGCTCAGTAAAACTTTTGTCAAATAAGATGAATTGATGAAGATCCCCTGAACGATCTCAAAACATATCCAGTCCTTATTTATGGTTGTTATTGGAATTAGTGAGACAATTGGAGAAGTGGGAAGGACTCAGTGTGCTTCTTCACTGAGGTACACAGATCCTTTTTTTTTTTTTTTTTGGTGTTACTGGAGTTTGAACTCAGAGCCTCACAAGCCTCACATTTGCTAGGCAGGCGCTCTACCAGTTGAGCCATATCCCCAGTAAGATCCTTGAATTTAAAATGGACTTTTCACAGTTTAGAACCTTCCTAAAATTGTGGGTACTAAAATGCATGCTTTACATAGTATATCACATTCTGGTTGATTATGGATACAATTCTTTTCTGTATTGCTGAGTTGAATTCAGTTCATATGTGTTTCTTTCTTTTTGGTGGTACTGGGGTTTGAACTCAGAGATTCATACTTACTAGGCAAGCCATACCTCCAGCCCTCCCTCCTATGTGTTTCTTTCCTGAGTAGATTTCACCATATGGTATCTGAAAATTTGGAGCCCATTAGATGGACAGGAGGCACTTGGGCTGTGCACCTCATGGATGTTAGTGACTGCTGACACCTTATTCATGTGATCCTTTTATTAACCTGATGGAATAGCATGATATTTGAGAATTCCTATCTTTGCTGATGTGTTGAGTGTTGGTTGATGATTTGCACTATTTTTCTCCCATAATTTGGCCTTCCTTTTTTATTTACTTATTTATTTTTTTATTATTCATATGTGCATACAATGCTTAGGTCATTTCTCCCCCCTGCCCCCACCCCCTCCCTTACCACCCACCCTGCCCCTTCCCTCTCCCCCCCACCCCCTCAATACCTGGCAGAAACTATTTTGCCCTTATCTCTAATTTTGTTGAAGAGAGAGTATAAGCAATAATAGGAAGGAACAAGGGGTTTTGCTAGTTGAGATAAGGATAGCTATACAGGGAGTTGACTCACAATTTCCTGTGCATGTGTATTACCTTCTAGGTTAATTCTTTTTGATCTAACCTTTTCTCTCATTCCTGGTCCCCTTCTTCTATTGGCCTCAGTTGTTTTTAAGGTATCTGCTTTAGTTTCTCTGCATTGAGGGCAACAAATGCTAGCTAATTTTTTAGGTGTCTTACCTATCCTCATATCTCGCTTGTGTGCTCTCGCTTTTTTCTTGTGCTCAAAGTCCAATCCCTTTGTTGTGTTTGCCCTTGATCTAATGTCCGCATATGAGGGAGAACATACGATTTTTGGTCTTTTGGGCCAGGCTAACCTCACTCAGAATGATGTTCTCCAATTCCATCCATTTACCAGCGAATGATAACATTTCGTTCTTCTTCATGGTTGCATAAAATTCCATTGTGTATAAATACCACATTTTCTTAATCTATTCGTCAGTAGTGGGACATCTTGGCTGTTTGCATAACTTGGCTATTGTGAATAGTGCTGCAATAAACATGGGTGTGCAGGTGCCTCTGGAGTAACCTGTGTCACAGTCTTTTGGGTATATCCCCAAGAGTGGTATTGCTGGATCATATGGTAGATCAATGTTTAGCTTTTTAAGTAGCCTCCAAATTTTTTTCCAGAGTGGTTGTACTAGTTTACATTCCCACCAACAGTGTAAGAGGGTTCCTTTTTCTCCACATCCTCTCCAATACCGGTTGTTGGTGGTGTTGCTGATGATGGCTATTCTAACAGGGGTGAGGTGGAATCTTAGCGTGGTTTTAATTTGCTTTTCCTTTATTGCTAGAGATGGTGAGCATTTTTTCATGTGTTTTTTGGCCATTTGAATTTCTTCTTTTCAGAAAGTTCTGTTTAGTTCACTTGCCCATTTCTTTATTGGTTCCTTAGTTTTGGGAGAATTTAGTTTTTTAAGTTCCCTATATATTCTGGTTATCAGTCCTTTGTCTGATGTGTAGCTGGCAAATATTTTCTCCCACTCTGTGGGTGTTCTCTTCAGTTTAGAAACCATTTCTTTTGTTGAGCAGAAGTCTTTTAGTTTTATGAAGTCCCATTTATCTATGCTCTCTCTTAGTTGCTGTGCTGCTGGGGTTTCATTGAGAAAATCGTTACCTATACCTACTAATTCCAGAGTATTTCCTACTCTTTCCTATATCAACTTTAGAGTTTGGGGTCTGATATTAAGATCCTTGATCCATTTTGAGTTAATATTGGTATAGTGTGATATACATGGATCTAGTTTCAGTTTTTTGCAGACTGCTAACCAGTTTTCCCAGCAGTTTTTGTTGAAGAGGCTGTCTTTTCTTCATTGTATATTTTTAGTGCTTTTGTCAAAGACAAGTTGGTTATAGTTGTGTGGCTTCATATCTGGGTCCTCTATTCTGTTCCACTGGTCTTCATGTCTGTTTTTGTGCCACTACCATGCTGTTTTTATTGTTATTGCTTTGTACTATAGTTTGAAGTCAGGTATTGTGATACCTCCAGCATTGTTCTTTTGACTGAGTATTGCCTTGGCTACTCGTGGCCTCTTATGTTTCCATATAAATTTAACAGTAGATTTTTTCAATCTCTTTAATGACTGTCATTGGAATTTTGATGGGAATTGCATTAAGCATGTAGATTACTTTTGGGAGTATTGACATTTTTACTATGTTGATTCTACCAATCCATGAGCATGGGAGATCTCTCCACTTTCTATAGTCTTCCTCAATCTCTTTCTTTAGAAGTGTATAGTTTTCCTTGTAGAGGTCATTCACATCCTTTGTTAGGTTTACACCTAGGTATTTGATTTTTTTTGAGGCTATTGTAAATGGAATTGTTTTCATATATTCTTTCTCAGTTTGTTCATTATTAGTGTTAATAATTATAAGTGCTAATGATTTTTCTATGTTGATTTTATATCCTGCTACCTTGCTATAGCTATTGATGGTGTCTGGGAGCTTCTGAGTAGAGTTTTTTGGGTCTTTAAGGTATAGGATCATGTCATCTGCAAATAGGGATATTTTGACAGTTTCTTTACCTATTTGTATTCCTTTTATTCCTTCTTCTTGCCTAATTGCTTTGGCTGGGAATTCTAGTACTATGTTGAATAGGAGTGGAGATAGTGGGCATCCTTGTCTAGTTCCTGATTTTAGAGGGAATGTTTTCAGTTTTTCTCCATTAAGTATAATGCTGGCTGTAGGTTTGTCATATATAGCTTTTATAATGTTGAGGTGCTTTCCTTCTATTCCTAGTTTTCTTAGAGCTTTTATCATGAAATGGTGTTGGATCTTGTCATAGGCTTTTTCTGCATCTATTGAGATGATAAAGTGGTTTTTGTCTTTGCTTCTGCTAATGTGGTTTATTACGTTTATTGATTTTCATATGTTGAACCACCCCTGCATTCCTGGGATGAAGCCTACTAGGTCGTGGTGAATAATCTTTTTGATGTGTTGTTGAATTCGGTTTGCCATTATTTTACTGAGGATTTCTGCATCAATGTTCATTAAGGATATTGGCCTATAGTTCTCCTTTTTGGAAGTGTCTTTGCCTGGTTTTGGGATAAGTTGTAATACTGGCTTCATAATATGTGTTTGTCAGTTTTCCTTCCCTTTCTATTTCATGAAACAGTTTAAGGAGGGTTGGGATCAGTTCTTCTTTAAAGGTCTGATAGAATTCAGCAGAGAATCCATCAGGTCCTGGACTTTTCTTTTTGGGGAGACTCTTGATTGCTGCTTCAGTTTCATTTTGTGTTACAGGTATTCAGGTGATTAATTTCCTCTTGGTTCAGTTTTAGATGATTATATGTATCTAGATACCTGTCCATTTCTTTAAGATTTTCAAATTTATTTGAATATAGGTTCTCAAAGTAGTCTCTGATGATTACTGGCCTTTGTTGTTATCTCCCCTTTTGCATTCCTGATTCTACTAATTTGGGTTTTTTCTCTCCTCATTTTAGTCAGGTTTGCCAGGGGTCTGTCGATCTTGTTTATTTTTTCAAAGAACCAACTTTTTGTTTCATTAATTCTTTGTATGGTTTTTTTGGTTTCTATTTCGTTGATTTGAGCTTTATTTTTATTATTTCTCTCCTTCTATTTGTTTTGGGATTTGCTTGTTCTTGTTTTTCTAAGAGTTTGAGATGTATCATTAGGTCATTGATTTGGGATCTTTCAGTCTTTTTAATATACGCACTCATGGCTATAAACTTTCCTCTCAGGACTGCCTTTGCTGTGTCCCATAGATTCCGGTAGGTTGTGTTTTTATTTTCATTGACTTCCAGGAACTTTTTAATTTCTTCTTTTATTTCATCAATGACCCATTGTTCATTAAGTAATGAGTTATTCAGTTTCCAGCTGTTTGCATGTTTTTTGTGTTTACTTTTGTTGTTGAGTTCTAGTTTTATTGCATTGTGATCAGGTAGTATGCATGGTATAATTTCTATTTTCTTATATTTGCTGAGGCTTGCGTTGTGCCCTAGGATATGATCTATTTGGAGAAGGTTCCATGGGCTGCTGAGAAGAATGTACATTGTGTAGAAGTTGGATGAAATGTTCTGTAGATATCAACTAGGTCTATTTGATCTATTGTATATTTTAGATCTAGGATTTCTTTATTGATTTTTTGTTTGGATGACCTATGTATTGATGATAATGGGGTGTTAAAGTATCCCACAACCACTGTTGGTGTTAATATATGCTTTTAGGTCTTTCAGGGTATGTTTGATGAAATTGGGTGCGTTGACATTGGGTGCATATCGGTTGATAATCGTTATTTCCTTTTGGTCTGTTTCCCCTTTTATTAGTATGGAATGTCCTTCTTTATCTCGTTTGATCAATGTAGGTTTGAAGTCTACTTCGTCAGAGATAAGTATTACTACTCCTGCCTGTTTTCAGGGGCCATTGGCTTCGTAAATCTTCTTCCAGCCTTTCATCCTAAGCCTGTGCTTATTTCTGTCAGTGAGATGGGTCTCCTGTAAGCAACAAATTGTTGGATCTTTCTTTTTAATCCATTTCGTCAAGCAGTGCCTTTTGATGGGGGAATTAAGTCCATTAACATAAAGTTTTAGTACTGATAAGTATGTGGTGATTCCTGTCATTTAGTTGTCTTAGTTGTTTGAAGGTTTGATTGTGTGTACCTAAGTTGGGGTTACTCTCTATTTTCTTGCCTTTTCTTTTCCTGTAGTTTGGTGCTGCCTGCCCTTTCATGGTTATGTTGGGTTTCACTTTCTGTGTGCAGAATCCCTTGAAGGATCTTTTGTAGTGGTGGCTTTGTGGTCCCATATTGTTTTAGTTTCTGCTTATCATGGAAGGCTTTTATTGCTCCATCTATTTTGAATGATAGTTTTGCTGGGTAGAGTATCCTGGAATTGAAGTTATTTTCATTCAGTGCCCGGAAGATCTCTCTCCAAGCTCTTCTTGCTTTTAATGTTTCTGTTGAGAAGTCTGCTGTGATTTTGATGGGTTTACCTTTGTATGTTATTTGGTTTTTCTCTCTTACTGCCTTCAATATTCTTTCCCTAGTTTCTGAACTTGTTGTTTTAATGATGATATGCTGTGGGATAGATTTATTTTGATGTGGTCTGTTTGATGTTCTGGAGACCTCTTGCATTTGTATGGGAATAACTTTCTCTAGATTTGGGAAATTTTCCGTTATTATTTTGTTGAATATATTATGCATTCCCTTCTCTTGCACCTCTTCTTCTTCTTCAATGCCCATAATTCTCGGGTTTGGTCTTTTGGTGGAGTCAGTGAGTTCTGGCATTTTCTTTTCACAGGTCTTGAGTTGTTTAACTAATAGTTCTTTGGTTTTTCCTTTAATTACCATTTCATCTTCGAGTTCTGAGATTCTGTCTTCTGTTTGTTCTGTTCTGCTGGATTGGCTTTCTGTTTTGTTTTGCAACTCTGTTTCATTCTTTTTTCTGAGGTCTTCCATATCCTGGGTGGTTTCCTCTTTAATGTTGTATATTTTTGTTCTGAGTTCATTTATCTCTTTATTAATCGTGTTCTTTGTTTCACTTTGGTATTTATACAGTGCTTCTGTGGTTTCCTTTATTTCTTCTTTTGCTTTTTTAAATTCTCTATTTTTGTTGTCTTGGAATTTCTTGAGTGTCTCCTGTACATTTTGGTTGACCATATCCAGTGCCATCTCTATAAAATTCTCATTGAGTACCTGTAGTATTTCTTCTTTTAGATTATTCTTGTGGGCTTCATTGGGTTCTTTGGCATAGTTATCATCATTTTGTTGGAGTCTGGATCTGAGTATTATCTGTTTTCTTCATTTCCGTCTGGTTCCTGTACTAATTTTTTGCTGTGGGGAAACTGGTTTCCCTGTTTTTTCTGTCTTCCCATCATTGCCTTTGGTGTTGTTATTGTCCCTGTACTGTGTGAGGTTAGGTATTTTCTAGCTTGTAATAATATCACTGATGATATTTATAATGGAAGGGTGAGAGGAGATGGAAAGCAAAGAAGTTTAAGGAAAAAGGAAAAACAAACAAGTAGAAAAAAAACAAAACAAAGAAACAAAGAAAAAAAGTTTCAAAGATATAAATGGGGAGAGACAGTGTACTAATCAACCGTAAGCTGAAAAGGCATTAGCTAGGCAGATAGAGGTTTGAAAATAAAAAATAAAAATAAAAAATAAGTAAATGAAAAAAATATATATATACAAAAAAATCTCCCAAGTTCAAATGCAATAAAGTTTCAGTCTTTATAATTTTGGTGTTCTTCCCTCAGCCTCCAATCCTGGAGATGGTGCCTCAGAAGTAGTTCTGTGGTTATCTCATCAAAGGGAAAAAAGACTGGAACAACCAAAATAAAACAAACCACACAAAACAAACAAACAGAAAAACCCCACAAAGTGTCCCAAGTTCAGATGCAATACAGTTTCAGTAAGTTTTTCAGCATGCAGGTGTAGTTTGGTTGTTGTCTCATCAAAGGTAGGGAGAGAGAGAAAAAATAAAAGAGTCTGGAGACAGGTCTGAGAATGGTATCTGCGGCTGTGGTTCACCTGCCTGCTGCTGTCAGCCTGCTGTTGCTGGAGGCTTTATTTATGCAGATCTCAGGGGTGAGCTTAGCACTCACCTGGCCCCTCAGTTCTCCTGGGCATGACTGCCACTGCTACAAGCTTTCCCCTTTCCAAGCACACTGGGGGAGGTGACCCTGCACCAGCTTTCTCAGGCCTGCATGTTTATTTACTGTTCACATTGGAAGTGTGTCTTCTCCCTCTCCTGTGGAGTTTTTCTCCCACCGCCCCTTTTACAAGCTTTCCCACTCCTGATTGCTGGGCATGTGCTGCTGCTCCTGTGTTCTCTGGCCAGCTTGTTTATTTACAGTTCTGTGAGGGATTCCCTGCCTCCCCTCTTCAGTGCTCAGGGCGCCCCACCCTCTTTGCTACGTGTCTTTTTTGTTGTTGTTATTGCTTATTACTCAGTTTCTCTTTTTTTCCCTGGGTGGGGGTCGGTCTGTCCAGGTGCTATGGTGGTCTGGCCCAGGGTTGTCTGTGGAAGTACCACGTACCGCTTAGCTCACCTTGTGGTCTGCATCTTCCCGAGCCATCTGGGCACCGGCGTCTGGCAGCCCCGGGGGCCCTCCTGGTTTCCCCGTTTAACGTGAAGTGGAGATGCTCTGCGCAGGCTGGAGTTGTGGAGGAGTCAAAGTTTTGCCTCTTCTTAGTGGTTTTTTCTGTAAGGTGTGTCTCCAGTGTCTCTCTAAGATTTTACTTTAGGAGGCACACTTTCTGCTTCCTCCCTCTAGCTGCCATCTTGGAATCCCCTAATTTGGCCTTCCTATCATCACCTTAAACTGTGAGGAAGCAGTTCATTTTCACAAGGTCCTGTGAAAGTATGGGTGCAGGTTAGTTTCTCTTTATCTAAGATACAGTGTCTTTGAGTTTACCTACTAAAAACCAAAATCATTTACAAGTAGAATTTTTCTAAGTAACTGAATATACCACTAGTCTATATCCCAAAGGACTGTGAAACTTGATTTAACAAAATTTTGGCAAAGGTAGAAATAATTCTTGAAAATTACATAAGTATCTTATTTCCTTCCTTATATGGGATTACCTCATTCTGTCATCTATTTTAAGCAACTTTCAAAATCGGTAATGGAAAACTTTCTTGACTGCAGAACTGTATGTGGCTTTTAGGTTAAATACAAAGCTACATTTTCCTCCCTGAACATCAGAGCAGTTAAAAAACAGTTAGAGAGCACCTCAATGTCTCTGCAGAACTGCATGTTGCTTCATGTATCATGAGTAATTTTCAAGCATAGACTTAGATTCTGAGGTGTTATAAGAACGTTCACACCTTTAAAATAGGTTCTTACAACTGACTGTCCTGGAATTTATATTTACTGTGTTACTCATAAAACTTTGTCCCTTAAAAAGCTCACAGCTGGACCATGAGACATTCCTAAGTGCTGAAAGAATGAACAGATGGCATCAACTTTCTCTGTTCTGCTTGTCTGAGAAGGCCCAAGGAGGTCTAGAGTTTTGCATTAATTACAGAATGTGCCTGTCCTTTCTCTACAGTAGATTTATTTAGACTTAGTTTATAAATGGGGTTGTGTCTCCATGTCTAGGTCACTATTGAATGTATTTTTAAATTTTTACCTCCTTGATGAATCTGAAGACATCTGCTCCTTGGTCATATTGCATTTGTATGGTGTAGTTGTAAGACACAGACTTGGCTTAAAATTCTAGCCCTGATAATTTTACTCACTTTCTAACCCAGGCAAGTCACAATTCTCTCTGTCAGCTTTTTCCATCTTTTCAGTGGGATATTTATCTTGTGGAATTATTTTGAAAATGCCTAATTCAGCATTTGATGCACATTAGGTGCTTAGGAAATGTCAATTATTATTTTCTATCCTAATGTTAGCCAGCTCTTATTCATGGATTGTGTGCTGGGAGAATTGGAGGAAAACAGATAAGAGGTGCTGAACTCTGTCCTCTTTGATGACTAAGGAGTTTTCTAAAGAACTTCATGAGGCACCTTGCTAGAAGCAGGTGTGGTGGAGTGCTGGTGAATTGTTTAAGCATAGAGCTTAATTTGGGGTCTTGGCCCTATTTCCTCTCCTCCTCATAAGAAAATGGAAACCTGAGACAGACTGGTTGGTTCTCAGCACAGATGAGGAAGACTTGGTTGGGGAAAAGTTCTACCTCTTTTGGTTTCCTTTAAGGTCCTTAGTAGATGGTGACATTCAGAGAGCCAATGTGAGATTACTGGTCCCAGAGGGGAAAAACTCAGAAATAAACAGATAACCCTATTTACAGGTGATTTCATTCCTGACCTGAACTTCCTTTTTTAAAATAAATTTAGAAATTTTAAGGTAAAATCAAGGAAGGTCAGTGATTCTTATGGTACTATTAACTGTAGCTCCCTGCTGTCTATACTGGTAAAGAAACAATGCTTATTTTTTTTTACCAGATGAATATGTAAAGTTTTCATTGGCACTGTACAGTGATGTAGATTAAATTATGAAAATGTGATCAAACAGGAACAGTTGTGATGTAAATGAGTACCCGAGGCTCCCTAACTTGAAGGAGTAAACTCTGCCTTAACTTAGATCCATGTGGAGGCTGCACTAAGATGTCCTGTCTGCATGAGAAGCTGGGCTGCAATGGGTTGGAGACTGATGGCCTTCCAGGTTGTCATCAGGAAGGTGATACCAAGGCTGCGAGTGCCAGGAGTCCTGGGGTAGTCCGTTTGGCTTCTGAAAGAGTTTCTTTAGTCCTCACTCATGTCCTCCTTTCTCTGTCCCTCCTCCTTCCTGCTTTCCTATCCTACAACTGTATCTATTTGGCATCAGGGGACTCAGGACTGGAGCTCCATCTTACCACTTTTCTCTTATTCTTCAACTTCAGGGTTAAGAATGACAATGAGAAAAATAGAAACACAGTAAGGGTGTCAGGAATACTGCATGTCTGTGTTTATAGGTTGGATTAGAAAAGAAAACCCCAGCAATGCAAAGAGGAAAGGTAGTAGGCGGGAACAATATTTTTAAAGATTGGGAAGAGAAACTCGTTACCTTTGTCATTTTTCTCTGTGGCCTGAGACTTTGGGAGTTTTCTCTGCCTATTTGTTGCAGTCTGTCCTATTATTAAATGACATTTTTCGTAAAGTAGACATGTGGAGTCATGTCAGAAAAATACCTTTAACATTTTGCTTTAAATTCAAGTGTGCTAGCAGCTTCTTCAGTTGATGCCTACCACACTATTGTCAAGCTGCTAAAATGCTAGCAAAATTTCCACCTAAAAATTTTGTGGAGGAGGTTAGGGTAGGGGTGTGGGGAGTAGAGTGTAAAAATAAACCTTTCAGAGATTCTGGGTTGCTTGGTGTCGTGTGTATTTTTCCATGGTGCAGGAGGTTAGAAATAGCATAGCTTTTTATGGGATTCTCAGCAGCAGCTCAAAAACTTGGCTTCGTGGGTTTGATCTGTCTTTGTGGGTGAGGTAACTTCTGGTGCTGTGTGGTTGGGGGCAGTGCTTGGCAGCATGCTCCAGCACTTTTCTCTGTCTGTCTTCCTGCCTCCCCCACCCCCACCTCCACACACACTTGGTATCACCCGGATGAATAGCACTCAGGTGTAGAATGTGCTTTGCCAGGGTCGGGTTCTTATGATTTGCCCGTGGCAACTGATGCCAGTTTTAACAGACTGACTCTCAGCAGTCTCCATAAAGTCGCATTGGTACATCTGTGAGGGCATTTGCTGGGAGGGTGTGTCCTTCAGGGACGCTGTGGCAAACTGGCCAAACTCTCAGGCCTCTTAAGACTTGATGTGAGCGGGGCACACCACAACCCTTTGAAAGAGTCCTTATTTATAGATCTTGAAATTCATTAGAATTACATGACTCTTACAAGTGGAGGTAGATTGCCGAGTTCTTAAACTCAGTGCAGAAAGTAAATTTAAGAAGATAGCAGTGGCAACAAGGTTTTCAATCCCCTTTCCCAGGAGACCTAGGGGCATCTGTGAATTCCTTGAAATTGTGCCAGTTCCTAGGGAGAATGTCAGGTCTTTGATGGAATTCTTAGTAAGATTTTGACCTTCCAAAAGGTTAAAAGCATCATTTGCAGTAGAGCATGAGGTGTGAAGTTTATTTGACTCTGAAAAGTCATTTTAGTGCTGATCAAATTGTAAGTGTCATGAGCATGGGCAGAAAGTGACATCAGCAGGATTGAAGAAGACAGGCAAAAGGAGGGGAAGGATTGGTTATAGATTTTATGACCTAACAACACAAAGGGGACTGTTGGAAGAGTCAGCTGGGCTTTTTCTGTTGTAGACTTTGTACTTAAACTTCATATAATATTTGTTTTTGTGTTGGCAGTGATTCCTGCCAAAGAATGTTGGGTGATGCTTGGTTAACTTTGTAAGCCAAGTGCTTGGGAGAGGTGTCTGCTGTGCACAGGGTGTCTGGTGACTGTCTCGGCTCAGCCCAACATATAATAAACAGTTTTCTTCTTCTTTTCCTGGAATGTGGTTTGCCACAGTTCTCTACATTTTTCTGCGTGTCTGTCTTCGAACCCCAGGGGGTGTGGTATACTTGTCTAGAGGACAGTAGACTCCAAGCAGATCTTTCGTCTCACCTTTCACAGCATGCTGTGGGTTGGGGCAGCTTTGGTGTGCATGTTGAGTATGACTAAGTCACTCATGTTTTGGAGGCAGGATTGCTGAATATGTGTACAGATAACTTACAAATACAAAGCACTACAGCCACCATAGCTGTGTTGGGAGAAAACCTTGGACAGGTGAGGAGTGGTGGTCATAGTGCATGGGGCATATTGTCCACTTGGGAGTGGAATTTTTCAATAGCGTCCACAAATATGGTTGAGAAACAAGGAAGTCATGACCACTTATATTGGTTTTCCATAGCAAAGTGTAAAGACTGTACAATGGAGATGGAACATTTGGGTAGGGAGAGCTCATCCTAAGTGCTCTGTGATCTGAGTCTGCATTTACCTTTTCTTTTTTTTTTTTTTTTTTTGCACTGGGAATAGTGACTGAGGGCCTTATGCATCTAGGCAAGTGTTCTGTCACTGAGCAGCACCCTCATCCCCAAATGTGTAACGTGTTTTGCAGCTTCCATCCTGTTGTACTAACATTATACCTGTGTCATTATAGCCCAAGAATAACAATGCTTTTGGCTTTTATTATTTCTAGACTTTGGTGGAGCTGCATTTACTCAGAGGAATGTCTGAGTAGGGCACCTGACTTCCTGTGGTGTTAGTCTGGCAACAGGGCTACATGGCCCATCACCTCACTCCTCACCCTTGTGTACTCCATTCATATAATGAAATAAGAACATGTGCTGATTCTCTTGAATTATTTAAGAAAACATTGTTTCTTGGGCCCAGGTGAGTCTGTGAAGTATTTTGGGGTGCTTTTAATGAACAACAAGTTCATTAAAAGAACTTGTTACCACTTAGTATTGTGATCTTTAAATCAGTTATACATATTTTGACCTTTAATTGTTTCTTATACTTTCTGCCCCCCCCCTTAAGTTCTGGTAAAATATACATAACATGGAGAAGTTGGAACCCTTGTGCTTTGTTGATGGAAGATGAGATGTTTCAGTTGCTACTGAAAACTGTTTTAGCCATTTTTTAAGTGTAAAGTTCTATGATATTAAGTATAATCAGTTGTTGTACAATGGCAGAGCATTCTGACCATAGGGAAAGGCTCACATAGATGCATGGATGTGAGAAAGATGACAGTGGATTAGAGGGTAGCAAGTACAGCTGCATGCAGGGTGTTTGGGCAGGAAGGTGAGAGCTAAGTTGGAAAAGAAAGTATGAAACCGTCTGTGGCCACACTACCCTGAATGTGCCCGATCTTGTCTAATTTTGGAAGCTAAGCAGGGTCGGGCCTGGTTAGTACTTGAATGGGAGAAAGTACCAGACCATAAAGTATTTGAATGCTGTGCATCTATTATCCTGTATAGCCTGGAGAACTATTGAGGGCTTTTTAGGGAAGATGATGTCATCAGATTTGTGTTTAGGGAAGTTGAATCTGGTGGCCAAAGGGTAGGAGTGAGTGGTATGGAAAGATACATGTTGAGAAACCAGCCAGCATGAATTAGCAAGAGGTTACACTAAGATATCTTTATCTTGGGATAGTGATCTTTATCTTTGCATAGTGATCTATTCTGTTGTCAAGTTTTTATCTCTCTCATAAAAACCAGTGTTAAGCTCTTTAATGGTTAGTCCTGTTTAACCTTTTATATCTTATCAGTCAGCCTTAGAGAGTTTCCCTTTGGTCTATCCTGTCTCTCCCGAGATGCCTTCGGGCTGATGCAACTCATATTTACTTTTGTATGTATCATTATAACACATAGTGACCTAAAATAGTGCATATTATTGTCAACCTTTAATTTGGTTGAATTTGGTCAGTGAACCCTGGTTTCAAAATCCCCCAACCTTATGTCTTGTCTTCTTCCTATAACCGCTTGTACTGTTAAGAACTTCACCCCATTTCTCATGAAATTGGAAAGATTTCCCCATTTCATTGTTGATGTTTTTAGAAATTAGTAACACTCAAGATCTTGTAAGCAATCTTCTTCAGAAATGCATTTTTTTAACATGACTTTTATTATTTCATGACAAAAGGTAGGATAAAAGTGGGTTTTCATTCTGTTTCTCTGATACAGAGATACAGATACGTGATCTAATATAGAGACATGAGGAGTGGCTCTGTGCTTTCCTTTGGAAGATGGGTGAGGAGGTAAAGCATTCTTTGGATAAAAAATAACACATAACTGAGGCCCTGAGTTCAAACTCCAGTACCGCCAAAAAAATACAACAAACTCTTGGCCTCACACAGTTGTTCCATTCTCATCTCACACTGACTGTGATAGCTGGATGCTGAGTGGGCTCACGTTTCCTTTTCCACTGTCTGCCTTTACATTGTGGTGAGGCACCCAAACTTTTATTCCTATACTGTGCTGACTTCACATGAAGCTTCATGTGGATGAATAGAGAGAGACATGCTTATTATGAGGAGTAGAATTACTCCAAATTAAAACTTGTTAATTGATATTTATTTCAGGGAAAAATGCTAGTGATTAATAATGAGCTCCCTGGAATTGATAATAATTAATGGAAGAAACACTGGTGACACTGGTTCAATACAGAGAAAAATGTTAAAATTAAAAGCCTTGTATCCAAGGAGGCAAAGAGGTTAAGGCAAAATATACCTGTGTAACTAGTTTTAGTTTAATAATTTTTTTTATTTTTAATTTTTATGTTTTTGTGTTACTGGGGTTTGAGCTCAGGACCTACACCTTGAGCCACTCCAGCATCCCTTTTTTGTGATGGATTTTTTTTAAGATAGGGTCCTGCCAGGAACTCTTTGTCCGGGCTGGCTTCAAACTGTGGTCTTTCTGATCTTTGCCTCCTGAGTTGCTAGGATTACAGGTGTGAGCCACTGGCGCCCAGCTTAATTTGGGTTTTTAGAAAATCTTCTATAGACCTGAAAGCCATCAGATAAAGATACTGTTATCATTATCTCCAAAGTGATCACTTGAAGGTGAAAGTGGAATAAGAACAATTATAATTATTAATTTATATTCCTTTCACATTTCGCATTTTGAACCAAGGGTTTACTTCTGTATCAATTCTAATTGTGATGTATGGTTTTCTTAAAGCAATAAAACTTAACAGCAATTTTATAATCCTCCAGTTTAATGTAAGTAGAATATAACTCAGAATAATATGGGCACATATCCCAACCTGGATTTCAAATTAATAAAATGGTCTCTTCTTAGACATCTTCCATTAGCTTATCCAAAATTATATTGATAAAGGCTTATTCCATATCTGCTGAAAGGACAAGAGTTATTGAAAGATTTATTTTGGCCATGTATATTAGACTTGTTTACACTGACTAGCTTCAGTTTATAGCAAAGGAAAATTTAGTTGATAATATAACCAGATATATAGCTCTGGGTAGTTATAGGTAAAATCTTGCTGAAATAATACAGTTTTAATAATCTTTTTTTAAAAAAAGTATCCATAAAGGAGTTAGTACAATATTTTGATTATGAATGAACAATGCTTTAGAAGCCATAGCTACAAGTCGAATTTAGGGCAATAATAATAATCCTATGAATCTTGGCAATAAACTGCACTTTCTTCACTTTGATGACATTAACAAATCATTAGGACCTAATGATACAACTGTCCCACATAGAAGCATTTAAGACACACCTGAATAAATAAACAAGCCCAGAGTTTTGGCAGAACTAAAACACTGTGGAAAAAGAGCAGTGTCCAAGTCTTTGGGCATTTTGGCATTCGAGGGCTTTCAGAAACACCAGTTGGACCTCTGTCCTGCTTTGCAGCAATTCAGAAGGCTTCACTATTGGCATTTCCACATCACTGTAAGGGTCCCAACACTAGACTTGTTTAATTGTTGTTTTGAATGTTCTTTGAGCTTGTCTTGTAATCTTCTGAGTTCTAAAAGTAAAATAGTTCAGCTAGGGACTTAAATCACATTGCGTTCATTTTCTCATTTGACTGTCTTATAGATGAATAAATGGAGGGAATGAGAGATTATGTGAGGTTTGTAATAGTGTTTATGATGACTCTTACTGTATAGTACTATATGGCTAATTAGTTATATAATTACTTTAAACCTTCAGGAGTGTCAGCTGTCTTTAATTTACAGTTGAACAAAAAACACTTCATTTTTGGGCACTTCAGTGAAGAAAGCATAAATAAAACTGTGATTAAGAACTGTTGGTTAGCCAACTGGGCATGGTGGCTCATGCCCTATTATCCCAGTTACTCAGGAAGTGGAGATGAGAAGCGTTGGGGTTTGAGGAAAGCCAGGGCGAAAAGTAAGCAAGACCCCTCCCCCCATCTCAACAAACAAGCCAGGCAAGATGGGACAAGTCTGTAATTCCTGCTATGTGGGAGGTATAGGTAGGACGATCCCTCTCTGAGGCAAAAGCAAGACACCCTATCTGAAAAAAAATTAACTAAAGTAAAAAGAACTAGGAGCGTGGCTCAAATGAGTATTTGGGTAGAATGCATCCCTAGTAAGCAGAAGGCCCAGAGTTTAAGCCCCAATAGTGAAAAAAACAGAAAGCTAGTTGGCCAGTGAAATACTTTGCAAAGTAAAGAAGAGGTGGATTTTTGGTAAAGTCATTTGAGGTCCACTTATCCTTGTCCCAAACTGCAGAGCCAGCTGTGCCCAGTTCTGAGCTATTGGGACTGCTGTGGAGAGATGGGATGTTGGAGAGAAACACAGATGGATTGCAGACTACCAGATATCAACTCTTCCTAGCTGAAGTTGGGTACTTGAGCTTCTCGGGGTGAAACTCATGTTCAATCCTAGGCTTCCTCCTACTTGAAGAGAACCACTGTATCTCAGCGTTTTGCATGAGTGTTAGGGGATGGTGGGAGAGGTTCAACAGCCAGGCATTCTAGACGATCACTTTGGTTACTGGCCTTTTGCGTAGGAAGTGGCACATACACACTCACACTTGTTCCCTTCTCATCCTGACTGTGACTTTCAATTCAGTGGAGCCTTCTGAATTGTTGCAAAGCAGGACAGAGCTCCAGTTCCTAAACTGGTGTTTTTAACCCTACTCCCCCACCCCCAAGTGCCAGAATGCCCAAAGACTTGGATGCTGCTCTCTTTCCACCATGTTTCAGCTCTGTCAAAACTCCTTATATATCATTCTAGAATGTGGACAGACATGATGAGCTCAGGAACTGGGTGGAATAATTCCCTTGGTGAAGACTTTTAGTCTGCCCATCTAGGCATGGCTGGAGGAGTAAGCAGTACCCAAAGAGTTGATGCCTCCCCTTTAGTGCTGGATGAGTAGCATCTATTCCTTCCCCTTACTATCATCAGACTGGATGACTTTGTTTCCTTATGATTCTCAGGGACCTGTGATCTCAGTTTGCTGATCCTTAAAGACAGGATCTTCAGATTCCTTCTTGCCAGTGGTTCTCCATAGACACTTTGGGTGCCTAAAGTGTTTAGCTTGCAGTTAGTTTAAGAACTTGAAGGAACCTTCTCTAGGTTAATCTTTGTTTATCTCCTAAGCATTCTCCAACTGTCTCAATGTGTCTTATTCTGGGAAAAACAATCCTGAAACAATTAGAACACTAAAGTATCTAATTTTTGCTTGGCCAGAAGAATTGATAGCTACTTAAGGTTTTTATCTGTTTGTTTTCTTTGGTTGTGTATTTTTCTTTATTCATTTTCCAGACAGGTCTTCTTAAAAATCTAGGTTTGTTTCAAGCATTTCTTGGTGCCTTATTCCTGTATTAGACTGTATACATTTTCCTTCTAAATCAGAGTATCTTGAAAGAATTTTGTCTACCATCAGAAGTGTGAGCTGCTCTTTATTTGTCATTAACAAAAATACATTTGGTAAGATATAAAACTAAATTAGAAGTCAAGTACTGGGCACATTTTAAGAAGTTAGAATAGACCAGAAAAATGGAAAGGTCTTTTATCATTAATTACAGTTCATTTATAACAAACCTTTGCTTCTATGAAAACAGGCCTATAAAAAGACATGAGTGGAGTCTGCCTAAGGACTGTCCCTTCAGTGAGTGCATCTGGAGTCCTGGTTCTGCATTTTGGCTTCCTGGGAGAAAGCCCCCCATGTAAGGGCCCCTGGTCTAGTCCTTCTGTAATCATACATGGGGATTTTAATTTCCTTCTGCTGACTAAACTATGAAGACTTTTCTGTTTATGGACAATAAAAAAATAAACAAAACTAAAAATGTTTATCAAGAGTAGATGGGGTTTGGGTCTCTGAGTCACAGCACAGTATTGCTGTGAACCTTAAGAGAGTATGCCTATACAGTGGTCCATATCCACTCTGCTCACCCTGCTCTTCAGCCTGTCTTTGTTTTTTGATGTGTTTATACCTCTCCAACTGAGACTCAATCTGTTGGGCTCCAGGAAACCAAATGGCAAATGATATAATCTGCCACCTTGAGGGACATCTGAAGACAGAATCAATGTTAATTTTTATGTGTTTACTCATTCATTCAATAAATGATTATCGAGTACTTGTTGATTGGAACCATGAAATATTGGTCCTAGCAAAGCTGTTACCAGGTTGAATTGTCTGGTTGGAGAAGGTGAGGCTTCAACTGAGGACTCAGGTTAGGTGTCTGGTGTATCTTTTCCCTCACCACAGGCCCAGCCCTTCATTCTCCCATGGTAAAGAACCTGCACACTGGCCTGGTATAAATCATAGCTGACTTTTTCCACATCTTAATAATTACATCTTAAGATTCTCAGGAGCGGTGAGGGTCACATTCAATGTATATGTGATCTGTCTTTAAAAACAATTTGAACAAAGCAACACTTCTGAGGAATTAAAATTTATCACAACATTTCATAACCAATACACTTTTCTTCTGCATTCTTAAGCATATGACCCTTTTTTTTGTGAATATAGTCTTTTCATGCTTGAGATTGACTGGGTGTTCCAAGCAGAGATCAGAGCACAGGGAGTTTCTTGTTTTCTATGAAATACTGCCTGAAAATCTGTTGAACCAACAGATTAGGTTACTTTTTTGAATCAGTCAGATGAAATGCTGGAAAATGTCCCAATAAAACAAATTTCCCTTCTAGGCTACCAAAAGAGAAGTTTTACATGTTAGTTGTTTTTAGTTGTCGGTCCTCATAGTCTCAGCTGGGTAACAAGGAGGTGATATGGGACTCAGAAGTTTCCTGACCTCAAGGAGCTTACCAGCTATTTGAATGGTGGGGTGGATGGAGATAATGATGAAGCATTTCTCAGGGACTGAATTTTCTTGTGGTTTCTTGTCTGATATGCTTCACAAGTGCATGGCAAACAGCAGTAACATTGGGTATACCTGTATGATTGGTGACTGTCTGTGGCATCATTCCTGGGTGAGCTCTGTGCACATTTCTTAATATGTGACCTATACTCTATTCTGGATACTTTCTCTCAGTAATTCATATGGTCACGAGACTTGGGAAAACTGTTGGTCAGGAACATTTGAATTGTAAAATGTTTTTAGCATCTAGGCTGCTTTTGGGAAACTTGTCACATAGAGCTGTAGCTGATCTCATGTGTTTGTATGTTCCATCTAAATCATCAGTATTTGATTGTGATTATTTTATGGCGTCTGTTTTTCTCTCTACCATCTCTGAACAGATACTGAAATTATTTAATTAAATTTAGCTGCATGAAGCAAACACCAACTTATGTAGAAGTTATGCAAATCTATGCAAACTAAAGAGAAATGAGTTGGCTATGCAGGCCTCAGAGCTGGGCTGTATTGTTGTATTACATCAGCTCTTTGCCACTATCACAGAAGGATAATCACAGGGGAGTATAGCTACCTATGGCTCAGTTTTGGATCAAATGTAACTTTAGGATACTGCCTCACTAAGTGGGGAATCTTGGGTAATAGGACTCCACATTGCATGTGAATTTTCAGGTGGCAGTATTACTACACTAGTCATTGTCACTTCTGGTCATCTTGTGAAGCTACTGATAAATTTTACCTTAAAACTTTCCTAAAAATGTATTTTCATTTTGCTTTAAGTTGAAGGAAAAAATTGATTAATGGCACTCTCTGAAGTTAGGCATGTTTTCTTTAGGGATTCCGTAGGAGTCAGGCTCACAGTTTTATGTGGGCTGGAGGAGTTCTTTAGTTCACCTTTAGTGGTAACGCTCTCTAAATTCATGTTAAATTGTTTCTGAGGTTGGAATGACAGGTTTGTTCCGGTGATTGTACTTTTGACTGCTGGCTATTTAAGTTTAATCCTATAAAGTAAGCTGAGAAATGTCTGTTAAGTGTGTTTTCTGACCATGATGACACTTTGCAACACCTATAGTCCTGGAGAAGAACTTCAGAAGGTCTGGCTAGAATAACTTACATGAGAGGTAATTATGATAAATAGTGTCTTCTTAAAAAAGGCTTAATCACTCATCCTGAATATATAGCAGGACATTTTTCTAATCAAAAGAATGAGGTCTGTGATAGCTTTAAAGGAAACTTTTGTTCTAAAACAAGTTACATATTTTTCTTTAGAACGGAAAGGGACCAAAGCTATTATACATAATCAAAACCCTTCCATTACAAGTGAGGAAATAGAAGTCAGAGAGGTCATAGGACCTGCATAGGGTCACACCCTTTGTAAGTAATGGAGCTGTGAACTGAGAGCTCTTCATTGTGCCAGGTGGTCCTTCTAGAACTCACCTGTGCTACAGGATATGGATAGAGGAGGTTGTAAAGCCAGTTGAAAATGATACTTTTAGTAGTTTCTAACAAAATTCTAGTAGCATTAAACATAACTCGCTTATCCAAATGGCTTGTATGTAGTCTTAAACTGGTAAAAATAGAATGAATTTTAACAGATCAATTGGCACCTGGAAATACTTAGCAAGAAGTGACCCCCAAATCAAACAGCTGTAATTCTTAAATATAAGCTTGTATACATTTTTGGGTCCTCTTATCTGATAGGAGAGATACAGGTGTATTTCTCTGCTAGGGCTGTCCTTACAAAGTATCGCAGACTAGGTGGCTTAATAGAATTTTATATTCTTGTAGAGCTGAAAAATCAAATTGTTGTCTGGATTAGTTTCTGTGAGGCCTCTCTTTCAGGTTTATAGAGGGCCATCTTCTCTGTGCACATGTGGGGACAGCAAGAACTTACACTTTGGTGTCTCTTTTGTGTGTGAGATACGGGGTTTTGCACTCAGGGTTTCATGCTAGGTAGGTGTTTTACTTACCTAGCTCTACCTACCAACTACTGAGGTAGGTACCTATCAAGCATGAGGCCCCGAGTTCAATCCCCAGCACTGCCAAAAGACTAAAAGCTGTGCTATCACAAAGAGCTTGAGTCTTAACCTTGGACTGACTTAGGAGT
Organism: Castor canadensis; assembly: GCF_047511655.1. Classification (NCBI taxonomy): domain Eukaryota; kingdom Metazoa; phylum Chordata; class Mammalia; order Rodentia; family Castoridae; genus Castor; species Castor canadensis. The sequence continues at coordinate 66,390,568 of NC_133389.1, forward strand.
GCTCTGGTTCTGGGTTCTGTGGATCTCTGGCCTGTAGTTATTACTCAGGTTTCAGTGGGGAGAACAGACTGGTGTGAAGATTGCAATTGGATTTCTGAAATACATTTGTGATTTCCTTATGAATACTATTGGTTTATGTTTGTATTGGTGGTGAAGGGTACGGTAGGACCCTTGTATAGGGAGTATATTTTTCTCCTCAGAAGATGGAACAAGTTGAAAGGCTGCCCACCTGTGTTTACCTGGTATCTGTACAACTGAGCCTCCTGGCTAAGTTGCTTGCTTTGCTTGAGAGTGCTTGCATTCAGGGCCTTGAACTGGGAACAGCTGGTCACAGCTCATTTGGCTCTGTCCAGTGCCTGGCAAGTCTTGATTCCTTCTCAGCCTCAGATTCTGGTCCTCGATTGTTTCTGGAGAGTCATGGCTTTAAAGTCCAAGAAATACCTTCTTAAGATGAAGCCCGATGATGGCATGGCAGAGAGTCAGCAGTATAGAGGAGGCATGTGGCCTTTCTCTTCCCATAATTTCACCAGCCCCCTCCTGTTTGTGGTTTGACTTGAGCTATGGGGCCAACCTCTCCAGACATAGCAAATGGTTGTGGTGAGGGCTGAAGCCCTCTGAGGGCCTTGAAATAGTGGGGCAAACTTTCTCAAGCTCCATTCCTTCCTACCTAACTGGGAGCGATGGGAGATGCAGAAAGGATAAAGGATAGAAGACAAACATGCATAAAGTTGTGGCCAGGTGTGCTGGGTGCTTGGATGGAGATGCACAACAACCTCATTGCTTTTTTACTCTGTTATGTCCTAGTAACTCTTCTTTTACTTCTCTTCTGTTCTTCTCTATCCTTTAAGACCTTACTTTTTCACTATTCTTTAAAACCTTGCTTCTTTTCTATTCTTTAAAGTCTCTTTCCTTAGACTCACTCTGGCCCATGTTTTCTGTTAGTTTTTCTTTAGCATAATCTCTCATAAAGTCTTTGCCCTCAGACTTTCACTGTCCCATGTTCCCTTTAATTTCTCCTGAAGTCTTTGCCCTCAGACTTACAGACAAACAACAGCAGCCATGTGTAAAACCTGCATTAGCAGAACTCTTAAAGTCTTGGTGCTCAGACTTGTACTGTCCCATATTCTCTTTAGCTTTTTTTTTAGCTTAGCTTTTCTAAAGCCTATGCATAAAGTTCTCGGTGCAGAAAGCTGCTCTGGTGGAGACATACAACAGCCAGCAGTAGCATCAGCCAATCAAAATCCCCATCAAAAAGCCTTCCATCCTCCTTTAGTGAGTCTTTTATATCCAGTGATAAACAAGGAGGTGGAGCAACAGTTCTATGGGAGGGGCATGACATTGTAACAAGAGAAACCTGTGTTCATACTTTTCTGAACATAAACAACTTAGGAAAAGCAGCTGTGCTGCATTTTGCCCTCTTCTGCAGCTGGGGCCATGCCAAACACAGCCTACTGATTATTGGGCACAGCTGTACTTATGTCAAGTTCTCATAGGCTTCTCATAACCTGCTTCCCACAGGGCAGCCTCTACACTATTGGCTTTTTGTCTCAAGGATGGAACCCCCATAGGATCAGCCATGACTCATCCTAAGTGAGGCCTGTGATGTTGCTTCCTCTGGTCAGCTTGCTTCCTCCAAGGCCTACCCTAGTACAGATGCCTGCAACCTGTTCCTTGCTCATTTTTTGGGTGTGTGTGTGAGAATTGGCTGTGAGATGAAGACTTGAATGACAGCAGGTTGAGGGAGGTTGGTATCTTTATTTCATCTTTATTTTATCGGCCACCTTTATGCAAGAATTTTTTGAGTTTTGTTAACACTAGTTAAATTAACAGAATTATTAAAGTGGGTATAGCAAAAGTATTGTGTAATGTTTTAATGGGGGAAGTCTAGTCTGGTGATGCCTTGTCTTTGGAGATCTCTCTCTGATTTTACATTTTAAGACTGGGAACAGACACCTTTTAAGATCAGAGATGGCATGTGGAGGGAAGAAAATGTGGTGAACTGGGAGCTGGCAATTAGTTCATGCTTTGAAACCAGTTGGTGACTAGCTGCATGAGTGGCTTGCCTTTTGGTTTCTCTGAATCCTCAGCCTAAATAGCTTGAGGAATGTGTTTATCTTTTCCATCTTTATGTCTTCAGTACCCTGTGTAGGCTCAGCACCCTGCAACACATGTTTGTCTAACAGTTGAAGAGGAAAGTGGGCCCAGAGCCTGCCAGTGTTCAGAGGAAATTGGTTTTAGGAGGTGGAGAAGAGATTTCCCAGTCAATCACCTGAGTTATAATGCTGCCTATAATGCATCTTTCTGTTAAAGATTTTTATTTTATTTTATTTATTAATTTTTGTGTTACTGGTGTTTGAACTCAGGACCTCACATTTGCTAGGCAGGTGCTCTACCCCTTGAACTATATACCCCAAGCCCTCTTTTGAAGAATCTTAATGTGCCTTTAGCATGTTGGAGACTCTGAGTTCTGTAATACAGAAAACTTTAATGTCATTTGGCCTAGAATATCCTAAACTTATTTGAACCAAGAACACTCTTTTCCTGTAGTTCCTTTAAGTCCAGAAGAACTCGTGCTGGACTAGATCACCCTGAAGGGGATATACTAGAGTACTGTAGAATTTGAGAGGTGGGAGATAGTTTGGGACACATTTAGAGGGGTAATAAAGTGACAGACAGAAGGTTGGGGTTTGCAGTGGGCAAGGATTATTTTCTTAACAGGGATCTGATTCCAAGTTCTTTCATCAGTTTTTACAGGCCATACTTTTCATCCACAGTGCCAACAGGAGCTTCAGGTGAGAGATGAGGATTTATCTTTTTGACTAAACTCCATGTGGAGAGTTTGTCATCTTGTCTTTAGGGAATCAGGGCAATGACAAATTGCTGCGTTTTTGTTGTGCTCATGTGCAGTTTTCTGTTTCAGTTCTTAGATTGTAAATTTTTGAAGGAAAGATTCCTTCTTATCTAGATTAAAGTTAGTCACATACTGTGAAGTAAATGGTGATGGTGCTAAAGATAAGGGACTCCTGTCTTCTGTCCCCTTTCTCAGAAGGGTCTGATTGGGGACACTACTTAGAGGGCAGGCAGGACAGCCACTCCACCCCCTATGCCACACTTGATGTTCTGGTAGACATGTCAGGTCACCTTGGCACTGCTGGTCTGTTCTCCTGACCATCCACTGCTGCCTCTGGGAACCTATGCCCTTGCCCTTAAGGTTTTCTCCCTCTTCTCCCCTCCCTAATAAGTACATATGATGTGATTATGATTAGAAGCTGAAGCATTTGAGTAAATAATATGCTTTTGCCCAGCCCTAGAATAAAGGCTGTAGTTATTTTAATAACAACAACAAAAATCCTGCAGTCTTCAGCTATTTCTGGATGTAGACTGGTAATTAGCATGCTATTTGTCATTCATTGCTGTCTCTGGCTGTTTGTTTCCTTGTTCTTAAGCACCACAGTTTGGGGAACTGGGTTTATTTCACTTGGAAATGTGCTTTTGAGGAGAACTCTAAAATGCCATCATGAGATTAATGGTTTTCTGTAGGCAGAGTTTGCCAAGCATGGTGTTTGAAGCTCAATTATTAGTTTCATCAGCTCTGGTGGAGAGTAACAGCTTGCTAAGATGATACTTAGTTTCAGAGAAAACTGTTAAAAAGCAACTGCTTCTAGAAGGATTGATGTTACCTGAGGAAAGTGAGATGGGAGGAGAACAGATAGATTGTAGGATAGGAAGTGCATGGGTTTTTGTGTTGTTTGTGGGAGACAGTTTATGTGGTTAGTTTGTATATTTACTGATTGTACCTATGCACCTAGTAAAGTGAACCTGTTTGGAGAGGCCCCAAGAGCTCTGCATGTCAGAGCTCTATGCTCCCCTTCCAGCTACAAAGCATGAGCTATTTTTTTTTTCTTCTCCTTCATGGTCCTGTGATTTGAACAGTACTTGTTCGTCAGATACTCTACTGCTTGAGCCACTCTTCCAGACTTCTTTGCTCTGGTTATTTTGGAGGTAATGTCTCACTTTTTGCCCAGGCCAGCCTGGATTGCTATCCTCTCTATTTTAGGCTTTCTGCCCTAGCGAGGATGACAGGCTCACCATAACACCTAGCTTTTTCTGTTGAGATAGGATCCTGCTAACTTTTCTTTGCCTGAAGCTGGCCTCAAACCATGATCCTTCTGATTTCAGCCTCTCAAGTAGTTAGGATTACAGACTTCTGCCACCATACCCCTGCTGAGCTAAAATCTTTTAAACTAATCCCTATGCCCCTTTCTCCTAAAAAAAAAAAAAAAAAGAAAAGAAGCTAAAAGAACTAAAATAACACTCACATATGAATGGGGAGCATATGTATTGTTCTGAGAAACTCTCGATGAGAGAGGTTAGATAGACAAGTATGAGGCTAATGGTAGGGACTTAAAGTGATCTAATTGCTCCATAAGAGATGATGATAAGAAGCAATTAGGTTAAATTGATTGTACAGAGACCAAGGAATGCAAAAACTATGGCTTGAAGACTTATTGGTTGTATAGTTTGTCACCAAGGAAAGTCATTTCTGGAAATGTTTAGGCCAAGTAAACTGCTGGAAGAATATGAACACAGTCTTTTTTTTTAATTGTTTTATTATTCATATGTGCATACATTGCTTGGGTCATTTCTCCCCCCTGCCCCACCCCCTCCCTTACCACCCACTCCGCCCCCTCCCTCTCCCCCCAACCCTCTCGATACCCGGCAGAAACTATTTTGCCCTTATTTCTAATTTTGTTGTAGAGAGAGTATAAGCAATAATAGGAAGGAACAAGGGGTTTTGCTACTTGAGATAAGGATAGCTATACAGGGAGTTGACTCACATTAATTTCCTATGCGTGTGTGTTACCTTCTAGGTTAATTCTTCTTGATCTAACCTTTTCTCTAGTTCCTGGTCCCCTTCTCCTATTGGCCTCAGTTGCTTTTAAGGTATCTGCTTTAGTTTCTCTGCATTGAGGGCAACAAATGCTAGCTAGTTTTTTAGGTGTCTTACCTATCCTCACCCCTCCCTTGTGTGCTCTCGCTTTTATCATGTGCTCAAAGTCCAATCCCCTTGTTGTGTTTGCCCTTGATCTACTGTCCACATATGAGGGAGAACATACGATTTTTGGTCTTTTGGGCCAGGCTTACCTCACTCAGAATGATGTTCTCCAATTCCTTCCATTTACCAGTGAATGATAACCTTTCATTCATCTTCATGGCCGCATAAAATTCCATTGTGTGTAAATACCACATTTTCTTAATCCATTCGTCAGTAGTGGGGCATCTTGGCTATTTCCATAACATGCCTATTGTGAACAGTGCCGCAAAAAACATGGATGTGCAGGTGCCTCTGGAGTAACCTATGTCACAGTCTTTTGGGTATATCCCCAAGAGTGGTACTGCTGGATCAAATGGTAGATCAATGTTTAGCTTTTTAAGTAGCCTCCAAATTTTTTTCCAGAGTGGTTGTACTAGTTTACATTCCCACCAACAGTGTAAGAGGGTTCCTTTCCGCCCCCCCCCCCCCCCCCCCCCCCCGCCCCGCGTCCTCACCAACACCTGTTGGTGGTGGTGTTGCTAATGATGGCTATTCTAACAGGGGTGAGGTGGAATCTTAGTGTGATTTTAATTTGCATTTCCTTTATTGCTAGAGATGGTGAGCATTTTTTCATGTGTTTTTTGACCATTTGAATTTCTTCTTTTGAGAAAGCTCTGTTTAGTTCACTTGCCCATTTCTTTGTTGGTTCATTAGTTTTGGGAGCATTTAGTTTTTTAAGTTCCCTATATATTTTGGTTATCAGTCCTTTGTCTGATGTGTAGCTGGCAAATATTTTCTCCCACTCTGTGGGTGTTCTCTTCAGTTTAGAGACCATTTCTTTTGTTGAGCAGAAGCTTTTTAGTTTTATGAAGTCCCATTTATCTATGCTATCTCTTAGTTGCTGTGCTGCTGGGGTTTCATTGAGAAAGTTCTTACCTATACTTACTAACTCCAGAGTATTTCCTACTCTTTCCTGTACCAACTTTAGAGTTTGGGGTCTGATATTAAGATCCTTGATCCATTTTGAGTTAATATTGGTATAGTGTGATATACATGGATCTAGTTTCAGTTTTTTGCAGACTGCTAACCATTTTTCCCAGCAGTTTTTGTTGAAGAGGCTGTCTTTTCTTCATCGTATATTTTTAGTGCCTTTCTCAAAAACAAGTTGGTTATAGTTGTGTGGCTTCATATCTGGGTCCTCTATTCTGTTCCACTGGTCTTCATGTCTGTTTTTGTGCCAGTACCATGCTGTTTTTATTGTTATTGCTTTGTAATATAGTTTGAAGTCAGGTATCGTGATACCTCCAGCATTGTTCTTTTGACTGAGTATTGCCTTGGCTATTCGTGGCCTCTTATGTTTCCATATAAATTTCATGGTTTTGAAGGTTCTGTTGGTTTTTGTTTCCTGGTCTAATACAGATTATTCAAATTATATTTGCTTTTTACTCCATGTACTTTTCTTTGGTCTTGTGTTCTTGACTTTATTTAAAATAACAAAATACACTTACTACATTTTTCCATTTTTCATAACTGGAAAGGGATTGTTAATTACCATTAATAGGAAAAACTAACGGCATATTCTCAGTATGTGTTTGTGGAATGAGACTGGTCAGAGCCCTGTCTTTGGCCTTGGGGCCTGTGAATGACTATCCCTGCTCTTCTCATACTCCCTGCATTGGACTATGAACAGTTATGGGAAATGTGTGGTTTTTCTGGAAGACAGGGTATGGCTATTAGAGTGTTATTTGAGTGCTTTAGAATACTGACAGCAAACGCCCATCAAGTTCCTTGGGAATTTACAACTTGGATGAGGATAACTTGACCATTTAAAATCAAATGACAAGTAGGTTGTTTTCAGGTTCACTTGAAAGTAATTATTAGTGGTGCCAAGCTTGTTAATGTTTATTACTTACAGAATTGTTTTTCTCTGTGTGAGTTTACTGGGTGGGACTGGGGGTTGGTTTCATGGAGGAGAGTAACAGGGTACATGATACCTGTCTTTTAACGGGCTCTATAGCACTCCTTTTTTTTTTTTTTGACTTGAGACAAGAGTTCTTTGCTATCCAGGCAGCAAACTGTTCTTGAACTCCTGGGCTCAAGTGATCCTCTTGACTCAGTCTCCCCAGTTGAGACACGTGCCATTTGTGCCTCAGTTATAGCACTCTTAACAATTTTGTATTTGGCAAAGGAGAGGGTGGACATCAGGGTGAATATGATTCAAGTACTTTATGTGTATATGTGAAAATAGAATACTGAAACCTGTTAGAAATTGTTTTAAAAAGGGGGGAGAGAGGATAAGAAAGAGTAACAGAGGGTATAATTTTGATCAAAGCACATGATATATATATATATATATAAGGAAATACCACAATGAAACTCCTTTTATAATTAATACATGCTAATAAAATAATTGCATATTAAAGATGTCAAAGACCTTAATTAAAAAAAATACCTTATTTTTTTTAAATGGAGAGAAAGAACCTTTTCTTTCTTTTTTTGTTTGTTCATCAACAGTCTCTCCTTGTGTAGCTCAGGGTGGAGTTAAATTCATGATTTTTCCTGCCTCAGCCTCCAAGTTGCTGGGATAATAGGTATGGGCCATCATACCTCCTTGGCAAGAAGTAACCTTTTATTTAAAAAAAATTAGGAGCTGGAGACATGGCTCAAGTGGTAGAGTACCTGCCTAGTAAATGCTAAGCCCTGCGTTCAAACCCCAGTACTGTCAAAAAAAAATTATATTAAGCCCAAAAACTGTTTTCCTAGACTTTGACCACTAAAAATAAGATGTCATCTTTGTGAAGTAAGCATTTTCTGTGACTGGAGAGATAGGTTGATTGTGGTTTGAGGCTCATAGTGAGTGAGGAAGAGAGGTGGGAAAGAGGGACTTTGGATGACTGTATTTAAGACTGAAAAGCAGTGGGTGGTCCTTTCCCTGCCTTTCTGAAAAGGGATTTGTTAAGGACTCATTTGTCCTCCGCTGTACTGGCATTGTTTTTGTTAGGTATGGCAATACTATCTTGTTGTATTTGTCTGTTCACAGGTGGTTGCTTTAGCTATATGCCTTTTTAAAAAAATTTTTATTTTATTCATACGTGCATACAATGTTTGGGTCATTTCTCCCCCCTTCCCCCTCCCTTACCTCCCCCCCCCCAGCTGTATGCCTTTTAAGCAAATACAATGACAAGGCAATGAGGGAAATAGAGCCTTGAATTCCTGCCATAGAGGAAAGGCATATGCAACTGAATTTTATATACAGATGAGTTATAGTTGCCAGTTAACCAAGTGTAAATGAGCAAGCCTATGGCTTAACCTCTTCTAATTCTACTTCCTCCTTCTCTTATTCCCCTTTCCTCAGTATTTCTTCATTTATTTTTTCTTCAAAGGGGATCCAGTATAGATAAGGTTGTTAAAATTGGCAGATGATTTTGCAAGGGCAGTGCCTGAATAGTAACAAATTCTAGGAGCTTGGTGGAGGAAGAGATGTCCATGCGGGTGTGAAGGAGACTAGAAAAATGGAGTCCTTGTAATTAAGAAGGGTAATGGCAGGTGTTGTCAGTGCACCAGGTTCTGAAAGGTCACATAAGATGGAGACCAAATGATGCTCATTGGATTTGGAAATTAGGAAGGCATGGGAGAGCTTTGTTAGGGGAATTTCAGAAGCTTAGCTGTAGGCTGGGAGGTGAACAACTTGCTCAATTTCCAGAGTTCCTTACCACAGATAGTGTTGAATTGAAAGAATGATCCATGGAAAGCCTTTGTTCATTCAAGTGCTTGTGTACCACACAAACTCTTCTATGTACTGTCACAAAGTTGTCTCTGTTGTATTTGCTGGCATGATATACAGTCCTTTTATCCTCCAACAAATTGTCAAACATGAAGTTTTAAATAATTCTTTCCATTTGGGAGCTAGGGGAAACTTGGTCATGGTGTTGTAGTGGGTAGAGGGGATATTACCCTTTTCTTGTGAATGAAGTCTTCATTCCACAGGGTCCACCTTCTCCAGAGAATTCGGTCCCTAGCTTTGCATTACACTCTCAAAAACTGTTGAGAGTGTAATGCAATTCCTTAAAAAGGCATAAGAATAAATTATATAATATTATTGCAGGATGAATAGCCAAGATGATACTATTTGTAATTGGAAGATAGACATTCTCCTCTTTAATATCAAACCAAAAGAAGAGATATTGGTAAGCCTGCTTAGGCATGCAGTCAGATAAAAGAAAAAAGGACTGTGTGGTGACACACACACCAAAAGTAAAAAAACACAGTCCTTGCCCTCATAGACTATAGTATAATCTGACCAGAGAGGACAGCGGCACTGCTGCCAATAACCTGAAACTTCCAGAGCAGCAGCCTTGTAGATACTCCCTGAGGTAAGAGTGGAGGAGGCAGCCTCAGTTGGCCAGGCTCCTTTCTCATCCTCTCATCTCCTCTACATTTGGTCTTGACCTTCATTGTTCCTCATTGAGTTTGAGGTTTCTGAGCTTCATCCACTCTTTCTGTCTGGAATAACAGCTTCCAGATGAGTTTTTGATCTTCACTTTGTGTTTTGTCATGTTTTGATTTATATTTTTTTAGTGCATAGTCTGAGAAATAATTCTTTAATTCATAAATTAACATGCTTACTTTTCCTTGTTTTAAAATTTTACTTGGAAGATTTTGCAGAGTCACACTTTCATTAAGGATATGATTTGGTGTGTTGGAAAGATGCAGGTTTTGGAAACATGAAGTTGTGCTCCTTAATATTTCTGTTGCCTTAGGCTAGTTTTTTTTTTTTTTAAACTCATGGAGCCTCTGAACACTGGGGAAAATGATTCCTTTCTTCCTCAAATGGCTACTGTAAAGAATGTAATGGTAAGGTCAAATTGAAAGCTATGGCTATTATTGGGGAAGACAGGGATTGATATGACCTCTCCTACTTTATATTTCAAATCTATTCATCTGTCCATTCAGTTGTTCAGTTAACCAGAATTTATTGGGTACTTCTTGTTTGTGAGGACATGTAATGGGTGGAACAGAAATACAAATATCCATTCTATCCTCAAAAGTCACACAGGACAGACATCAGTCTTTGTTAGGGTGGATCAACAGAGCACTCACAGGGCCTCTCCATGCCCAAGGGGCCCACAGATCCATCCTTCATGTGAGAGAGCCTCCTGTGCTTGTCCTGGTGGCAGCCCTCGGCACTGGCGAGAAGCTCTGGTGTCTCTCAAGTCCTGGCCTTCACCAGTGTCTCAGGGACTGTTAACTTTTTCTGCTGCAGATGGCATTGCTTGCACTAGCCAGTGGAGGTGAATTTTACTCCAGCATCATCCTCAGATTGCCAGCTACTGGGAATTTTGTTGGTTAGTAAAGTGTTCTCAGGGGGAGATTTCAGAATAATACAGAGGTCTTCAGAAGCTGAGGGTATTGGAGTCTGTGACCATAAGTGATGCTTCTGGTTTCCTTGTCTTTTTTAGGGAATGTGGTGGATTACCCTGGATTGGAGGAAGTAATGCTTATAGGTCTGATGCTGGAGGGAATCTGTTTTCAGATTGCTTTATAAAACTCCCATAGATTATCCAGGCTGCCACTTGGCTTGTCTGGAAAGTAAAAGTTCATAGGAGTAGTTATATACTTAAAGGAATGATAAGAAAGCACCACTGAAACATGAGTTCAAGTTGGGTATGGGGGTATACGTTTATAGTAGGAGAATCACTTCAGAGCAGCCTGGACAACATAGCAAGATCTCTGTCTCCAAAACAAACAAAACCCAAGAAAATCCCAAAGAACAATAACAAAAAGTGAGTGAGGTACTTTAAATAATCATAATTATAAAACCACTTGGGAAAACTCTAGTTTAGTCCATCAAGTATCATCTGTGATGCTTACTGAGCCATCTAGACTTTTATAAGATGTTAATAAAAGGGGGTTAAAGTGAGTTATTCCCTGCTTTTGAATGTGCAAGAAACAAATGCCTTCCCCAAAGCCAGCTAGCATGCAGCCTGCTAAGCTTTTCTGTTCCTCAGGTAGGACCATTGAGATGTGCCCTTGAAGGGTTTTTCCTCTTGCAAAAAAGTGCATATTCAGGTGTTTCCTTCTCCATGGTGAGCCGGGTTTCCTTGGAGCAAACGGTTGTTTAAAGTACTAGCCTGCAGACCAGACCATTAGAACTTCCTCCCGGCAGCCTTTCCTAACAGCCTCCCCACACTGGGAACACAGTTAGTCTTCTTGGCACTTATGTGTATATTTTATTTGAACAAGAACATTTTGCACCTGTTGAATATTCCTTCTTAATTGTTCTTGGCTGTTTTTTTTTCTCTGCTAAATTGTAAGGACTATGAGGAAAGTGACAGTTTCTTCTTTTGCTCTTTTTACACACAAAACATTGTCTATGCCTCATGCAAATCCAGCACAGAGAGCTTTGCAAACCTTAGTGTTTGGATTAAGGACAATTAATTTTTCTCAATGTATGCAATTTGAAGTCAAAAGGGGAAGTAGCAGAAAGCATTATTACTATATTGTGAATTAGATGTCACTAAAATATATCTTCCCACTATCCTCTTCATGTGCTTTAGTGATATAACCTGAAGAGATATAGCACAAAATCAGTGTTTAAATGTCTACTCTCAAATTGTTAGTATCAGGTAAAGAAGCAGCATTTTCAAGTCATTCCAGAGATGAATTTGGGAACCAGTAGGGTTTGAAGGACATACCTTTGTGATGGTTTTGACATATTTCCTAATGGCTCAGGATTCTTAGTAGCTAGATCAGAAAGACTTTGGGATGGGGCATAGCCAGTACATGTTCTTAGCATGTGGGAGGCCCTGGGTTAAATTCTCAGCACTAACTAACTAACTAACTAAATGGAGACTTTCAGAGATACTATTTTGACCTGACTCAGTAGACTATTTTTGTGAATTAAAGGTTGCAAAGTGTTATTTACACTTTTAAACTATGTAACATAATTTATTTTAAAAGTGATTTCTTAATTTTTAAAACTTTTGTGATATGGCTATTACTCTTGTCTTTGGGGGAGGCAGTTCTTGGGGTTTAAACTCAGGGCCTCACACTTGCTGTGGAGACACTTTACCACTTGAGTCATACCCCCATTCCTTTTTGCTTTAGCTAGTTTTTGAATAGGGTCTCACATTTTTGCCTGGACTGGCTGGACTATGACCTCTTAATTATACCTCCTCTATAGCTGGGATCACAGGCTTGCACCTCCACGCCAAGCTTATTGGTTGAAATTGGCTGTGGGGAGGGGGGTCTTACTTTTTGCCCTGGTTGACCTCAAACCAGGATCCTCCTGATTTCCTGTAGTTGGGATTACAGGTATGAGTCACCACACTTAGCCTGTTTCTCTTAATAATATGTATGTATAAGGAATAAAAATGAAAACTATATTAAAAAAATCACTCATTAGTTGAAGCCAGGCACTGGTGGCTCACACCTATAATCCTGGTTGAAAAAGTCATTAGCTAGAGTTATGCAATAGTCCTTATTGGCCCAGTGCATTTTTAATAACTGTTCTAGTGGTAGCTCAGTGTGGTAAGTGGGTTTGACATGTTCTATAGGATCAAGGACAATGAAACCAAAACTGGGCATAGTGGTTCATGACTGTAATCCCAGCTGTGAGAGAAGTGGAGATATGAGGATTATAGCTTGAGGATGGCTTGGGGGAAATGTTAGCAAGAGCTTATCTTAAAAAACAACCTGAGTGTTGTGGCACATGCCTGAAATCCCAGCTACACAGGTTGTAGAGGTAAGAGCATTGTGGTCGTAGGCTGGCCATGGCAAAAAGTGCAAGACCCTATCTGAAAAAAAAAAAACTAAAATAAAAAGGCTAGATCTGTGGCTCAAGTGGTAGAGCACCTTCTAGCCCAGAGTTCAAACCCTGGTACCATCACCAAAAAAAAAAAAAAAGTTTTGGACTCTGTGTGGAATCAGTGAGTCCTTTGCTAGGTGGTGTGCACAACTGACTTCCTTTATCCTACAGACCTGCCCTGCACTTTCTAGGTTCACTCAGGTGGGGTCTCTAATGGCTTAGAAGTTACTGGTTTAGAAGATGATGGCACCTCCTATTTGCCATTTGTGGCTGTGAGAGTTACTAATGAGGTAATGAGCGTCAAAACCCCAGATTGTTAGCCCTCCTTTCCATAATGTGTAAGACCAGTTTTGTAGCTGAGCATGTACATGTGTAGTAAGGTGGGTTCACTGCCAGGGGAAGCAACATTTCTGGAACAGTGGACCAGGGGGTGGAGTTGCGTGTGCCCCTGGAATCCATGGGAAGAAGAGGCCTTGCTTCAAGGGATTAGCTTTGTATCCTGCCCTTAAGGGTGGGTCGGAGAGGCTGGCCCTTTAGCTCCCAGCTGAGATACTTCTCTTGCCAGAATCCTTCTCCCTTGGACAGTATGTATTTGGATTCACATTCAGTTTTATATCCTTCCCTTTGTTGTATGCCAAGGATGAATTTGGACACAAAATGCATTTAAAAACTTCTATCATCTTATATGTTGTCCTTCCCTTAATTCTCTCTCAAAGTTCCAGTCTCCTTCACTGCTTTAAGACTTTAGGATTAGGGCCATATCTGTCTTCCCTGACAGGTGGAGTCTAAACTTTGAAGACCTTTCTTGCTTTGTCAATGGATTGATGAAGGACCTATTAAACCAATGATGTGGCTGTTAAGTGGCTCGGCCCAACTCTCAGGTGGTGTTTAATGGCTCAGGCTGAAGATCTGAGGCTTAAGATAGTCCAGTGGCTTCCACTTCCCAGATTTCTTTTTATGTCTCCACCTTATTGATAGTCATTTTTGTTTTCATTTGGAATTTATATTTCCTTTTTGGTAGAAGGGCCATAAATGCATTGGTAACATAATTGGTCACCTCAGGTTTGAAGGGCACCAGGGCAGCAGTGATGCTCACTAACTTATAGGATGTAAAAGTTGTCAAGGCCTTGGAAAAAATGTTCTCAAAACTATCATTTCATAGGTGAAGAAACCGATTGATATGTTCAAAGTGACACGAATGGTAATAGCTGCTAATCATAATTTTGTTGACTAGAAAGACATCTTCTGGAGAGTTTAAAGGTCAGAGGAGGCTGCGTGCAGTATGCACACCTACAATCCTAGCACTTAGGAGGCAGAAGGATCAAAAGTTTGAGGCCAGACTAGACCACAAGGAAGCCCTGTTTCAAGAAAAAGTCCGAGAAGTTTACCTTTGACTAAATCTTTTCAGCTTGTGCTAACTCATAGGTGGGACAGGAAGTGGAATGTATCACAGCTTATTGTCTATGATGGGCTTTTCTTTGTTTTTTTTTTTTTTTTTTGATGGGCCTTTCTTGTCAAATTTGGATTGTGGTCTCTAGAGACAAAGAACTATGTACCTTTTAAGTACATGTCTTCCTAACAAGGGAGGCTCCCATCCAAGCTGGGGGATTTTGTTCCACATAGGAGGAGGACCTTAGTGTGTCAGACGTACAGAGTCGTGACTAAATCTGTGTAACTTTCCAATAGTGAGAACTCCAGCATCACCAATGAGAGAAGAGCTGTCCTAGGAGTGGCTGGAAAAAGGTCAGTTCTAGGAACCTATGCAGATAACGTCCTCAGAGACCTTATTTTATTCCTCTTCCTCTTAGTTCTACTTGGGTGTATGGTGGTCCTAGCAGGACACTTTCCTAAGAATCAGCCTTGCTTTAAGGACCTTCTGTCCCTGTGGTTCACTGCATCAACCATGGACTGACGCCTGGGGGTTTCTAGGGTCCCTGAGCTACAGTGCAGCCTTCCCAGTGCAGCCAGTGTGACTGAGTGACCTGCCAGAGATGGCGACATACTGCCCATGCCCTAGGAAGGTGATAGCATGTCAAAGAGCTCTCGGGAGTCACTCTGACAGAGGAGGGCTTCCATCCCAGGCAGCTGTGTGGCATCAAGGATGTGAAGCCAGTTGGAACCTTTGGGCTTGTGGGATGGAGATCAGTCCTTGAAATGAGTCCTGTATGTGTTGGTATTTCTGTGGTGGGTAGTGGAGGATTGAACAGTACCCAGCAGGGCTGCTGTTAATGAGATCTCTGCTGGCTGTCAGCCTCAGCTTTCTGAGCCATGTTTAAGACGAGTCCCAAGTGGAATACACTGGAAAATTCTAGTAATGAAAAACAAAGGAAATAAGAAAATGTCACAATCTGCCTATCAGAAGTAAGAAAAATTTGGCAAATCTTAGAGCATATTTTGTATGTTAGATGATAATAGTGCTAACATCATTTAATAAGCATCAACTGTGCATGAATATAAAGTCACATTTTCTGGGCTCAGAACTTTTTTGAGAATAGAGCATAAATATATTTGTTTTTATATTATATAGAAGATAATACAAAATTATTTTTTATTTGGGTTTGGAATGCATTATAATATTTTTGAGGGAAACTCATTTTCAGTTATTTATGGTTTAATACTACAATTATTTTGTGTTTCTTTTATATCCCGGTTTTTGTTTCTTTTGTTTGGTGAGTGAGTGGTGGGGGATGGGAAACAGAGGAGCCACTCACAGGTCAACATCTCTATGTGGAAAATCTGAAAAGCAGCAAATTATTATGTAGCTAACGTTGTGTTTTGTTTTCTGGAAAGCTTAGGTATTTAGCTGCTGAAAGAAGCTTGGTTCACTTTAGGAATAAGCTCAAGCACCTGGTTTCTGTCCTCTGAAGGTGAAGGTTTGCTTACTGACAGAATTCACAGATGTGACTTGGGGAAGTGAGAGGAGGGCTTGAAGCTTGGGACACAAACATTGGGCTGCATTTGATTTGCTGAGAGTTGATGCAGATTTATAAGGGTGTGTGACGTTGTTGGTATAGTGACTGGGAACGTGGAATAGCTGGGCTCAGAAGGAAGACTTCTCATAAGAGAAAATGGGTTGGCTTGATGTGGGCAATTGTACACAGAGAGGAACTCAGAAGTGGGAGTTGGCAAATGTAGTTTGGTCGAAGTCCAGGAAACATTCAGATCACAACAGGAGTAAGGAAGGGTATGTGGATAGAATTCTGAGGGATATTTAGGATCATTGGATATTGCTTATCTGGGCTGTTAAATCAGCTGCTATTTTTTTTTTTAGGGTAGAACCTAGCATTTATTTAGATCTTCATTAAACTGTTGGAATTGAGAACCAGACATACGTAATAAACCTCCAAAAATAGATCCTGAAAGGCACTTTCTGCTTAGGGCAAGCAGTCATGGAGTAAGCATGTAAATAAGCTGGCTTCTCTGTACCACACCAGCCAAGTCAGCTTTCTCCATGGCCAGCTGCACCAGCTCTGCCCTCCCTTCTGATTAAACACCAGCCAGACCCCCTGTAGGTCTAACCCAAGGTTTTTCTGTAGGACACCTTGGCCTACCTGGGAATGCTGGAAACATGTTAAAGGAATCATGGTGTTGAGGAAAGAAAATCTTTTAAAAGCTGCCATCTGAGGTGATGGCTTCTCTGTACTTACGCCTTACCTCAGAATACAATAAATAAAAATCAGCTGCTATTTAACTATGTGCCTTTAAGGGCTTTTAGAGACTGTTCTAACAAAAGACAGAAGTTATTTGGATAGGCAAAGATGAAAGCAATAGTTCAATTTACCAGAAAAAGATTTTTGCTTTTAGTGAAAATGGAAACCTGTGTAAACCAATTTTTCCACAAAGATCCAGAAAAGCTGGACAAAATTTGAAAAGAAAAATGGTGGTCAGTGCTTGAGGAACCAGGATATTGAAGGAGAGGGAAGCATACAGATTAAACCTCATATTCTGTGGAGCTTTTCCTCTTTAGATATTTTCTGGTTTATAAGAGGCTTGGGAAGGATAGGTAAGGAAACCAAACAGAAAGTGGCTTCTAAAAACCATGAGTGGAGCTGCTGGCAATCTTAGGTTTGGAAGACAAAACTTGGAGTTTCAGCTATGAAGGCACT
Source organism: Castor canadensis (assembly GCF_047511655.1). Lineage (NCBI taxonomy): Eukaryota > Metazoa > Chordata > Mammalia > Rodentia > Castoridae > Castor > Castor canadensis. The sequence continues at coordinate 66,407,516 of NC_133389.1, forward strand.
GCGGATACATGAAACCAAGATCCTGGGGAGAAGAGAAGAATATTAAGGTGAACCCCACAATCTGCTTTGCTATTCTCTTCAGGTTTTTTGCTGATGTGTTAATAGCATAGAAGCTAAGAAACAAAGAAAAAACCATTCTTAAAGGCTGAGAGACCGTGCTGGCAGTGTCAGGAATCTGGGATAATAAAAATTGGAGTTTGAGGCCTGGTAAGCACCCTAAGCTTCCTATCAGGGCCTGGTCCCAACCTAGGATTAAGAGTTGAATTGAACTAGGACAACCTAGTTCAAAAGACTATAACTCAGCCTTGAACCAGTTTAATTTAGAATGGATTATATTAGTCTGTCCTTGCACTAATTGCCTACCAAAAGCCGAAAGTAGTTTATGGCCATACCACCCTGAACATGCCTGATCTCTTCTGATCTCGGAAGCTAAGCAGTGTCGGGCCTGGTTGGTGCTTGGATGGGAGAAGCCAAAGATAAACCCTCTGCAGGATGACAGCACTAGCTAGAGCTTCAAATTGTCATGTTCAGTAACATTAGCAGGTATGCTAGGAAATAGTGCTAAATGATTAGAAGAAAAGAAAAAAGTAAAAACCAACAATGGAAACAGCAACAGGTGATCTAGATATTGGAACAGCTAGATAGGGATTTAAAAAGCATGGTCACTAATAAATTCAGGAAATCAGATGATAAGACAGAATTTTATAAGTAAAATGGAACATAAAACAGGACTCAAATGGAAATTCTGGGAATGTAAAATACAGCAAATGAAATGAGGAATGGTCAGATATAGGAGATCAGTGAACTCTGCAATATCAGCCAATAGAAAATATCCAGAGTGTAGCACAGAGAGAAAAAGGAATGGGAAATAGGGCAAAGAGCATAGAAGGCATGGTGGAAAGGCCAGTGAGTGTGTAAGGAACATCAGTAGGAGAGAGAGATTGTGCAGAAGCATCTTTTGAAGTGATGCTAGCTAAGAATTATCCACATTAAGGCAGAGAATCAAGATCTTTACAAACTCCAAACATGATAAATACAAAGAAAACCATACCTGACATAGCACTGTGAAACCAGAACACAAAGAGAAAGTGTTAAAAAGCTGCCAGAGGAAAAACATTTAACCAGACAGCTCTAAACTGCTAAATTGATAGTTGACTTCTCAAAAAAAAAAAAAAAAAAAGAAATCAGAAAATAGTGAAGTGACAAATTTTAAAGTAATGAAAGAAACTATCTACCTAGAATTCTATTCCTGGTTAAAAAAAAAGTCTTTAAAAAGTGAAGACAGCCCAAAGGGCGTTTTCACAGAAACAAAAGCATAGTATAGGAACTGCTATGGGACCTTTTTAGGCAGAAGGAGAAAGGTTCTGGACAGAAGCATGGAAATGTCAGGAGAGGTGAGGAGAAACGTGATCCAGAGGTGACAATTAGGAGTGAATATTGATTGCGTAGCAGCCACAATGTTTTGTGAGATGTGATGTATATGTAAATTAAGATACCTGATTTAATAGAGCATTATAGGTAGAGTTGACCTCACAGGATGGCTGAAGGATGGTCATGGGAACATGGAAAATGTTCTAGACAGGCCACTGAATTGAAGAGAGCATTACAAAGCATCATGTACCTTGTGATCCCATTGGAGTTAAAATTAGTGTATTTATGGTCATATATACACTAATAAAAAGTCTGGGAGAATTCACCAAAAAAGAAGTAATGTTTCTGTCTGAATGATGGTATAATGAGTGATTTTATCCTCTATCTGTATTTTTCACTTTCTTCAATGAACATTTATTACTTATATGATAAAAATAAAAGCTATTTAAGAAAAAACCCCGTATGTTACCAGATATTTCTACCAGGATAATAATTTTATAATTAAAGAGTTCTTGATGTATACTACTTCCAAATAGAAGAGGAGATGAAAAAACATCAAACAAAACAACTATATATGACTGATTCACAGACCATAATTTTTTCGTCTTCACTTGGAAACAATGGTGTCAATATTTTTGCAGGATCTTAGTTATACTTGACACTATCTTCAGATTTAAGCCTTATAATAAGGTAGAGTATTTTATTGCATAGCTCAGTAGAAACTCTTTGTTAGTAAGAGAGGTTGCTATGTCTTGGTTGGAAAAGGAGTCTCAGCTGTTTCTCTGACTTGGTCAATCTTGCTTTCAAATTTGTATTAATTTCATGTGGTGGAATATTCTGTGACACCTGTTTTGGCAAATTCTATCACTTCTTTATTTTTGCTTCTAAGTCACCTCTAGCCTAGGAGGGAGCCTTATGAATGACAATATTTGCAAGTGACCCTCTAATGTAAGAAGGTGTCTGCTGCTTTCCTTCTAGAATTGTGGTGGGAATAATTGTTGTGCTCCCCGACCATTTGGTTCAGCATCCTGTGGATGAATGACTTCCCTCTGAAAGAGTATTACCCTGATTCTGCTTGAATTCTTCTAGTAACAGAGAACTCCCTCTCCAAGAAAGTGGCATGATCCTATTCCTGGACAGCTCCAGTGTTGAAAACTTCTTTATGTGGAGGGGAAAAATTTGCCTGTAGTTCCCCACCAGTTGCGCTCCGTGAAGACTTGAGGAATACTGCCTGCTGTGACAGGGCACAAGAGGGTTGTACAAGGGTGAGAAGCAGTGTAGTTTCTGAGCTTGAGAAAGATGCTTGTTGACCTCAGGATTTCTTTATGTGTTATGAATGCCCACCATCAAGTAGATTGTGTGCAAGTTTAATTCAGGAGTTTAGAGCCTAGAAGGAATGTGGTAGGTTCCATCTGAATGGGATCCTTTAGGAAGAGGTCCCTTTATGTTACTGGATGTATCACACCTCACCTGTATCTGCATGTGATGTGATTTCTGATACCTTAGGTGGGGAACTGGAGGTAGTGAGTAAATGGACAGTTTTATTGGGCCAAAAAGAGTTCAGCAATTTGGGACATTTGATTTGGCAACTTCTTTTTCCTAGTGAACTTTTTCCTTTGCTTTCCCCATGTGTTTGCAAAATGAGCAAGCAGAGGGTTAATTTTCTTCCAGACCATCCTTTTGGGCCTGAGAGATTGAGTCCCCAATTTCTAACCTGGCCTGACAGCCTGACTGCTCACTAAGGACCAGGTTTCTTCTCTTCCCCTGTACCCAGAGGTCAGTATACCTAGGACGTGCTTCTCACAACAGAGATGAACTGGTCACGAGACTGCATTTCTAGCTTCCTTCTAAAAGTTGTTACTCTGTTATTTCCGATATACCAACAGACATTTTCCAAACATGTTTTCAAGGCCTGTAATTGTGTGATGTTTTAAAATTGTAGTTTATTTGACATTTAGTGGCTATTTAATTGTTCTCTTTTGCCCTGTTAATCTCTCCCAAATTTTAAGTGCTTGTTTAAGGCTATAAATTAGTTTCTTTGCATCTGTCATTTCTAATCTTCTCAATACAATTGACTGTTGTCCTATTTGGATAATTATAATGGTAACTGTCTTCTAAAAATAATTCATTAAGAAACACAAACACTTAAAAAATCTTTATTTGTGAAGAAACTAGTTGAAAGTCAGTATAGTTATATTTAAAAATACAGTGTTTAAAAAAGAACTAGTTGTGTATGTTCTTTTTAAACCCCCTTAAGAAATTAATTCACAGCACAAACAATTTTATCTTAAGGAGAGTAGTGGTGTGTTCTGTTGCTAACCATGTGCATACTTTACTTTTTTTTTATTGTATTATTCATATGTGCATACAAGGCTTGGGTCATTTCTCCCCCCTGCCCCCACCCCCTCCCTTACCACCCACTCCGCCCCCTCCCTCCCCCCCCACCCCCTCAATACCCAGCAGAAACTATTTTGCCCTTATTTCTAATTTTGTTGTAGAGAGAGTATAAGCCATAATAGGAAGGAACAAGGGTTTTTGCTGGTTGAGATAAGGATAGCTTTACAGGGAGTTCACTCACATTAATTTCCTGTGCATGTATGTTACCTTCCAGGTTAATTCTTTCTGATCTCACCTTTTCTCTAGTTCCTGGTCTCCTTTTCCTATTGGCCTGCAGTTTCTCTGCATTAAGGGCAACAAATGCTAGCTAATTTTTTAGGTGTCTTACCTATCCTCACCCCTCCCTTGTGTGCTCTCGCTTTTATCATGTGCTCAAAGTCCAATCCCATTGTTGTGTTTGCCCTTGATCTAATGTCCACATATGAGGGAGAACATAACGATTTTTGGTCTTTTGGACCAGGCTAACCTCACTCAGAATGATGTTCTCCAATTCCATCCACTTACCAGCGAATGATAACATTTCATTCTTCTTCATGGCTGCATAAAATTCCATTGTGTATAGATACCACATTTTCTTAATCCATTCGTCGGTGGTGGGGCATCTTGGCTGTTTCCATAACTTGGAACCAACTTTTTGTTTCATTAATTCTTAGTATGGTTTTTTTGGTTTCTATTTCGCTGATTTTAGCTCTTATTTTTATTATTTCTCTCCTTCTATTTGTTTTGGGATTTGCTTGTTCTTGTTTTTTCTAGGAGTATGAGTTGTATCATTAGGTCATTGATTTGGGATCTTTCAGTCTTTTTAATATGTGCACTCATGGCTATAAACTTTCCTCAGGACTGCCTTAGCTGTGTTCCATAGGTTCTGGTAGGTTGTGTTTTCATTTTCATTGACTTCCAGGAACTTTTTAATTTCCTCTTTTATTTCATCGGTGATCCATTCTTCATTAAGTAATGAGTTATTTAGTTTCCAGCTGTTTGCATGTTTTTTGTGTTTACTTTTGTTGTTGAGTTCTACTTTTACTGCATTGTGATCAGATAGTATGCACAGTATAATTTCTATTTTCTTATATTTGCTAAGACTTGCTTTGTGCCCTAGGATATGGTCTATTTTGGAGAAGGTTCCATGGGCTGCTGACAAGAATGTATATTGTATAGAGGTTGGATGAAATGTTCTGTAGATATCAATTAGGTCCATTTGATCTATTGCATATTTTAGATCTTGGATTTCTTTATTGATTTTTTTGTTTGGATGACCTATGTATTGATGATAATGGGGTGTTAAAGTCTTCCACAACCACTGTGTTGGCGTTTATATATGCTTTTAGGTCTTTCAGGGTATGGTTGATGTAATTGGGTGCATTGACATTGGGTGCATACAGGTTGATAATTATTATTTCCTTTTGGTCTATTTCCCCTTTTATTAGTATGGAATGTCCTTCTTTATCTCGTTTGATCAATGTAGGTTTGAAGTCTACTTTGTCAGAGATAAGTATTGCTACTCCTGCCTGTTTTCGGGGGCCATTGGCTTTGTAAATCTTCTTCCAGCCTTTCATCCTAAGCCTGTGCTTATTTCTGTCAGTGAGATGGGTCTCCTGTAAGCAACAAATTGTTGGATCTTCCTTTTTAATCCATTTCATCAAATGGTGCCTTTTGATGGGTGAATTAAGTCCATTAACATTAAGCGTTAGTACTGATAGGTATGTGGTGATTCCTGTCATTTAGTTGTCTTAGTTGTTTGAAGGTTTGATTGTGTGTACCTAAGTTGAGGTTACTCTCTACTGTCTTGCTTTTTCTTTTCCTGTGGTTTGGTGCTGCCTGTCTTTTCATGGTTAAGTTGGGTTTCACTTTCTGTGTGCAGAATCCCTTGAAGAATCTTTTGTAGTGGTGGCTTTGTGGTCATATATTGTTTTAGTTTCTGCTTATCATGGAAGACTTTTATTGCTCCATCTATTTTGAATGATAGTTTTGCTGGGTAGAGTATCCTGGGGTTGAAGTTATTTTCATTCAGTGCCCAGAAGATCTCTCCCCAAGCTCTTCTTGCTTTTAATGTTTCTGTTGAGAAGTCTGCTGTGATTTTGATGGGTTTACCTTTGTATGTTACTTGTTTTTTCTCTTACAGCCTTCAGTATTCTTTCCTTAGTTTCTGAACTTGTTGTTTTAATGATGATATGTTGTGGGGTAGTTCTATTTTGGTCTGGTCTGTTTGGTGTCCTGGAGGCCTCTTGCATCTGTATGGGAATATCTTTCTCTAGATTTGGGAGATTTTCTGTTATTATTTTGTTGAATATATTACGCATTCCCTTCGCTTGCACCTCTTCTCCGTCTTCAATGCCCATGATTCTCAAGTTTGGTCTTTTGATGGAGTTGGTGAGTTCTTGCATTTTCTTTTCACAGGTCTTGAGTTGTTTAACTAATAGTTCTTCAGTTTTTCCTTTAATTACCATTTCATCTTCAAGTTCTGAGATTCTGTCTTCTGTTTGTTCTATTCTGCTGGATTGGCCTTCTGTTTTGTTTTGTAGTTCTGTTTCGTTCTTTTTTCTGAGGTTTTCCATATCCTGGCTGGTTTCCTCTTTAATGTTGTCAATTTTTGTCCTGAGCTCATTTATCCATTTATTCATCATATTCTTTGTTTTACTTTGGTGTTTATACAGTGCTTCTATGGTTTCCTTTATTTCTTCCTTTGCTTTTTCAAATTCTCTATTTTTGTTGTCTTGGAATTTCTTGAGTGTCTCCTGTACATTTTGGTTGTCTCTATCCAGTGCCATCTCTATAAAATTCTCATTGAGTACCTGTAGTATGTCTTCTTTTAAATTATTCTTGTGGGCTTCATTGGGTCCTTTGGCATAGTTTATCTTCATTTTGTTGGAGTCTGGATCTGAGTATCTGTTTTCTTCATTCCCCTCTGGTTCCTGTACTAATTTTGTGCTGTGGGGAAACTGGTTTCCCTGTTTTTTCTGTCTTCCCGTCATTGTCTTTGGTGTTGTTACTGTCCCTGTACTGTGTGCAATTAAGTATTTTCTAGCTTGTAATAATAACAATGGTAATATTTAGAATGGAAGGGTGAGCTGAGATGGAAAGCAAGAAGTTAAAGAAAGGGGGAAAACAAATACACAGACAAGAAGGAGAAAACAGAACAGGGTATCAGACAAGAAAGTTTCAAAGATATAAACAGGGAGTGTTAGTGTACTAATCGACAGTAAGCTGAACAGACATTAGAGAGACAGAGAGAGGACTGAAAATAAAAAATAAAAAAAAGATACGAATAAAAATAAAAAAGTAAATGAAAGAAATATCTATATATAAAAATGAATTAAAATAAGATGAAAAATAGAAAATTAAAAAAAAAAAAAACCAAAAAACCTCCAAGTTCAAATGCAATGAAGTTTCAGTCTTAATAATTTGGGTGTCCGTCTCAGTCTCCAGTCCTGGAGATGGTGCCTCAGATGTTGTTCTGTAGTTGTCTCATCAAAGGGGATGCATAAAGAAGAACAAAACTACACACACACACAAAGCCCCACCAAGTGTCCCAAGTTCAAATGCAATACAGTTTCAGGAAGTTTTTCAGCATGCAGGTGTAATTTGGTTGTTCTCTCTTCAAGGGTAGGGATAAAAAGAAAAAAAAAGAGTCTGGAGACAGTTCTGAGAGTGGTATCTGCAACTGTGGCTTGCCTGCCTGCTGCTCTCAGCCTGTAGCTGGCGGCGTTATTTATGCAGATCTCTGGGGTGAGCTTAGCACTCACCTGGCCCTGCAGGCTTTGTTTGTTCAGAGTTCTCCTGTGCGGGAGCCTCTGCTACAGACGAAATCCCCTTTCCAAGCACTGGGAAAGGTGACACTGCCTCTGCATTGTCAGACCTGAGTGTTTATTTACAGTTCACGTGGGAGGTGGGTCTTCCCCCCTCTCCTGTGGAGTTTTCCTCCCTCCTCTCACAAGCTTCCCCGCTCCTGGTTGCTGGGTGCGCGCCCCGCTCCCGCCAGAGGCTCTCCGCCCGCCCGGCTTGTTTATTTACAGTCCCGGGAAGGGTTCCCTTCCCCCAATCTTCAGCGCTCAGGGCGCCAAACCCTCTTTCCCGTGTGTGTTAACTGTTCTTATTGGTTATTACCCAGTTTCTCTTTTTTCCCCGGGTGGAGGGCAGTCTGTCCAGGGGGCTGTGCTGCTCTGGCCCAGGCTTGTCTGTGGGGTACTGCGGTACCGCGAAGCTCACCTGGTCCTCGTCTTCCCAAGCCGTCTGGGTGCGGGTGACTGGCGGCCCCGGGGCCCTCCTGGTTTCTCATTTAACGTGAAGTGGAGATTCTCTGCACCGGCTGGAGGTGTGGAGGGGTCAAAGTTATGCCTTTTCTCGGTGATTTTGCCTGCAAAGTGTGTCTCCAGCGTCTCTCCAAGATTTCCCTATAGGAGGCTCGCTTTCTGCTTCCTCCCTCTAGCTGCCATCTTGGAATCTCCCCCCATGTGCATACTTTGGCAAGTACTTTACTTCTCTGTGAGAAATTGTCTACATTTTTCTACTTGTTTTTCCCCCTTTGACAGTACTGGGGCTTGAATTCAGGGCCTCACACATGCTAGCAGTGTTCTACTGCTTGAGTCATGCCCCCAGCCCTTTTTTGCTTTAATTATTTTTCAGATAGGGTCTATCCTTTTCTGCCCAAGGCCAGCTTGAGACTGCTATCCTCCCACCATAGCTAGGATTACAGTCATGTGCCACCATGCCTAGCTTGTTGATTGAGATGGGGGTCTTGTTAACTTTGTCGGGGCTGGCCTCAAACCAAGATTCTCCCAATCCTTACCTTCTGGAATAGCTGGGATAACAGGTGTGAACCACCATACCTCCTTACTGATTTTTTTAAATGTAAGGAGCTTCAGGTATGATTTTAAAAAATGGCTCTTATTTTTAAACTCAGTTTTATGCCTCACAGATGGGTTTATGGATAATGCAAATTTGTGTCATGGAAATGCTTCTACTTAGTGTTTTCTTTTCTTTTTTATAGTAGGTATAAAACTAGTAACAGTATCTCTTTTGGTTTCTGCTTTCATGAACCCTGGTTAGTGAGGGAAGCCATTGATAAGGGCAATAAAAATAGAGAACTGCTTTCTTTCACACTCCTCAGAAAAAGCTTTGCTTTACTTCTTTAGGTAAATGGTCTTTTGGGGGCCAGGAGTGGGACAGGATCTCACTATGTAGCTCAGACTGGCCTCAAACAATCCTTATGCCTCTGTCCCTCAAATGCTCAACTTACAGGTGAGTTCCACCATTCTTGGTGAAAAATGGCCTTTCAAAAGTATCTTTATACATTTTTATTTTTCTGTATACATGTTTTCTTGTGTGTTGGTTAATCTTTTTTTTTTTTGTGGTACTGGGGTTTCAACTCAGAGCCTTATATGTGGTAGGCTGGTGCTATACCACTTGAGCCATGCCCCTAGCCCTTTTTGCTTTAATTATTGTTATAATAGGGTCTTGCATTTTTGCTTGGCTTGCCTGGACCACAGTCCTCTTATTTACACCTCCCACATAGCTAGAATGACAGGTGCATGCCACCATGTCCAGTTTTATTAGTTGAGATGGGGTTGGTCTCTCTAACTTTTTGCCTGGGTTGGTGTAAAACCTTGATCTTCCCAAGCTCCACTCCAGGAAATGCGGAGAGATTATAGGTGTGAGCCACTGTACCTGGCTTGTGATGGTTAATCTTGATTGTCAATTCATTTGAGTTGAGAGATGTCTAGGAGATTAGTAAAGTGCACCTCTGATTGTGTCCTTTAGGGCATTTCCAGAGAGGATTAACTAATGAGGGCAAGACCTACCCTGAATGTGGGCAGTACCATTCCATACACTGGGGGCCCAGTTAGAATAAAAGAGGGAAGGAAGAAGAGGCCAGCTAGCATAGACATCGCCTTTCTCTGATTCCTGGCTCCCATGAAGTAAGCTGTTCTGCTTTGCTTTGCTATGCCCTCCTGTCAATATTGGACTGAAACCTCTGAAACCATGAGCCAAAATAAATCTTTCCCTCCTTTGAGTTGTTTCTGCATGTACTTTGTCAAAAAGTCTGACTAATGCAGTTGCTTTAACCAGGGATATTCCTTTATCATCAATTCCTGAAAGTAAGATTTTATGCTGTGTAAGTGGCAGGACTAGGAATTAGGAGATGACTATATTTTAAAGTGAATGATAGTTTAATGCAAAGACCGTATAGTTAGATTGTGCTTGTGTCATATGCAGGAAATAGAGAGTAATTATGCTAAGGTTCTGTATCCTTTTCTTTTTCTCAAATCATGGCCTCACCTGATAGGGCTAGGTCTAGAGTGACCTGCACCTCCAGAAAACCAAAACCAAAATGAAAACAGTAGGAAAATCCTCAGGAGTCAAGATAAATAATGTTTTCATGTAACTGTTTTAAAAGTAAAAACCATATCAAAAGTCCATGAGGAGCAAGGTATTTGGCATATGAGATTAGATTTCTTGGGACTTATTTTGTTATGTATATAGGATATAAGAGTTCCTAGTAAATGTTTTGTTCATTTTTTCATATTGGTCTTATTTTTTAGTGAGCATCATAATAGAGAAGGAAAGAATCAGGTTCAGGGAAGGATGTAATCTTCAAAAGGTCAACAGAGTTAGCATATCACATCCTGAAAATGAATATTATATTCCATTAACCACTGATGGTTAGTGTTTATTACCCATTAACCATATTAAGTTAATTTCATTAGCCATATACAATGTTTATTTTGGGGCAAGATTCTGAAAAAATTACTTTGTAAGTATTTCTTAAGCACCTGCCATATGTAAAGAACAATGACAGAAAAGGGGGGAAAGGGAGAAGTAGCATTGTGGGTCTAGCTGATGGCATGTTGATTTTGAGGTGATGGTATCACATCCAAGTAGAGATGGAAGAGGTGGCCTGGAACAGAGTTGAACAACACCTCAAACCTTGAGTCTCTAGCTGCACATGAGACTTTCAGTCATGGATGTGCGTAGCTATGGAAGGTTAACAGCAGAGCTCGAGCCAGCAAGGAAGACCAAGAGTAAGATGTAGAGAAATGGAAAGGTCTGGAGAGTGTGCTAAGCCTGAGGTGGCGCTAAGTCAGAACTCTCCCGTGCTTGATTCTACCCACTGGAAACCCAGATCCAAACCAGACAGTTAGCACAATCCCCTCCCCATACCCTGGTGACTGGTCTGACCTTTTTAAAAGTAGAGAAGTTTAAAGACCCTGTCTATTTCCTCACTTCCTACTTACTTCTCAGTGCTTGTGGTTTAGCATCCCCCACTCGGTTTCACTTACCTTCATGTTGGCAAATCTAAAGTGTACTTCTCAGGCATTCTTCAGGACTTCTAAGCCCTCTTGAGCTTTGTTGAGTACTTGCTCATCTTGAGACTGCTGTGTTCATTGGAACTGATCTCAGCTTTCTCACCTGTAAAGTGGGATAGCAATACATGCTTTACAAGGTTATATGAGGTAGAATGAGACCAAGTGCTTAACATAGTGCAGTATAGCAGATGCTTAAGTAATAGGTAGACTTACTACTATTACTACTACTACTATAACTATTATTATTATTATTAATGAGCTACTTCCTTGGCAGCTGGTTCTCTCATTATGTATCAGGGATCCTCTTCACACACTTAATGTTTCTAGAAGACGGGGTCTTTCCTGGGCTCATTGCTTTCCTGTCTTTGGGGCTGATAACTCCAATACAGAGTTTGACCTCCCTGGTCTTATGAGTGGTTATCCCTTTGTTTTCTGAACAAATATGATAGTAACAGTGATGATGGTTGAATCATTTTTCTAAGGCTTAAATAATGAATTCTTACCACAGCTGTGCAAGGTTAGACTCTGTGGCACTGAAGAACATGGTACCAGTGAAATTAAGGAAGAAACTTCAAGTAGTGGACAAGCCGCAGCATCAACATATAGAAATGTTAAAACTGGATCAGAACTGGCTGAGAAAATGCCATCAACACAGCAAGAAAGGAACTTTTGTCGAAGAGCAGAGTTTTAGGCGAGTCTTTGAAATCAAAGCCAGATTTCAAGGAAGTTGGAAGGAGAGGGTGAAGAGGAAATGGAGATTTTGGTATGGTAAATGTGTTTTTTTTTTTTTTAAATCAAAGATGGTGTTAAATTTGAAAGAGGTGCTATATGGTGTAACAGGATGAAGCAAAGTTTATTTCTAAAAATAGAAGACATGAGCTCATTTTTAAAGAGAAAGGAAATGGCCATTGAGTTATGAGAAACTGCAGATAATGGAAACTGGATATCTGAGAGGGCTCAGAGACCCAAGGAACAGGGGCATAGATGGAGAAAGATAGACAACCGTTCAAGGGTCTCACTGGGTTCCAGTATGAGAATGCCATGACCTCACTTACTTATGATTCTCTCGTGTTGCCTTTAGACTGTCATCACTATGTTTTGTAATGTTGTCCGTATCACATTTAGAAAGGGGAACCTTAAGATTGATTGACCATCTACTCTGTATTACACACTAATTAGGGCTAGATCATATGACCCTCACAATAATTACTGTGTGTATTGTATTCATTTTCCCTCCAATTTTTAAAATATGCCTTTTTAGGTAGGTGTCTTAAAGTACAGAAAAAGATAATATTGTAAATTTGCCTACTATCTCTAGTTCTCATCTACCCAGTTCTCCCACACCAAATATTTAATCATTTTTATTATTTTCTTGTGTATATTTCCCCAAAATTTAAGCATGTAAGATCAAATGTAAAATCATTATTCTTTACCCACTATGCTCAAATTGTAGATTCTGTATACACTATTTTACACTCTGCTTTGTTTAACTTAAAAGTTTATTTTGAAAAATCCTCATGTGTCAGTTCATAGAGAGCAGCCTCATTCATTTTTTTTACACCTGCATAACTTTGACTGGACTGAATGGGTCTACCAGGTTGTTTTATCCAGTGTTGTACATATAGATGTTGGAATTGTTTCCAGTCATTTTTGTATTACAAATGGTGTCGGGACAAATAATCTTACATATACTTATTTTTCCACATGTGGGAATATATTTATAGGATAAATTCCCAAAAGTGAAATTGCTGGGTTAAGGGAATATACATTTGCAGTTTTGTGTAATTATTTCCGGTGCTCATTCTTAGGGTTATTCCTATTTATATTATCATCAGCAATATACCAGAGTCCTGTTTCTCTACATCTTTGCCAACAGAGTATGTTATCAACAATTTTTATATTTCTGCCGAACTACTAAGTTAAAAAAATGTAATCAAGCCATTTAATTTACATTTCTTTTTATTGAGTGAGATTAAGTGTCTTTTTGCATGTTTATAAGAGGTATTAATATTTTATAAAATGTTTGATCGGATTCTTTCTGTTGGATGGTTGATTATTTTATAGATCATGTGGTCAGATCTGTCAGTATATCAGTCTTTCCTTTTGTGACTTTGGGTTTACAGTCCAGAGCTATAAAGGAATTCTCATATATGTTCTTCTGTTACTTTTTTTGGTGGTACTGGGGTTTGAACTCAGGGCTTTGCACTTGCTAGGCAGGTATTCTATCACTTGAACTACATCCCCAGGACTTCTTTTTAAAAAATAAAGCAAAACAGGGCCTTAGAATCTTTTATGTAGTTGGAATTTATCCTACTGTGATATGAGTTATTGAACCAATTTTCTTTTCCCAGATAGTTACCCAATTATGATATAATTTATTATATAATCTATCTTCTTGTTTTTCTTTTGGTGGTACTGGGGTTTTGAACTCAGGGTTTTACATTTGCTAGGCAGGCAATCTACTGCTTACTAGGCAGGTGCTGGAGCCATGTCTCTACTCCTTTTTGCTCTGGTTATTTTGGAGATAGGGTCTCGCTTTTTGCCCAGGCCAGCCTGGACCACAGTCCTATGTTACGCTTTCCTCTGTCACTGGGATGACAGACTCCTGCTCCCATGCCCAATTTTTTTCTGTTGAGATGGGGTCTGGCAAACGTGTTTTGCTCAGGCTGGTCTGAAACCATGATCCTCCCACTCTTAGCCTTCAGTGTAGCTTGGGATGAGAGGCATGTATCACTATGCTCAGCTGTTGGTTGAGATGGGATCTCATTAATTTCTTTCCTGCCACCCGCCCCAACACTAGGCTGGCCTTAAACCGTAATCCTCCCAGTCTCAGTCTCGTAAGTAGCTATGATTTACAGGCGTGAGCCACAGGCATGTGGCCATAATCTGTCTTTCAATCACTGATTTCAAATGTTACTTTTTATTTTTATTGTTGTGCTGGGTGGGGGTACATTGGAATATTTACAAAGGTTCTTACAATGTATCAAATATATCATACTTGAATTCACCCTCTCTGCTGCTCTTTCATCCGCCCTCCCCTGATTCCTGGAACAGTTTCAGCAGGTATCATTTTTGCATTTTCATATATGCGTATACATTATTTGCACCATATTCACCCTCCTACCCCTTTTTCTGCCACCTCCCCCCTCCATGCCAAATATCTCCCCCCGCCCCAGCAGAACCCGTTCCACCTTCTGTTTTCCAATTTTGTAAAAGAAAAAACATAAAAGATAATAAGAAAAACATGGCTTTTTTGCTAGTTTGAGATAAAAATAGCTGTACAGGGAGATTCCTTGTGTTGTTTCCATGTAAATGTGTATTACAACACAAATTGGTTCATCTCTGTCAGTCCTCTTCACTTCTCCCTAGTCCCCTCCCATAGTGGCCTCAGTCAGTTTAAGATTGCTATATTTGCTCCTCTACAGTGAGCACATCAACCACATCCAAGGTCTAGGTTTCCTTCCTTTGCCCTGTCCCTCTCATGCGCAGTCTCCCCTTAGCATGACCTGCATCAGTAATATTCCTGCATCAGTGCTGTTTTTATCATACACAAAATTCCCATTTGTATTTGGTTCTGGTTTTGGATCCTGTTGTCATTAATTGGTCTATCTCCCTACGTCACTATTCTTTTATTTAATCTATTAATTATTGAAATTTTATACATGTATCAATATCTGATCAGTCTTCCACTTCCCTCCAATTTTCTTTGTTCTACTTTTTTGTTAAAATTTCCATTTTAGTATTGGAATTAAGCTTGTCCAGTTTTTAAAAAATGTGATTTTTAAAATTCCAATTATGACAAGTGTATACATGGTGGAAAATTGATATTTTCATGACATTGAGCGTCTTTCTGTTCTATACCATGGTATGTCTTCCTCTTCTTAAGACTTCATTGAATCTAGTGTTTGTTTTTTAAAGTTTTCTAAAGAAAACTACAAATCTTGGTATTTATTCTAAGAACTATAATCTTTTTAGAGCTGCAGTAACTAGGACTTCTCATTTGTAGTGCACAATAATACTTGCACTTAGCTATCATTTAATCTCCCCTCTCTCATTAAACAAGATCTCCAGTTCTTTCTGGAACAGTTATGTGTTAAAATCCAGTGGTGATAGCAGGAACCCATGCCTTAATCTTAGTCTTTCATCTGGTGTTTCTGTATTAAGTGTGGTCACTGTAATTACTTACCGTAATAAATGTCTGATATTGAGCTATATTCACATTTCCTAAACAGGCTGCACTTGGTCACGTTAGGCTTTGAGTTAACATGGGATCATACTTGCAGTGCTTTGTGATTTTTGCATTGAATGTAGTAAACGCTTGTTCTTTGTCAGACTTTGGTGTTAATGTTTTGTTTGCTTCTTCTAAAAAGTTACAGGTTTCTCTCACTCTTCTGGAAAAAGTAGAAATGGCTCTGGAATTACTGGTAGTAGTTGACTACCAGTAACTTGACACTTTTGGGGGAATGTGGAACTCTTTGACAGTCTCCTGTTTGGTAGTGTGTGTTTCTGTGAAAGTCAGTTCAGATAGCTTTGATATGATGAGTTTGATACTGTAAATTATGTTTCCCTTGAAACTTTTCATTCCATTCTGAATTTAAATTTTACTTATATTGGGCAAAATAGTCCTTTATGGGCTGACTCCCCTTTCTTCTTTGGTTATACTAGGGTTTTAAATTCAGGCACTTTGTAGGTAGGCGTTCTACCACTTAAGCCACACCTCAGCCGTTTTTCCTTTGGTTGTTTTTGAAATAGGGTCTCACGTTTTGCATGGGTTGGCCTGGACCATGGTCCTCTTACTTATGCCTCCCAAATAGCCTGGAGTGACAGGCATGTGCTACCACTCTAAGCTTTTTGTTGTTGTTATTGTTATCATTGAGATAGGGTTCTCTCCAATTTTTTGCACAGGCCAGCCTCGAACTGTAGTCTTCCCAATCTTTGACTCCCGTGTAGCTGGGATTATAGGTTTGAGCCACTGTGTCTGGCACAATGGATTGATTTTTTTTAAAAAGTAGACTTTATTACTATTTAAAAAAATTTTAAATTGTTTTGGTGCTTACATGTGTATACATTATTTGGGCCTCCTTCCCCCCTCCACCCCCTATCCCCCTCCCCACCCCTCCGCCTCCAGGCAGAAGACTATTTTTATAGCAGTTTTAAGTTCACAGAAAAATTTTGCAGGCAATTTCCGTGTATATCTCCTGTCCATTCTGCCTCTCCCTGACCCTTATAAACATTCTGCTCTAGAGTGGTACATTTGCTAAAGTGAGTGAAGCTACATGGAAAAATCACCTCAAGTCCACAGTTCACACTGGGGTTCAGTGTTTGTATTGCACATTGAGTGGACTTGAACAAATGTTTAGTGATATATACCTACTATTACAGTACCACACAGAGTAGTTTCACTGCCATACTGCTACTCCTCAGCCACTGGCAACCACTGATTCTTTTATTATCTTCACAGTTTTGTCATTTCTAGATGTCATATAATTTGAATTTGAATAATACAGCATGTAGCCTTTTTAGATGGGCTTCTTTTCACTCAGCAATATGCATTTAAGATTCCTCCATGTCTTTTCATGGCTTGAGAGCTCATTTCTTTTTAGTGCTGGATAACAGTTCATGGTCTGTATGTACCACGGTCTGTCTGCTCATCCTCCTATTCAAGTGTATCTTGGTTGGTTCCAAGTGTTGGCAAATATGAACAGAGCTACTATAAATGTCCATGTGTAGGCTTTTGCGTGGGCATATTTTTTTCAACTCTCTTGGATAAATGCCAAGGATCCTGATT
Organism: Castor canadensis; assembly: GCF_047511655.1. Classification (NCBI taxonomy): domain Eukaryota; kingdom Metazoa; phylum Chordata; class Mammalia; order Rodentia; family Castoridae; genus Castor; species Castor canadensis. Next base: position 66,424,376 of record NC_133389.1, read on the forward strand.
GCTGGGTGGTATGGTAAGAATACATTTTGTGTTTTTAAACTGTCTTAAGTGTCTTCAAAAGTGGTTATGCCAGTTTGCATTTCTCCCAGAAAAGGAGGAGCATTCCTGTTGGTCCTTCACCAAACTAGTGTTTGGTGTGGCTAGTGTTCTGGATTTTGGCCGTTCTAATAGGTTTGTAGTGGTATCTAACTGTTGTTTTGTGTGGATTCCCCTGATGACATGTAATGTGGGACATCTTTTCATTTGCTTTGTTCTCATCCATTTATCTTCTTTGGTGAGGTATCTTTTTAAGGTCTTTAGCTTAGTTTTTAATTGGGTTGTATGTTTTTGTATTATCGCATTTTAAGAGTTCCTTGTATATTTTGGATTAACACTCTTTTATCTGATATCTTTTGAAAATATCTTTTCCCAGTCTGTGGCTTGTCTTCTCATTGTCTTGGCATTGTCCTATGCTCAGCAGAAATTCTGATTTTAATAAAGATCAGTTGTCAGTTACTTCTTCTATTTTTTTTTATTGTTGTACTGGAGGTACATTGTGACATGTACAAAAGTTTTTACGATATAACACAGTTGAATTCACCCCCTCCATCATTCTCCTTTATCTCCCCTTCCCCGATTCCTGAAATAGTTTCAGCAGGTCTAATTTTTCCATTTACATCCATGTGTACACAATGTTTCCACTACATTCACCTCCTGTATCCTTTCCTTATATCCTCCCCCTACCACTGATACCAACGGACCAGACAGGACTTGTTTTAACTTCCTATTCTCTGTTTTTTGTAAAAAAAAAAAAAAGTACATTTTTGTTTGTTTAAGATAGCTATACAGGGAGTTTCCTTGACATTTCCATGTGTATATGTATGATAACCCAAATTGGTTCATCCCCTCTATTTTTCTCTTTCCTACCTTAGTCACCCTCTTATGGTGATTTGGTGCTGAATCTAAAAAGCTATTGGCCATCTGTTTTTTTCCTATATTATTCTCTAGACTTTTATAGTTTTGTGTTTTTACATTCATGTTTGCAATCTATTTTGGTGATGGGTGTAAGACCTATGTTTATATTTATTTCTTTATTTTTATGTATACATATCTAGTTTTTCCAGAACCATTTGTTGAAAAAACTATTTTAGTCCATTGATTTCCTTTGCTCCTTTGTCAAGGATGAGGTGATATGTTTTTGTCTCTGGGATCTCTGTTGTGTTCCTTGAGCTACTTCTCTGTTCTTTTTCCAGTACTACACTGTCTTGATTTATGGTAGGTCTTCAAGATGGGTGGTGTCTGTCCTCTGACATTGCTCTTCAAATTGTGTTGACTGTTCTAGGTCTTTTGCTTCTAACCTTAGAATCAGTTTGTTAATATCCATAAAATAACTTGCTGGGATTTTGGTTGGGATTTTACTGAATGTAAAGATGAAGCTTGGAAGAACTGACATCTTGACAGTATTGAGTTTTTCTTCCCATGAACATGGACTATCTGTTTATTTAATGCCTGTTTGCTATCTTTCATCAGAGTTTGTAATTTTCTTTATATAGGTTTCATACATATTTTGTTACATTTATACCTATGTGATTCATTTTTGGTGGTGCTAATACAAGTGTATTGTGTTTAAATTTCCCCTTTTTCATTACTGACTTTTGTATATTAATATTGTATGTTGCTGCCTTGATGAAATTATTTATTAGTTTCAGATTTTTTTATTCTTCTTCTGGATTTTCTACAGATAGTCTTATTATCTGCAAGGGCAGTTATATTTCTTCCTTCCTAATCAGTACACCATTTATTTCCTTTTCTTCTCTTATTGCATTAGTTAGAACATGCAGAGTGATGTTGGAAAGTATTGGCAGTGAGGAAATTTTTTTGTCTCATTAATTAGGAATGATTCTGTTTTCTCATCATTAAGTATTATGCACGTGCACGTTTGCTGTGGATTTTTACCAAGTTGAAGTAGTTGCCTTCTATTCCTTATTTTCTGATAATAGGATAAATTTTGCTTCATTTGAAAATTTTTCAGTTGATGAATTTAGCTCACTTACATTACTCGTAGATAATTATGTTTTGTCTAAGTTCTGTCCGTCACACTTTGTCTTCTGTTTTATAGCTTTAAGTCTTTCATTATGTGACTTGTTATTTCTTATGTTTAAGTGTTTTATCTGAGTTCCGTCATATTGCTTTCTGTTTTTACAGTTTTTTAAAGATCTCTTATTATGGGGCCTATTTTTATTTTGTAAATTAAAAAAAAATTTTGGAACAGCATCTTGGGATGTAGCCCAGGCTGACCTTGAACTCAAGATCCTCCTTTCCACTCTCCCAAGTGCTAGGATTACAGGCATATACCATCACATGAACTATGTTTTTTCATATTTATGAATATTGGTATTTTTTACCGTTGTGCTGGGTGGGGTACATTGTGGCATTTATAAAAGTTCTTGCACTATATCAGATATGTCATATTTGAATTCACCCCTCCACCATTATCCTTTATGCCCCTCCCCCAATTCCTGGAGTTTTTTTTTTTTTTAATAGTGACCTTTGTGGTTATAACTTCATGAAATTTCTTTACTTCTTTAGTTTGTTAGAGGAAGCTCCTGACATGATTACTGATTTTCATACATTTCCTCTTTTCCTTCTATATGCTCCCTACTTGATTTAAATCTACTGATATTATTATTACTATTATTATTTTTGGTGGCAGTAGTTAGGTTTGAAGTCAGGGCCTTGCACTTGCTAGAGATGTACTCTGCCACTTGAACCATATTCCCAGATCTGTTTGCTTATTTTTCAGGTAGGATCTTGCTTTTCCCCAGGCCAGGCTTGGACTATAATCATCCTATTTACACCTCCCACATTGCTGGAATTACTGGAACACTCCACCATGCCAGGCTTGTTTGTTGAGATGGGGTCTTGTTAACTTTTTGCCTAGCCTAGCCTTGAAATGCAATTCTCTGATCTCTGCCTCCCAAGTACTGGAGATTACAGGCATGAGCCATCATGCTTGCCCTCTCAGGGAGTATTACCTTATTGGTAGTTTTCTTTATATATTAGATATATTTATATATGCTATCTTTCTCATCACATTTGAATGATGTCTTTTAGTGTGTGTATGTGCTGGGGATTCAGTCCTCTCACTTGTTAGGCATGTGTTCTCCCATGGAGCTACTGGCTCAGCCTCTAAATAGTGCCTTTTGATTCTCAGCCGCGAGCGACAAGGCCATCAGTGCTATTACAGTCTTCCACCATTTTTGGCCCTCGCCATATTGTCCCACTTTGTTTTTTGAGGATAATGATTTTTTAAATTAAAAAATTTACAGAATAATGGGTTTTATTACGACATTTTCCACATATTTGTTGGCCATTTGTACTTCTCCTTTTTTGAAGTGTCTGTTGAATTCATTTGCTCATTTATTGCTAGGATTATTTGTTCTTTTGGTGTGTAGCTTTTGAGTTCTTTTTGTATTCTGGATATTAATTCCTTATCAGATGACTTTCTGGCAAAGATTTTTTCCCCATTCTGTATGCTGTCTTTTCTCTCTGGTAATTGTTCCTTTTGATGTTCAGAGACTTAAATTTGATGAAATTGTGTCAATTCCTGGTCTTAACTTCCTGAGCAATTGGAGTCCTGTTTAGAAAGTCCTTCCCCATGACTGCATCTTGAAGTGTTTTCCTATAGTAATTTCAAAGTTTTGGGTGTTTCAGTAAAGGCCTTTGATCTGTTTTGAGTTTTTTTTTGTGTGTATAAGGTGAGAGAGAAAGATCTAGTTTCAGTCTTCCATAAGTAGATACCTAGTTTTCCCAACACCATTGGTTGAAGAGGCTGCCTTTTCTCTAACTTACAGTTTTGGCACCTTTCTCAAGAATCAGATGGCTGCTGTAGCTATGTGGGCTTATTTCTGGGTCCTCTGTTTTTCTCCATTAGTCTGTGTGTCTGTGTTTGTGCCAGTACTATGCTGTTTTTGTTAGTGTGGCTCTGTAGTATAATTTGAAATCAGGTATTGTGATTCCTCCAACATTGCTGTTTTTACTCAGGTCTGTTTTGCCTATCCAGGGGTCTTTTGTACTTCCATATGAATTTTATTATCTTTAAAAAAGTTTCTGTGGAGAATGTCATTGGAATTTTGATGATGATTACATTTAGTAGATTATAATCACAGATCACTTTTGGCAATATAGCCATTTTCACAATATTGATTCTGTTGATCCATGAACATAGTATGTCTTTCCATGTTCTAGTGTCTTCAATTTTTTTCTTTAGTGTTTTTCAGTTTTTATTGTAGAGGTCTTTCAACTCCTTGGTTAGGTTTACTCATTTTGTGAATGGAATTATTTTCCTGATTTCTTTTTCAGCTTGTTTATTGTTGGTATATAGAATAGCTACTGATGCTTATATGCTGATTTTTGTATCGCTACTTTTCTGAAAATGTGTAACAGATTTATAAGTTTTCTGGTGGAACCTTTTGGGTCTTTTAAATACAGGATCATATTATCTGCAAATGGGGTAATTTAATTTCTTCCTTTCCTATTTGTATCCCTGTTATTTCTTTATCTTGCCTTATTGCTCTGGATAAGATTTTAAGCACTGTATTGAAAAAAGTAGAGAAAATGGATACCCTTGTCTTCTTCCTGATTTTAGAGAAAATGCTTTCAGGTTTTCTCCATTTAGTAGTGTTGGTTTATCATAGCCAATGCACACACACACACACACACACACATATGTATATACACATATATGTGTATATATGTATGTAGAGGTATGTTCTTTCTAAAGTTTTTTCAGAGTTTTTATCATTAAGGGATATTGAATTTTGTCACAGCCTTTTTCTGTATCTACTGAGATGGTCGTGTAGTTTTTGTCTGTGATTCTATTTATGTGCTGTATTATGTTCATTGATTGTGTATGTTGAACTATACTTGCATTCCTAGAATGAAACCAACTTGATCATGGTGTATGATCTTTTAAATATATTTTTACATTCAGTTTCCAAGTATTTTATTAAGAATTTTTGTGTCTATTCTTTAGGGAAATTGGTGTATAGTTTTATTTTTTGTAATGTCCTTGCTGAGTTTTGGTAGCAGGGTAATATTTGTTTCATAGAATGGGTTTGGTAGCATTCCTTTCTATTTCAGGAATAGTTTGAAGAACATTGGTTTTGGTTCTTCTTTAAAGGCCTGGTAGAATTTAGGCATGGAACCGTCTAGTACTGGGCTTTTCTTTGTTGAGAGACTCTTTATTATTGCTTTGATCTCATTGCTTATTATAGATCTGTTTAAGTGATTTATATCCTCTTGGTTCCATTTGGTAGGACATATTTATCTTAAAATTTATGCATTTCTACTAGGTTTTCTAATACATTAGAACATCATTTTTTAAAAAAATTCCTTGATGATCCTTTGAATTTCATTGATATTTGTTATGATATCTCCCTTTCACCTCTAATTTTATCAGTTTGGGTCTACTCCCTTCTTCTTTTGGTTTGTTTGGGTAAGAGTTTATCAACCTTGTTAATCTTTTCAAAGAACCAATTCTTTGTTTCATTGGTTCTTTGTATTGTTCTTTTAGTTTCCATTCCATTAATTTCTGCCCTGATCTCCATTATTTCTTTCCTTCTGCTAATTTTAGGATTGGCTTGTTCATGTCTAAGACCTTCAGGTGCATCATTATATTATTTATTTGCAGTCACTCTGATTTTTTAATGTAGACACTCATTATAAACTTTCCTCTTAGCACTGTCTTTCTGTATCCTACAGGTTCTGGTAACTTGTGGTTTCAATTTTCATTTGATTCTGGGGAAGTTTTAATTTGTTCCCTGATTTCTCCAATGACACACCGATCATTTAAAAGTGTATGGTTAATCTTCATGTGTTTGGGTAGTTTCTGTAGTTTGTCTTGCTATTGATGTCTAATTTTATTCTGTTATTTTTGTCAGTTGTATAATTTTTTACATTGTCAAGTATTGCTGCATTGGGGCTTGGTATGTTATATTAATAATTTCATTTGTTTAATCTTAATTCGATAGTTAACTGAATTCAATTCTGAGCTCCTTTCTTCCTTCCAGTCTTTCCTCCCTCCCTTCCTTCCCGCCTTCCTTCCTTCCTTTTATACTGGGTTGGAACTCAGGGCTTTGTGCTTGCTAGGCAGGTACTCCACCACTTGAGCCACACTTTTGGCCAATTCCCAGTTCTTTTGCCTTCATTTCCCTGATTGTCTCTTGAAGTAATTGAGACACACACCAACAGTCCCTGAGCACCTGTGCAAATTCAAAACCGTTAGTCTGTGATGCTTATACTTGAAAGAATTTCTGGCTAGATATGAAATAGTTGACTCATACATCATTTTGCTTAAGTATTTTAAGTATTGTGAATAATACTTTTAATGATTTATGGTGTAGAATATTACTGTGAAGAAATGAGTTCTCCTTAACCCATTTCCCCTTAGTGATGACTTAATTTCTTTTCGCTTAGGTACCCTAGAAGTTGTTCCTTATGTTTAAAGCCAAATGTAATAAGCCCAATTTTACTAGGATAAAGCTAGTTGTTGTCTGTTTTGGGTCAGTTCTCATTGTCACATAGGGAGCCCTGGGTGCCCTTTTAATTTATAGAAGTCCCCTTTTATTCAGGAGCCAGTTCTTGAATAATGTCTTTTAAGTATTTATTGCATTCCATTGTTTGATTTTACCGTTTAGGTATTCCTGTTGTGCATGTGTTGAATCTCATTTGCCATTCTTCACAATCTATTATTTTTCTTCCTAATCCTTTGTTGTTCCATTCCATTTTTTTCTAATCTATATATCCCACCTCTTTCCCTTTGTTTCTTGCAATATCTATTCTGACTTGTGTTCATTTCAAATTTATCTTCCTTTTGGTGGCATTTTCCCTTAAATGGGGAAGATGATTTTTTTCTAGTCCATGTTTTACCTCTTTCCTCTTCCCACCATTTCTTCCTGGAATTGAATTCTTATATTTGTACAATGGTTTTTCTCCCCTTCTCTCCCCTCCCCTCAGAGGTGATTGCCTCTTTAAATTAAAAAAAAAGTTATGGCCAATTATTTGTTTATACATTTCATCTTCTCATTAGTAATATTCTAGAGAGTGTTCCTTGGTTTTTGGTAAGTATTATGGTTTTCTTTTGTGTTTGTTTTTATAGAGTAACTTTTTATTGCTTTTTCCATTCCTTTTTTTTTTATAAGTTACATTGAGTGAGTTGGGTTTCCAACCCCAGCTTTTTTTAAGAAGTCTTCTTGTATGGAGAGGCTTTTGGGATAGCTATGTAACCAAAACTCTGTGTTTGCTGTTTTCTACAAGCCCAGTTTATCAATAAAATTGTTTGGAATAGTTTTATCTCTTTGGATTCTTTTCTTTTCTTCTTTTTTGCAATACTAGGGTTTGTACTCAGGGACTCTACTACTCGTTAGTACTTGCTAGACAGTCACTCTACTACTTGAGCCATGCCATCAGCCCTTTTTACTTGGGTGTTTTTGAATCGGGTTTTCTGTTTTTACTCTAGTTTATGCCTGGGCCAGCTTGGATCAAGATCTTCCTATTTACATTTCCCATGTAGTTAGGATGACAGGTATGGACTACCGTATCCAGATTTTATTGGTTGGGATGGGGTCTCACCAACTGCTGGCTCAGGCTGCTGTGATCTTCCTGATCTCTGTCTCTCAAGTAGATAGGATTACATGCATGACCACTGCACCTGACCTTTGGATTCTTTGAAACCTTGTGGGTCCTGGGGGCTTCTATCCCCAGCTCTGCCCATGCCAGCTCTTGCAGCTGTTGTTGAAAACATGGACATTAGCTGTGTCTTTCAGGCTGAGCCCTTCTTTTGCAAGTGTTTCTGCCAGTGGTGTTTGAGATTGTTCATTTTATTGTCTCTCTCTTCTTTGTTTCCCTGTGCAGGTTCTGCCCAGTCATAGCTGCTTTTGCCAGTCCTTGTAGGTATTTTGAATTCTGTCAATTATATGTCTTCTAGTTCCATGGAAAAGGGTGTTTGAAAATTCCATAAAACCTCTTCATTGTAATGTGGCTTTTGTTTCAGTATTCAGAGGAGAAAGAAAAACGTTTTGTTTTTCCATTTTTACAGACGGTGAAAGTAGTTTCATAAAGGACTAGTAACTTGACCACTGTCATCTAACAAAAGGCAGATGGGGATTCAAAACTGAGTTTAAAAGCTATTCTGTTCTCTACACCATGGTGTTCTTTACCGTTGGGCACAGTAGAGGTCACTTATGTAGTCAGAGCTACCTTAGTCTTGTTGGGTATTTGTACAGCTGTAAATGGATCTAGGCAAGTTCTGAGCACAGAAAGCTTTTGAACCTTCATTTAGTAGAACACTAAGAACTTCATGATCATCTAAGCTTCAATTCTCCTTCCTTCTCTCCTTCCTTCTTTTCCTCTGCTCCTATTTCGCTCTCTCCTTCCAATTCTTTCTTGCCTTCTGTGACCCAAAGAGGAATCTATAGGTAGACAAGGTTTTCTATTCTCACCTGTTATATTTCTTACGATTTCTCTGAATCACTATTTTTCCTTTGTATTCTCCTTTGCTTTTTCCTTTTTAGAATGGCACCTACTGATATATGTTCTCCCTTTGTTTTGTTTAAGGGATTCCTCTAGTCAGAGATTCAGTGGAGGCGATTGGGAGTGGTAAAATTGGATTTTTTTCTTTTCCTGTCTAGTTTTACGTGTTTGTAATAGTTGAGCTTCCTGAAACAGAGAGCTGTAAAAACAGTCATTGCTGCTCTTGAGTCTGACAGAGGGACCCTTGTCTTGAACGTTGCTGTGCCCTTTGCAGCGGATTTGTGGATTTGTTTGTGATTGCTTCTGAGAGCATAAAGGTTACTATCACACATATGTTTACTCTGGAAATATAAGTTCTGAATTGAACTGTGCCATGTTCCCCATCTTTGCATTTCTGGAAAGAACACAGTTTAGTTTTCAAGAATTATTCGTGTTTGTTCTTCTATATGTAAAAAATAAGACATAATTACTAACACTTAAGATCGTTGGAGGAACATAGGAATCCTGCTCCCAAATTCTGACTCTGTGGTTTTTTGTTGTTGTTGTTGCTTGTTTGTTTTTAAGTGGGTAGATTAGTGGGAGACATGTTTTTCTCTTATTATTGAAGAACATTTTGAAAAAAGGTAGTAGTTTGCAAAAGAAAACAAAAACCACTCAGTCTTACATCCTAGGAGACAGTCTCCCCACCGCCCTGCAGTGCTGGGAATTGAACCCAGGCAAGTGCCCTGCCACTGAGCTGTACTCCCAGCTCCAGGCAATCATTGTTAATGGTTTTTCTTAGTGTGGTAAAATATACATACGGTAACAATTAGAGTTTGAGCAGTTTTAAGCTTATAGCTCCGAGACATTCTTTTGCATTGTCACCACCTCCATCTGCAGAAAGGTTCCTTCTTTGCACACTGACGGTCTGCCCATTCAGTGATAAGTCCTGGTTTCTTCCTCTCCCCAAACCCTGGCCGCCATCTTTCTGCTGTTTCTAGGTTTGACTACTGTAGGTAACTCGTAAGTGGGATTATAGATTTTTTTGTCCTTTCATGACTGGCATATTTTAATTAGCACAATGTCTTTAAGGTTCATCTACATAGTAGCATGAATCAGAATTTCCTTTATAAGTAAGCTGAACAATATTCAGTATCCAATGTTTTTGAATAGGGTTTTGCATTTTTTGCCCAGGGCATGCCTAAAACAGCCGATAATCCTTCTACCTAGGTCTCCTCTGTAGCTGGGATTATAGTGTACCACCACGTTTGACTTGTTGATTGAGATGGGGTCTTGCTAACTTTTTGTACGAGCTGGCCTAGAACTGCTGTCCTGATCTCTGCCTCCCTAGTGACTGGGGTTATAGGCATGAACTGCCTCACTCAATCCGACATTATCACTTTTTCTTTTCTTTCTTCCTTTTTTATCACCATATGTTACTTGTACAAAGTAATAGGTTTTATTATGACATTTTATACATGTATATGAAACACTTTGCTCATGTTCACCCTCCCATTATCCTTCTTTAACCTCCCCCTCTTCTCACTTTGTTCCCTTCTTTTCCAAATAGTTTCCCCTTTTACTTTCATGTCTTATTTTTAAACTCTGAATTCTAGATTCTGAGAGAAAACATACAATATTTTTTTTCTGAGTTTGGCTTATTTTGCTTAATGCAATAATCTCCAGTTTCATCCATTTTCCTACAGATGACATAATTTCATTCTTCTTTGTAGCTGAATGCTACTGCATTGTATGTACATTTTCTTTATCCATTCACTGGTTTTTGGCCACCTAGGCTGATTCCATAGCTTGGCTATTGTAAATAGTGCTGTAAGTGTCTCTATTGTATGCTGACTTACACTCCTTCAGTTATATGCCCAGGAGTGGTGTTGCTGGATCATATGGCAGTTTTATTTTTAGTTTCTGAGGAACCTCCACACTGATTTCCATAGTGGCTGTGCTAATTTACATTCCTATCAACAGTGTATAAGGTTCCTTCTCCCCACATGCTTGTTGGCATTTTTGTTTATTTCTTTGATGACTGGGGTGAGATGGAATTTCACTGTAGCTTTGATTTGCATTTCCCTGATGGCTAAGGATAGTGAACAATTTTTGATGTATTTATTGGCTATTCTTTATGTTTTGAGATATGTCCAACTGTTCAGTTCTGTTCAGTTCATTTGCCTGTCTATTGATTGCATTTTTTTTTTTGATGTTTAATTTTCTTGAGGGTTTTTTTTTTTTTTTTTGTGGTACTGAGGCTTGAACCAGGGCCTCACACATGCTAGACAGGCACTCTACCACTTGGGCTATACCCTCTTGCTTTTCTGTTTGTATTTTATTTTTGAGAAATAATAATCCTGTTACTTTGCCTGAGCTAGCCTCAAACTCTTGATCCTCCTGCCTCCGCCTATGGCATAGTTGAATAATTGGGATTAGAGGAGTGTGTTACCAGACCTAGCTTTGAGTTCTTTATATATTCTGCATACCAATTTCCTGCATATGAATAGCCAGCAAAGATTTTTTTCCCCATTCTATGGGCTGTCTCTTCACTCTGGTGTTTTTCCTTTGATGTGTAGAAACTTTTAAGTTTCATGCAATCTCATTTGTCGGTTCTTCCTCTTATTTCCTGAGCTACTGGAGTCGTATTATGAAAGTTGTTGCCTATGCCTGTATTGTAAGGTGTTTTCCTATAGCAGTTTCAGAGTTTCAGGTCTTAACCCAAGGTCTTTGATCTATTTTTTCATTTAATTTTATTATTATTATTGTTGTGCTGGGGGTACACCTCCTCCATCAGATCTATTTTGAATCAGTTTCTAAAGAGAGCGCTATTCTCATCTTCCATGAGACCAGCTTTTTAGATTCACGTGAATAAACTTTGTAGATTCACATGCAGAACTTTTCTTTCTCTTTCTGGCTTTATGTAATACAGTGATCTTCGGTTCCATTCATATTGTTGCAAATGACACAATTTATTTTTATGGATAAATAATATTCCACAGTGTGCAAGTTTTTCACCTCCTTAGTTGAATTTATTCCTAAGTATTTTATTCTTTCTGATGTTATTGTAAATGGTATTATTTTTTAAATTTCTTTTTAGGACTGCTTATTGTTCTTGTATAATAATACAATTGATATTTACATGTCGATTTTATATCCTGCAACTTCGTGAATTTGTTGAATTAGTTCTAACAGGTTTGTGTGTATATGTAATCTTTAGGGCTTTTTACCCTACATACAAAATCATGTCATCTGTGAACAGAAATAGTTCTACTTCTTTTTTGAAGGGGTCAGTACTGGGGTTTGGACTCAGGGCCTTGTACTTCCAAGGCAAGCGCTCCAGCTCCTTTTGCTTTAGATTGTTTTTTTAATAGGGTCTTGTGCTTTTGCCCAAGCTGGCTTGGAGTGATCTCTCTGCCTCTACCTCTGAAATAGCTGGAATTATAGGCATGCACCACCATGTTTGGTTTGTTTTTTGAGATAGGTTGTTACTGTGTTTTTGCCCAGGCTGGCCTTGAACTGTGATCCTCCTATCTCTGCCTCCTGAGTAGTTGGGCTAACAGGCGTGTACCAGTACTCTTAGCCCTACTTCTTTCTTTCATATTTGGATGCCTTTTATTTCTTTGTCTTGTATGTTTTCTCTGTCTAGGATTCTATAAGTAATTAAAGAAGTGGCAACAATGAGGTTTCTTGTCTTGTTCCCTGTCTGGGTACATACACTTTGAGTGTGATTTTACGTAGGTTTTACATAGATGACCTTTATGATATTAAGGTAATTTTCTTCTATTTTTAAAAGGTTTGTTTAATGAGTGCTGAATTTTGTCAAAGGATTTTCTTGTATCAGTTGAGATAATCACATGTTTTCCCCACTTAATTCTGTAAATATAGTATATTGTATTCATTGATTTTTCACTTGGTGAACTTCTTTGTATTGCAGAAATAAACCTCAATTGGTTGTGTTGTATAATCCTTTTAATGTGCTGCTGGATTTGGCTTTCTAATATAGTTCTGTGCTGCTTAATGATGGTTTGGTCAATAACAGAGCACATATATAATGACTGTCCATAAGATTATACATTTCAGTTTGTGTAAGCATACTCTATGATGTTTCAACAATGACAACATTTCCTTCACAGTGCATTTCTTTGAACCTATCCCTGTTGTTAGGTGTTGCATGATTGAATTTTGTTAGGTATTTTTAAATGAAATATTCATAAAGAATGTTGGTTTGTAGGTTGTAGTTTCCTTATAATGTGCTTGTCTGACTTTGGTATCAGGGTAATAATAGAATAAGTTGGGAAGCATTCCTTCTTCGGTTTTTTTTTGTTTGTTTGTTTAACATAGTTTGAGATGGATTAGTATTAATTCTTCTGTAAATGTTTGATAGAATTCATCAGTGAAGATAACGGGTGCTTGGTTTTGTCTTTATAGGAGACTTTGTTTACTGCTATTCAGATTTTCTGTTTCTTCATGATTTAGTCTTTTTTTGGTGGTACATTGATTGGAACTCAGGGCCTTGCACTTGCTAGGCAGGTGCTCTACCACTTGAGCCATGTCCTCTGGCCTCTTTTGGTTTAGTTATTTCTCAGGTAGGCCCTCACATTTTTGTCCTAGGCCAGTCTCAGAGCATGATCCCCGTTCCTGGGATCATAGGCATGTGCCACTGTGATTTAGATGGGGTCTTGTTAACTTTGCCCAGGTTGGCCTCAAACCAAGTAGCTGGGATTATAGGCATGAGCCACTGTACCTGGTTCTTTCTTCTTTTTAATATATGTTGATAGTTGTGAACTTCCCGCTTAGCAATGCTTTTGTTGCATTTCAGACGTTTTGACAGGGTTATTTTTTTTTTTCATTTTCTTGTTTCAAATCATTTTCTAATTCCCTTGTGACTTATTTTTAAGTCATTATTTAGAATGTGTGTTCAGTTTCTACAATACTGTGAATTTTCTAGTTTTCCTTCTGGCGTCAGTTTCTAGTTTCATTCCACTGTGATTGGAAAGATAACTTTGTATTATTTAAACCTTTTAAATTTATGAAAACTTGTATTGTGGTATAACAAATGGTTTATCCTGGAGAATGTTCTGTATGTACTTGAGAAAATGTGTATTCTGTGGCTGTATGAAATGTTCTGTACATATGTCTGTGCACAATTAATTGGTCTGAAGTGTAGTTCAGATTCCTTATTTCCTTATGAACTGTCTAGTTTGAATAATTTTTTATTTTGAATTTGTGTATTAATTGTATGCATTAATGTGGCTCAGTGTGCCATTTCCATATCTTGTGTAATATTTCACATGTAGCATGCGCTAATCAGATCCACCCTTCCCCATTCATTGTCCTCTGTCACTATATGCTTCCCCATGATTCATTGTATTTTCAGGCCAACCTTTGTTTAGTTTCCACATGTGAGAGTAACATGCAGTATTTTCCTTTAGTGGAGAAATTTTTATTTTCTTATGGAGCTAAAGAAAACTTTCTTTTACAATATATTCCAGAATTGTTTTATAGAGATTTGCTGTCATCTTCGTCAGTGTGCAGTTTGGTCAGCATTGGGTGGAGGGGCCTTTGGCGTTGGGTAAGTTAGATATGCTGTAGACTCTCATTGCATCCTTTAGCAGTTATGGTGAACTTTGTGCCCTAAGGCCACCTCTAGTGTCCCCACATTAAAGAACCCCAGCATTCAGGTAGTCATGCTCTAGAATCTAAGGTCGATACTCAGTGGGTTTCTGTATGATTTGACTGGATGCTTGTAAGGAAAATGAATGGAAAGAGATGCTGTATCTACCCCCTTTCCAGTCTGCTTGCACGTTGATCAGGATCACTGGGCAGAAAATTAGTCACTGTCATACTGTATTAAAGAGCACTTGGTATAAAGTTGTAGAGGACCTTTCATGTGATGCAGATACTCCCCCACTGTCGACTACATTGTTGAAGTTATGTTTTTTCTTCATTTCATCAGACCTCCTCTATTCTTTTACTACACTCAGAGTGAGACTTTGACACCCTGACAGTGCTTAAACTTTAGGAAGACCTGAAGAATTGACAAATGTGGAAATTATGCAGATACAGTGTCCATCTTTCCATCTAGATCCTGGATTGATCTGGATATGCTGTTGAGCCGGAGCCCTGGTAATTTGCTAGCAAGAGAATATTAGGATCCTACTACTCTTTGTCCTTTCTGAGGAGTAGCTGTTAGAAGCCAGTGTTGGAATCTATCTTATGAGTGAGTTAGTGACACATAACAATAAAGTATTCACATAAAGTAAAATACTATGGTATAGGCTGATGGCATTTAGTGTTTCTTGAATGGCAAGTGCCCAGTTATTATGACTCACTGAGACTTATGCTGTCTGTTCACTTCTGTTATGCCAAAATCCCTTGGGTTACTGGAATGGGCTTTTTGCTTCCAAGAGTCTTAGGCTGCCCAAACTAACCATCATTACAGTGAGTTCTTAAGGATGTATTCTTAGGAGCTTAAGGATTGAGGAGAGCAGGTTTGAGCAATGGAGGAAACAGCTAAGCAAGAATGTGGGCTCAGCCAGAGTCTCATTTCAGCAAACGCTCATGGGGAACATGAATTGCTCTATGGATTTTCTCTCACTTTGAGGACGCTCAGTATTCGTCCCTGGTTACTGGCTGGCCGGGCTTGGCTTTGTCATTGAGAATAACTTTTGTGGAGCGTTGCCTCTTGCTCAACCAATGGCAGAGTTGTGGTCCTCACAGTGTCTTGGGATGGCTGTACTGCCACTACACTAAGTTTGCGGAGGACCCAGATAATGTAAATGCATTATTTCAAATTAGTTTAGCTTATTCAACTGAGGGAAAGAAACTAAAAACCTCTTATTGTCCACTTTTAATATCTGTTTTATTATAAGTCAAATAGAGAAGGTTTAAGGGCATAGAAAAATGTAGAACAGGCATTTAAAAACGTATTCGTCTTCTTTTGGCAATTTTGGGATTTGGACTCAGGGCCTCTGCTCTCCTACTTGAACCATGCCTATTGCCCCATTTTACTTAAAATTTCAAATATTTTCAATCTAATTGCAAACTTTATCTTTTTGTTATAAAATAAAACCCAGATACAGAAAACATAGAAAGGTTAGTGATTTATTCTCAGTCAAACACTCCTGGACCTACCACTCAAATCAAGAAAGAACTTTGCCACCCATCCCAAGTAACTCCTACATGTATCTGCTTCCCATTACATCTGATTCCTTCATCCCTGACTCCAAAATAAGTATTATCTGGGCTTTTATAGTTATGACTTTCTGACATTTCTTTACAATTTTTATCATCTTTATGATACATCTTTTAAGTTTTCTTTTGTACTCAGGTTCTTTCTTTCTTTTCCTTGAACTTTATTTGTTAAAGATCCCAGACTTGTCAATATAGAATTTCCTTCACTTTGAATTTTGTTAATTGCATACTCATGTATAGTTCAACATGGTTTGCTCTCCTCTGTTTCTTGTATTCAGAAACTTGACCAGAATTTGATCTTTCGCAAGTCCAGGAGGCATATAACATCTGCTTTTCCATTTTTCTTTTAATGTTATCTTTCTAATTGTATTAATTCATTGGGGGCTATAAACTGGTCATGATGTAATTCTATTATTTTATTTTAAATTATTCCCCGGAACATTTTTATAAGGAGATAATTCCCTTCATTTCCATTTGGTTACCCAGTGGTATGCTCATGTAAATGTTTGATGTTCTTTTTAGTTAGCAGGTTTTTCTGCCTTCCTCAAAAGATGACTAATACATTCTTAGAATGAAATTATGAACTCATGGATTTTAACGTACTTGATTTGATGGGTTGCAATCCATTACAGTTACTATTATTAAAGTTCAAATTGTCCCATCTTTGACCAATGAAAGCCTCTCCAGTTATTTCCTTAGTTGTTAGGTATGACCCTAGAAATAGACTTTGATGGCTGCCTTGCTGTTCCAGACTCATCTTCTATATATTTTGTAACAGACCTGGAAGCAGGCATTTCTCTAAGAGTATCTGGCTTGATTGAGAGGGAGAGAGTGGGAGATGGGGAGGGAGGGAGGAGAGAGAGAGAGAGAGAGAGAGAGAGGAGAGAGAGACTGAGAGAATGAATATGAACGCTTTTGCTCACAAGTTAAAAATTTTTTTTTGTGAATTCCTGTCAATATAGCTAATCAGACTGGTGATTTTTAGATTTTTATGTAATCTTTTCTAGATTACACTTACGTCCTTCCATCTGCACTGAGTCCTAGTTTTCAAGGACATGAAGAATGGTGATAGACTATTTCATTTTATTCACTTGATATATCCCATTTTACAAAAACAGCAGGATTAGAAGAAAAATATTAATACTGCTTTCACAAGTTATAATTACTGAAAACAGTTTATTGCAGAGGAAGAAAGATTCTTGCCCTATCCTTTTTGGAGTTTTTCAGTGACTGATATTTAGAATGATGGCTTATATTTCCAACTTGAAGCAATAAATATAACAAAGTCATAATATAGAAAGATATTGGGATGCTAGAAACAAATGTGAAATTTAACAAGGGTAAAATTTTTGGTTCAGAAGCATGTTTGCATAATTTCAAGATGGGAAAATAAAAAAGACTTTTGTGTTGATACAGTTAGTTCATCATTATACGAAATACTTGAGATGATCAGCTGAAAGTAAAGGTTTACTTTGGCTCACAGTGTTAGGAGTTTCAGTTCACGGTTAGTTGGCCCATTGTTGTCCTGTGGAGAGGGAGCACATCATGATCAGAGCATGAGGCAGAGGAAGCTGCTCAAACTCATGACTAGGAGGAAAAAAGAGGGTGGCAGACGATGGACCAAGATTCCACTGTTCCCTTCAAGGGCACGCCCCCCCTCTCATCCAGTGACCTGAAACCTCCCAGTAGGCTCCTAAAGCTTCCACCACCTCCTAGTAGTGTCATAGACTAGGGACTAAGCCTTTGACCTATGGCCTTTTGGGGGACATCTGAGATCCAAACTGGCACTCTGCATGGGCAGAGGGTTAGTAGTGAAGTTCTGTACAAGAAAACAAAAACTATGATGTATACTAAGAATATGAGGCAGTTGAAAACAAACAAAACCCTGCCATCGGTTTTTCAGGTTGTAGTCATAGAAGACCAGTGTCTCCATCAGTGCCTCTGGTTGCTCCATTGAACCTCACACTGTTCAGATCATACTTGTGTTCATTTTCTAGCTTGTAGTGTATGATATACCAGAGGTAATATAGAAACAGGAGCTCTGGTGACCAGGAACGAATCTAGACATCATATCACAAAAGAAGCAATTGTGGAGGTCAAGGATAGGGAAGACTCAGAGTTGTAAGACAAAGACCTTTAAGTAAATGGAGTGGCTATTCCATGGAGAAAGAACTGGCCTTTGACATTGTTTGATCAGTTTAGGGCCTGTGGGTGTAAAGTACAGGGAGGTAAAATTCCATGCCTTTAGGAGAAGGTAGTTTCTCAAAGTTGAAATTGTCCAAGAAGGAGATGGATTGGTGTAAGGTAATGAGCTTCCCTGTCTTTACAGTTATTTAAACCAGCTTGAAAGCAGAGCTGTATCATTAACTGCTAACTTTCATACTCTGCTGTTCCATTTGTCATGTGATGATAATGTGGAAGGGCTTGAATTTTTTATGACAGATAAACATGACTGTGAACACACATGTTTTAGGGAGTTTTATTAGATGAGGAATGATACGAATGTTAGTACTTGAGCAGAATTATTGCCCCTAACTTTCTAATGACAGCTATATAAGCACGTCTTGATACAGGCCATCTTCTGTGATTGCAGAGAGTACCTATTATTCTCAGCTGTCCCCCCTCCCCTAAACACTAGTCTTGGCTTATATGTTTTTAGAGATTTCCTTCCAGCCCACAGGCACATGGCCAAGGCATAGCTGGGAATTGATTAGATGTATTTCTGTCTTTGGCTTTTGAAATAATATGACTGAAATATTTTTAACTTTTGATGGATCACAGAGGATGTGAGCTATAGGTGGACTATGAAATGGAAAGATGTAAAACTTCAAACTGTAGCAAGTTTTGGAGGACAGTCTCTCTTGAGTGGTGCACAGGCTTGGTGACCTAAGATCCCAGTCTGTCTCCCCTTACCTAGGACACAGGCTTTCAGCTTTTCTGTGAGTCATTTCTCTTGTTACCTGTGGGGAAAAGCATCATATCTCCAAGCTACTTTAGAAACAGGTTTATTTTAGGGTCAGACCATGAATAAAATCTTATAGAGTGTGTCTGCTCAGAAAAATGTGCTGTGTGCCCTCTGGGAGATTGCACTCTAATTGTGGCTATAACAAGATAAATACAAGTGAGGAGATACACAATAATACACTGCACCTAGTGAGAATAGTTACTTGTCAGTCACAACTGGTTCAGGTTTGCCTTGTACCTTTATTACAGCTGTCAGAACTGAAAAAGGTTAGAATGACTAACGAACCCTCAATTTTAAGTTGTAAAAATTCCAGGTCATACATAATAACCATGAACAGTCATGAAAAGGACATAAGTAAATATGTAGATTTTCCAATTTTTGCCTTCAAATGTCATTTAAATTTATTTGCAAAGATAATTTGATTTAAAAGAAAATCTCCAGCATAGTTTGTGAAAAAACTAGAAAAGGCTAGTGAGATGCAGGAAAATTGTACATCTTCTTACACAGGCCCTCTACCAGAGTGGGTACTGATTGAAGGCAGACTGGTTGGTGCTGCTTTTTCACTGTGCAAGTAAGAGGTGATATGCAGGTGCCCAGTCCTGGCCCCATAGAGAATTTCTGGTATTTTTCTACTCTGCCTTTTTTCTCATTTTGTCTTTATTGATTTCCCCTTTTTTCCTCAGAGGAGGAAGCAGATGGGTAGGAACTGAGCATAAAAACTGCCAACTTTTGCCTTTAAGATTTTCACTAAGTTTCGGAGTGTTGAAGGTCCACTGTTAGTATCAGCTTATAGAGGGAGTGATTGGCATAAGTAGCACGTGTTTAATGTTCTGAGCATCAAAACAATACCACTAAAGGAGCCCATTGCTCATCAGGAAGACCTTTGGTGTGGCCATGAGGTTTCCCTTATGTTGTTTGCTCTAAATATGCTTCAGAGTGCAAGTTCCTGTTTTTAAAAGGCATTTTAATATATGCAGTACACCAACTTTTTTGGTGATGATTTCTAGTACAGGAGAGATCTTGAGTTTGCAGACAAGTGTACAGTCTTTCTTTATAGAACTTGGAGTACTTTTTGCTGCACCTCACTGGGTGCGTTGCTGGAGTAATTTGGTTCTGAGCGCAGCCCCTCCCAATTGTGATAGCCAGTTTCAGCATGGCCCTGAGCCATCTGCTGAAAACTTACTCTGTGGCCTTGCTGGGCCTCTGCATGTGGGTTTGTTCATCAGCTTCAGTGGTGTTTTGTGGGAGGTCTGTGTGACGTCATTACTGCCCTCACCCTTGCTGGGTATTCTCACTGATGGTAAGACTATGGTCTCAGAGCTGATAAGGGACTGTTGACAACAGTTTGAAGGGTGAGAAATAATGAGTTGTGTGTTTCCCAGTAAGGGCCTCTCTCTCCCAGCATGATGTCAGCTGCACACTGTGCCATCCTTGGTGGGGTCTGGCCCCCAGCAAGTTAGAGCATGCAGCAGAGTAAGGCATGCCTGCTCTGATTTCTGTCAGCAACAGGCTGTGATGTAGGTGGCAAGTCTTGACTGTAGGGTGATTTAATGGGGGCATAAACTTGTAATTATTACCCACTGAGGTCTCTGGGTAAAGACCTGTGTTTGGAATAGAATGTGAGCAGAGGGATTGGTAAGAAAAGAGAGGCCATGTTTTGAATGTGTTGTGGTTCCTGTGTCTTTACACTGACATTTCTTTTAAAGGTAGTTGAGTACAGTGCTTTTCTTGTGGACTGTGGGACTGCCGTTTTAGTCTGATTGTCTCATAGCTTGCACGGGAACATGTTTTTCCCGTGGGAAAACATCTCCCATGTTTTCAGTATGGAACTCAGAATTATACTTCCATAAAGTTGTCTCAGTTTAGTGTTCTAGTGACCTTATTATTCAAAATCTTTTGCAATTCAAATAGGCCTCATGTGGAGGTTTGAAATAGTCTGTAGCTAAAGAGAATTCATGAATCGGTGATCAAGGTGTGATTTGGAACAGCTGTTGAGGAATCCTAGCGCTGGCTGCCCCAGCTGTCTCAAATTGAAGTCTCTGTGCTGGCAGGTACAGCCCCCGTAGCCTTTGGATCGCAGCCTCCTTGCTTCAGGTATGCATCCAGATGTTTCTAGCTGGACTGTAATAAAAATATAAATATATTTTTGAAACAAATTCTATAAAGAAGTAGAATGTTTAAAGGTAAAAGTAGAGGGAACAGCTTGATAGGCCTGAGATGTGGAGGCCAATTTAACAGAAATGAGACTGGGATGCAAAGGTGATAAGCACCGCAGATTATCCCAGAATGAGCGTTGGTGTTCATCTGTGGTGGGCAGGAGGGTTCTTCTGACTCAGATTATGAAAATGACACGAGAAGGAGGGGATCACAGATTATGAGCTTGTTGAATACTTTTATGCTTAATTGGAAAACAACTATGTTTTTATTTTCTTGAAATAGAGAGCCTGACTCATCTTTCAGGAAAAACTAATCATATTTCTAACCAGCTCTGTGTGCTGTAGTTATCAGGCTAATCATAAAATGCCAACTAGCAATAACGGCTTGACAGTAGTAAGAATGGAGAACACAGGAAGGTGGGATGGTGGGTGGGCTGCAAGTTGTTTTTCTTAGTGAAAATCTTTAGGACTGCACCATAGGAAAATGAGAGTGGAAATTAAAATGCAGATTTCTCAGGTGTATGTTTTAATTATTCCAGTTCCTAAAAGAGCTTTGTCTAAAGAGAGCAAAGCCTGTTATGTATCATGTCAGAGGAGTCTAGGAGTCAGCTCTGAGGACAGTTTCGCTTTTTTAACTATCATACTGTCTTTGGATTAGTGTTATTTTATGACCTTGTTTTTCAGGAACTGTTTAGACAAGTGACAATGGTAATGTTAGTTCTCATTTCCACGGCAGAATATGTAGTGTCAGGAGTAGTACTGTAATAAAAATATCAGTTGTGGTTTCATAGGTACCTTAAGTCTTTAAAATTATAATCAATCTCATGTATTTTATTTCTTAAAAATATGACTTGTCTGTCCCCAAATTAGTCTCACGTTTAAAAGTGTGAAACAATATAATCTCTAGACTAACTGCACTAGAGCACTCCTTTAGGTGGAATTGTAGTTCAACTTGACAATGTGACTCTTTTTGATAGCTATTAGTATTTAAATCTAAATAATCTCAGCTACTGTGCGTGTTCTTTGCTGCCACCTCTACTAGACCTGATCTTGTTGCCAGAAGGCCTTAAATTAGTGAACATGAATTTTACTCTGAACATTAAAAGGCTGGTTATAAGTAAACTGATTATATAAATTTTCTTCTCCCAAACAGTAAGTAACGTGACAATAATTAGCATAGAATGTGTTTAATATATATTAAATTAAAACATTATATATAATAGGATCTGTTACATAATCGTTTTTGTAAAATATGTATACATAATCATCTGATCTGAAGGAAACATATTAATGTTGCTTAACTTCAACAGTGGGGATTACAAGTATTAATTAATCTGTGTTTACCATTCTCCATAGTGAAAAGAATGTTCTTTAAAGACAGGTATTTGATTTTTTTTTTTTTTTTTTTTGTGCAGGGGCACATGTCATACAAGTAGCAAGTAAATTTAAAAATCTTCAGTGGAGGTACTTTATTCTCTAGTTCCTGCATATGTAAAGACAGTGATGCTTTGCGTAGTATTATATGGTAGGAGTCTTTCAGTAACTCCTCATGGAGGATAGGAAGGAAGGAAGGAAGGAAGGAACAAAAGGGCCATCAACTCAGCAGGCAGGAAGTGTTAAACTAAGTATTTAATAGAACACTAGTACTGTTGTATTTGGGGTGGGTTGCTATACTTTGGATTTGGGATGTCCTCCGAAGGCCTGTGTGTTTAAGGCTTGGTCCTCAGCATGGTACTATTTAGAGGAGGTGGATTCTTTAGGAGGTGGGGCTCTGGGTGAAGCCAGAGGTTTCAGGTCACTGGGAGAAGCCAGTCTATTCCTCTCTGTTTCCTGGCTGCCATGAGGTGAGAAGCTTGCTCCATGTGTTCCCTCCCGTTATGGGAGGCCCTTACCACATTTGCTTACCACTATTGCTTTGGGCCCTTACCACAGGCCCAAAGCAGTAGTTCCAGTAAGTTAATGGACTGAAAGAGATCATGACCCATAATAAACATGCTCTCTTTTTAAGTTGATTATCTCAGACATTTTGTTACAGTCATGGGAAGTTGATTAACACAAGTACCAATTAATGTGTGTGAATGCTAAATGCTATGAGGGAGTGGAGTGCAGGATGTTGTCCTTGCATATAAGCAACTCACAGTCTAGAGGGGAGGCAAGGTTCATGCTGAAAGCAATCAGTAATGAATACAGTATGTGGAATGCTGCTAAGCTGTACAGTACAAGTAACGAGAAAAGCTGTTCATGGTGTGATGCAGATACCCCACACTGGTGCAGAACAGATAGGAAGAGAAAGATTGCCGCTGATAGGAGTTGGTCCTTAGTGTGACTTTCTCTATTCTTTACCCTGTTGAGAAGTAGGTGTCTGTCCTTGGAAAGCTCACTTGCACAGTGGTCCCTCCATGCTTTCAGCACCAGTCTTTTGCTTTATACCTGTACATTGGTTCTGCCAGATGAAATAGAGAACTTTCTTAACTAAGTCTGGGTGCTGCTTTCTTGTAGGTACTTGGAAAATGGTTTCCCTTACATGTCTTCATGAAGGGACCCTTCCCCTGATAAAGAAGGTTTTAATGGTGGGAAACAAGATAGTAAGATAGGAATTGTAGCACAAAATTAACTTGTTATGAAAATAACTGTCACTATATGTGCCATTCTCCATGTAGAGTGGTAAAATTCATTTTGAAGAACCTTTTTCCACCTTTCATGTTCACTTTTTGACAAAATTACTCAGAAGATAGTCTGTGCATATGAGTTCCCTCCATTGACAGTCTCATTTTCTGATGGTGTGCAGCTCATGTTCCTACATGGGAAAGTGTCATAAGACTAAAGTGTTTTGATATTGAAATGTACTTCCTGTTAAAGCCCATTAGACTGATGTCACTTCATCCAAAGGGGTACCTGTCTCAAAGTCTCAAGGATTTCCTACCTGGGTTTTATAATTATTTTTTGATCATAAGATACACATTATTTGAAATTCAGACTAAATTTTTACTTTTGTAAGTAATGAACTGACAATAAACTGTGTCTGTCCCACAGTCAGTGAATGTTCTGGAAAAGACCCTGGTAACCTCTGAACAGGAGAGACTGATCCAGAGCGCTGCGTCTTCCTCGTGTGATGGTTCACATGTTCTTCTGTAGGAAAATCAGTCTTGGACAGCCAGCTAAAATTAAGTATTTGATCTTTTGAAGATCAAGATTTCTTTACCCCAAATTGACCAAGATAATATATAAGCTCTTAGACTCAGGATTTGAAATATATTTGTTTGCTGTTGAAAATTTCAGCAGAAAAAAATGTTTTGTTTATTCTTTACTATCTGAATTCTGTTTGTGTTCTGATCATGCAAAAAAAAAAAAAACACCCAAAAAACAAACTTCACAGACTCTTGCTTCTTGTAGCAAGAGTATATGGGATTTAAGTTCCATTTTTAAGGCAAAATTGATGAGTATTGGCCTTAGTTTCTGACCTTCTGTCTCTAAATGGCTACTGTAGAAATCTGGACCATGACTGATTACTACAGTTGGTATCAGAGAGAGGGCCTGTGGAGTGGCTCAAGTGGTAAGAGCGCCTTTCTAGCAAGTGTGAGGCCCTGAGTTCAAACCCTAGTGCCTCCAAAAAGAAAAGAGAAAGACAGTTGGTATCAGGGAGAACCATTTGTTTTATAGGGTGTGTCCCTGAGTCACTGTTGGTAATAGGGCTTGAGTGCGGCCCATACACAGTAGCTATTTTTGTAAAATTGTCCAGAGGTAGATCTGCTGTAGTTCTGTGTGATGGCTGAATTCCTTTCAGTACCTCTGCATGTGGCTATTCAACTAGGCGGCTACTGCCTCATGAGGCAGTCCATTTCAGATTGCATGATTTTTATTTATTAAAGAGCCAAAGAAACATTGACGTATTTCTTGTGAATGAGTGGAAGCCTATATTTCTGTACTTTTCACTTGATGGTTCTGGTTCTACCTATTAGAGCTATATATACTCTTATTTCTATCCACACAAAAGTCCTATGGATGTGTGAAGAAAGGCATCATAGTTCACTCCAGCCCAACTGACTCACTACCTATGGAGGTGAAACTTGGGATCTTAGTTTTAAATAAATTGCTTGGAGGATTTTTATCCAGGGAGAGGCTGAGAATCATTGTGATGGGGGAGACCAGTGGTTGGTAGCAGTGAGTTAACTGTGTCAAGTGGTATGGACAGCTCGTCCCATGTGGTGGGTGCAGCAGAGGAGGGCATGCTTTGCAGAATGCATATGGACTGGCTGGCAGGAACAGAGTGAAAGGAGGTCTCAGGGATAGGCCCATATAGATCATTCCATGGGGCGGGAAGTATCCTGGTGGGCTTGGGAGACAGCTGATTGTAGGGACCTGAGTAGAGGGCAGACTGACAAGATGGAGTGGTAACTCAAAGCCAGACTGTAAAGAGTCCTGGTGTTCACACTCAGAAATTACCCCTTACACCACAGTAGCTGGGGAACTACATGCAGCGTCCATCTAGAAGTGCCCTGGACAGAGGTGTGTTTAGACAGGCATCACAAAGAGAATGGACTGAAGGGTTTGAGGAAGACTTGGGTAGCTGATAGTGCAGGTAAAGAACATGCAGAGCCTGGGGTGCCCACACCTTCTGTGTGAGACAGAGGGAGTCAAAAGAGGAGGAACAGAGTTCAGAGAAAGAATCTGTGTGGTGTCTTAAAATTGGGAGAAATATACATCAGACTGCCTAGACGGTGGCTAAAAGATGAGGATTTGGGACTCAGGTAAGTGGAGGAAGGTGATGAAAGGCCTCACTGTGGGACTTGAGAGACACCATTGCTGAGGGGGAGCCAAGAAGGAGGAGGAACAAAACTGAGGAAGAACAGACATGCCCCAAGGAGACATGTAGAGGGTGAGGGCCCAGAAGCCAGGTGCTGCAGCAGGATGAAGAGAATGGATGAGGAGCCATATGGCTTTGGCCCATGGGAAGTGTGTGCTGCCCTCTGGCTCATCTCAGTGTGGCTACGTTCTGTTTAAAGAGCTGCAGTTACTTATAGCCTTGCTTATACCAAAACTTAATTTTATAAATTATGTTTAAACTAAGTAGACACTAAGCAGTTCTTCCACCTAAAGCTGCTCTTGTTTTATCCATCTGTCTGTCTGTTCATCTGTTCAGTTGGATGGGAGTCTGATATGTGCCAGGTATTTTTTCAAGTGCTGTCATGACACTAAACAGCATTTATTTCACTTGCATTATTTCTCTGGGCACTGCTTGTGAGCTTTGAGACCAGGTTGTTCAGAAACACCTTAAACTATGGAAGGTGCTTGTAGTCAAGGACCTGTTCTAATTGTGCATAGGTTACACCGCCCCTGGGTTTTTTCATTGTATTTACTTAAGCTTCAGACCCATCTGTCTCCTTACTTGAGGACACGAGACTAGAGAAGTCAGATTAATTTGGGTGAGGGTAGTACAAGCCCAGGCCTCCACAAACTCAACGATATACTCACTTGTAACCATTCAGACAGCATCTTTTCTTACCCCCTTTTAACCTGAAGTTTTCACTTAGCAGTGCTCTGATATGTGTTAAAAATATTTTATTTTTACACATATTATTTACACATATTATTATATGTGTTAAAAATATTTTATTTTTACACATATTATTATTTTTCTTATTTACATCTCACCCTTTCTGAACTCTTTTATTGGGAAGGGTAGGAGACAAACTGGCTTGTGGTTGTATTCCCTGTTCATTGTTATTGTCAGTGCTGGGTCTAACTGCACATGTGTATAGACATGCTCGTGTGGCTTTCTCCCCCAGGCAGGGAAGGGCAGATCATGAGGGTGCGGCAGCTCTGGCCTAGCCTCTCGGGTGATGCTAAATGATGCAGCACAAAGATTCTGGCTTTCAGGTCAGCAGAATTACTCTAAATTGTATTTCGTCATCAGCTAACCTTGCAACCATAGTTAAAGCCTCTTTGATTCTGGTTTTACCTACCCGTAAAGGTAAAATTACTTAACTTTGGGAAAAGACCAACCTCATAGTAAATGTGTAAAGAAATGTGTACATACATGTATCAGTTATTACCTTGAGGTATTATTTGACATGCCCATCAGAGTGAAAAAATGACCTAGGGTCTTATAGGATAATAGTTTGGAGTTCTGTGGGAGGGTCTGAGGTGGGCAGCAGGAGCTGGTTACCAGAGAAGCAGAACCAGATGGGGAAAGGACACCTTTCTCCCCTTCTTGGGCAGAGTGAAACCCTTGTTCTTAACCCACACTTCATGAGAGGCAGAGAGGTTACTTAGACGTGGCAGGAAACCAGGTGTGACAGGTCAGGAATGGGGTCTTACAGTTAATGGCAGGCAGGGGCACAGGCAAGTTGAGAGGCTCTGAAGATGCCTTGCCTCTATTGATAGGGTCTGTTCTTGGTGCCATACATTCTATGGATCTTGACAAATGAATAACAACATGTGTTCGTCATTATAGTATGATATGGAGTGGTTTCACTGTCCTGAAACTCCCGTGTTCTGCCTGTCCATCTCTCCCTTCCACCTAATCCTTGGTAACGACTAACAGTTTTTTCTTTTCCAGAATATCAGATGGTTGGAGTCACACTCACTGTGGCCTTTTCAGATTGGTGTTTTCACTCAGCAGTATGTATTTGTGTTTCCTCTGTGTCTCTTTTTTTTTTTTTTGTGAGACTAGGGTTTGAACTCAGGACTTCATGCTTGCAAAGCAGGTGTTTTACCACTTGAGGAGTATCTTTTCTTCTGAGGACAGACTTCTTGTCAATACTGAGTGGCCTTCTAGTGGCCTTCAAACTGCCTGCTCCTGTGTCTTCTGCTTTGTCTTCAAATCAGAGGCAATTGGAAAATAATTCAGCCCGATTTTGCTCTTTGGCCATGCCTCCCACACAGGAACAGGGCCCATGGCCTGGAACTATGGGTGCTCTGGAGAGTTTTTGAGCTCTTGTTACTAGGCTATGTTTCCATTAGTGTGGAATAGTTAATGCATGTATATTCTTAGCAGTAAGTTAATGCTCTGATTAAATTTTTGATTACAAGTAGCCCTTTACACAGAGAGCTATGTTGATGAGAGCATAGTATTTCTCAGTAATAAATGGATTTTATATCCTGACCAGAATTCACAGTAAGAAATAACTGTTACTTTGTGACCCAGTGCACACATGGTGGTGTACATCATTGTGCAGAAGATTTATGAGGTGTTTGGTTATGATTCACAACATTAATTTCACAGTCCAGGAATGGGTTACTCTCCAAAGTTTAAAGAAATTTTTTCCTGTAGGATCTTATAATCCTGGGTACAGAAATATGGCTTGTGGTCTCTACTCTTATGCTGGGTGGACACAGAGGAGAAAAGGCAAAGAATGCATGTGGAATCTAGGCTGCTTAAATTTTCTTGTTGATCAGTAAGCCCCATGTGATAGCTTACTTTACAATTCACTTTCACTGTATCTTTATTTATTTGAGTTAACTATGTTGATGTTCTTAATGATTTCTGTTATACTGTGCTCAGTGCAATAATATTATTGAGTGCCTACTGTCTCTGTGTCCAGTATTTAACATAAAGTCTCCATATTTTAATATTCCCATCACCCCCATAAGTTGTATTATTTGTATCTACAACACTTCAAAAGATTATACCCTTTCCATTTCCTGTTCTGCCATGTAGCTGAGAGAAACAGCTTGAAATGGGCCAAGAGTCAATCATTCTCTGTGACATCAGGCCTTCTGCTGGTTTTTTTAAATACACTTTTGCCTTAGCATTACTTACAATAGCTAAGCTATGGAAACAACCAAGATGCTCCACTATTGATTAATGGATTAAGAAAATGTGGTATTTATATACAATGGAATTTTATTCAGTCATAAAGAAGAATGAAATTTTGTTGTTTGCAGGTAAACAGATGGAAGTGGAGAACATTATCTTTTTTTTTATTTTACTTTTTTTTTATTGTTGTGCTGGGTAGGGGTACATTGTGGTATTTACAAAATGGAAAACATCATCTTGTGTGAAGTTAGCCATGTTCTAAAAGCCAGAGGTTGCATGTTTTCTCTCATGTGAAATATAGACCCAATACAAATACAAATAATATTATGAAAAGCAGATCACACTAAGGGCAGGTCACATATGAGAGAGAGAGGGGAAAAGAAAGTAGTTAAGAAGGTGAATATGGTTGATGTACTTCCTACACAAGAATGAATATAGACTTTTTAAATCTGTTGAAATCACCATAAGAAGGGGGCTGAGATAGAAAGGAGAAAAATAGAGGGGATGAACCAATTCGAGTTATAATACATATATACATGGAAATGTCATAATAAAACTCCCTGTATAGCTATCTTAAACAAAAATGTCATTTTTTAAACAAAAACAGAGAACAGGAAGGCAAAGCAGGTCCTATCTGGAGGATGGGTACCAGTGGGAAGGAGGAGGATAAAAAGAAAGGGTGTAGGAGGTTGAATGTAGTGGAAATCTTATGTACTCATGTATGAAAATGGGAAAATGAGACCTGTTGAAACTATTCCAGGAAAGGGGGAGGGGAGATAAAGGAGAATGATGGAGGAGATGAATTCAACTATGATGTGTTAGGAACCTTTGTAAATGTTACAATGCACCCCTAGTACAATAATAAAAAGAAAAATAAAAAAGAGGAGAACAGAGAAAAAGAAAAAAATCCCAAAACTATTGTTTTCATGTTTCTTGATCTCTACCATTTCTCATCAGAAAATGCTACCAAGGTATTTAGGTTAAACTAGTAGCTCCAGGAAGGGTTCTCCTCCCTTTAGAAAGCGGGTCCCAGTGTGTGAGAAGACCCTGGGATACCACTTACCGGTGGGTGGTGCAGATCTTGAGGCCACTGCAGAGAAGGTACTCTTCCTTCACAGTAAGTGGCTCCAGAAACTGCGGCATGCTTCACCTCAAGGGATGCTTCATGAGAAAAATATACCAAGAAACTGAGATTCAGGAGCCAGGTCTGCTGGATACAACTGAGGCATGGAATGATTGCTGCACGTTGCTATCATCATCGAGTCTGGGAGCTGTCCCAGAGGTTTGGTGCTCCACATCTTCTGTGAACCTCGTGCCTTATCCAGAGGCTCAGTGCTCCACACTCTGTGAAACTGTGCTGATGGACCCAAGATGTTAGCTTCAAATTATCTCTACTGTGCCACTGCCAACGGGCACAGTCTCCTAGTAGGCACCAGGAGTAGTTGCTGGTGCACCTTCCATGAGGAACACTGAATACACTAAAACCCAGAATCAAGGAACTGCTCAAATTAGGGAATAAACAGAGCATTAAAAGAACATTAGATTCATTCCAAATTTATGCACTGAGTTGTGGGCCTAGCTCTGCATAACTTCTGGAGATATCTGAGTCTTGATTTCTGTTTACGTGAGACAGTGCGTAGAAGTGGATCTCAATGAGGAACGTGATGATCTAAGGATCATTTCCTACCCCCAAATTCTCTAGTTCTGTTCAAATGTAAAAAGTTAGTTTAGTTCCCCATACAGTTCATTACATTTGAACTTATTATTGAATTCAGTAAGTACTACCATGTGCAGTTGTTGGGGATGCTATTCCATGATGCCAGTCTCTGCCCTTGGGAAGTTCTAGTAGACACATTTACTTACGCACTTGACTATTGTAGTGTAGACCTAGAGATTTCCTCTCTGCCACTGTTGCTTTGGGCAGACATAAAAGTGTCCCCGCTCCCCCCACACACCTGTTTAGCCTTATTTTTATCTATTTTTCTAGAGGAAAGGCAGACTTATTTTTCAGCAGTATCTTTAGTGTCTTTATCATAATGCTAGATAGTTATGCAAATTCTAAGGAAAAAATGAGAATAAAGTCTTGTCCTTGAAACTGTTAGAATTTTGGAGACAAGATGTATGGCAGGTAAATTACAGAGAACACAAATAATAAATAAGAAGTAATTATTATGTTGTTAATTAGTTGCAGCTGTACAGCAATGGTATGTAAGTGCTGAAAAATTATAGAACATTTTGGGTGCTACATTTTGGTTTCAGAGGCGACTGAAAACAGAATATGAGGCAGACTTTTCAAGGTTTTTTTTGTTCTTTTCCTGAAGCTGTGACGTGGAAATTGAATAAGACATTTTCCTGAAAATAAGTAGTGAGTGCTTGGCAAATGATGGCTCATGGTCCCCATGCTGGCCAGTGCTTGTTTGTATCAAAAAGTTTTATTTGCAATATGGCCATACTAGTTTATGTGTTGTTGTGGCTGCTTTCATGTTGTCATGGCATTATTGAAGAGTATGGACAGAGACTGTGTGACTTTGTACAGTGCTGTTTACCATCTGGCCCTGTGTTGGAAGTTTGCTGACCGTGCTCCACTTGCTTTTTCATGTAAACACAAAGTAAGCTCACGGACATCATAAATACAATCACTGTATAGTGGTGCTGTCTGAAAGCATGTCTGTTTATTTATTCCCAATTATATTTATCATTTTTAATGGAGGACTTAATAGCTCAAATGTCTTTAGCATCTTCTGCCATGACTATTTCATTTGTTATTTTATATGGGTGTCTGTGTGTGTTTAAGCAGATGCGGAAGCCTCTCCTTTTGATTTTGTTTTAAATCCTTTTTATTTAGCAGTTGTAGTACTCTAGCTTCATGTGCATTGGGAACCTAAAAATCAACTTGATCTCAATGTTCTTTTTTTTTTTTTTCAATGTTCTTTAGTGACTTTTTTCTTTCTTTCTTGTTCTTAAGTTGTGCATGGTATTATACACATGTATAAATATCTATAGGCATATTTTTGCTTCAGTGGAATGAAAAAGTGCATCGCAGACTGTAGGTTCAGTGTTTTTTTTAGCTGTCTGCGGTCAGGACTGTGCAAAATGCTTAGCTATCATTGTTGCGTGTGTGCTGACTATTCAAATAATTGACTTTTCCCTTTTACATTTTTAGAATCCAAAGATTATATTTTCTAGCCAGCTTGTAATAAAATTCAATGATTTATAGTTTAAATCTTTGCTCATGTTTTAATTTTCAAAGATTAGTATGTTATGCTTTTTTGAATGAGTACAAAGTGTATTTAATGAAACAAAATGAAATAGTTCCCCCTTTATATCTAAGCAAAATGGAGATTTCTTAAAAATAGAAAACCAGAAACTTGCTTTTGAATCCTATACTGTGGTTTAAAACTTATTTTATGGTTCAATGTAGATATAAGCATTACTTTTGTATTTTTGTCACACTTTTAGCTGAAATACAGAGACTACTTTGTGCATTTTCTTTTAGACTAAGGATTTTAAGGCTACTTGAATTGTTTTTTAATAATAAATTCCAGAGTTTCCCAAAATTCCCATTTATTTCTTTTGAAATGACAGGTGGACAATTCCATTCTTTGATAATATGTCCATATTTATAAATATTTTCTAAGTATTTTACACATTTTCTACCTCTAGTTTAATCCCCAGACTATGGAATTTGCTCTTACCTTTCTTAAAGGAATCCAATTTGGACGAGATGATCATGCTCACCTGGTGACTGAGCCATGCTTACCTGAATTTTAAAAGTTCTATCACCCTCTGATCCACATGCATGTCTCTGTGGGGCAGAGAAATTAGGGAGAGGGAGAGTAATAGGAAGCAGAGTTTAAATTCCTAACACCAAAGCAGTCTACTTCAGAGGCCTGATGTGGACAATGGACTATGGCTGAAGGTGGGATGAAG
The DNA here is from genome assembly GCF_047511655.1 of Castor canadensis. Taxonomy (NCBI): domain Eukaryota; kingdom Metazoa; phylum Chordata; class Mammalia; order Rodentia; family Castoridae; genus Castor; species Castor canadensis. The sequence continues at coordinate 66,456,873 of NC_133389.1, forward strand.
CTGTTACTGAAGAGATAACTAGTTTCCATCTTTGGTCTGTGGAGAATGTGCTAGAGACAAACTCGCTGGAGTCTAGCGTCTCCCTACTTAGATGTTGCCTGAGGATGAGTAACACAAGCATCCCCTGGTAGCTGTTTAGACAATGCAGAATCCAAGGCCCTGCCTCAGAACTGAATTTTCAGGTAACCCAAATCCTCTACAAAATTCACAAGCATATTAAACTTTGGGAAATTCTAGTCTAGACCATCAGTTTCTCAGGATGGCTGTGTGTTGGTCGGAATAGCTTTTGGAGCTTATGAAGCACTATAAAGTCCTGGTCCCAGCCTGCAGAGGTATCAGTTCAAAAGGTGTGGGGTGATTCTGCTGCCCAGCCAGGTGTGGACCCGCTGGACTGTCTTCTCTGGTTGGTTGAAGTGATATTGAGAAAGCTAATCACCTGTGTGTGTGTGTGTGTGTGGGTGGGTGGGTGGGTGGGTGTGTGTTTGTGTGTGTGTGTGTAGGTTAGTCCACAGCTGGCTTTAATCACATAGTCCAGCCTTCTGGGAGCCTCGTTTTCTCTGAGACTATCCTGAATAGACATTTCATTCTTGGAGTCCATAGAGGCCTGCAGGCACAGCTCCTGGTGGGATGGAGATTTGCAGGCAGTGTAGCTACCCAACCTCTATTCCATTCTCTTTAGTTCCCATGGAAACAGATGTGGGCGGGGGAACTCTGGGCATGGTACTATCTTTACCCTGGTTTTGGTTATCCGAGGTCTGTTTCCATGGGAACTAGAAGGGAAAGGGATAGTAAGTGGAGTAGCTAGGCTGCTTTTAAATTTCAATGGCATCCTCCATTCTTGCTATAAAACCCACTTTGCCCAAGTTTACCTCAAGGGTCCTTGGTCCTCTGAATGTGGCCAGGACTCTGTAAGGGAGGTGGGTGGAGAAGGAGGAGCAAAGAGAGAGCTCTTAAAATATCCTTGAAAATGCCAATAATTTCGTTTTCCTCCAGGAAGCCATTTTTAGGTGTTGGTATAAGTTATTTAAATGCCTTCTTTAGCAATTATTTCTTGTATGGTTTTATTGAACATAATAACATGTTTTTATTCAAAGGAAGTGTGGAGATGAGTCATTTCAATAGCAGTGATTTCTCTGATGTGGGAAATTCCTTGCAGTTAGTCAGTATGCATTAAATAGTGGCTGGCTCTCTGGGTTGAGGTGGAAAGGAGGCCTCTTGGGGGAAATAAGGGGTCAGGTTATAGTGCAGGGTGGAGGCCTGAGTTAGATGGAAGGTTTTGGTCAGTATTAAGGGAAAAGTAAAACCCATCCAATATTAACATATGCAAATAATTATTTGAAGATAATAATATTAAATTCTAATCTAATCTAAATTTGCCATAGATTTAACTCATTGAGTGTTTGGCCATGGAGTGGAGTCCATTAGGGCCTGTCACAATGTTCTGTTTTTCCTTTCCTTTCCCTTTCCCCTATACAAAGAAGTTACTTTCTTCTTTCTATCCCCTTTACAATCTGGCTGGCCTAATTGCATGTTCCACACATCTCCTGAAGGTCTGATAACTATAGGTAATGTCACATCTGCACTTTTCTCCTACTCCCCTTAACCATTTATGCAGGACTTGTTAGGTGCCCTTGTATGATGTACTACCTTCTGTGCTCATTCTTATCATCAGCACTGCCTTGCAGTTATGTTAATGGCTCATTTAAGGGAAGGAGAGCCTGAAGCTCAGACAGGTTATGTAATGTGCCCAAGGAGGCTATGATGAGCTGATCAGTAGATTTGGCATTCTAACTCTGGTGTTTGACACCAGAGCTGTGTTTGTCCCCTGTTCACAATGCCTCCATTGGAGGGAACAATTGTGCCAGTGCCAAGGAAATTCTAGAGCCCTCATCACCTAGTGAGAGCCCCTTTCAGCAGCCCTTTCCCCACATTCCCTCTCTTTATTTCTTCCAACTAGCCATCTTTTTTGATATTAGTTTTTTGCATTTACATGTGTATATTTTTTAATTTCAGTTGCATTTATCAATACATTTTGTTTGTAAGTTAAAGTGAACAAAATGTAGTTTTGGTGATTGTATGTGATAGTTGAGAAACACTGGGCCTAGGGAGAATGTTGCAGTGAACAGCAGCTACAGCTTCCTTTCCCGTAAGGAATGAAATGACATCCTCATTGGTGTCACTTTAGGGACTGTTTTCACTTCACCATACTGCAGGAAGGTGGAAAACAGGAGAAGATTGTTGTACATGATGGTAATGTCCCCTGCATGCTCTTCTTTGCCTCTCTTCACCTGCCCTCTATCCTATCTGCTCTGGAGACCATGGCCTCTATTTCAAGAAGTTTGCTGAGGAGACCACTGTACAGAAGGAGTTAGAACAGGTCTTCTCCTACTTGTTGATGCTAGAGGGGAAGGGCTAGATTTTGATAGGGAAGAGGGAGGAGCTAATGTTGACATGGTTTTTAATATAGAGGAAGTGAAGTATCAGGCTGCGAGGTCCATGATGACCTTAGATCATGAAAGGTCCTTCAGATACTATGTGGCTAATACGTGATTCCAGATTCCATGTTTGAGTGTTACAGTTTCCTTGTGCTGCTGGGGCCCTGTAGTTTTCCTTGGTGTGATTTAGGAATTCTTTCACCTAGGTCTGATATTAGACATATAAAACATATCTGTATATCTGTATATTTGTCTATATCTATATCTATCTATCTATCTCTCTCTCTCTCTCTCTATCTATCTATAGTAGTCTCTTGTGGGGGGTTGAGTACTCTTCAGAATGCAGTAGCTTCTTATATCTACCTGTCCGTGCTTCTGCAGTTCAGCAGGTGCATGGCAATGGGTATGCACGAGACTGCTCATCACCCAGTACTCTCTGGTTTGCTTGGCAGGATATAGTACCTATCTATGTTGTTTTCCCCATGAATTACCCTCCTTTGATTTTGTCGTGTAAAAGTACATGTATATACCTTTGTTACCAACACAGTGTAAATTGGTCTAATGAACATTTTCTGCTAGTCCAGAGGCTGTCAGAGTATACAGGGATGAGGTTTGTGTAGTCCTGATAGTTAAGTGCCAGGCAGCCTTCCCCTGAATTCTCTGCTGTCTTCCAACAGCTGGTCTTCAGGACAGATGCACTTTCACAGCCCTGACTATCCAGCCTTCCAGGAAGACATAAAACTCTATCAGTGTTTCCCATAATATATGTGGAATTAGGACTGCTTGTCAAATAGCCTGGTGTGTTCTTGCAGATGTAGTGTTGTTGTTACTGTGGATGACTACCACTGAGAGCTCGTTGTCACACTCTTGGGCCCAGTTGCTGCCATTGACATCAGCTGAGGGGCCAACTCCTTCGAACAGCTGCTGAAATGTTCATTGTTTTGGATTTCTGTGATCAGATTAAGTTGTTCCAACAACACTGACTGGGGTAAATGACTTGTTTTCAGAACTTTGATGTCTCAAGTGACTGCTTTTCCCATTGATTCCAACCTGTTCTTGGAAGGCTGGTCTAAAGATGACATTTGAGGTCTTATGAGAACCTGTGGTTTCTCCTGGTTGCTATAGAACCATGGCCTTCCTAAGACAGTTCCTGTCTTCCTAAGATAGTTATTCATTGCATGTTATTTCTTCTTCTTGTTCCTGTAAATAAGAATATAGCAGAGTAGTTGAATGGAAGTATAAGTTCTTAGAGAAGGTGGGCAGGGTCTGTATCTATGTGTGTTCTGCAGGCAGTAGGAACTTCCTCTTCTTTCCAGAGGTTAGCATGACTTCTAAAATTTGTCCTAAGGAATCTTTTTGCCAGACACAGAGTGCTAAATAACTGTAAGAACTTTGTGTGACATATAGCTGGATCTGCATTAAGTCTAGCAGTGGCCTCCACTGACCAGTGGTCAGAGCTTTGCAGGACCCTGATGTCAGGAGGTGCCTGTCAGACTATCACTGCTGCATGAATCTTTTTTCCTATGTCTGTCCATCCCAGACAATACAGAGTTTTCTTTGGAAATATCTAAGAAAAATATTATTGGAGTATTTCTATCCACTACCACCTGCCTCAAACGGATCTTGAGTTGTGAAAAACTATAAGGTGGAAAGTTTTCTTTTTCCTGAAGGGATATATTTCTCAGCAAACAGATATGAGCAAATAAGGCAAATCTACTTAATTAAAGTTTCATCATTCAATCTATGTTTTGATTAAAGAGGCAAATGGAGCTTCAGAAGCCAAGAGCATTTAGGAAACCTTTGCCAATGCCAGCAACTGGAAATTATGCAGCTCCTTCATTTCTATAGGGAACCAGGGCTGTTTTATTGGGGATTGATTTTTGTTGCTGTTCACAGTTTGGCTATTCTGCACCAGAACCCTGTGTTTTTGTTTTGTTTTTTGGTACTGGGGTTTGAGCTCAGGTCCTACACTTTGAGTTATTCCACCAGTCCTTTTTTATGATGGGTTTTTTTCAAGATAGGGTCTCACAAACTGTTTGCCTCGGCTGGCTTCGAACCGTGATGCTCCTGCATCCGAAGTAGCTAGGATTATAAGCATGAGCCACTGGTGCCCGGCACCAGTATCGCTTGCTGGGTGGAGGAGCACTTCATTTACCAGGGCCCAGAGTCACCCTAGGAGAAGGTAGTCAGAGGGCACCTGGCCTGTCCTGAGCTCATCACTGACACTTGACTGGATGTCAGTGAACAGAGCAGAAGGTGGCTGTGTAAGAGTCAGTTACCCTTGTCTTACAGCTCTTCTCACTGCCTGTGTGAGGGCATGGGGTTGGGGGCAGCCCAGGGTTTAGATTCTGAGATGCTTCTCCTCAGTTCATCAGAATAGGTTGGTAAAATGTCTCCTTTGTGCAGTTTCATTCTTGGGGACTTGGAAAAGCTTGAGAAATGCATATGAAGGACTTAAAAAGTCAGCACATCACAAAGGCAATAAACCAAACTTGTAGACTGGACTTGCATGAATATTTTCTGACAAGAAGATGGAAAACCATGGTTAAATATATTTGTTCCTTTTTATTGCTGCCCTAAAATTTGATATTTCAGTATGAAGATATGAAAATTAGTATCAAGAGGCTCTTTTTCCTTTTAAAGGCAAGGTTCTTTTTTGTTATTTTTTTCTTCTACTCTTCTGCCACATTTCATACCAACTACTTCACCCACACATTTTATCTAATTTTGTATCCTTTCCTCTCTCTGTTGTTAATTTTAGCTGACATGGAATGATTTTGAGCTTTGATTTGTATCTATTGAGAACTTAAAAAAAAGAGCAAGACAAATTAACAGATGAACCATGAGATAAATACCATGTTGTATGTGGTTGGATCAGATAAGAACTAGAAGTGGATGGGTTGGGGGCATAATTTCAAAAACATTTTTTGAGGGAGGTTGTAATAATTGTACCACTATAATTTCCTTAGCACTTATCAGATACCACATTTTGTATGTGTTTTCTTCCTTATGTGTGTAGTAACTCTATAGGGCAGGTGTTATCATTATTTTCATTTTATAGCTGAAGAAACTGAGGTTTATGGGCAGTAAGTAACTATCCAAGTCACACTCAAGTCTAGAATGTGGCAAACACAAGATGATCTGAGTCAGATACTGGAATTTTGTTCTCTGGTCCATTTGTGTGTAGCACTCTGATTTGAGCATGTTTTTAATGATGTAGGGGTTTGCACTGTCTGTACCCCAAACCTCAGTCAAGACTACTCAGATGGAGTGTCCTCTAGGATTTGAATGCCCCATGGCCATCAGCCTTCTCATGGATGATACCCTTGGTCCTTTGTGCCCTGATTCAGGACTGAGGTAGTAGATCAAATAGAAGATGACCTAGCTTAGGTGCAGATATGATTCAGTGCAGTATAGCCATCATTTATTGAGTACCTGCTGTATTCTAGTCTCTATGGCCAGTGCCAGGGATAGTCAGGAAATGTTCAGAAGTACCTCCATAGACAGACAAGGTACAAGAATATAGGTACCATGAGGGCAGAAACTTGGTTTGTTTATTTACTGCTTTCTTCTTAGGACCTAAAATAATGCTTGGCCAGAGTATGACCCCAGAAATTGCTGCTGAAATGCTGAATGAGAATATGTAGCTTTTGTGGCATCCTGTAGGCCAGAGAGCAGGGAATATTGTGGGCCAAGCATAGGTGTCCTGTAGAATCTTGCTGCAAGCAAACAGCAAGGAGTGGCTTTGCAAGGAATACAATTGTTATGTAGAAACAACTTATTCGTCCATATTCTCTTTTACTTCCACAAAAAAATGAGACAGGCACCCCTTCCTTCCCCTATACTATTAATTCCATTCCTGACCTCCTTTTTGTTTGCTTGTCATGCCCATTTTAAGTCAATTTTATTGAAGAAAATTGTGCTAGGGGAGCACAGTGGGTGTGGAGCATCTCAGAGGCCAGTCCCAGGTCTGGCCAGCCTGTGCCCTCATACCAGGCTGGTAGAGAGGAGAACTGTGAATGGGGAAGTGGTAACTGATTCTCACACAGCCACACACAGCTCAACTGGCATCCACAGTTGAAGTGACATGCTCAGACCAGACTAGGTGACCTTTGAATGTACTTTCCCCTGAGGATGTCTGATTCTTTGGCAAATACTGGCACTTTCCCTTTTTCTTGTCCATATGATGTTTATGGGCATAGCTCAGTTTAGGCCTTGGGAAGTGGAAATCATTTCAGTATTCCCTGATTCCCAGTGAAAGGATGGTGGACATGTGTACTCCTTTCCCTTTTCAGTCTCATAGTTCCTCACTGAGCCAGCTTCTCCCTTTGGCCAATTTGCGTATACAGTACAAGTTGGCATTCATGCCTGGATCCAGACACCTGGCTTTGCATATATCAATACACTCACTTTGAGTGTTTTCTTTCTAAACTGAGCCTCTGGATCAGGTAGATGGCTCACATGGCTTCTTCTACTCCTAGATCCTAAGAGCCAATAATTATACACTTACTGATTCATTAACTATTCTCTTTATTTAGTTTTGGGAGGAACTTTTTTCCAACTTGGTTTGAGCATCAATCTGTCCATCTCTCAGGCCTTACAAGCATCATATTTGCCAAGGTGACATTTTAAAGGATAGCCTAATATAATTGCTGCTTTTCCTGTTTGTAGCTTGTCTGTATGTTTGTTGTAGATTTTGTACTTGCTTCCTGAACTGGTTATCTAAAAGTTAAGCACACATTATACCACAGAAGTAACTATAGCACATTGAGCTATAGTTACTTTAAGGCTGGTATATCTTTAAGATTTTACCAAGAAAGATACATATTATTTTACACCCCCACAAAAATGAAAAGTAGCTTGAAGAATCTATAACACCCTAACTCATACTTCCCTGGTGGCAAGCAACTCATTTCTGAGCCTTGTATACCCGGCCAGGTTTTCTGTGTGTGCACTGTGTCCTTCTCATACACATTTGTCCCCTCTCTTTTGGACAGACACATAGCTACAGGGGAATGTTCAGATTGTAGGGAACCTTGAGTTCCACCTCCTCAATTTACAGATGAGGAAATGGGAGCCTGGATAGGCCCAATGACTTGGTCAATTAAGTTAAGTGGAATTAGAAACCTGCCCAGGGTTTTTCACCTACAGCTGCCTTGGAAAAAGGCGCCCTATTTTCTCTTACGTTTCTTCTTTTTCTTCTTTTTTTTTTTACTATTAGGAAATTTGAGGTGGACTGGCCCTTGCCAAAGTCTAAACTGTCTGTCTTTGGGGGTAGAGGAGCTCATGGAGAAGTGTGATCTTTCTCTGTAACAGGGAACATCTGATTCCAGTGCAAGTCAGAAGTAGATCTTCGGGTTTCTTTTTTCTACTTTTTCTCACATCTTTCTCATTAAAAATCGTTTGCCACTTTGAACTTAAATGAACCAACCAGTAGACTGGAAGTTGTGGTGAGCAGTGGAGTAGAATTTGCACATGTACTAAGTTTTGTAGCAGTGTGTCAATTTGCTAAGGATTAGAATTGCCTCTTCATTTTTCAGTGCTGCTTTTTCTCTGCAACTTTTCTGACCAGTAGTGTAGTGAGAGAATATCAGACATAGGCCAGGCCTGGGCTCTGAGAGTCTGTATGGCCTGGAGCTGTCAGCTGCCTCCGTCTAGCCGTCACCTAGGTAACCGACACTCTACCAGTGAAACAGTCTGTCCACAGTGAGAGGAAATAAAAAATGAAACTGCTGCATTTATTCTTTGTGCACCACAATTTTTTTGAATGTTACTTGATTTTCAAGAAAAGATTGTTTCACGTCACTGTTGGATTTTGGCCTCTGTGCCCAGTGTGTGACCCTCCTGTTTCCTGAGTTGCATGTCTATTTTTATAGTGTATTTTTATGAAAGCTGTGATATGAATGCAGTTAAGTTTTCATTCCTGAATGACTCCTAAGAGGACTGCATTTCATATAAGTTTTTATGAACCACTAGTAAGGCAGACATATTCCACAATTTATTTGGTTAGGTTTTGTGAGTGTTCATGTTTTTAGAAATGTCCCTTCCTGTGGGGGTGTTTTTCCGTTGGATGTGCTCTATTTCCTTAGTAACTGTTGCTCTGTTATGGGAGGGACTTAATGACATTTTTTCAAGTGCAATATTGAATTAATTTATTTCCTGGTTTGTTCTGCCCATCTTCCCCATATAAATAGAACATCTGTGCGAATGTGTGTTTGATGGCAGTGGGCTTGCTATGGTGGGTGGGCTCTTGAATGTGTGACTCAGGCTGACTCTGTGACCTCTCATCCTAGGTAAGTTACCTCTTTCTGTCCTCCTTTTTTCTCTTCCTCTTCTCTTCTTTTCCGTTCTCCTTATTTGCATATTATCAGGCTCAAGACATTTAGGCTTAGGGAGCTACCTGAGACTTAAACTGAGAACTGTGGTTGGAGGGAAGGCAAGAGACTTGGTGTAAGTCCTGGTTCTCCTATATGCTAGTTGTTGGGGACTCAGTTATTTCATCTCTGTGAGCTAGAACTTTCTCTCTGTAGTCCTGATAAGTGGAATTGGAAGTTGTAGCTTGAAGGGATTTATATCACTGGCCTATGAAGGCCTTTACTAGGTAGGATATTCTGTGAAGTGTGAGCAGAGTGGGATCATCATTTGAAATCTCTGCCTCATCTGGACTAGTGGGTAAAGGAAAACCCCTGCTAGTCAAGAGTCAAGCAGAGCTGAGGAACAGCCTCTCAACCTGAGAAATGCCACTTGTCCATTCACGGCACGGGATGGGTTTATTTTGTAGGTATTTGCTGAGCCCTTCTCTACGCTCCCATCTGCTTTTGTGATCGGAACAGTACTCAAGAAGCTTAACACAACTGCCTTCATTCAGTCTTCCATTCATTCAGTAAACTTATTTGCTGAGCACCTGCTAGGCACCAGATAGTGTCTCAGGTGCTGAGATTTGGAGAACCATCCAGGCACTGCCCTTGTCCTGTGGCAGTTAGAGTCCAGTGGGTGTTAAATGATCAGGACACCTGTAGGAAGTTATAACTGTGGAAAGTACTGGCAAACCAGATGAAGTGCAGTAGGCTATGTAACAGGGCTCTGAATTGCTTTGATTAGTAGTAGCATTGAACATTTTCTCATATACTTGTTGGCTGTTTGTAAAGCTTCTTTTGAAAAATGTCTATTCAGGTCATTAGCCCATTTTAAAATCAGATTATTTGTGTTTTTTTCTATTGAGTTGTTTTAGTTCCTTATATATTCTGGATATTAAACCCTTGTCGGATAAATAGTTTGCAAATATTCTCCCATTGTATAGGTTGTCTTTTCACTCTCTCTGTTGTTTCCTTTGCTATGCAGGAGGTTTTTATTTTGATATAATCCCATTTTTCAATTTTGGCTTTTGTTCCCTTGTGCTTTTGGGGCCATATTAAGAGTCTTCCCAGACCAGTGTCCTGCAGTGTCTCCATTGTGTTTTTCTCTAAGAGTTTCATACTTTCTGGTCTTATATGTAGGACTTTGATACATTTTGAATGTAGTATGTTTTGAATTTAGGTATTGTGATGCCTCTGAGTTTGTTCTTTTTGGTCACAATTTCTTTGCAATTGGATTGTGTCTTTTGTGGCTCCATATAAATTTAAAGATATTATCTATTTCTTTGAAGAATGCTATTGGTATTTTGATGGGAATTGCACTTAATCTGTAAGTCACTTTGGGTAGTATGGATATTATAACAGTACTAATTTTTCCAGTCCATGAACATGGGATAACTTTTCATTTTTTAGTTTCCTCTTCAATATGGTTTGTCAGTGTTTTGTGATTTTCATTATAGAGTTCATTCACTTTGTCAGTTAAACTTATTCCTAAATGTCTATTATTTAATTTTTTATAGTCATTGTGAATAAGAATATTCTTCATTTCTAAGCAAGTTTGTATTAGTATATAAGTATCATCCTGATTTTTACATGTTGACATTGAATTTACTAAGTTTGTTTATCAGTTCTAACAATTTTTAGTGGAGTTTATATTTTTCTGCATAAAAAATCATATTATTTGCAAGCAAGGATAATTTGACTTCCTCATTTCCAATCTGGATGCTGTTTATTTCTTTCTCTTAACTTGTTTCTCTGGCTAAGACTTCCAGTAATATGTCCAATGTGAGGAGCAAAAGTAGACATGCTGTGTCTTTTTCCTGATTTTAGAGGAAAAGCCATCAGCTTTTCCTCATTCAGTATGGTATTCTCTATGGTCTTATACACCTTTATTATGTTAAAATATGTTTTTTTTATTCCTATTCCTTGATAGCTTTTATCATGGAAGGATATTGAATTTTATCACATGCTTTTTTGGCTCTGTTGAGATGATCATTTGGTTTTTGTCTTTCATTTTGTTGATGTGATGTATTAATTTTATTGATATGCATATGTTGAATCATCCTTCCATTCCTAGGATAAATCCCACTTGATCATGGTATAAGAGTCACTTTTAAAAATTGCTCCATCTACATCTTGATTTTTTTTCTTCCTGGAGTGCTGAGGGCAGTTGATATGAACCAAAGACTTCACTTCTGAGACCTAAGGATTCAGCTTAGAAATGGATTTCTTTTTCAGGATGTGTTTGAATTCTAAGTAACCCAGGGAAGGACACTCAAATATTGTGATCTTTGTAATTGTTCTTAGAGAAGCTTGAAGGAGTGGATGCTGTGGTACTCTGGGGGTGCAGGCAGAGCTCCCATCCTTCATCATCTTCCCCAGTGCCCACAGAAGGGTCATAGACACAACTCTGGGTAGGTTTTCCTTTTTAGTTTCTGTATAGTTCTTCAGTTCTCCAGAAAGTGACCTTTTTCTTTTTAATTTCAGCAAGAACAGAGGTGAAGCACAAAGAGCAGAAGATCAAACAGGCTGGGCTCCCTTGGTGAGGCTGAGACTGTGGAAGATGCTGGCTACCGTGAGCCTGAGGAGACCTTCATTTTGAGGTGGGAGAGCAGGTCTCAGTGGGACAGCTTCTCCACTCGTGGGCTGACCATGGCTTCAGTGCTCTGGCTGGACAGCTGACGTGACTGTGTGCCCAAACGCTGCTGGACTGTGTGCCATCCAGGTACTGCCTGCTCACAGGAGCACGGCCAGTGGGCATCAGATGCTCCTGAAAACTGGACCAGCAGAGCGATGGACTTGGACAGACTAAGATGGAAGTGACCTGAGGCCTCACCCAGGCGGTTTCCGCACGACAGGACAGCTTAAGAGTCAAAATACAAGCTTGTCTGGGGAGCAGTATGCAGGAAGCTGGTTTTCAGGCCACAAATGCTTTCACAGGTGAGAATCCTTCCACACTTACTTGGAGGTTGTGTTTCAACTCTTAGGTGGTAGGTAACAAAACATCAAACTACTACATGAAGTGAATGTACATTTATACTTACAAGATGAAGGCCATGCCCAGTCATGGACTCAGGCTTCTATGGTAACTGATTTTGACAAAGTAATAATAGGTTTTTTTTTGCTTTAAGTAGGAATTTGAAAACACATATATTTTTAAGTCTGTTTTTGTTGACTGATAGGACACAAAAATAACCTGCAGAGTTTGTAGTCTTCCTCCAATCCCTGTTCTCTAAGGAAATAGGTCACTTCATACAGAAATGTATAGGGGATTTAAACAAACAGATTAGGAAAACCCTCCGGGGGGAAGTTAACTGCTGTTGAGGGACCTCTCCACCCACCATTTTTAGTTTACTTCCTTAGAATTATTTGTGTGCCAATGGTGGTAGGGGCCAGCTTGGCTGAGCTAACCTTTCAGTTAGGATCATTCTCTTAAAATGAGCCTGTAGAGAAGCTGGACATCACAATTTAATGTCGATTTGCCCCTTGGCTGCCATTTTGCAAAATTTGTAGGGAACCTCTCAGTCTGGCTGGTGCCCAAAGCCACGGCCTGAGGCACGGAGGCTTTTGAATTTGTATCCTGGGTATTTGTTTGATCTACTTAACATCCTAGGAAGCCATTTAATCCTTCTGGGCTTCTGTCTCCTTGTTTCCAAACTGGGGACTGAAATGAAAGAACCTATGGATACCTACGTAAGAAGAGGTATTTTGGTTTGTGTTTTTTATTTAAAAAGAAAAATGGTAGAAATAGTCATGAAAAGTGACGATATTATCTGGTCCAATGAGTCCTAAAATATTGTAGCTTTTCAGATTTCTGTAGAGAGAGCAGGTAAAGTTGTGGGGTGGGGGGGTGCCTCGAGAGACTTGGGAGTTATGTGGGTTTGGATTTGGGATCTGCTTCCTCCACTGGTAAGAACCGAACTCCTTGGCAAGTCCTTCATCTCCTTTCCATTTCGTATTAGTTATTTGTAATGCAGGTGTTCCTGTGGGCCTCCCACTGTACTGCTCTGAGGAAGGATAACCCACCAGTATGAGATACTGAGCACTAAGGTGGAAGTTCACCATGTGGAGTTAGGTCACTTGGCCTAGCCCTGGCTGCTCCACATTCTCATTGTGGGCCTGCAGGCAAACTCCAAAGACCTCTCAGCATCTCTTTGTGTAAGGTGGAGCCTCAACAATAGTGATTCTGTCCTGGGGTGTGGTAGGGAAGGTCATCCTCAGATGATCATGGCCCTGTGAAAATAAGCTCAACATCTATTTAAACTTACACACAGAAGAGCACATAACTATATTCAGGCTTCCTAGGCTGCAGTCCCTGCCTTCTTGTCATCTATAGCTCCTTCATGGAATGGCACTGTGCCACTCAACCTCCTCTACACCCAGGAGGTGGATGGGGAGGAGAGGCATCTAGGAGGTGTGTAAAGCAGTTCTGAGATGAAGAGGGAACATGGACAGAAAAGGAGGAGGGGATGCACAAGAAGAAATTGAGGAAGAACAGCATCAGCCCAGATCCCAGATTGGTGCCTCCCAGTTGCTGTCAGTCTTTGAGAGTCTGAAAAGCTCCACAGTTGCCATCTTTTCTCCACTTGCCTCCAAAGGTTCTTGGCATACTCTCCTCACTCTCCCAAGCCTGCCAGTGGTTCACTGGCTTACACTTAGCCACATCTAGTCCTTGCCATGGTTTAGGGGGCTTACAGCTCCTCTTCCCCAAGAAAAGGAAGCCCATGCCAGCCTGAGGCTCCGTTTGGGATAATTAGTATCCTTAGATTTTGCCTAGAAGATTTTTGGTGGTAGGACAGTGCTTGTCACATATTAAGGAGCAGGTAAGTGACAGCTGTTACTATAATTACTTCTGTAGCTGATTCCTGCAACCCCTCTATCCCCTACATACTTGCTCAGATTACCCTTTTGCATCTCCTCCATGGCTCACATGTTTTAAAAAAGAAATCTTAACTCACAGTTTTCCCAAGAGCTCCATTTCCTTATCATTTGGCCTCTTCTTAGTTATATCCACCTACCTTAGCTTATTAACCTTACCGCTGATAATAATAGTAGTAGTAATAGTAGTGAAATGATAAGTATGGCTAATATGTCTGAGAGCTCACAGCCTGCTGGGCTCTGTGTACTTTACCTGTTTTTCCTCTGTCAGTCTTCACAACAACTCTCAGGCCAATGTTGTCATTCTAGTGCTGCTGGGCCATGGAGAACACTTGGATAGCCAAGGCTAGGTGCCAGTGGCCTCTCCAAGTCTAGCCCATATGTAACCTCAGCTGTACATTGGGCTCACTGGGGAGCCATACTGCTGCATGGGTTTCACCCTCGGAAATTGGGATTTGATTACTCTCAGCATAACGCAGTCTTGCTAAATCAGGACCTTTGTCCCAACAAGATCCCAGGTACTTGGTGCACATTAAAATCCAGGGAGCCCTGAGAGCCAGCATTGGACAGAGCAAAGCCAAGGGTGTGTTGGGAAAGTCAATTCTCAAACAAAGGAACCGACTCATACCATTCCTTCAGTAGGGGATGATCAACTTAACTAATCTGCCCATTCTAAGGAAGCTATCAAATGTTTAATATTATTTATCACAGCACATGAATACCTACAGGATGGCCTCATGCTTGCTAGGCAGGCACTCTAACACTTAAGCTATGCTTCCAGCTCTTGTTGTGTTGGTAATTTTTTTAAGATAGGGTTTCACTTTATGCCTTGGCTGGCCTGGACTGCAATCCTATTTGTGGTTTCCTGTGTACCTGGGATGACAGATGTGTGTAACTGCCAAGCCATTGATAGAGATGGGGTCTTGTGAACTTTTGCCTGGGCTGGCATTGAACCACCGTCCTCCCAATCTCTGCCTCCCAAATAGCTAGGAGTATAGGCTTGAGCCATCTCGCCTGGCCTGTCTCTTATACTTCTGAAACTTGGACATTACAGTTATCTCTGAAATGGATCCATTTGAGCTGGAGAAAACAGGTGGCTATCAACAGCTGTATTTTCTTTTCTAGCTCTTGTTTCATTGGTATGCAGATGTTTCTAGAATCCTTCCTATTGGATTCTCTTGTGCTCACCATGGCTGGATGAGCTTAGAGGCCAGAGAAGTCTTGGCTTCAGCAGAAGTGGCCAGTTTTGGTTAGCCCCCTGCCCCTGCTTTTGCTCTATGATGTTGGCAAGTTAGCTGCCCTCTCTGAATGAAGCATGCTTTTTACAACAGTAAAATAGAAATAATGAACAGGTTTTTTTTTTTTTTTTTGGTAAGGAATAAGTGAAATAGTGTGTGAAGTACTAACCACTGAGTCTGGCATATAGTTGGTGCTGAATAAATGTTCTTTTCTTTCTTACCATCTTCAAAAAGATGATTTCACATAAAGGCCTCAAGAAAATCAGGGGTTCATTTAGCAGATGCATAGTAGGATCTTTTGATATACCCATGAGAGGTTCAAGAAGGATTAAAACAGCAAGGTGTGGTGGTACATGCCTATAATCTCAGCTACTCAGGAGGCAGAGGTAGGAACATAGTGGTTTGAGGCTGACCTAGGAAAAAGTATGGGAGACCCTATCTGAAAAACTAAAAGCAAAAATAACTAGGAATGGGGTTGTGGCTTGAACAGAAGAGTGCTTGAGTGTGAGGTCCTGAGTTCAAACTTTAGTACCCCCCCAAAAAAAAAATAAAAAAGGAGGATTAAAATTGATCCATGTCCTGGGTGCTAACAGTCTGGGTACTGCCATGATTTGCACTCACATGTACTGTCATGGAGGTGGGAATGTGGGCTGGAAAGGTAAGGAGTTCGGCTCAGTCTTCTGGGCCCTCTGCCTGTGGAACTCTCTAGCACCTCACTTCCTCTCTTGTTTGTCCCATCTGATGGTTTCTGTGTCTGTGCTTGAGTCATTCCACCTTCCTGTGCTGAGATGGCTCTTTGATTATGGTTTCTTCTCTGGCATCTCCTTACACTCATCACAGATCTCAAATCATTAGGGTTGGCACCATGTCTCTGCTTATTTCAGGACACCATGTTTAAGTGAAAAACCCAAAAGTGGGATGCATGTGAATGGTGGCTTACGGTTTAATTAAAAAAATTAAACCATAATTTAATATGGTAATGTTAAATGTTGACTTTTTTTTCTCTTAGTTACTTTGATATTTGTAAAATACTTCTGGAGTGGTGTAAAGAAGGCATCCTTTGGTTCAAGATTTTTAGGGATAATGACAATGAAAGAATAATAGTAACGATGCCATAGTGCCCTAGCTGGACACTCAGTTCTCTTGTCAGACAGTACAACTTTGAGACCGTACAGAAAAAAATGTATTAATGGAAGTTTTGGGTGCTGCATTGCCTTTCAAGTGTTTCCTTTAAAGAACCATGTTCCAGTGTCCAGGGGGAAGAGGGTATAGGCTGACTTTCATATGGGTAGTTCTTCCTCGGGCTTGTCAGCATCTGCCAGCACCAAGGGAAAGACTAGTCTCAGCTGCTGTTGGTTTGCTTGACTTGAGAAAGTCAGACCAACAGTGGCACAGCTCTTTCCACAGAACCAAAGCAAGTTTTATCTCCCCGGAGGCCAGAAAAGTGCCCGGTCTCTCAGTTCACTTGATTTATTACTTTCAAAAGAAGACTCTCCCCGTCCTTGTTCAGTGGAGTGAACATCCCTCTCAGACAAGCCCAGCACAGTGCTGGCTCTTAGAGTCTATGTTAATGCAGATGTTGAAAATAAATTTTTGTAATGATGGAGTAAAAAAAAAGAAAATCAGACCAAGGTCAGTACTTCAGAATCTTGCCATGTGTTTTTGGTTACACAGTCTGTGTGGTCCTGGAGGAGCAGGATCATGTACTGTGGACTCCCTGGAAAGCTGTGCAGTCAAGTCAGTGGAGACACAAGTGAAGGTGCATGGCCCTTCAGCTGCTTAGTGCTGCTTATCAGGGATAGAGTAGGAAACTGTGCTGCTCTTTTCATGTAAACTTAATTTCGTCTTTCTTTTCTTTTTTGTTTTTTTGTTTTGTGAGACAGGGTCTGTATAGTCAAACTGGCCTAGAATTTGCTATGTAGTCTAGGCTGGCCTCAAAGTTGTTATCCTCCTTTTATACAGCTTCCTGAGTGCTGGGATTACAGATGTGAACCACCACACCCAGCTAAATTTACATTTTCCCTTCTGTTTTTCTTTTTGGCTGTACTGGGTTTTGAACTCAGTGTTTCATGTGTGCCAGGAAGGCACCCTACCACTTGAGCCAAGACTCCAGCCCTGTCTTTTTCTCTTGTGATAAAATTAAAAGTTTGGGGTGTTTTCCTGCCCTTTTGGGATGATGCTATCATTGATTTGAGCACGCACTATGACAGTTGTCTGCTGTGCTAGGGGCATTCACATATGCGATCTCAAGCAATCCACCAGACAGCCCAGGGTGTGGTGTAGGGGTAGGGTAGGGATAGCATAATCCCAGGTTTGTGGATCAGGAATAACACAGACTAGAGAGGCCCTGCTTGAGGCCCAATTGGATTTCTGGTGGCAGCAGTGCCAGAATTGAAAGGTAGGCTGTCTATGATGAGTAAAGAACCTGGTGTCTCCTACCATGTGCAGTTTCAGGGAGAACATTGAACATTCAGAAATCTAGCCATTTTTACAATAGGAATTGTGCTGATCCAGAGGAAATCTTTCCATCTTCTAATGTTTTCAGTTTTTCTTCAGTGTTTTTTAGTTTTCATTGTAGAGGTCTTTCACTTCCCTATTTAGGCTTATACCTAGGTATTTAATTTTTGTGGCTATTGTGAATGGAATTGATGTGATTTCTTTCTCAGCTGAAAAATGTTCATTGTTGGTATATAGAAAAACTACTGATTTTTGATTTTGTATCCTGCTACTTTGCTGAAAGTGTTTATCAGATCTGAAATTTTTTGGTGGTTTCTTTTGGATCTTTTTAAGTGTTAGGATCATATAATCAGTAAATAGGGATAATTTGATTTATTCTTTTTCTATTTGTATCCCTTTTATATATTTTTCTTGACTTAATTGTGCTGGCTAAAAACTTAAGCACCATATTGAAGAAGAGTGGAGAGAATGAACACCCTTTTCTTGTTCCTGATTTTAGAGAAAATGTTTTCAGTTTTCCCTGTTTTGTATGATACTGACTATAGTTTTCTTGAATATAGACTTTATTATGTTGAGGTATGTTTCTTTTATTCCTAGTTTCTTCAAGGCTTTCCTCATGAAGGGATATGGAATTTTGTCAAAGGCCTTTTCTGATGTATTGAGATGATCATGTGATTTTTGTTCTCTATTCTGTTTATGTGCTGTATTACATTTATCAATTTGTGTATGTTGACCCATCCTTACATTAATAGAATAAAACCAAATTATCATAGTGTATGATCTAGTTAATGTGTTGTTGAATTAAGTTTGCAAATATTTTATAGAGAACTTGTGCATCTGTGTTCATCAAGGAAATTGGTCTATAGTACTTTTTTTTTGTTTGTTTATTTATTCACATGTGCATACACTGTTTGGGTCATTTCTCCACCCTGTCCCCCTCCCCCATCCTTCCCCTCCTCCCCTCCTCAGTTTCAGGCAGGTCCCTTTCTGCTATTATCACTGATTTTGTTGAAGAAAGGACAAATGCATAATAAGAAAGACAAAGTGTTTTGGCTAATTGAGTTAAGGATAGCTATACAGAAAGAATCCTACTATTGCTTTCATGTACCCATGTGTTACAACCCATGTTGATTCAACTCTAACATGGGTTCCTGATCCCCTGCTCATGATAACCTGTCATTTTAAGGTTACTGTATTAGTTCCTCTGGAGTGGGGACATCAAACACTTTCATGTTTTGGGTTTTCTACCTATTCCTATATCTCCCGTATGTGCTCTCCCCTTTTCTTGTGATCCAGGTACAACCACGTTGCTGCATTTGCCCTAGATCTAAAGTCCACATATGAGGGAGAACATACAATTTTTGGTCTTCTGAGCCTGGCTGATGTTCTCCAGTTCCATCCATTTACCTGCAAATGATAAGATTTCATTTTTCTTCGTGGCTGAGTAAAATTTCATTGTGTACAAGTACCACATTTTCTTAATCCATTCATCAGTAGTGGGGCATCTTGGTTGTTTCCATAACTTGGATATTGTGAATAGTGCTGCAGTAAACAAGGGTGTGCAGGTGCCTCTGGAGTAACCTGTGTTGCATTCCTTTGGGTATATCCCCAGGAGTGGGATTGCTGGATCATATGGCAGGTCTATGTTTAGATTTTTAAGATGTCTCCACATTTTTTTCCAGAGTGGTTGCACCAGCTTGCATTCCCACCAGCAGTGGATTAGGGTTCCTTTTTTCCCACATCCTTGCCAACATTTGTTGTTGTTGGTGTTTTGGATGATGGCTATTCTAACAGAAGTGAGGTGGAATCTTAGTGTGGTTTTGATTTGCATTTCCTTTATGGCCAGAGATGATGAGCATTTTTTCATGTGTGTTTTGTCCATTTGAAGTTCTTCCTTTGGAAAAGTTCTGCTTAGTTCAGTTGCCCATTTCTTAATTGGTTCATTGATTTTAGGAGAGTTTAGTTTCTTAAGTTCCCTGTATATTCTGGTTATCAGTCCCTTGTCTGATGTATAGCTGGCAAATATATTTTCCCACTCTGTGGGTGGTCTTTTCAGTTTAGAGACCATTTCTTTTGTTGTGCAGAAGCCTTTTAATTTTATGAAGTCCCATTTGTCCATCCTTTCTCTTAGTTGCTGGGCTGCTGGGGTTCTATTGAAGAAGTCTTTGCCTATACCTATTTGTTCCAGAGTGTTTCCTGCTCCTTCCTATAATAACTTCAGAGTTTCAGGTCTGATATTTAGGTCCTTGATCCATTTTGAGTTGATGCTAGTACAGGGTGATAGACATGGATTTAGTTCCAGTTTCTTGCAGACGGGTAACCACTTTTCCCAGCAACATTTGTTGAAGAGGCTATCTTTTCTCCATTGTATGTTTTTGGCACTTTTGTCAAAAATGAGGTGGGTATAGTTGTGTGGGTTCATATCTGGGTCCTCTATTCTGTTCCATTGGTCTTCATGTCTGTTTTTGTGCCAGTACCATGCTGTTTTTATTGTTATTGCTTTGTAATATAGTTTGAAGTAAGATATTGTGATACTTCAAGCATTGCTCTTTTTGCTGAGTATTGCCTTGGCTATTCGCAGTCTCTTGTGTTTCCAAATGAACTTTAGAGTAGGTTTTTCAATCTCAGTGATGAAATTCATTGGGATTTTGATGGGAATTGAATTAAACATGTAGATTGCTTTCAGTAGTATAGTCATTTTTACTATGTTGATTCTACCAATTCATGACCATGGGAAATCTTTCCATGTTCTGTAGTCTTCCTCGATCTCTTCAGGAATTTGTAATTCTCCTTGTAGAGGTCATCCACATCCTTTGTTAAATTTACTCCTAGGTATTTGACTTTTTTGAGGCTGTTGTGAATGGAATTGTTTCCATTCTCAGTTTGTTCATTGTTGGTGTATAGAAAAGCTAATGATTTTTGTAGGTTGATTTTATATCCTGCCACCTTACTGTAGCTGTTTATGGTGTCTAAGAGGTTTTGGGTACAGTTTTTTGGGTCTTTAAGGTATAGGATCATACTGTCTGCAAATAAGGATATTTTGACAGTTTCTTTACCTATTTGTATTCCTTTTATTTCTTCCTGCCTAATTGCTCTGGCTAGAAATTCCAGGACTATGTTGAATAGGAGTGGGGAGAGTGGGCATCCTTGTCTCGTTCCTGATTTTAGGGGAAATGGTTTCAGTTTTTCACCATTAAGTATGATGTTGGCTGTAGGTTTGTCATAGATAGTCTTTACAATGTTGAGGTACTTTCCTTCTATTCCTGGTTTTCTTAGAGCTTTTATCATGAAGTGGTGTTGGATCTTGTTGAAGGCTTTTTCTGCATCTATTGAGATGATCAAGTGGTTTTTGTCTTTGCTTCTATTGATGTGCTGTATTACATTTATAGATTTGTGTATGTTGAACCACCCCTGCATCCCTGGGATGAAGCCAACTTGGTCGTGGTGAATGATCTTTCTGATGTGTTGTTGGATTCGGTTTGCCATTATTTTATTGAGGATTTTTGCATCGATGTTCATTAGGGGAATTGGCCTGTAGTTCTCCTTTTGGAGGTGTCTTTGTCTGTTTTGGGGTGAGAGTAATATTGGCTTCATAAAATGAGTTAGGCAGAGTTCCTTCCTGTTCTATCTTGTGGAACAGTTTAAGGAGGGTTGGTATTAGTTCTACTTTAAATGTCTGATAGAATTCAGCAGTGAATCCACCAGGTCCTAAACTTTTCTTTTTTGGGAGGCTCTTGATCGCAGCTTCAGTTTCTTCTTGTGTTATTGATTTGTTCAGGTGAGTAATATCCTCTTGGTTCAGTTTTGGGTGGTTGTAAGTTTGTAGAAATCTGTCCATTTCTTTGAGATTTTCAAATTTATTAGTATTTAGGCTCTCAAAGTAGTCTCTGATGATTTCCTGGATATCCATGGTGTTTGTTGTTATCTCTCCTTTTGAGTTTCTGATTTTACTGATTTGGGTTTTTTCTCTCCTCATTTTAGTCAGGTTTGCCAGGGGTATGTCAATCTTATTTAGTTTTTCAAAGAACCACTTTTTTGTTTCATTGATCTTTGTGTGTTTTTTGTTGTTGGTGTTTCTATTTCATTGATTTCAGCCCTTATCTTAATTATTTTTTTCCTTCTGCTTGTTTTGGGGTTTGTTTGTTCTTGTTTTTCTAGGAGTTTCAGCTGTAGTGTTAGGTCATTGATTTGAGATCTTTCTGTCCCTTTGATATATGTAATCATGGCTATAAACTTTCCTCTTAGGACTGCCTTTGCTGTGTCCCATAGGTTCCGGTAGGTCGTGTTTTCATTTTCATTAACTTCCAGGAACCTTTTAATTTCTTCTTTTATTTCATCAGTGACCCATTCATCGTTGAGTAATGTGTTGTTCAGCTTCCAAT
The DNA here is from genome assembly GCF_047511655.1 of Castor canadensis. Classification (NCBI taxonomy): domain Eukaryota; kingdom Metazoa; phylum Chordata; class Mammalia; order Rodentia; family Castoridae; genus Castor; species Castor canadensis. The sequence continues at coordinate 66,478,616 of NC_133389.1, forward strand.
TGTTTGTGTGTTTTTTACTGCTGTTTTTGTTGTTGATTTCTAGTTTTAATGCATTGTGGTCAGACTGAATGGATGGGATTATTTCTATTTTCTTATATTTGCTGAGGCTTGCTTTGTGCCCTAAGATGTGATCAATTTTGGAAAAGGTTCCATGGGCTGCTGTATAGTACTCTTTTTTTTTGTTTTATCCTTTTTCACTTTTGATATTAGTGTAGTACTGCTTTTATAAAATGAGTTTGGTAGTATTACTTCCATTTTTATTTTATGGGATAGTTTGAAGAGCATTGGTGTTAGTTCTTTCTTAAAGGTCTGGTAGGATTTTTATAGAGCATCCATCCAGTCCTGTGCTCTTCTTTTTTGGGAGGCTATTACTGCTTCAATTTCTTTGTTCATTATAGATCTGTTTAAGTTATGTATATACTCTTGATTCAGCCTTGGTAAGTCACATATGTCTAGTAATTTACCCATTTCTTCTAGATTTTTCAGTTTGGAATACAATTTTTCAGAATGTTCTCAGAATTTCATTGGTATCTATTGTAATATTTCCCTTTTTAATTCTAGTTTTATTAAATTCTGCCACCCCTATTCCTTCTTTTCTGTTTCTTTCTGTCTCCCTCCCTCCTTCCTTTTCTCTTTCTCTCCGTTCCTCTTCCTCTCCTTCCCCCTCCCTCCCCCTCTCCCTTCTCCCATCTTCCTCTTCCATCTCTAGCTCTGTCCATCTCTATTTCTCATTTTCTCTAAGGGTCTTTGAGTATTGTTTGTCTTTTTAGTCAATCAATTCTTTAAGGTTTTATTGGTTCTTTGTATTGTTCTTTTAGTCTCCATTTCCTTAATTTCTGTCCGATCTCCATTATTTCTTTCCTTGTACTAATTTTAGGATTGGTTTGTTCTTGTTTTTCTAAGACTGTGAGGTATATCATTAGGTTATTTAATTGAAATCGCTCTGATTTTTTAGTGTATGTACTCATAGCCCATTCTGGGGGGTGGGGGAGGCAGTGAGTGCAGTTGCTACCAAATTCCCGTGGTGCCAGGACTGCAGAGGGGGAAGTTGGGCCAGCTGTTCTGATTCATTTCTTCACTCCATCATGTTCCTACTCTGTGTTAGCCCTCACTGATACAGTTTGATATAGAAAGGGCCCCTCTAGGGGCAATTTTATTTTAAAAGAAAACATTGCAGTAATTATCATTAGTGGGAATTTAGCAACATGACAAACGTGAGTGTGAAGCTCAGGGGAGGTGGCAGGGTTATCTTTGTGTAAGCGTGGTGCTGTTTATTCTCCCAAGACCACGATGTAAATCCGTCTTTGGATGTTATTATATACCTGTGCCCACAGAGTGGGAGAAAATATTTGCCAGCTACACATCAGACAAAGGACTGATAACCAGAATATATAGGGAACTTAAAAACCTAAATGCTCCCAAAACTAATGAACAATAAAGAAATGGGCAAGTGAACTAAACAGAACTTTCTCAAAAGAAGAAATTCAAATGGCCAGAAAACACATGAAAAAATGCTCACCATCTCTAGCAATAAAGGAAACGCAAATTAAAACCACACTAAGATTTCACCTCACCCCTGTTAGAACAGCCATCATCAGCAACACCACCAACAACAGGTGTTGGCGAGGATGCGGGGAAAAAGGAACCCTCTTACACTGTTGGTGGGAATGTAAACTAGTACAACCACTGTGGAAAAAAATTTGGAGGCTACTTAAAAAGCTAAACATTGATCTACCATTTGATCCAGCAATACCACTCTTGGGGATATACCCAAAAGACTGTGACACAGGTTACTCCAGAGGCACCTGCACACCCATGTTTATTGTGGCACTATTCACAATAGCCAAGTAATGGAAACAGCCAAGATGCCCCAGCACTGACAAATGGATCAAGAAAATGTGGTATCTATACACAATGGAATTCTATGCAGCCATGAAGAAGAATGAAAGGTTATCATTCACTGGTAAATGGATGGAATTGGAGAACATCATTCTGAGTGAGGTTAGCCTGGCCCAAAAGACCAAAAATCATATGTTCTCCCTCATATGTGGACATTAGATCAAGGGCAAACACAACAAGGGGATTGGACTATGAGCACATGATAAAAGCGAGAGCACACAAGGGAGGGGTGAGGATAGGTAAGACACCTAAAAAATTAGCTAGCACTTGTTGCCCTTAACGCAGAGAAACTAAAGCAGATACCTTAAAAGCAACTGAGGCCAATAGGAAAAGGGGACCAGGGACTAGAGAAAAGGTTAGATCAAAAAGAATTAACCTAGAAGGTAACACACACGTACAGGAAATTAATGTGAGTCAACTCCTTGTATAGCTATCCTTATCTCAACCAGGAACACTTGTTCCTTCCTATTATTGCCTATACTCTCTCTTCAACAAAATTAGAGATAAGGGCAAAATAGTTTCTGCTGGGTATTGAGGGAGTAGGGGGGGAGAGGGAGGGGGCGGAGTGGGTGGTAAGGGAGGATGGTGGGGGCAGGGGGGAGAAATGACCCAAGCCTTGTATGCACATATGAATAATAAAACAATTAAAAATATATATATATACCTGTGCCCATCAATAAGATGGGAGTTGGAATCTTGACCATGCCCATCAATGAGATGGGAGTTGGAATCTTGACTGGGTCCTCTAAGGGATCTTGATCTCAGAAGTCATCTGAGAAGTAATCCACTAGCCTTCCAACTATCACACATGTCACATTCATGAACCTTTTCCCAGAGCTGTCTATAAGTTTGATAGACAAGTCAGTGATGTCCTAAGATGTGATCACTCTAGGATGTTTCACTCTAGGGAGTAATAGCACAGTGATGTGCTAAACAGATGTCCTCTGATTCATACTACCTGGGTTCAAATCCTGTTTCTGCTCTATCATTTTTTGTCACATTGGGTGACTACACCTCTCTGTGGCCTAACTTTCCACTGTTACAAGGGGAAAATGATAACAGTATGTAGAGGGTTATTAGGGATAGTTACATGAATTTATACAGATAAAGCAGGTAGGATACATGGAAAGCATGCAATAAATATTGATATTTCAGAGATGTTGCTATTACTCAAACATGACTTTTGGCCCCCAAGCAGCTGTTGGTAAAAATAGGTTTATTGATAAAATTTGGACTCCAAATGCAAATTTTCTGCCTCTGAAAACCTCAGCCTACTTTTAGCAAACCTACACCTGGCCTTATATTGGCCAATGAAACCTGAGAACACCTGCAAAAAATTGTTCTTAAAGGTTTTCAATGATGGCAACATTATTAAAATTTGCAGTATAAACTCATGTGAGCATGTGCTTTCTAGATCATTTGTTAATCTACTGCAACAAAGTAAACCTCTGAGCTTCATGTTCCCAGGTAATGAATTGTTCTGAATGATTAAATGGTTCAGTGATTTCCCCCCAGCAAGAATCTATTACATATATGTCTTTTTTTTTTTTTTTTTGCTATATAGATACCTCGTTTCCATAGTTCCAGTCAGGTATCCATTAGCAATCATGTATGTCATTTACATACAGTTTTTATGCTACATTTTGTAACAAAACAGAAATATACATATAAATGCATGTATGTAAACAGTTTAGATTCTGTATCTTTTCTGCTATTCTTCTGGTGTCTTTTTTTTTTTTTTTTGATATAAAGAAAAGCAATCTTGGTCCTGGACAAGCAATTGGCATTGGTTTTGTTGTTGAGTTCTATTGAATTTTATGGTAGGTACCAGGTTAAGTGCTGGGAAAACACTTCATTTAATATGACACTGTACAGCGCACTTAGTGGCACACTTCATCACGGGCACATTCTTGTCATATATGTTTGCATAATATTTTTTAGTGTGGGGCTGAAAAGATGGAATTTTAGTTCTGCATATAAAAAATGTCATGAAAGTATTTTATGTAACTTCAGTGCCCTTTAAGATTCTGGGAGGCTGGTGGAGTGGCTCCAGTGGTAGCGTGCTTGTCTAGCAAGTGTGAGGTTCTGAGTTCAAACCCCAGTACTGCAAAAAAAAAAAAAAAAACAAGATCCTGGAAGCCTAAAGAAATTTCTGTTTCCAGTAGGAATTTGGGCTTGGGTCAGAGTCCAGGGGTGAGGGTAATGCCCCATCCCTTTGGAGCAGGGACTTGTCAGTATTGAGTGTGGGGCAAGACTGTACCAGCAGTTTGCCAGCAGTTTTCTGTTTACTAGCCCAGCTTATAGGTGAGCACACAAGACTCTTGGAATGTGGTGGAGGGAAGGAGGCACTCCATGTTGGTTAGAGAATATTTATGATGGGAGCCTATGACTGCAAAGTAACCAGGTAGTCACAAGTTAAGTTGTGCTCACTTGTGTATTTGTAAGTTGAGTTTTCCTCACACATTCTCTGGAAACACTTGGACCAGAAGGAAGATTTATTTTTAGTACAGGGATGATGGGAGAATAAACATGGTTTATTTATGGGTCTACTCTTAGATTTATTTGACACGTATTTATTGAGTACTTGCTATACACCAGGCACTGCAGTAGGTATTGGGGATACAGGATGAATAAGAGATAGCTTTCATCCATGTTCATGGGATTTACACATTGGCTGATAATAAAGATATAAACCACAGATTTTATAGTTTCAGATAGCAATGAAGTCTTAATAGAATATAAAGTAGGGCAAGGAGATAAGGGAATGGTGGAAAAGGGCTATTCCTCACTAGATGATCAAACAAGGTTTTGGTAAGGACTGCAGGAGGGAGTCAGTTTGATATAGAGAGCTCCAGGTAGGAGGTAGCAGGTACAGAGGGTTTGGGGTCAGAACAAAGTTGGGGTTTAAAGAACAGCGAGGGTTGCCTAAATGTTTCCATACTCAGGAGTGGGCTGGGAAGGTGGTGAGTCACCATGCTTTTTGTTTTTTTCAAAGAGGGGAGAATCTAGGTGAGTATCTATAAATTGTAACTAATATTGTTTAGCACATTATTATATGTCATGTCCTTTTTTAAACTGTTGCTTAGCAAAAAGCTGTCCCATTTCCTAAACACTGAGTCTACTAGAAGCACTTATATAGTCAAGGTCTTCAATTTCTGTATTTTCTTTTTTGTAAGCACATTGCTCCAACATGTTGGTATAACTGTGAGAGAAACAGCTGAGAGGGTCTAAGTGAATTCTCATTGTTAGTCACTGAAAAGTATAAGAGAAAGGCTAGTCCAGCAGGAGTGAAAAATTCTACATGGTGAGCTTCTCAGGTTTGGGAGAGCCTCTGCTTCTCTTTAGAGTTGAGCAATGAGAAAGAAATGAAAGACATTTTGCTCAGCTGTTGTCTCTCAAATGAAGGCTTCAGTTATTTGGGGCCAAATTTCTGGAGAAAGGGATCTACTTTCTAGGCCAGCCTTGCCCATAACCAGGTTTTCTCATTTTGCATCTCTTCAAAATGCTGCCCTTCTGGCAGGTAACACCACCAGCCGTTCACATCAGAATTTATCCTCACACCTCCCTGAGGTTTATGGGTTTACTTCACAAGCATAATTTCTAAGGGTAGGGTGTCCTTAGCCAGGGACAACTACATAATGAAATAGCAGTGGGAATGAGCAGTGGCGCTTTGCCAAGTCAGTTTTTAATCTTGACATACTTTGTCACTTCTCACTTAAAATGAGAACATCTGATGCACTTTTTATGATATTTTCAGCATTAAATACTGTCTTTCAAAAAGAAAGGAACAAAATTGTGCTACTCCCTTCTTTTCCAATGTACTCTTTAGGCTTTTGGCCCTTGGTTCCTTTTTGCTTGCATCTTCGTGATCTTCTTTGCCAAAGTCAGGGGAATATGCTACTCTCACCTGAATTCATGCTGTCATTATAAACATCCCATTATCAGAAAGTTATTGTTTACTATTAGTAGTTGCCTGATACCTAACTCTTGAATTACAGGATATTTTGTCTCCAGGAACGTGAACAATTTTTATAATCTGATTAGATGTTTTGCCACAACATATTTTTGGAACTGTGGAGACTTTTTAATTAAAAGATATTTCTGAAAAATTTTAAGGTCTTTAATATTTTTACATGAAAAACATTGCAGCTTTTGCTATGCTAAATTTGCATATATTTCTGTGACCAAAAGTCATAAAAATTCTCATTTATATGAGTATAATGCTTTGCAGGCAGACAGCAATTAGTAAACATATATTGAATAAATGAAGCAACCAAATATTCATGATTTGGGAATGCTTCCATAATTTGAATTCTGACTTGGCAAACCCCAAGAATGCTGAAGAAAGGGTAAATGTCAACCAGGAAGGAAATTTCTAATGTTTGTACATCAAGGCTTTTATGAAGAACTTGGGAGAAGGTAATGAAAAGCACGCTTATCAGAGTTGGAGATGACCGATTAGCAGGAATTGCTTACTTATTTGCTGATAGAATCAAAGTGTCATAGAAATGCAACACTATTAAAATAAGGCAAACCAGTCCCCAGATAACACATGGCTAAATAATAATAGGACATTCTTATGACAGAATACTGTGTAGGTATTAAAGCGATGTTTGAGAAGAGCCTTTCCTGCCTTTGAAAAATTCTTATAGTTTTAAATAAAAAAAAAACGTAGGCCCAGTGTGCTAGCATCCATCTGTAATCTCAGCACTTGGGAGGCTCAGGAAGAAGGATTGCGAGTTCAGGGCCAGCCTGGGCTGCATAGTAAGGCTCTGTCTCAAAAATAAATAAGTAATATTTAAAAAGTAGGTCATACACAGGTTACTCCAGAGGCACCTGCACACCCATGTTTATTGCGGCACTATTCACAATAGCCAAGTTATGGAAACAGCCAAGATGCCCCACCACTGACGAATGGATTAAGAAAATGTGGTATCTATACACAATGGAATTCTATGCAGCCATGAAGAAGAACGAAATGTTATCATTCGCTGGTAAATGGATGGAATTGGAGAACATCATTCTGAGTGAGGTTAGCCTGGCCCAAAAGACCAAAAATCATATGTTCTCCCTCATATGCGGACATTAGATCAAGGGCAAACACAACAAGGGGATTGGACTATGAGCACATGATAAAAGCGAGAGCACACAAGGGAGGGGTGAGGATAGGTAAGACACCTAAAAAACTAGCTAGCATTTGTTGCCCTTAACGCAGAGAAACTAAAGCAGATACCTTAAAGCAACTGAGGCCAATAGGAAAAGGGGAACAGGTACTAGGGAAAAGGTTAGATCAAAAAGAATTAACCTAGAAGGTAACACCCACGCACAGGAAATCAGTGTGAGTCAATGCCCTGTATAGCTATCCTTATCTCAACCAGCAAAAACCCTTGTTCCTTCCTATTATTGTTTATACTCTCTCTACAACAAAATTAGAAATAAGGGCAAAATAGTTTCTGCTGGGTATTGGGGGGGGAGAGGGAGGGGGTGGAGTGGGTGGTAAGGGAGTGGGTCGGGGCAGGGGGGAGAAATGAACCAAGCCTTGTATGCACATATGAATAATAAAAGAAAAAAAATCAGCAAAAAAAAAAAAAAACAAAAAAAACAAAAAAACAACAGAAACCAGAAGACATTGGAATACAAAGAAACCTTCTTTGTGGGGAAGCGGGGAATATTGACAAAACTTCTGCCACAAACATGGTACCTAATGGTGAAATGTTGAAAACTTCCCCTTTAGACCAGAAATGAGGAAAGAATGTTTGCTCTCTGGGTTTCTGTTTCCAATTGTATCCGCTGGCCTACTGAATGTGAGGAAACAATAAATAATAAATAATAAAAGAGAAAAAAAAAGTAGGTCATAAAACATCAGGAGGAGGTGATCATTTTATTAATACTCAGGAAACAAAGGCTCTAGATGGATAAAATAGTATTAGAAGTGGATTTTATTTTTTTACATTTGCTATCTGTAGTTTCCAGATATTCTCTCTTCAAGTTAAAGTGAAAACTATAAAAGTATTGGATCAGTAAAAAGTGTTGTTTTGTGGTTGAAAATCAGTTGCACATGTATATTGGTATTTAACATATTGAGGCTATGATTCATTGCTGTCTTACAGTGTCATTAAAAGAGTGCATCTGAGGATGGATACTAAAATCCTGTCCATTTATTTTGAGAGTAAAGAACAGAAAAGTGTGTGTTGACAGTTCTTCTACTATTCTACTATTGCATGACCTTGGTGCGTTACTTCCTCTCTCAGGGCCTGTGTCTCTGAAATCAGGAATTAAAATTATCTCTTAAAATGATAAGTTAAAGCAACTCCCTCTGTGGGTGAACTGTATGCCCCCTGCATTATGATCTCCCTTGATTTTCCTTCTTATGTATCATGGATCAGGTGCTGACGAAGCACTTCATATAAAGTATCCTGTTTAATCTTCACAACAAATTTAATAAGTATATATGAAGCCCATTTTATACATGAAAACATTATATTTAAAAAGACAGTTTGTTACTGTCAGAGTTGGAATTTGTACAAGGGTATCGAATATCAAATCCATGCCCTCAACTAGAATATGTGATCTTAAAACACCATGTTAGGGGGGGTAAAGAAGAATGATGGAGGGGGTGAATTCAAGTATGATATATTTGATTTATTGAAAGAACTTTTGTAAATGCCACAGTTACCCCCAGCACAATAATAAAAAAAATTTTGAAAACCCCACCATGCTAAAAATGGAGGATGTGAACTAACAAGTTCATTGCTGGGTCTTTAAATATAATACTATCAAAATGATTTGATTTCAGTCACAAACCATTTTTTTTCTATTTCATATGTCAGTACTATGGGTATGAAATTATTTTGAATGAGAGAAATTGATGTGTTAAGCAGTTTTACATTTTTTACCATTCAGTGTTTCCCAGCACACACACAGCCCTGCCCTGCCCTTCACTGACTTGGAAGGTGTGGGAATGATGATGTGGGTGAACAGAGACAGGCTCCCAGATGCTGTTCTCGTGGCATCTGACTTTCTACCCTCTAAAAAAATGGTTTACTTTATTGTGAGTGACATTCCCTCCTTAATTCCTCTTCTTTAGATTAACAATTTCCTGATGATTCTTTCTGTGTGACTTTTAAAATACCAGTTTCATATTTGTTTATGGCTGATAAAGTCACCTTTAGTTCTGCACCATCTCTCAGCGTGTGGTCCAAAAGAGCTGTAGAGTGCCTTCTCATCAGAGCAGTGTTCTTGGGACTTCAGGACAGCACTATCCTGGGTTCTAAACCAACCAGCCCTCTTGACTGATGGCACCTGTTGAGTGATCACATCCACCTCTCCCCACCCCCAGTCAGGTGATTTTGGTGCCTTCCAGAGGGTAACAATAATGTATCTTGATTGGGAAAGTGGTGCTGAAGTGCTAAGGCTTGGTTTTGACAGTCTTTTGGCTCCTGGAAATGACGGGATCTGTACATGAGAAGCCAGGACCCCCTGCTTATTAGAAAGTGACATGAACCAGGCTACCTAGGGACTTTCTTTATTATAGAATCTCTAGATCACACATTAAGGAAAACACTTGTCCTCTCTCTCCATCGCTGTCAGGGAACACATGATGATTTTACTTACTGGGGAAGACACTTTCTTCCATGCTGAACCTGCCTGCTCTGGAATTCTCGCACATGCTCATTCTGTGTGCCTGTGACAGAGGAGATAGACATGGGGGTGGAGCAGGGCTCTGGAACTTTGACAGAGTGGGAGGCAGACCCAGCCATGCAGCACCTGGTTTCTCATAGTGCTGGGTGGGGGCTGACTCATACCTGGCAGTGTCTTGCTCTCACTTGCCTGTGGGATTGCATTATAGTGTTTTCTTCACACACTGTGTGATTGAACTCAGAAAGAAATGCATGAGGGTCTCTGCACTCTTACAGCATGAAGCATACGGCTGTCCGTGAGTAGAAATAGGACTGTCAGGGTGCTAAGGTCAGGTGGTGTGGCAAATGAAGGTGGATTTGAGCCCTTGACCTTTGGAGACCAGACACTGGCTCAGCAATAAAATAAAATGACTATTTCTAAGTGGCAGTTTGAGGCCAGGACTGTTGGCCTCTGTCTGCTCTTTCATATGTCGTCATAAATTTTACATAGTCTGTTATGCTGATTTTCTTCTGATTGTTTTTCTTTTGTGGGGTGTTTTGGATAACCTGAGAATTAGTGTTACAGGAAAGGATACAGGCTTTCCTTTTCTTATTCTTGTAACTGCACTCATTATTGTGCATTACTTCTTAACATTACCTGCTTAACTCATGTGCTTCACTCAGAAAGCCAATCTGAATATGATTCCGGTGGTCTTTAGTTAATTTCATTTATTATTAGGAGCATACAAATAATGTATCTTTTACAGGAAAATATAACTTTCCTTTCATTAATTCAGGGTGATGTGATTATCTGGAATAAATTTTACCAGTGGTATAGAACACCTACAGCACTGAGCATTGCATTGATACTGATTGGATGTGAAGATGAACAAGGCAAGGTATTGGCCCTTGAGTCATTTCCATTTGTTAACTGACTTTTCTAATGTGTACTAAGGTTGTCCAAGAAGACTAACATCTGGTAAGAGTTGTACCAGTGCAAGGTTTTGACGTCCTTTGGTGGAGATAGCATTTTAGAGCTCAAAGAACTACGGTGGCCAAATGGTAGGAAAGCACCTGGTTGCCAAAGGAAGTTACTCTGTGTGTTGATAGGGTAGTGGGCCTGCCTGTCTGTGTCTAACTTCATATCCCTTTATCATAGTTTCTAATCATATAACTGTGTTTCTTTTACTAATGTCTGTTTGCCCAAATTTCTTACAGTAGGGATGAGGTCCCAATATGCTAATTATTCTAAGAACTCCAGCACTTTCCACAAAAAAGAGTCTCAATAAATATTGGTTAAATAACTGAATGAGTGAACTTTCAGGGAGTAATTTGGCAGTGTATATAAAAAATATAACATTGGACCCCAGTACCAAAAAAAAAAAATATTGGAGCTGGGGGTGTGGCTCAGTTATAGAATGCTTGTCTAGCATTTTTGAGGCTCTTAGTTTGATCCTCAGCACTGCAAGATATATGAATTTATATATACATATGTGTGCAGCTTTGGTAAGTGATGCTGGGAAAGCACTGTTAATAACATGAGAGTTAAGAATTACTTACTTTGAACCATAAGCCCCTCCCTATACCCACATCTGCAGAACTGGAATAGGACTTATAATTGATCAGCTCTTGTAATTTATAGTTACTTGTATTTTGTCTTTATTTCTTGTATCTTACAATGATATCACCTTAGATTCAGTTAAGTCTAGCATATTAAGCAAAATAAAGTAGGTAAGGTGTAAGTCCATAGGAAAAAAGATCGATTCATGACTTGTTAGCATGACTTGTTAGCAGTGTTTCCTTCCAGTTCAGGAGGTGAGGAAGTCTTTCTTTTTCCCCTTAACTTGCTTTTTTATCTTTCTCTTCTTTCTTCATTAGTTTTAAAAACATTTGTCTTGGTTTTGTAAATTCTGTTCTTTGAGTGTGGATTCATCTTTTAAACAATGGAAATTAGCTTAACATCATATTACTGAATGTGATTATTCTATTTGTCTTTGTGTGCACAGAGATATCTCTGAGAACATTGTATTGAGATGTGAAGTTCTTTGTATCATAGCCTTACCCTAATACCCAAATAAGTTTGCCTGTGATGAACTAGATTCTGCCTATTTTCTGCTTTACTTTTCTTTCTTCCTTTTGTGCCCAGCCATTGGTTAAGATGGGGGGTCTTGTGAAATTTTTGCCTGGGATTGTAATCCTCCCAATTGCTGCCTCATGATTAGCTGAGATTACAGGTTTAAGCAACTGCACCTGGCTTTTTTTTTTTTTTTAAGACAGAGTCTTGCTATGTAGCCCAAGCTGGCTACAAACTCTCTATCCTTGCCTCAGTCTCTGGAGTGCTGGGATTACAGGTAGGTACCACCATGCCCAGCCTGCTTTACCTCTGACATGAAATGTCATGACACTAATTTTTTTCACTAGGTAAGTAACTGGACTGCCTTTATAATATATGTAAGATTGCCTCATAGTAGTGAGCCCAGTAGTGAGTGGTAGTGAGTGGTGGGTAGCTATTGTCTCTCTTCCCAGGGAAGGAAGTCACATGGGATCCCCCTAGGGACACTGTGTAAATTGCTTGATTGTTCTCTAGGGATCTGTCCTTGATTATAGATGATTATTCACCATATCGTTTGTGGTTACCCTCCCTGTAGATTGTTAAATAAACTCGCCTCTTGTTTATTGCTAATACTTATAGGAAGACTTTAAGCTGCCAGTAGGTCAGATTATTAACCTATTACATCTTTTATGGAACTTACATTCTTAAAAGTCTCTGCCTGCACCTAGTATTCATTTTATCATTTTGTTCTGGAACATTTGCAAGTTTTTTGTATGATATGTTATAGCACAACATTTTCTAAACTAGTGTTTTGTTTTGTTTTTGAAACAGGGTCTTTCTGTATAGCCCCAACTGGCTTCAAATTCTCAATCTTCCTGCCTTAGCCTCTCAAGCACTGTGATTACAGGTGTGTGCCACCATGGCTGGCTGTAAAGTAATTCTTAATGGACCATTTCATTCTTAGATCAGTGACAGTTTGGGTCATTCATAAGAATAAACTCATGGTGGAGGAAAAGGAAAACTTTCTCTTACAGAATAATTCCAGTTAATACATATAGAAGAATTGAGGAAAATAGGAAATCACCATTAGAACATTGTAATAATTCCTGTAGGTAAGATCTGTTAATTGGTTCTAAAGTTAGTCATTAAAGGCTAAGGAGAAGCAAGATACTTCAGTAGTCTCCAGTTGTCTCCTCAAATATAAATGTTTATTAATTATAAAAATAAAATGTTAACTTTACAGTGAAGGAAACTGGTAGGTACCAATTGCTCATTGTTAGCATCAGCAGTAGTAAATATAACCACATTTTGTTCCCCTGGATATAATATATCAGGAAGAATAGTTTGTCTCTGGTATTCTTCCCATTAATTAATGTTCTTATTTAAAATGCTAAACAAACCCAAATTGAAAGACATTCTATAGAATAGCAGACCAGTACAGTAGACCCTTCCATACATGGATATATGGTTTCCAAAAAGACAGCTATCGAGGAAGAACCGTGCATGCTCACCATGGGTAGCACTCGTTATGTACTGCAGTTGTTTGATTCTTTTTTTTCTGTAATTCTGCTACCAGACTTTTGCTACAGATATGCTACCTTTCAACAAATCTCAGGTTTTCATTGTATCATTTCAGTTGGTCACAGAAACATTTACCTTGCTTTTTGGGTACCATTTACTTTTTGGGAGGCATATTAAATTAAGGGCAGGAAACACTCAGCAGATCCCATAATGATTCAAACACAACTGATGAAAATACAGGAATGACTAAGAGCTTCACCACATTAACTGAGTTGCCTATTGTGCTCACAAAAATTTAAAATTTTTGGTTTTAAGATTTCTTTTGATTTTATTATTTTTGTCATGCTTGGTCAAATGCATATAATAAATCTGTGAATAAGGCAGGCTTACTGTATTTTCAAAAGTGTCAAGGTCCTGGAAGACAAGGAAAGACTGAAAACCTGTTATGGCATGGATGAAATAAGGAGACAGAACAAAATTAAATGCAATGTGGGATCTGGGAACAGAAAAAGGCCAGGTGAAAGCTAAATAATGTGTGTAGTTTGGGTAATAGTATTATACCAGTGTTGATTTCTTACTTTTAGTAATTGCTCTGTGGTTGTCAGATGAGAACACTGAGGGCATTGAGTTTAAGGATATACAGGAACTCTGATATTTTTGCTACTCTTCTGTGAGTTTAAAATTATCTCAAAATAAGATTAAAAAACACTATTGGCACACATGAATCTACATTAATGGAAGGAAGCCTAGCATATAGGGATACCAAAATTACAGATAATGGTTTACATAGGACTTTGAAATGTACTATTTATGAGTTTTCCTGTCCCTTTTTCTCAGGCTTACTTTGTGATTAGGTTCAAGAATTATGAGGTGAGACCAAACAGCTCAAGTACCTAGAAAAATTCAGAAAGCTTATAGCATTCTCTAAGAAGCTAAAAGTTCTATTTCTACAACACTAGCTTGATTTTAGTAGGTTACTTTTTGATAAGGGAGTATGAAGATTCTGCACAAAATGTGGGGGTAGAGTTTTAGAGTACAGCAACTACCCCATCAAGTTGGAGGTCTACAGAGAGAATTTTCGTGACCATAGAAGACTGCAGGGAGTTAAAAGTAAATCTATAGAGAGTCCTCAAAGGCAGAATCATTTTTGTTATTGTCATAACAAGTGTTTTACAAATACTTGAAAAAAAGCATTTGCTATTAGATTAATATGTTACTACTACCAGATTTTTAAAAAAGGAGACTCCTAAAACACACAGTGGTTTCATCTAAAATGGAAGACATTTTAAAGACTGTTATAAGCTAGTGAATAATGTGTTTTTTGTTGAAATCGCTAATATGAGTCCTTCCTAGTAGTCTATACCAAGTCCTCAAGTTCATGTTTGCTGAGGGTAACTCTAAGGCCTTAGCAGTAATCAGATCAGTGATAAGTCTTTGCTCAGTTACCGCATCGTATGCTGCTTTTTCATATATTCCTCTACTCTGACCCGATCACACTGCCTGCTGTTCCTAGGGCATGATTCCTTTATATCAGTGCTGCTCTGTTGTTTCCTGCCTTTTAAGTATCTTCATCTTTCCTCTTTTTCTCTGAAAAATTCCTCAGGAATTAGGTCAACAAATATTTTCTCTGACTTCTTGCCTGACCATAAGGACTCCGTAATTCTCAGTTATAACATTTGCCATGGTGTTTCTATTTGAATAAGTTAAATTCATTCATTCTGTTATATTCTGTTGATTGAGTGCCTATGATGGGTTGTGTACTTGAGGAACTGAACAGAGAGCAACAAAAGGGTAAGACAGGGTCTTTGGCTTTATGGTCTCCATTCTACCTGAGGACTTATACAGTTATGGTTGTGATGCTATGATTTGTTTACTTACTTCTACTTCTATAATATGAACTTCTTGAGGGCATAGGTTTTGTTTTTCTTATTTTTGTAGCCCTAGTGTGTAGAATGGCACTTGGAAGCTAGTACAGGCTCCATAAGAGAATAAATGAGCACTTAATGTATCAGTTTGCACTTGTGGTTGATCACTTTGCTCCCAGCAGCTTCTTAAATTTTACTTTATTATCTATAAACTGGGAAATGCTGTTTCTTTCTTCTGGCACATGATTAAGGTGATATGTGTGATGAGATAGGATCACCACTGTTCATCAGTCAAGGTTCTTCATGTAAGCAGAAGACTCTACTAGGAAGAAGGAACTCTCTTAACCCCAGGGCAGTGTACTGGGTGGAGTTTGGGTCACATGACTGTGCCTTGACTGCACGTGAGGCTGGAACCCAGTGCATTACATTTTCTCGCTTGGCATTTTCTGCTGTGAAGGAAACTTTATGTCTGACAATGACTATTAGGTAGGGTAGGAAGGAGGTTTAAATGCTAGACAAGAAAAAAGAATTGTAAATGTCTACTACTCACTGAAATGCAACTGGCTGACTTTGTAAATTCTAGATATTTTGTGATTAAGATGATAGAAATTTGGACAGAGTTAGTGGAAGCTTCTACAACAGTTTTATCCTAGTATATTTTGAATGTACATCAAGTTCTTCATAGACTGAGTTGCTCCTTTGAACACTGTAGTGTGATCACTTGAAGCTTTGGGTTTCTGACCAGGCACTTGAAATAATTGTCCAAAAACAATATCTTTTAAGAGAATTGAATGGTTAAATATGATTTGAGAAAGGATTTGAGTCTCTGACTGAACTTTAGGAATTTTCTTCAATCATTTAGTCAACCAAGAAAATTTACTAGCTGCCCACTGCTCACTGAGCCCTAAAAGCTGCTGTGAAATAATTTGCATATAGAGCAAGTTTTCCCAAGAAATTCTGTATCTTCTTTCTATGAAAGAATATAGCATATGAAAAAAATCACTGGAAGAGATAATTTTTAGCCACATCCAAGGTTTCCTTGTTTATAGTAATTAAGTATATGGATGATACTGTTACATATTTTCCCAAAGCAGAGATAAACAGTATATTTGGCTACCTTTTGTTCTACAAATCTCTATGGTGATCTACCTCATGACCTACCCCTCAAAAAAAAATACAGAAGTGGGTAAGGCAGGGTACCTGTCCTCAGGAAGCAGGTCCCCTGGTTGAAGGGACATACAGATTGGCTTTGAAACTAAACAGACTTGAGAAACAATGTTTTCTCTTCCATTTCTTGGTGGTATAATTTGGATCTAGAATCTCTCCCAAAGGCCCATGCGTTAAAGACTTGGACCCCGACCTGTGGCATTATTGGGAGGTGGTAGGACCTTTAAGAGGTAAGACTTAGAAGGAGATCTTTTGGTTATTGGGCGAGTGCTCTTGAAGTGGACATTGGAACTCTAGCCCCTTCTTTCTTACTCCAGTCATGAGGTGAGTGGTTTTGCCATGTGCTGCCCTGATGTGCAGCCTCACAAAAGGCCCAGATACAATGGAGCCAATCAGTCATGGACTAGAGCCTCCAACACTGAGCCAAACTAAGCATTCTCTCATTATAAGTTGATTAGTTCACCCGTTTGTTATAGTGACAGAAAGCTGACTAGTATGCTTGGCTTCATTGCTTTGGACAAGTCGTGATCCCTGGGAGCCTGTTTCATCCTTATAGCATGGGGATATTGATACTCACTTCATTGGATTACATGGGCCAGTACATGTATAGTTTAGGAGAAATATAAAATCCCTTGTGAAACCCAGGAAAGAGTTCTTTATAGATTACCTTTGCTGCTATTTTCATCCGAGATCATGGATAGTTGAAATTTGCCCGTGGCTCAAAGTAGAAATGAGATTTTCGGGCATGCTTTGGATGGTCAGCTCTGTAATTGTACAACCTAGGACCCATTTACTCCTCTCAAAATAGTGCTTTCTCTTCAACTAATAATTTAATTCAAATTTCTAAAACACAGTCTCTTCAAACCTGAGACAGGTCTACCATTTGCCTTTGTTTGTTAAGATGGGTAATGGACTAAAGGAATGACTTTTTTCTGGTTAGCTTTCTTTCCCAACAAGTGGGATTTGTGGGAATCTATCTACAGCATGTGGTACACACAGATTATTGCTATGACTGCTCTGAACAGCAGCAGTGGAGGTCCTGGGGCCCCTACCTTGCTACTGCTCTGTGGAAGATAGGACAGTCTGTCTCCTCCATGGTTAGGACTGTCTGAGGATGCTACCCATGTTCCCACAGATTGCAGGATATGTGGAGTACTGAGGGGAGCTGACTTGCTTTTGAAATAGTATTAGAATTAGTTGTAAGATGACTGACACTTCCAGTTTACCAGAAGGGCAAACCTCCTCCACCAGGACAGAGCCTTGTAAACCCTTGCTGTCTGCTATATCTGTCTAACCGCAGGATTCTAGTTCTCTTAACACTGAGGCTAGGAGACCAGAGCCACAGTGCCTGGTTTGCTGCCCCATCAGTCAGAGGGCTGGGTAGGTAGGTTTGGCTACCTGGTGGTGGGGGAGCTGTTTTCATTCTTTCACCACCCTCAGTGAGTCCTTCCTGAAGCTATACTTCAGGTTCAGTGGAGTCTTCTAGAAGTGAAGGTCGAGTAGATAGGGCTGTTTTGCTTCTGATTTTATCTCCATAGTGCTTTACCCCCATAGTGGGTCATCTTTGCTGTTGGACTCTACATTGACTGTAGCCTGCAGGTCATACAGCTAAGGGGAGGGTCATTCAGATCTTCTATAAAGGGATGGGGCTGGTAGGGGATTTGAGTCTTTGTTCTGATGAAGTTGCTGGGTACCAGGAAAGATAAAGGAGAAGAACTAGGAGCAGGAGAGTGGCAACTTGGAAAGTAAAGCCATGAACCAAGGCAGGGGATGTTACAGCTGTCCACTAGGACATAATTAGGAAGCTGATGTTAGGGTAGCATGAACTTAACTTTAATGCTAGAAAGATCTTCAAAAATCTTCTAGTTTAGTCACTTAATTTTTTTTTCCAAGTATGGAAACCAAGGTCCCAAGCATTTTAATCCATGTAACCCTTTCAGCAGAGCTAATACTGGAGACTGGAGATAAAATCTCCAGGTGTGGCTCTGGGCTCTGCCACACTGGCTGTTCTAACCATGGCCTATCATCACCCTCAGTGTCCTATTGATATAGGGAGCCCATCCTGCCCAGGAACCCTTTGTGGGTTTGCTGTGATGCGTCCCATGGGGTTATAAATGAGAATGTTCACTCTGTTCACTGTGTTCACCAGCCAGAGCCACTCATCCCTAGGCCTCTTCAACTCTTGCTGTTCTTTCTAGTTGTGTGAGTGGGATTATCCCAGGGCCATCACCTTTGAAATCCTGGTTTTGTTTCCAGTTTCCTTTTCTAACATTAACAATTGCTTTTGTTTTTAGTGGTTTGTGGCTCCACCTTCACTCATGGGTCCATTTTCTCTTCACTCATGAAGGCAGCAGGGTTCATTATCACATCCCTGCTGGATAAACAAGTAATGAAAACAGACCTCATCAAAGAACCACTGCTTTAATTATATGAGGGCTCACAGAAGGGTCTGTGTCTATTTCAGATGTCTGACGTGTTTCAGATGTCTGACATGTTTCTTAGTATGATCCTGGTCCCTTTAAAACATTTGTGCCCACATCTAGCAATATAGCAATTCATTCACTCATTTATTTAACAAAATTTTATTTACAAAAATGTTCTTTGCTATAGCAAATAGAAAAAAGAAAGCTGTGCTAGATGCTATGGTGGAAGATATGAACAATATGAGATTAATCCCTTTAAAAAAACTCTTACCGAAGGGGAAAACCAAGTTTGTTATAAAAGAAGTTATCTTAATAATCATAGCATACACTTACATAGTACTCTCTGTGCTGCACTATTTTTAGTAATTTCTATTTATATTATATTTCCATTAATCCTCATAACAACCTTATGAGGTAAGCAATATTTCTGTCATCTTTTTATAGTCAAGGGACTGAAGTTCAGAGAGGTTAAGTGACATGCTCAAGGTTGCACAGTTAGCAAATAGTGCAACCATGTTTCAGTGTATCAGTCTTGCAGCATTATCTAAGCTATATTGCCTCTGCACTGAATTGTTACATCAGAATAACCAGGGAAGCCAATTCTAAATGGAGAGTTGCTTGTAGCTTGAGATTCTATAATTTACATCTCAGTTTAGTAGGGATAGACTAGGCCAAGATCTGAAAGAGAAAAAGTGTATTTTAAGAGATGTTTTTGAATAAATTGATTTTTTGTCTCTCAAGTAGACCCACCATAACTCACAAGCTTTGTGTAGAAGTTCCATGTTGTTAAGAAAAAATGATTTGTTCCCCTTTGGTGTGATGGTCTAAACCCATCTCTACATTTATTTTCAAACAGAATAGTGATTGATGGTTTGATCTGCTTCAAACTTCATGAGCATGCTCCTATAGCCATGGCCTGGAGATGTCAGCATTCATTTTTGCTCAGTTAACTTATTAACTGAGGAAATTGTGTTTCCTTTTGTCTGCCTTTCTTGTATGCATTTTAAACTCTGTCAGGTCCTAATGATTACTGGCTTATGGATCTGAACTGGAGGTTAACCCCATCCACTGAGGAAGAAAGGACCTGGATAGTCACAGTCTTCCAAGCTCTGTGTCCTGCCTCCTGTCTAGTTTGCACAGTTCTGGAGCCTTGGCCTCCCCAGATGTTGAGGAGCACTGTGCTGCTCCTTAGCTCAAGCTGTGTGAGGCCTCACAAGCTGGTTCCAGTTCTTGCTGTGTCCTCTTCCCCAGTCACTCTCTCTTTCAGGTCAGCCCAGCCCAGCTGCTGGAAGACATTCCTGCAGCTTGAGGCAAGCTCCTTGGTGCTCCCAGGTTATGCAGGATTGCCATCCTTGCCTGTACCCTGGCCTTCAGGGGTTACTCTGGTCCATCTTCCTCACACCTGTGCTCCTGTCTGCCTCACCTCTGAGATGTAGAGGTTTAAGCCATGAATCTGGCCTGAACCACATCTCTTCTAGATCTCTCTTTCTGCCTGATGGGCCCTTAAAAAACAGCATCTCCTGTCACTGTCCTGGTGTGCCTTTATGTGTTTAGATCTCAAACTCATGTCTCATGGTGTCTGGGTCTTCACTCCATTGTAGGCACCGTCACCAGGCTTATATGTTCAACAACCTGTACTTTTGCACATTAGATGTTGAGATACATCAATCATCTTTGCTTTGCTAGGGCTAAAGTTTGAACAATAGCTGATGAACAAACATTGTGAACTCTAGGTTACTGGTACTGTATGCCAGCCAATAGTTTATTTTCAGAAGCATTAATTTATTTAATCAAAATTCGTTCCAAAATATTAATGGATAGCCTTCTAAAAGCCAGGCATTGTTCCAGAGTGCAGAGTGCTGGGCTGGCCACCCGTGCTTTCCGTTCTCAAGCAGCTTTCAGCCACACCTTGTCTCCTGTAGAGGAGTAGGGGCTCAAAAACAGAAAGTAGAAATTTTGTATAAATGAAGAAATAAATGATTGAATTCAGTGGTGGCTTAATTCTGTGATGCAAAAGACTTTTGTATGTATTTTTTTATCAACACTGATGGAAGCTTGCAATAAGTACTTCAGTTGGAATAGATTTTATTCGCATTGCAAGTAACCCTAAGGCTGTATTTATAGAATCGTTAAGGGTCTGAAGGTGTCCCTTAAATTTCCAATTATACTTTGCTCTTTTTTGTGGCACTGGGGCTTGAACTCAGGGTCTACACCTTGAGCCACTCCACCAGCCCTTTTTTATGAAGGTTTTTTTTCGAGATAGGGTCTCATGGAACTATTTGCCTGGGCTGCCTTTGAACCAGGATCCTCCTGATCTCTGCCTCCTGAATAGCTAGGATTACAGTCGTGAGCCACCATGCCTGCCTGTGCTGAATTTTAATTGGGAGCATTATATGCCATAATGGCATCTGGGCATTTGGGAATCCATATAGATTTTTGGGACAAGGACTTCTACATAGATATATACAGAACAAATGTATGTTCATTGATGTTTAATTTTGTCATTGTACATAAAATTGTTCAATACAAATGATGACCTAAATGGGAAAACAGTTAGTTTGGAAATCCTGAAGCCAAAGTTTTGGGTCATGGTTTGGCCCCAATTTAGCTGGGAGTCTTTGAAATTCCTTACATGAATTATGTAATTTTATCCTTAAAATATCATAATGAATAGATACTACTATTCTTTGTACTTTCTAGACATTCAAACTGTGACAAAGAGAGATTAAGTAACTTGCCCAAGATCGCATAGGTATTAAATGGTTGTACTAGGATTTGTACCTTAGAAGTTTGGCTCTAGGGCCACCATATCATAGTTTTTCTCTGCTTGAATCTGAAAGTTCTCAATTTTGAAGTGAGGTATTGGTTTATAAACTCTTTATAGAGTTTCTTCCAGCCCTAACATGCTGTGTGATTTTGGCTTACCACCTAGGAGAAGACTGGACACACTCCTACCTACTTGTTAACACAAGCCTCCACACACAGACACCATTGAAAGGCATGCATTTTGTGTAAGTTGGATGTCTGGGTGGAACGAAGGAAGAAGTGTCTTTTATTGTTCTGCATGCACTGCAGAGAGAAACAGCTGTTTATCCTTGTTAACTGACTACTACTGTCAGTGATTTATAAAGGAAAAAATGACATCCACAATGTCAAGAAACATTTTGAAAGAGGCAGTATTTGGGATACAGCCAAGCAGAGTAAATAACTTTTTTAACATCTCAATTCTTGACAAAGAATGCAGGCCTGAATTGAAGATAGCTTCATGAAAGCACATTTGACATTGTTAGCAGGTTGAATAAAAGTGACAAAAGTGGCAGAGGCTGTTTTCTTTATTAGAAATAAGTGATCAAGGCTGGGCATGGTAGTACCTGTCTGTAATTCCAGTTACTCAGGAGGCAGAGATTGAGCCCAGCCCAGACAAAAACTCAGACCATATCTCATAAAACATACTAGGTGTGGTGGTACATATCTGTAATCCCAGCTATGCGGAAGGTGGAGATGGCTCACTGTCCAAGACCAATGCTGGGCAAAAAGTGTGAGACCCCCATCTAAAAAATAACTAAAGCAAAAGAAGATTGGGGGCATGGCTCAAGTGCTAAAGTGCCTGCCCAACAAGCACAAGGCCCTGTGTTTAATCCCCTGAAAAAGAGAGAGAGAGAGAGAGAGAGAGAGAGAGAGAGAGAGAGAGAAAGGGAGGAAGGAAGTATTGATGGACTGGAGGTGTGGCTCAAGCAGTAGAGCTTTGCAAGCAGAAAGCACTGGGTTCAAACCCCAGTCCCACCAAAGAAAGAAAGAATCAAAACTATAAACCATAGATTATGGGTTAAAAACTTTGTGTGTTATGATGTATAATATATCACCCTCTACATCATTGCTATTGTCTTGATACCTTACTCTAAGGTAAGCAATAAGGGTGAGATTTATAGGAGGAAATGACAATAACCATAGAAAATAAAATATGACCACCCATAAAATATGTCAACACTATTAACAGCAGTACCTATCCAAACCCTCCCTTTGCCAGGGTACATCCTGGGTGTTTTGGGTACCTTTCCTCCTTGCACTGCCTCGTGAGATATTTGCTGTCATTTTACACATAAGAAAATTGTGGCTTATGTATATGACCCAGAGTAGCTTCTATGTTGTAGTGGAATCAGGGTTTAAACTCCAGAGCCCCAGCACTAAGCCTGATATTTATGTGGCTAGAGATGTCCAAAGTAAAACCTTGGCTTCAGGGTGCAATAACCTTGCACAGGTTGTTGCCTGCAGTGGTCACTGGTGAGTTCTGATTCACTGCTCTTTGAGCTTTGCAGAGGGTAATGAATGCCACAGAACACTGTCCTTAGAATGGGCTGGACATGGTAGAAAACTAGTTACATTCACTGGTGCTGGAAGGCACCTGAGTACCTGATGTTCCAGGTGCCCACCAGTGCAGCTTGGTAGGCACTTCTGTCAGTAAAACGCCTTCATCCAATAAGCCACACAGCTGCAGTGATGGGATGGAGAAGTTCCTTTAAGTGTCCTTCATGACATCACACAGAGGGAAGCACATCCCTGGGTTACTGAGTGAAATAAATGATGTTTGTTGAGAGGAGCAGAAATCCTCCTGGATTTGGTAAAACAGACTAACTTTTTTTTTTTTTTTTTTGGTCTCTGTGGAGGGGAGGGGAAAACTACGCAGGATGGAATATCTAAGTTGCTGGTACAAATCCTTGCTGAATGTGGGCATTTTTGGACCTGTGTGTGAGTACTTTCATATGTTCTGACTTATTTCTATTTCCAGCTCATTGGTGTCCTGGGATGTGTAGGAGCCAGGGACTAGGCAGGAATGTATGTGGGGTTTAGTCAGCCAGCCTGGGCTTTGACCCAACCTCTTCAGTCTGCAGATACTGCTGCTCCATCACTGTGGGACCCCTTTCTTGCCCCTTTCCGTCCCTTCACTCCTTCCTGCATGCCACAGCTAGGTGAGCACCCATTAAACCATTTGAATGAGCATGTGAACAATGATTTCTTAGCTCTTTCCCAGGTGACCAGGCTTCCTAAGCTCTGCTTCCTTATCTACGGTCATGTGCAGAGACCTTCTGTACAGATCCTGGCATATTAGTATTTGTTGACTGAATGATAAATGACTGAATAAACAGCAATAGGGATAAACAAAGACAAATGACCCAAACATTGGATGCACATATGAATAAAAGAAAGAAAAAGTAAATGGCAGTGCGATGTTTTGTGGGGGTAATGTTGGAAAAGTGACTTTTAGTCTCATAGGAAAATTGAAGGACAGGGAAGCTGCGACTTGTCCAAAGCCATGGAGTTCAGACCTGAGTGCCCAGGGTGAGTGCTGCCCATTTGGGAAAGCCCAAGTGTAGCGAGCTTTTTCACGCTCTGTTCCTACCGAAACTAACTGGGGGCAACTGGAGATGCAGAAAGAACAAACGATAGAAGATAGACATACAGAAAGTTGGAGTCAGGTGTGTTGGGCGCTCTGATGGAGATGCACAACAGCCTCGTTGCTTCTTTTCTTCTCTATTCTTTAAGGCCTTACTCCTTTACAATTCTTTAACACCTTGCTTCTTTTCTATTGTTTAAAGTTTCTTTCCTTAAACTTGCTCTGTCCCATGTTCCCTTTAATCTCTCCTAAAGTCTTTGCCCTCAGACTTGCACTGTCCCATGTTTCCTCTCATCTCTAGCATAACTCAGCAGCACCAGTGTCATTCTGTGGCAGTCCCCTTGCAAGCCGCCAACCAATCAATCCATTGTCCATCAAAAAACCTCGTGCCTCCTTCAGCGAGTCTGTTTTATATCCAGCAGTTCCTGGAGAGGGGTGTGACACTGTAACAAGAGAAACCTGTGTTTCTACTTCTCTGAACTTAGACAACTTAGGAAAAGTAGCTGAGCTGCATCTGCACTCTCGCTCTCTTCTGTGGCTGGGGCCATGCCAAACTCAGCCTGTAGATCATTGAGCACAACTGTGCTTATTATGTTAAGTTCTCATAGGTTTCTTACAATCTGCTCCCCACACCCAAGTGTCTGTTCCACCTAATCAACCCAAGCCTCTTTCCAGTAAAGGAGGGTCTTGAGGGTTTTGAGAGTCTCTCTAGGCCTCTAGTATGGAGGATGGGAGTTTATGACTTTCACTCAGAAGGTGCCATTGGCTGCTTCTGGGCTCTGCCTTCTTTACTTTTTGGTAAATGTGTTGAAATCCTGCCCTGCTTGTCCTGGTGCTTTCCTAACAACTGTTTGCAGAATTAAAAGATACCGTGGACATTGCAGAGGAAGCAGAAATGCAGCCCTTCCCATGACCCAACTCACACAGGGAAGCACACTGCAGGGCACAGACACACCTAACTGCTTCCATAGGGATGCACACCTCCACTTGTGCTGCTAATGATATGTGAACAGCTTGAACTGTTTGTAAATATAGGACCTAGGCAATACAGTAACCAGTAGTTCCAGCTGAGTGGCTGACCCATACTTTGGTGTCCATTATAGACTGAGTACAGCTTCCTGGCCTGTGGAGGGCTCTTGCAAATACTGCTAATTTCTATTGTAATTAAGAAATTACCCATTTATCTCTAAGTTAGTGGATTAATAGCAGTGCTTTTCCAAAATGTATTTCTTAAATAATTCATTGTTATTTTTATCGTTCCTTTACTCAAACATTTATCTTTTGATAATAGAATGGGGTTTATTCATAAGATGGAATACTTTAAGTAGTTACAGTAAATTAAATTTTGATCAAAATACCATGTATTAGGGCTGGTGGAGTGGCTAAAGTGGTAGAGTGGGTGCCTAGCAAATGTGAGGCCCTGAGTTCAAATCCTATTACTGCCAAAAAAGAAAACAACAGAATAATACCACGTATTACTATTATTGAACAAGTAACCCAGTGCACCAGTCATGTGGAGCTCACACAGTGGAAGGTCAGAGCTTCAATTGAGGGGAGAAAACCACATGTAGTGAGGGAGAAAGCTGGTAAGGCGAACTTCAATGCTTTGAATTCTAAGATAGAAGTATTCTCCCTCTGTAGCCCAGTAAGGCCTTTCTGATTGCTACTTGCAAATAAAGAGACACTGCCACAAAAATTAAAAGACAATCATTTGTGGCTTACCTTGTGCAACACATCTGTTTTCTCTTCTTCTGTCTCAGTAAACCAGGCACTATCCTTTAGAATGAAAAGAGCACTTAGTGTATTATCAGGTGCAGCTATCTAAATATACCACATCCAAATTTCCCCTTTAATTTGCTGTGGGAGACTGTTGGCTATAGCCACTTGCAGTTCAGCCTTTGTCACATACTCTCAATAACCTGAAGTTAAAGGTGATGTTGAGAAGGAGTGTGGCTGTGGAGTCATTAACCACAGTTTGGGAGCATGTAGCAGGCTCCACGTTAATTCCAGCTGTTTCCACTACCTGCACATAATTAAACCTGCAATGACTGTGATTGCCTGTAACACTATTGGTGCCCACAGACACTCTGTTTTGTCTCATTAATATTGGTGTAATCATAGTGAGTCACTGCCTAAATGGAACTCTGAAAACTTTTAGCTTCTAGGGGAAGAATGTTTCTGATTTTAAGGAGACTTAGGAAGAGCCCCATTTATTAAATTTCTTATTGAGCTGTGACTTCAGCTGCTACCGAGCAGGCTGTGTCCATGAGTGTTCATACTCACTTCTCCTGCATGCTACTTGCTGACTCATTTTAATTTTCCTGCAGAAATGCTTGATGGCTTCTGCTGTGCATGTGCCTACGGAGTTGTAGAAAGTCCTGTGTATATGGTTTCTTCTCACATGTCCTTTGTTTCATAGGAAACCTGTGTTCATTGAAATGTTATAATTTGTGTGTATAACTTGTGTACAGTAGACCCTTATCTGCAGGTGTGTGGTTCCAAGAAGACTGCCATTAAAAAACCATGAATATTCAGAATGTATAGAGTTCAGTACTCTAAAATTACTAAGATTTATTTCTAACATACATGCATTAGATCTTAGCTTCCATAATTTGAAACCACATGTATAGGCTACATTACTGTCACAAAATTACTGTTGTACACATTAATACTAATTACCAAAAACTAAGTCTTATTTCATACTGTGAATGTTTGATTCGTTTTTCCCATACTACCACCAACTTCTGCTAGATACACGCTGCTTTGCAAAAGATCTAAAATTTCACTTTATCACTTAAAGTTAAGCATATTACATGCCCTTTTTGGCTTGAAAGGATCCCCTTAATGTTTACTTTGTTTTAGGGCATCATTAGCTTTTTGGGGAGGCAGATTTTCTCAAAATTAAGGGCAGGGAAACATTGAGCAGACCACACAGTTTAAATACAACTGACAATTACACGGAACTGACTGAGAGCTTCTTCACATTAACAGAACTGCATAATGTGTGAGCAGGAATTAAAAATTTTTGTTTTTGAAATTTCTTTTGATTTAAAAAAAAAGAAATACTTTTTTAAAAAAAGTATTATTATTTTTTGACTGTACTTGATCAAAATCATGTGTAATAAATCCCTAAATAAGTTGGTTTACTGTATAGTTTTCACAGATATACACAGTATAAAAAATATTCTTTTAGCGTTTTGTCAGTTCTTAGTTTTGACATGCAATGGGAAGGAGGCAAAAATATAGTACAACATAGACTTGGGTCTTTAAAAATTTATTTTGGCAGTCTTGGGGGTTGAACTCTGGTTTGCACTGCTAGGCAGGCGCTCTGCCACTTGAGCCACATTGCTGGCTTTTTTTTTTTTCCTTAATGTTTTTTTGAATAAGGTCTCACTTTTATGCTCAGGCTAGCCCGGACTGTGATTCCTCCTATTTATATTCCCCACCTAGCTGGGATGATAGATGTGTACCACCATGCCTTTCTTTTAGTGATTGAGATGGGGTCCTCCTAACTGTTTGCCCAGGCTGGCCTTGAACTGAAATCCTTCTGATCTCTGTCTCCCACATAGCTAGGATTATAGATATGCCCCCAGGCTTTTTGCCTTTTTAGTTTATTTTTCATATAGTGTATTGCACTTTTTTTGCGTTGGCAAAAAGATCCTCAGACCACTTCCCACATAGCTGTATTATAGATTTGCACCACCATACCTAGTTTGTTTTTCTTTTTGAGATACGGTTTCGCTAACATTTTTTTTGCATTGGCTGACCTCATACTATGATTCTCTTATTTCTGCCTCCTACATAGCTGAGATTACAGGTGATTTACAGCTTTAATAGCTTAAATTAACAAAGAAAATTGGGCCTCTTAGCTCAAGATGAATACACTGTTGTGAGTATGTACTGCTCTTTTACATTTTTCTCTTTAGCTTGCAAGTCTGCGTGGCGAAAGCAAAGATAGCAAATAGAAGGGAAAGAAATATAATGCAACCCCAAATCACACAAACCTCTCTCTTTCCTTCCCTTTAGTGCTTGTGATTCACTTTATATTGAAACAATTACTGATAACCTACTGACTAGACACTGTTGATGCAAAGATAACATTGTATTCTGGGCTCAAGAGGCCTTACCAGTGGGCAAGCCAGACAAATAGACAAATGATGACAGCATGGCAAGCAGCACTATATTAGAGAGATGCACAGGTTGCCATGGGAACATAGGAGCACCAATACTTAATTCTGAGTGAGGAGGGGCATGTTGGGAAGGCTTCATAGTCATGGGGTAAAATTCTCTGCATTCAAGAAAACTTGCATTCAAGTGGTTAGCGACAGTAAACAAAACAAAACAAAAAGTTAATTATGTGATTTAGTAAATGGTGGTAAGTACTACAGGAATAAGTAAAACAGGGAAGATAGTCCTGGGCATGGGGGTGGAGAGGGTGGAGATGTTTTGTTATACTTGAATATAAAGAAAAGTTACTTTGGTTTGTATTTTTTTATGAACCTCACTGTACTTTTGGACTCAGATTCTTTAGTACATTTGTCTTGCTTATGTCAATTATTGCTGTCTTATGAATTCATTGAATTGAGAAAACTCCCTAGATTGGCTGTGAACTGTCATTAAGACTCTGTGTCCTTTAATACATTTACTTCTTCCAGTGTGTGAAGTATGACAAATTGGAGTTCAATATGAGAAAGCTAAAGAGTAACCACAGTAACCATATTCAGAAATATGAATAGTAATTTAAGGTAGACACAACCAGTTACTACTGTCTTTATTAAGGACAAAACAAGATAGAACGGGGTTAGCATTAGAGAAGCATTTAGGCTGCAGTGAGGACAGATGTGAGTTTTCCATTTTGAAATGGAAGGTCTTGTGAGGTGAGGAGTGTTACTCTCCTGGGTTTCCCCAGTATGGTGTCATTGACACTACTGTGACTCAGTCCAGCTGATCTGGGCTCAGCTACAGCAACAGTGTACTAATCCTAGGTGTGGGGTGGTGGTGTTTGAGGCCCCTCTTGTCAGAGGCAGGGTGTGGAGGATAGAAGACCAGGTGACCATTTCAATGTGGGATGGTCAAAGGATACAGGGAACACAGCCATTTATTGTCGATCCCAGCATGACAAAACATCATCATCATCATCATCTTCAACTGCCACAACAACAAAAACTGAAAGTACTTTAAGAATGTAAAAAAAATTTTGTAGAAGGTAGAAGTTTTCAAGAAAGGAAATTTCATAAAGAGTAGGTAACAGTTAGAAGACCCCAAGCAGCCACTATGGGGGTCGAGGCAAGATAGTGAGATAGTTTTTACCCAAATAGGTAAAAATAACAGCTGAGGACAAGGCTGTGGATAGTAACACTATGAATTGGTAGAGGCCAGCCGTATTTGCTGGTTCTGAGTTGGTCTAGTCCCAGGAGAACAGTTGGAATGTTCTTGTTGAAATAGGAAATGAGACAGGTGGAAAACTCAGTACCCACACCCAGTTCTTGGGGTGCTGGAAGCTGCTTGTAAGGGAAGGAGCTGACTGTTTCCTGGATAAGTAGTCCAGTGCTTTAGCCAGACAATGGGTTTTCTCTCCAAACACACGGGTGCTGAGCCCAGAGAGAACATTGTGATTTAGGAATTAAGCCAGATGACTGGGAGGGGACAGATGGGAAAAGACTAAATATTTATGACATTGAGGATTAGAGTAAGAAAGATTCAATAAATGAAGACCACAGGTAATTAAGAGATGTATTTGGCCAAGTAATTCTTGCCTTAAAAATATTTTGTGATTTGCTAATAATGTATTTTTGCTTTATTTCTTTTTTTGTCTTCTTATCTTACTTTATTGAGGACATTTGCTCATAAAGAAAAATTTCTTAACCAGTAGTTAATTATGGCACCTATAAGACCTTCAAACAACCTTTTACTTTTGTTCACTGATCTATTACAAATATTTATTGAATTCTTATTATGTATGCCAGGCCACGTTCCAGACTCTGGGAATTCATCATGCTCAGTAGACAAAAATCCTTGCTTTTATGTGATTTACCTTCTAATGGGGAAAAAATACAGGCAGCATTATGCATCTATTTAAATATAAAGTTAGATGCAAGTAAGAATTATGAAGAAAAATGCCACAGGAAAGGAAGAGCCAGGTGTCTAGGGACATTTAAGCCAAGGTCTGAGGGAAGTGAAGGAATTAGTAAGCAGGTATCCAGGGACTGTGCTTCAGGTAGAGGAGCAGCAAATGCAGGTGAGCCTCTGCATCGAGGCTCATAGGTAACAAAGGGGGGGATTGGGGAGACCAGGGAGTTGATGGGTCCAGCTCAAGAGATTGTGCCACATCCTTTATAAGGACTTTAAACGAAAGTCATAGGAGAGTTTTTAGCAGAGGAGAGAACTGGTTTCCATTTCACAGGAACATTCTAACTGCTATTTTGGGATTAGGTTGCAGTAGAAGGACATGGGAAAAATGTGAGAGACTAGTCAGGAGACCTCTGAAATCAGCCTTCTAGGTGAGAGATAATTGAACCTTAGATGAGGGTTATTGTAGTGAAATGGTGAGAAGCATCCAGGTTCCGGATGGACTTGGATAGTGGAGTCAATAGAATTAAAAAAAAATTTTTTTTGGAATATAAGAGGAAGGAAAGAGTTAAAGATGACTCTAATGACTCTTTATCCCAGATAAAGCTTCTAAGACAGACAAGGCTAATTTGAGAGTGGATATGGGTGGGGAAACGAGCTTTATGTTTTTGGACATGGCAAGTTGAATGTCTGTTGCACGTTTCACATGGATATGTTGAGCAGGTATGGGAAGAATATGGAGACGCAGAGAGATTTAATGTAAGTGTGAGGCTTAGAGACAGTGACCTGTGAAGATCACAGAGAATTGGCATATGGAGGAAAGATAAGAGGACCAGGGTGAGCCTTAGCACTTCAAAGTCAAGAGGTCTAAGAAGGAGTGGCCATGGGTGTGATCAGCTGGGTTAGCTGAAGTGTAATAAGATGAGGCCTTTGGTGACCACACTGGTAATAACGTTGAGTTCATTGATGATCTGGACAAGATGTTTTGGTGCAGTGATGGGGGCCAAAGCCCCTGTGATGAAATTTATTTAGGGGAGAATCAGAAATCAGAGGGAGAACAAAGATAATTTGGTTTTGGTGTTAAGCTATGGGAGCAGAGAAATGGGGCCTTGGACCAGCAGCAATGTTTGAAGATGGAGAAACATGCTATCAAGCATGCTTGTGTGCTGATGCGATGGACTCTGCAGTGATGCGGTATGTATGTGTCAAAATGTCTAGGATTCAGGGATCACGCTTTAATAGTACCCATAATTTGTATAATCTTTAGAATAATTGAGCAGGCAACAGAAGTACTAATGGACTAGAATAGGATTTCTTTAAATTTCCCCTCTTAACAGTATATAGAACCTTGAGTTATACGACCTGAAAAGGGGACGAGGGATAGCTCAGTGGTACAGTGTATGTTTATCTATGTTTAGCATGCATGAAGCCCTGGGTTCAGTCTCAGCATGACAAAAACATCATCTTCATCGTCGTCTTAACCACCACAACAACAAAAACTGAAAGAACTTTTAGAGTATAAGAATGTAAAAAAGAGCCAAGTGTGGTGGTCATGCCTGTATTCAGTATGCTCAGCATTCAGTATGCTCAGGCTGAAGGATCTTTGTGAGTTTGAGACTAGCCTGGCCATAGAGCGAGACCCTGTCTCCAATAATAATAATAATAATAATAATAATAATAATAAACAAAAATAAAAAGACTTTCATACTGTTAAACTGGGATGCATATTTCAAATGAAAGAGAGAAGCCTAGCCTGTATACAGATATGAGCACACCTGATAGGATTCCCTTCCTGACCACATCCCACTTCTACTGAAGGCCCTAAAGCCTCATTGAGAACACACAGGTGTTCAGAGGAAGGATTAGAAACTGCTGATTTAATCTAGGCACTTCATTTTACCAATAGGGAATCTAGAGATTAAGATTCTTGCCTGAGGATAAACCACATATTTAGAGATGTAGACAAGCTGGTTTCCTGAGTCTCAAGACACTGTTCCATCTACTTCTACCTTGGTGCCTGTGGCTGTACTCCTTGCCCAGAACAGTGCTGGACTCATGCATGCATGCATGAATGGATAAATAGTTGACTTGAGGGAAAAGAACCTTGTGGCCCCGTGTTTGCTGGGCCTGAGAATAAATGAAAGCCTTATAATCTTGCAGTCCTCACTTTGAGGCTTAGGTTTCTTCAGCGAAAACCTGTGCCTCTGTATGTTGATCCTACCAGTTGAGTGTGGTCCTCATATCCCACCCACCTCAGATGTATATGAGACACTTTTAAACATTTTCACATTTTTGTTCCTTAAAGAGTTTTAAAGGTAGTTCTTACCTACTTCCACATAGTACTGTGTACTGTTCTGCATAAAAAGTTAATAAGAATACCTCCTTACATTTTATATTCCAGTAACTACAGAAGCAATTCCATTAATTCACTGGTTTGAAATGTGGAAAAGAAATGGTGTCATCTGTCATTCTGAGTCCTAATATCCTTTTCCTAACATGCTTTTAAAATAACTCATGGTGTTTTGGTAGAAAGTTAAGTTTTTCAAGCTGCTCTAAAGGATGGTTGTAGGACTCAAAGTCTAAATCCTGAGAGTGCTTCAGACTTTTAAGAGCTCATTGTGCATTTTTCACTTATGGCTTTCAGAGATTTTGAGACATACTAAAATAATCTTTTCAGCACCCTAATGGGAGTTATTGGCCATATGAAAAAATGAATTGAGTTTTTAAAAATTATTACTATTTTCAATGGGAGGCTCTCCTATGTTAATCTTATTATACAGGCAAATATCCTTTTAGCACATTATATTCATCTTTCTGAAGGACAACATGGTTTCAGTAGCACCACTTAAGATATGACTTTTATTAAATGCTTGTGGAGTAACTTAATTCATTATACAGAATATAAACCTTCCAATTAAATTCCTCCTTGTTCCAGATTTATGATCAAGAATGTCAGTGTCATCTTTGAGTGAGGTCAGAGCATCATTAGTGATGCTAGTGCCTTTATTTTTGCTTTCTGGCAGAACTGTGATGGCCATGAAATGTTGGTGAGGTGTGAGAAGCTTCTGCACTTTCCCCTTCAGGGTCCCAGGAAGAGATGAATGTCTGTAACATACTGCATATTCAATCTGTTCCCAGCTACTCAACAAACACACTTCACGTTGAAAAATTTCATGGTAGAATGTGTGATATATGATTCTTATATCATTCACATATTGGCAAAAGCTGACACCTAAGAAAAGTTGCCCTAAATTAATACCTTTTCATTTCTTCAGAATTAGTCAAGTCATCACATTGTGAGTGCTTCTGTCTTGGCTTCCTGTGTAGAGACTACTCCAACAGTCTGACGATGAGAGCTCTTTTCCCTTTTTGATTGGTATCTAAGATACGAACCAAAAAGTCTGGGATCAATTGGAATGTCAACTGCTGTGGGCCAGCAAGGACTCCTGACCAGGCCCAGGGTTGTCTTGCAGCTGAGGTAGCTTGCTTACTGAGAATTCAGTTTAGTAACTAGTAATTAGTGCTCTCTTCTGTCACAGTTTTTCTCTTCCCTTTGCCCTGAAGTTCTTTGTTTATGAGTTTTCTTTTACTTGTTATTTTCCATGTTTGTTGAACTTTATTTTTATTTAGTTATTTATTTATTTATAACTTACTCTGTTAGGCATTTTATTAGAAGATTATCAAATATATTATTTGTTTTAAGTTATTTTATAGAAAAGAGAAACTGAAGACTCAGTTGCTAAGCTACCTGCCCACTACCACATAGCTCAGACGTCATGAACTTTATTTTTATGACAGTAAACTTTATATCTTTCAGGAGAATAAGCAATGTAGACTTATATATAAATCAATAAAATTATAGCTGTAATTTTTATACTAGGAAATATAAACATACATTAGTTATATAAAATTATTCATACTGATTTTAGAAACCCTTACTTATACTTTTCTAATGGCTAAGTTTGACCTCCTTGTTATTCACAGTGTAAGTACACTGAAAAGGCATCATTACTGAGAGCAAGTTACAGACTTTAATGTCAGCATTGGTGGAGCCAGAATCACTCTCAGTTTTCAGGTTTGTGAAGGGTAGAAGTGTGAACTAAATGAGTCAGTGTTGCTATATGAATTTTAACAGAAATAACTAACGTAGACTACTTTGCCAATTCACAAAAAAGGCTGATTTTTACAGCTGAGCTGTAATGCTGTATATAGGTCCTTATTTTGTGACTGAGATTGTATCTGTGAAAACTAAGGCTTTAAGAGTGTAGGAAAAATTGGGAACAACTTTTGTTGCCTTTTAACTAATAGAATGTTGACTCTACTGAGTGGGGTAAATGTAGTCCCTGTGAGGCAGATTTTTTCTTCTGAAGTCAAGATTGAACATTTATCTTCAAGTCTTATCTAAAGTTGGGTTTAGAATGTTCATATTATTAAGTTACTGAGCTATAGGATTTTTAAAAATACAGCTTTTTGTATACAAATTTGGAACTCACTGAAAAGGCGCGGATATTCCATTTCTTTTCTGGTTTCAGGACTCTTGAAATTCTTTTTTTGGGGAGGATATCAGGAAATTCTCCTACTTTTACTATTCTTTTCCTTTGTCTTCTCTCACTTGGTATACCCCCACTGGTTAGTATTAGTTTATACATAATTAGAATGTCATTCAGGACAAAAAGGTTTTTCTCTCCATTTGATGGAAGTCTTGGGTTTCATGTTCATTACAGGAAATCTGTTCTACTTTGAATAGGTCAGGTATTCCCTTTTGCACACTCTCCTCATTTGTGAGAGGAGGGGATTGGACCAGTGTGCCTCTAGCTCCTACTCAGCATTAAGAGTGAGTCTCTAAGAGAATCTAAAATCATGAAAAATTCATCAGAACCTTTATGTAAGAAATGTAGAGAAGCTAAAGAAGACTCCATATTTGGAGAGAACTCTATTATTACTAGAAGTATGTGCAGCGATTCTAAAATCTAGTGGATTCTAGCAGTTTTTCATAAGAAATCAAATAGAGAATAATGACAGAAGGAAATGCTCTTTTTTTTTACTTAAAAGTCCTATTTTTAAAGAATGGGAATTATGTAAATAGTACAAATGATTTAAATAACTCTGTGATTTCTGAAGGAAATACTGGTTTCTGAATTGTTCATTCTGTGTTCCATTTCAGTATTGTACATCTGAAATCTCCATGATGCTGTCACCAAACTGTTTAATGTTTAATAATCCTTAATTTCCTTTACCTTCTAGATTGGCAGAAATATTCAACAAGTTTTGAGTGGGAAAATGTTATTTTTTAAAAAGCATTTTCATTAGTTTTTTTCTTTCTTTGGTTTGTTTTATTCCATTGAGGACATTTCCTGGTTTTGATGTGTCAAAATTTACTGTAGGAGTCAAAACTGCATTGGTTCCAAAATTTCTGAAATATCTCATTGAATAATCAGAGCTGTAGTGACTGGGCCTTGTATCCAGAAATTGCCCAAATACTTGCCTCATTTAAGGTTGTTCTTTAGTTTTCCTTTTTATAAATTAGCAAATACCAACTAAACATTCCCATAAAATACTATTAGTTAAAGAGATGGCTTACTATAAGTGAGTTATGGACTTCTCAGTGGGCAGTGATTCTGAGTCTTGACTCCATGGCACTCTAGAAACCCTTGCTATCTAGGCTGTGCCTCAATCTAACAAGTGCAGTGGCTTTGCTGGGGCCCAGGTATCAGTAATGTTGAGAGATGCTTAGGTGGTTCCAGTGTGCAGCTGATTTGAGAGCCTTTCTTTTAATATTTTTTATTTGTTTGGATTATCACAATAACCTACTTATGAGAGGACCTGAATGTGGGACTTTTGCTAGCAAAGGAATGGTGGAGGTGGCCTTCATGAGTTGAGCCAGTTTCAAGTTGGAAGCCTGCCTCTATCAACTTGGATAGATGTTTAACTGTGTGCTACAGTTTCATTCCAGCTTTTGCATTCATCTTTAATACTTAAGACAGTCACAACAATTTTCTGTTTTCTGTATTACAGCAAGATGCTAACAAATTCACAGTGTCAGTCCAGTCAATTTGATTCTAGGGTATGTGATGGAAGACCTTTAGTTTGATGTTGGGCTAATGACTTGCCATTCAGAAGACTTAGATTTCATGAATTTGAAATTTAATGGGTTGATGTTATATTCCCATTACCTAAGAAGGAAGAGTTTTCTAAACATAAGCCTTTCCATAGTAATGTTATGCCTACGTAAGAACACTAGCTACTTCGAGAACTTTTGTTATGTGTGTGGGCATGCTTGATGAAGGTGAGTGTTAAATTTTCATGAATGCAGATTTGGAAACTGAGAGGCAGCATGGTGGGGTGGGGAAAACTTGTATAAAATTAGAATCATGGTATGTACTATTGATGAAGCCAAGGCCTAGAGAAATGAAGAGGCCATGATAGCATAAGTGGGGGTCCTGGGACTCTTCCTGAGTCTTTTTCTACTAGTTATCTACCAAGAAGGTTGTCTTGTGTTACAGGGTTCTTATGAGGCTCAGATTACATTATTTAGTTATTCAGTAAATATGTTATTCAATGAGTACCTGTTACAGCCCAAGTAACACTCCAGATATAAAGGATATAAAAAGGAAAATATGTGACTTTGGAAGGAGTTAGTGGATGAATTAGTTACCATTCACATTTTTAAATGACTCAGTCTCATGGCCTGTGTGAGGTCATCCTAGGAACCTAACTGGGAGTGACAGGAGATTGAGAAAGAACAAAAGACACATATGCAAAAAAGCTGGGATCAGGTGGAGACACACAACAGCCTCCACCACCTCCAGCAAGTTTGTTATATACAGCGGCAAACATGGAAATAGAGCAGCAGTTCTCAGGGTGGAGTGACATTGTAGTTATCGGGAACAGGGGGAACCTGCGATTGCTACTCTCTGGACGTAAACATCTTACAAAAAGCAGCTGTGCTGCATTTTCCCCTCCTTTCTGCAGCTGGGGGCTGTGCGAATCCCAGCATGCAGACTAGGCTGTGCTTATGTCAAGTCCTCATAGATTTCTCATACTCCACTCTCCACAATTCAGGGTCTAGTAGCCATACTGGCCTCCCAACTTATGATTCCCCTACTTTAGCATCCTGAGTACTGGGATTACAGGCATGCCACCATGCTGGCTCATGCCAGTTCCTCGAATCTGTGTTTCCATGTCTCAATATATAGCATATAACATAGAAGGAGCTGGGTATTGGTGATATGAATGAATAGTCACATAATTCATTTCATTGAAAATATGTTGTTACTCTAGACGTGTCTCTCTCCAAACAAGTTGAAATGAGTACAGTGTGGACAAAGTTTCATTTCCCTACTGGTTTAGAGTTCCACATGGACGTGGATGTGATGGTTTAATCCCAGATCCTTTCACATCACAACAATTTTCAGTTAAAGTTTGATTCAATTCAGGTTAGTATACTGTTTTTTTTTTTTCTAATCATCATTTCAACATGCTGAAGGTACCTGTTTTTTAATGTCCTTTTCATATTTGTCATTAATCTGAAGCCCAATATTTCTTTTTGAAAAGAAGATAAATTCTTCCCTTGACATCCTTTTTTTTCCATTAATTTCAAAAACAGTCACTTCATAAATGTGATTTCAAGCAGCTGGATTTTCATCTTTTCACCTTGTGGAATGACAGAGTTTGGCACTAGCAGGACTGTAACCATGTGGCCAAGTAACAGTGCACAAATTTCCTAACCTGGATGGTGCAGCCAGCCACAAGTTTCTAGGTGTGCTTCTAGGGTTTGTTCACATTATTTTCAATGAGGTCATGGGTTCTAGTTGCTTATCTGTTTCTGTACTTACTTAGAATGTGAACAAATGAAGGGTTGTAATATCCCTCTCATGGGTTCACAAGAACACTGTGACTTAAGTTCTGTCTCTATGACAGGTAAGTCATATTCTCACTGAAGACTGCACAGAGCCCCTCAAGAACGAGCCGTCTCATGCAGTGCAGCCTCACTCATGGTTAGCATAGTTGGAAGAGGCATCAGTGGTTGATGTTCTATTTGAATAATAGAATACTAGAGTTGAATTGAAATGACCTTGGATTTGACGCCATCCTACTGCCTGTATTCTAGAGAAGTGAAACTAAGGATTGGAGGACCGAAGAGTCTGTGATAGTCAGTGTCAGTGGGGGACCTGGGACTCTTCCTGAAGCTCTTTCTACTTAGCCACCTACCAAATGGGATGTCTTGTGTGAGTCATCCAGCTGCTGTGGGTACTCCTAGGAGAAACTCACATTCAGAATAAAAGATGATATTTAGTGTAAGATATACATGGATGTTTATATGACCAATTGTATATTACTGTGTAATTTCCTTCATCCTTAATTTCTTAAGTTGATAACAATGAAATTTACAAATTTGTTTCAAAGTCCTATTAATGTGAATTCCATTTTCTTTTTTTTTTTTCTTTTATTATTCATATGTGCATACAAGGCTTGATTTATTTCTCCCCCCTGCCCCCACCCCCTCCCTTACCACCCACTCCACCCCCTCCCGCTCCCCCCCTTAATACCCAGCAGAAACTATTTTGCCCTTATCTCTAATTTTGTTGTAGAGAGAGTATAAGCAATAATAGGAAGGAACAAGGGGTTTTGCTGGTTGAGATAAGGATAGCTATACAGGGCATTGACTCACATTGATTTCCTGTGCGTGGGTGTTACCTTCTAGGTTAATTCTTTTTAATCTAACCTTTCAAATGTTGGTTTACACACTGTCCAGGAATCCTGTGTTTAATGTGACAACAAGGGTTTAGGTGTGGGCTCTACACTATTTAAAAAGCATATATTAGTTGTACAGGAGGTTTCATTGTGATATTTCATTGTACGCTTACAGTGTACCTTGTTCAGGTTCATCCCTACCATCATTCTCTCTCATTCCCCTCCCCCTATTTAAAATGATTTTGACAGATTTCCATGTTCTGTCTTCATAGGTATATAAAGTACATCAGCCAAATGTTATTGAAACTATTTCAGGAATTGGGGGGGGGTGGATGAAGGAGAATGATGGACAGGGTGAATTCAAGTACAATATATTTGATATCTTGTAAGAACTTTTCTGGATGCCACAATGTACCCCCACCCAGCACAACAGTAAAAAAAATAAAGCACATCAACCATATTCACCCTCCTTTACTTTCTCCATTCACCCTACCC
Organism: Castor canadensis; assembly: GCF_047511655.1. Lineage (NCBI taxonomy): Eukaryota > Metazoa > Chordata > Mammalia > Rodentia > Castoridae > Castor > Castor canadensis. The sequence goes on from NC_133389.1 coordinate 66,517,813, forward strand.
TTACTACTAGTATCATCCCTACCTGCTTTACATTTCTCTCCTTCATTATTTAAGTATATACTCAATTATTTGAAGGGGTTTTGCCATGGTTTTCAACCCATGAGTGTATTGTACTTTAATCAGTTATTCCTCTCTATTACTCTCCATTACCCTTTCCCCTCTAGCCCTATTATACAACAGCTTTCCGTGTATTTTGCTGTGCCTTCTTCCTACACAGATGCAATTTATTTCAATATTATTCACTCTCTGTCATTCTCTTTTCCTCTCCCTCCTCCCCCTATTCTCAAACATTTTCATTATTGAAAAAATGTTCTATATATGTGTATATATACACAGATATACGTATATCTGTGTATATATACATAGATATATGTATATATGATCATGTTTTTACTTGTGTATACATTTATCTTTTAGATCTTTCATGTGTGGGATAAAACATGAAACCTTTATTTTTCTGAAACCTTACTTCACTTAACATGAGGATCTCCATTTATTTGCAAATGACATAATTTGATTTTTCTTTATGGCTGAATAATATTTCATTGTGTGTGTGTGTGTCTACGCACGCATGCACACACACACACACACACACACACACACACACACACAAACACACACATATCCATCAGTTGCAGAGAACCTGGGCTATTCCCAGAGTTTGGCTGTCGTGAATAGTGCTGCATTAAACATGGGTGTATTTGTGTCTTTATTGTATTCCAACTTAACATTTCTTTCAAATATATGCCCTGGACTGGTATTGCTGGATTGTATGGTAGTTCTATTTTTAGTTTTTTGAAGAACCTCCATACTGCTATCCATAGTGGTTATACTAATTTACATTCCCACTAACAGTGTGTGAGGGTTCATTCCTCACCCCTATCGTTGCCATTTGTCATTGTTTGTGTTCTTGATGATAGACATTCTGACTAGAGTGAGGTGAAATCTTAATGTGGTTTTGACTTGTATTTCCTTTATGACCAAGAATGCTGAGCATTTCTTCATGTATTTACTGGCATTTGTACTTCTTCCTTTGAAAAATTTTTGTTTAGTTCTTCATTTGCCTATTTATTTCTTCATTGGGTCATTGATTCTTTGAGAGTTTAGGTTTTTGAGCTCTCTATAAATTCTGCTTATTAATCCTTTGTCACATGTGTAGCTGGAAAAAAGATTTTCTCCCATTCTCTGGGCTGTCTCTTCAGTATTACTGTTTCTTTTGCTATGCAGAAGAATTTTAGTTTTATGTAGTCCCATTTGTTGATCCTTTCTCTTAATTGCTGAGCTATTGGAGTTCTATTCAGAAAGTTAATATCTATGCCTGTATGTTCCAGTGTCTTCCCTATTTTTTCCCCATAGTAATTTCAGATTTTCAGGCTTTACATTAAAGTCTTTGATCCACTTTGAATTAATATTAGTACAGGATAGAAAACAAAATCTAGTTTTAGATTTCTACATACAGATAATCCAAGTTTCCATCCACAATTTGTTGAAGAGGCTGTGTTTTCTCCAATGTATGTTTTGGTCTCCTTTGTCAAAAATCAGATGATTCTAACTGCATGGATTTATGTCTTGGTCTTCTATTCTGTTCCATTGGTCTTTGTGTTTGTTTTTGTTCTAGTACCATTCTGTTTTTACTGCTGTGGCTCTCTAGTTTAGTTTGAAGTTAGGCATTCTGATACCTCCAGTTATTGCTCTTTTTTGCTTAGTATTATCTTGGCTATTCCAGGTCTTTTGTGCTTCCATATGACTTTAGCATTGATTTTTCTATCTTTGTGAAGAATATCATTGGAACTTGGATGGAGATTTCATTGAACATATAGATTGCTTTTAGTATTATAGCCATTTTTGTGATATTAATTCTGCAGATTCATGAAATTTGGAGATCTTTCCATCTCTTGATGTCTTCTTAAATTTCATTCTTCAGTGATTTATAGTTTTCATTGCAGATGTCTTTTACTTCCTTTGTTAAATTTATTCCTAAGAATTTCATTCTTAAGAGACCATTGTAAATGGGATTGTTTTCCTGAATTCTGTCTCAGTCTGTTCATTGTTGGTATATAGAAAAGCTACTGATTTTTGTATATTGATTTTGTGTCTTGCTACTTTGCTGAAAGTGTTTATGGTATCTAAGAGTTTTTTGGTGGAGATTTTTTAGGGTCTTTTAGGTATAAGATATTATGTGCAAATAGGGATAATTTGACTTATTCTTCCCTACTTGAATTTCTTTTATTCCTTCCTCCTGACTTCTTGCCTGGGCTAGGAGTAGACACTGCCTTGGGGGAGTAGACACCCTTCTCTTGATTTTAGAGGAAGTAGTTTCAATTTTTCTCCATTTAGTATATGTTGGCTATCGTTGTATCATAGATAGCCTTTATTATGTTGAGGTATATTCCTTCTGTTCATAGTTTCTTCACTGCTGTAATTACAAAAGGTTGTCAAATTTTGTTAAAGGCTTTTTTTTGCATCTGTTGAGATTATCATTTGATTTTTGTCCTTACATCTGTTCATATGCTGTTTTACATTTATTGATTGGCATATATTGAACCATACCTGAATCCCTGGAATTAAATCAGCTTGATCATGGCATATGTATGATCTTTTCAATGTGTTGTTGAATTCTGTTTGCTAGTATTTTATTGACAAAATTTGCATCTTTGTTTGTTAATGAGATTGGCCTATATTTCTCCTTTTTATTGTCTTTTCTTGTCCAGTTTTGGAATGAGTGTAATACTAGCTTCCCTCTCCACTTCATGGAAAAGTTTGAGGAGTGTTGGTATTAGTTCTTCTTTAAAGATCTGGTGAATCCATCATGTCCTGGGCTTTTATTTTTTGGGAGACTATTACTGCTCAGTTTCATTGCTTTTTTAAAAAATAGATTTAGGTCATTTATATCTTCTTGGATCATTTTGGGTTGGTCAGATGCCTCTAGAAGTTTATCAATTTCTTCTAGATTTTCAAGTTTATTTGAGTATAGGTTTTCAAAGTACTCCCTAATGATCCTCTGTATTTCATTGATATTTGTTGTGATATCCCCTTTTTTGTCTCTAACTTTATTAATTTGGGTCTTTTCCTTCCTCCTGGTCAGATAAGCTAAGGGTTTATCTTATTTATCTTTTCAAAGAACCAACTCTTTCTTTGGTTGATTTTTTTTGTTTCCATTTTCTTTGATTTTGGCCTTTATTTTAATTATTTCTCTCTTTCTGATAATTTTGTGTTTAGCTTGTTCTTATTTTTCTAGAAACTTGACATGTAAAATTAGATCTTTTACTTGAGATTTTGATGTGTTTTCAACAGAGGCACTTATAGTTATAACTTTTTTCTTTAATACTGCCTTTGCTGTATCCCATAGTTTTTGGTAGGTTGTGTTTTCATTTTCATTTCAGAAACTGTTTTTATTTCCACCTTTATTTCTTTAGTGGCCCACTGGTCATTTAACAATATGTTGTTCAGTCTCCATGTGTTTGAATATTTTCTGTAGTTTCTTTTGTTCTTGAGTTCTAGTTTTATTCCATTGCGGTCTGACAGGATAGAGGGAATTATTTCAATTTTCTTGTAATTGTTAAGACTTCTTTTATGTCCTAAAATATCCATTTTAGAAAAAGTTCCATGGTCTGTTGAGAAAAGTGTGTATTGTGCAGCAGCTGGGTGAAATACTCTGTAGATACCTGTTAAGTCCATTTGGTTAATGGTATCATTTAATTTTGCAGTTTCTTTTTTGATTTTTTTTTTGTCTGGATGACCTATCTATTGGTGACAGTGGGGTATTGAAGTCTCCCACTATCATTTTGTTGGGTCTCTCTGTGCCTTAAGTCTAGTAGTGTTTGTTTAATGAAGTTGGTTGTACCAACATTGGGCACATATAAGTTAACAATTATTAGTTTCTCTTTATGTATTGTTCCTTTAATTAATATGAAATGGCCTTCTTTGTCTCTTATTACTAATTTAGGTTTGATATCTTCTTTATCAGATTTAAGTATAGCTACTCCTGCCTGTTTTGGGGGTTCATTTGCTTGGAAAATCTTTTTCTACCTTTTTACCCCAAGCCAATGTTTGTTTTTGTCAATGAGGTATGTTTCTTATACACAATAAATTAGGTCTTGCTTTTTAATCCAGGTAGCCAGTCTATAACTTTTGATGGGGATGTTAAGACCAGTAACATTCATTGTTAATATTGAAATGGGGTATAGTGGTAATTCTTTCTGTTTTGTTGCATGTGTGTGTGTTTGATTTTTCCTATTCATTCGCTTATGTACTCATCTTGTGACATTTATTTATTGTAACACATTCATGAATATGTTTTTCTTAATCTTCTGTAAGATTCTTCTGAGTATCTTCTGGAATGTTGGGGGTTTTTGGTCATAAATTGCTTTAGTTTCTGTTCATCATGGAAGATTTTTATTCCTCCCTCAATTATGAATGATAGTGTTGCTGGGTAGAGTAATACAGATTTTCAATTATTTTCTTTCACTGCTTGAAATGTCTTACTCCATGCCCTTCTTGCTTTTAAGGTTTCTGTTGAGAAATCTGCTCATGGCTTTGCTGTTATATGTGATTTGACATTTCTCCCTTGCCGATTTCAGTATTCTTTTCTCCTTCTCTATAGTTTATGTTTTAACTAAACTGTGTGCCATGAAGAGGTTTCATTTTGGTTGTGTCTTTTGGTGTCCTGTACCTGGATAGGCTTCTCTTTCTCAAAATTTGGAAGTTTTCTGTTATTATTTTGTTGAGTATGTTTCCTATGCCTTTGGTTTGTACCTTTTCTCCTTCTTCAATGCCCATGATCTGTGGGTTTAGTCTTTTTAAAAGGAGTCATACAGTAAGGCATATTCCACTTATATTTCTTCATTCTTTTTCCTATGTATTCATCTATTTTGTTTTTCAAGTTCTCAAATTTTGTCTTCTACTTGTTCAAGTCTGCTGGAGTGGCTTTCAACTGTATATTTTATTTGACTTAAGGAGTATTTTATCTTCAGAATTTCAATTTTTTGAGGCTTTCCATTTCTTTATTAAATTCCCCTTTCACACCTTGTATGGTCTTTCTTATTTCATTTATTTGTGTTTTATATCTTCCTTGAATTCATTCAGATGTGTGTTTAAATCCTTTCTGAGTTCATTTATTTGCCTTCTTATTTAATTCTTTTAGCTGTTATTCCTAGTCTCTTGATTTCATTGACTTGTTTTTGCATGTCTTCTTTCATTTTGTTAATTGTTTTTATTATCATTCTTTTGAGCTTGGAAATAGAGGTTTCAGACCCTTCACTATCTGTCAGATCCTTTGTGTATTGACCTTTTGAGAAGTTGTAGTCCCCTACCTTTTCATTTCTTATGCCTTTATTTTGAGATTTGCTCATCTGTAGTTGATTGGTTGGTTGGGGTTTTAGTCACTTGAAGTTTTTCCCTTGAATTAATTTCTATGTTCTGGTAGAAGTGGTTATTGGCTAGGCTGTTGAGCCATTTCTGACCACTGTCCTGGGAGTATAACTCAGCAATAATAAATTCATCATTCAATACCGTACCGGATATTTACATGAAGTATAATATTCTTGTTGGTATTATCTCTATATAATAGGGGGCTGGAAAATTGAAACTTATTTGCATGGAAGTTAAAACTTAGGTATTAAAAATAATGGGGGTGGGAGAGGAGATTTATGAGGAAGGAAGATGAGGAAGTGGGGGAAGGTATGTGAAGTGTGAGGGCTTCAGGTACACAAGACCCTAATGTGTAGATATACAGTTCAATTGTTGTGGAGAAGGGTGCTATTGTCAGAGGTTGCAGAAGGATAGAAAGGTTGAGAGTAATATAAGAGGTTAATTAAACCACTAGTTAATGGTCAGTAAATGATAGGAAAGGTGAGGAAAAAAGGGGGAGAAAAACAAAAAGTATGGAGAAAAAATTGGCAATGTAAGAGGGATAGACAACTTAAAACTTTAACAAAAATATTTTTAAAGTCCATATTTATTTCCTTGTTGAGAAGAGTGGATGTCTTCTGTGGTATATCAGTGCACTGCATCTTTGCTCCTCAGGTTTTTGTCTATGGTTATGTTGTATTTACTCATTTGTCCCCTCGGGGCCCTAGATTGCCCAGGTGTAACATGTCAGGAGATGGGAGTAGGACTCTTATTAGGGCAGCTGCTGGAACGAGGTGAGGCAGCTCTAGGCATGTGAAGTAGCTATTGTGCTTTGATTGTGGGTTCTCCAAGCTTAGGTAGTGGGTTAGAAAGCAGTCTCCACTTTTGGAGTCTGCACTTTTTCCCTGTTCAGGGAATTCAGTGGCTTCTATAGCTTGTCCATGATAAGCTTTTTTCCCTCTTTTTCCCCAGTTCAATATTTGGCCTCCAGTTCAATATTTCATTTGGGGAATGAGGAGCAAAAAGCTCTTATAACTTGTGAATATGTGTACACATTAGGTTGGGCAGTAGTTAAAGGCTCTAGCTAGCAGGCCATTCCACCTATGTGTTCTTATTTTGGGATAGAGACCCAGATGCTGAGCTCTAGCAGGCTAGCATGTTCACTCCCTGCCCTTCCTTTGGGTAGAGAGGCTATTCCTACCCAGCTGCTCTGGTCTGGGAGCCTTCAGTCAGTTCACTTAGCCAAAAGTTTTCTCATGGTGGGTGGGAGGTTTCTCAGGGGTGGTTGGGTGGATTATTATTTCTCACGAGCTGAGCTTTCTGTGCAGTATCCCTCAAGACTGAAAGTGGCTAGCTCACCTGATTGGTTTGTGGTCTTTTGTATTGGAGGGAATGCAGGTTGGCAGTCGGTGACTGTCTTAAGACTCTGCAGTCAGCAACTGCCCTGTGGCTCTGGCAAGGCTCTTAGGCCTGCGTGTCAGTGTTTAAAATGTCAGGTAGTCTTTGTGAACGGGAGGCAACTCAGGTCCAGACGGGAAAAAGGCAAAAAATAACTAACAAAACTCAAGTGGTGGTGACAGGTGCAGCAGGTCTCTGTCAGCACCATATGCCAACAGCGAATTTGCACTTTTACAGGTTTAGAGGTTGGTGGTCCTTCTAGCTACAGTCTGTCCTTATATTGATACCCCTCCCCTTTTTTTAAATTTAAAACAAACTAACTTGACCTCCTACCCTTGCAGCCACAAACCTGAGGTTTTCTTTCAGGTTTGTGAGGACTTGTGGATGTGGTGACTGTCCACAATCTGCTGTCTTTCCCAATTCTCCATACTATTTTTATACTTCACCACTGTGGCCTTTGGCATTGAGGTTTCTTAGTTAGCAGAGAGCACGCATTATTTTCTCGTGTTTTATATTATAAGATCAATTCTATCTCTGCTGTTATTAAACTGCTTTTCTTAGGCACAAGATGAATGAACACCAGAGAGGTTTAAGTAGTTTGCTCAGCATTTTACTAAATAAAATGCTGAGCATTTTAAACTAAAATGCTGGAAGTAAAATTTATGAGCCTCCTTCAGTCAAGCTGGAGCCTCTCATTTCCTTCAGAGCCCCTACCACTGTTGCCTGGGCTCTCCCCATCCTTGGAGGTACAGGAACTGCCAAAGTTGTTTTCAAGCACAATAATATAATGCCACAGGTGTTAGTCTTACAGCACAAGCTGTGTTTCTCATGCTGTGGTTAGTGACAAAACAGCCCTCAGAGTGCTTCTGCAAAGAGCATGAGCTTCCTGGGCATTTCAAAGAAGAAAGGACATTATGCAGGTGACCTTTCTCTAAGTTTAATCTCCTGGGATCTCCAGATAATCTTAGCTCCCAAACCATCATGGCAGGCATTTGGGGGGAAGAAACCAACAACAGTAACAACTCAAGAGCATCAAGGTTGCATTGACTGCTTCATGCTTTATATTGTACTTTTTCAGAGTGCAAATTCACCTGCACCAGCGGTAAATGCTTGTATCTTGGTTCACTGGTCTGTAACCAACAGAACGACTGTGGGGACAACAGTGATGAAGAAAACTGTCTCCTGGTGACTGAGCATCCACCTCCAGGCATCTTCAACTGTAAGTCCCTCTCACTCACCTTGGTAACGTTATATGTGGTAGTGTTTTTGAAGTAGATAGGAGGTAGTAGGGTCATTGGGAAATGGAAATGCTGTTTTCAGATTAAGGAAAGAGACTTGCATTTTCACAAAGGACAACTTTTTTTTGATAGAAGAGGTCTAGTAGTGAGAAATGCAGTCTGTTCTCAGAAGTGGCCAGTGATTCTGTGTTTTGTAACATGCCTTTGGTACTTATCTGAGAGGCACTGTTTGATTCTAAGAAGTCTCATAGTGATTTAGTACTCTCCACATAGTTTTATAGAATTGCTGTAGAGTGCACCACTTCAGAAGTAATTTTAAATAAGGAATGACAGATAAATGGAGGTTCTATAATTAATCAAGAAAGCAGAAGAAATTATGAGAAATTTAAAGATTCTGATCATATGTTTTTCTATCAGATACTGAATGGAAAACAACTTTTATGAGATCTTTACATGTATGAATCCCCAAGACTGAGTCTTTCAGCATTTCTTGGACTTGACGATGTGAAATCTCATGGTTCTTATGATAAGGAAGGTGAAAGAATGTAGCTTAAACACTACTGAAATTGTCCTAGGAAAAGTGGCTTATTGTCTTCTATTTTTTCCTTTGGCTAAGGGAAGTGGGTTGAGAGTAAAAGAATCTTTTTGCAGCAGCATCCCTAGGGAGAGTGTTTGCCATGTTGCTCCTGGGTCTGACTTAGATAAGTGCCCCTAAAGGACACTTGAAGGCTTGGTTGCCAACTCATGGTGTTATTGGGAGGTGATGGAACCTTTAAGAGGTAGGGTCTCCTTGGAGATCTTCTGGTCATTTGAGGGCATGCCTTTGAAGATGGTATTTGGACCCTGGTCCCTTCTCTTTCTCTCTTAGCTTCTTGGATACTAAGAGATCAGCAACTTTGCTCCACTATGTACTCCTCACTATGTCTTGCTGCCTTGCTATAGGGCCAATTGATCATGGACTAAAACCTTTGAAAATGTAATAAAAATAAACCTTTCTTCTTTTTAGATTGACTCACCTCAAGTGTTGTTACAGTGGAAGAAAGCTGACAACCCTTTTCATGGGGTCTTCTTACTGAGATAATTTCAGGATGCATTCAGCTCCTCTTGTTTATTTTACTAACATTATTTTGAGGAGTTACATTTGATGCAGATTAAAACATTTTGCTATGGAAATTAGACTACATAAATATGAATGCTACAACTGTGAGACTGGAAGAGAATTTAAGAAAAGAAACTATTTTCTCTATTCCTACTGTATTTTTAAATTGAGGGAAAGCTACATATACCCCAATATGAAAAATGACTGTGCTTCGGTAAATTTTAAGTATGCTATTATGCTTGCTAAATTCAAGAGTCTAAGAATATAGTTTCCTCAAGATTTTTTGTTGTCTCAGTTTACATTTTCTTATATTGATCATTCTTCAAGTTCTATATCTACATGCTTAAAACATACTTTTCAAAGGTTAGGGTTAGGTATATGTGGTTTCTTGGCATTGGTCCCATGTTTTCCTCAGGTTATGTTTGTATGTTAGCTTTTGTGTACCACAGCTAGCTCCATGGGAATCATGTGGCCAATAGCCTCTGGCTTTCCAGTTCTCGATGACCTCAATGCACTCATGCTCTGGTATCCTACTGAGTGCACAGAAACCAACACAGGGAAGGGTGCACAGGGAGGAGAGTGATGGGTTGGAAAGGAAGGGCTGGGAGCAGAGTGGGAAGTGTGTCCCTGAAGACTAACAGGCAGCACACCAGGGACCCTTCTCATCTGTCTTTCTCATGAATGGGCTCAAGTTTTGGCTCAAGGAAGTAAGCCTAAAAGGCTTAGATTCTGTTATCTATGAAATGCAAATAATTTTTCCATATAAAATTGCTATAAATGAAATGCATGAAAAGTGTAGTTTACTTGATCACATCATTGTCATCATAATTCCTAATTCCTACTCACTGCTTGACCATTTCTTGGGGAGGTAAATCACCATGACTTTGTATTTTCTGCCTTTAATGTCAGGACCATGCTTCATATGTAATAGGAGTTTCCAGGGGTCCAGAAGTGAATGTATTACCATAGGTTTTAGATGTTTTCTGCTCATTCTGTTCCCTTGGGAGGCTCACTAGGAATTGTGCCATCTGAAGGTGGCTTGCTGTGACCTGGCAATGGCTGCCCCTATGCTTCTTTTGCCTAGCCTCTCCAAGTGCCAGAAGGAGGCAGGTCAATCCGTGAGGGGTGTGTACATGCTCTCTGAACGTGCTACTCTGTTCCTTGAGGTCATGAACTTCCTGCCCTTTGTCGATGCTCCTCCCCCCTCCTTTTTTAAAGCTATATAGCCTCACAGTCAGTGAAGCCTAGAGGGTGACCTAACATGGAATGAATATATTCTTCCTCTATGTCCTGCCCAGCAAGAACATAAAATGAACAAGAATTATTTTATTTCCTACTAATAACTGTGTAGTGAGTTTTTAATAGATGACACACATTTTTTTAAAATCTGTTTATTGGTCTTTTGTATTTCTTCTTAAACACATTCCTAAGATTTTTATGACATGATTGCAATTCTTTTAGTTTGTATGTCTTCTTCTTTTTGTTGTTGTTCATTTATTCACATGTGCATACATTGTTTAGGTCATTTCCCCAGACTGCCCCTCCCCCACCCTACCCCCTCACCTCCTCAGTTTCACGCAGGTCCAGTTCTGCCCTTGTGACTGATTTTGTTGAAGAAAAGACATAAGCATAATAAGAAAGACAAAGCATTTTTGCTAGTTGAGTTAAGAACAGCTAAACAGAAAGATTCCTACTATTGCTCTTATGTACCCATGTGTTATGACCCATGTTGATTCATCTCTAACTGATCTTTCTCCTGGTTCCTAATCCCCTGCTAGTGATAACCTGTCGTTTTAAGGTTTCTGCATTAGTTCCTCTAGAGTGGGAACATCAAACGCTTTCATGTTTTGGGTTTTCTATCTATTCCTATATCTCCCTTATGTGCTCCCCCCTTTTCTTGTGATCCAAGTACAACCACATTGCTGCATTTGCCCTAGATCTAAAGTCCACATATGAGGGAGAACATACAATTTTTGGTCTTCTGAGCCTGGCTGATCTCGCTCAGAATGATGTTCTCCAGTTCCATCCATTTACCTGCAAATAATAAGATTTCATTCTTCTTCATGGCTGAGTAAAATTCCATTGTGTATAGATACCACATTTTCTTGATCCATTCATCAGTAGTGGGGCATCTTGGTTGTTTCCATAACTTGGATATTGTGAATAGTGCTGCAGTAAACAGGGGTGTGCAGGTGCCTCTGGAGTAACTGGTGTTGCATTCCTTTGGGTATATCCCCAGGAATGGAATTGCTGGATCATATGGCAAGTCTATGTTTAGATTTTTAAGATGTCTCCACATTTTTTTCCAGAGTGGTTGCACCAGCTTGCATTTCCACCAGCAGTGGATTAGGGTTCCTTTTTTCCCACATCCTTGCCAACATTTGTTGTTGTTGGTGTTTTGGATGATGGCTATTCTAACAGGAGTGAGGTGGAATCTTAGTGTGGTTTTGATTTGCATTTCCTTTATGGCCAGAGATGGTGAGTATTTTTTCATGTGTTTTTTGGCCTTTGAATTTCTTCTTTTGAAAAAGTTCTGTTTAGTTCAGTTGCACATTTTTAATTGGTTCATTGATTTTAGGAGAGTTTAGTTTCTTAAGTTCCCTGTATATTCTGGTTATCAGTCCCTTGTCTGATGTATAGCTGGCAAATATTTTCTCCCACTCTGTGGGTGGTTTTTTCAGTTTAGAGACCATTTCTTTTGTTGTGCAGAAGCTTTTTAATTTTATGAAGTCCCATTTATTCATCCTTTCTCTTAGTTGCTGGGCTGCTGGGGTTCTATTGAAGAAGTCTTTGCCTATACCTATTTGTTCCAGAGTGTTTCCTGCTCCTTCCTATAGTAACTTCAGAGTTTCAGGTCTGATATTTAGGTCCTTGATCCATTTTTGAGTTGATGCTAGTACAGGGTGATAGACATGGATCTAGTTTCAGTTTCTTGCAGACAGGTAACTACTTTTCCCAACAACATTTGTTGAAGAGATTGTCTTTTCTCCATTGTATATTTTTGGCACCTTTGTCAAAAATGAGGTGGGTATAGTTGTGTGGGTTCATATCTGAGTCCTCTATTCTGTTCCACTGGTCTTCATGTACGTTTTTGTGCCAGTACCATGCTGGTTTTTTTGTTATTGCTTTGTAATATATTTGTAGTCAGGTATGTTGATACCTCCAGCATTGCTCTTTTTGCTGACTATTGCCTTGGCTTTTTGCTGTCTCTTTTGTTTCCAAATGAACCCTAAAGTTCATTTGGAACCCTAAATTTTTTCAATCTCTGTGATTTTTCAATCTCTGTGATGAAAGTAATTGGGATTTTGATGAGAATTGCATTAAACATGTAGATTGCTTTCAGTAGTATAGTCATTTTTACTATGTTGATTTTACCGATCCATGACCATGGGAAATCTTTCCATGTTCTGTAGTCTTCCTCTATCTCTTTCTTCAGGAGTTTGTAATTGTCCTTGTAGAGGTCATTCACATCCTTTGTTAAATTTACTCCTAGGTATTTGATTTTTTTAGGCTATTGTGAATAGAATTGTTTCTATGTGTTCCTTCTCAGTTTGTTCATTGTTGGTGTATAGAAAAGCTAATGATTTTTGTAGGTTGATTTTGTATCCTGCCACCTTACTGTAGCTGTTTATGGTGTAAGAGTTTTTGGGTAGAGTTTTTTGGGTCTTTAAGGTATAGGATCATACTGTCTGCAAATAAGGATATTTTGACAGTTTCTTTACCTATTTGTATTCCTTTTATTTCTTCTTGCCTAATTGCTCTGGCTAGAAATTCCAGGACTATGTTGAATAGGAGTGGGGATAGTGGGCACCCTTGTCTTGTACCTGATTTTAGGGGGAATGGTTTCAGTTTTTCACCATTAAGTATGATGTTGGCTGTAGGTTTGTCATATATAGCCTTTACAATGTTGAGTTACTTTCCTTCTATTCCTAGTTTTCTTAGAGCTTTTATCATGAAGTGGTGTTGGATCTTGTTGAAGGCTTTTTCTGCATCTATTGAGATGATCAAGTGGTTTTTGTCTTTGCTTCTATTGATGTGCTGTATTACATTTATAGATTTGTGTATGTTGAACCACCCCTGCATCCCTGGGACAAAGCCAACTTGGTCATGGTGAATGATCTTTCTGATGTGTTGTTGGATTCGGTTTGCCATTATCTTATTGAGGATTTTTGCATCGATGTTCATTAGGGAAATTGGCCTGTAGTTCTCCTTTTTGGAGGTTTCTTTGTCTGGTTTTGGGATGAGAGTAATATTGACTTCATAAAATGAGTTAGGCAATGTTCCTTCCATTGTATTTCGTGGAACAGTTTAAGGAGGGCTATCATTAGTTCTTCTTTAAATGTCTGATAGAATTCAGCAGTGAATCCATCAGGTCCTGGACTTTTCTTTTTTGGGAGGCTCTTGATGGCAGCTTCAATTTCTTTTTGTGTTATCGATCTATTCAGGTGAGTAATATCCTCTTGGTTTTGTTTTGGGTGGTTGTAAGTTTCTAGAAATCTGTCCATTTCTTTGAAATTTTCAAATTTATTAGTATTTAGGCTCTCAAAGTAGTCTCTGATGATTTCCTGGATTTCCATGGTGTTTGTTGTTATCTCTCCTTTTGAGTTTCTGATTTTACTGATTTGGGTTTTTTCTCTCCTCATTTTAGTCAGGTTTGCCAGAGGTCTGTCAATCTTATTTAGATTTTCAAATAATCACCTTTTTGTTTCATTGATTCTTTGTATGGTTTTTTTTTTGTTGTTGTTGTTTCTATTTCATTGATTTCAGCCCTTATTTAATTCTTTCTTTCCTTCTGCTTGTTTTGGGGTTTGTTTGTTCTTGTTTTTCTAGGAGTTTCAGCTGTAGTGTTAGGTCAATTATTGGAGATCTTTCTGTCCTTTTGATATATGTAATCATGGCTATAAACTTTCCTCTTAGGACTGCCTTTGCTGTGTCCCATAGGTTCCGGTAGGTCGTGTTTTCATTTTCATTAACTTCCAGGAACCTTTTAATTTCTTCTTTTATTTCATCAGTGACCCATTCATCGTTGAGTAATGTGTTGTTCAGCTTCCAATTGTTTGTGTGTTTTTTACTGCTGTTTTTGTTGTTGATTTCTAGTTTTAATGCATTGTGGTCAGACAGAATGGATGGGATTATTTCTGTTTTCTTATATTTGCTGAGGCTTGCTTTGTGCCCTAAGATGTGATCAATTTTGGAAAAGGTTCCATGCGCTGCTGAGAAGAATGTATATTGTGCAGAAGTTGGATGAAATATACTGTAGATATCAACTAGGTCCATTTGATGTATGGTGTGATTTAGTTCTAGGATTTCTTTATTGATTTTCTGTTGTATGACCTATCTATTGGTGATAGGGATGTATTAAAGTCTCCCACTACCACTGTGTTGGAGTCTATATATGCTTTTAGGCCCTTCAGAGCGTGATTGGTGAAATTGGGTGCATTGACGTTGGGTGGATATAGGTTGATAATTGTTATTTCCTTTTGGTGTATTTCTCCTTTCATTAGGATGGAGTGTCCTTCTTTATCTCATTTGATCAAAGTGGGTTTGAAGTCTACTTTGTCTGAGGTAAGTATTGCTACCCCTGCCTGGTTTTGGGGACCATTGGCTTGGTAAATATTCTTCTAGCCTTTCACTCTCAGCCAGTGCTTATTTCTGTAGATGAGATGGGTCTCCTGTAGGCAGCAGATTGTTGGATCTTCCTTTTTAATCCAGTTTGCCAATCATGTCTTTTGATGGGGGAATTTAGTCCATGAACATTCAGTGTTAATATTGATAAGTATTTGATGATCCCTGTCATGTAGTTGTCTTTGTTTATTAAGGTTTTGATTGTGTGTAGCTGAATCAGTATTATTCTCTGCTTTCTTGCCTTTTCTTCTCCTGTGGTTTGGTTTTGCCTGCCCTTTCATGGTTTTGTTTGCTTTCATTTTCTGTTTGCAGAATTCCTAGGAGAATCTTTTGTAGTGGTGTCTTGGTGGTCATATATTGTTTTAGTTTCTGCTTATCATGGAAGACTTTTATTGTTCGGTCTATTTTGAATGATAGTTTTGCTGGGTAGAGTATCCCAGGATTGAAGTTATTTTCATTCAGTGCTTGGAAGACCTCACTCCATGCTCTTCTTGCTTTTAATGTTTCTGTTGAGAAGTCTGCTGTGATTTTAATGGGTTTGCCCTTGTATGTTATTTGTTTCTTCTCTCTTACAGCTTTCAGTATTCTTTCTCTAGTCTCTGTACCTGTTGTTTTAATGATAATATGTTGTGGGGTAGTTCTGTTTTGGTCAGGTCTGTTTGATGTTCTGGAGGCTTCCTATATCTAAATGGGCATAGTTTTCCCTAGATTTGGAAAGTTTTCTGTTATTATTTTGTTGAATATATTACGCATTCCTTTTGTTTGCGCCTCTTCTCCTTCTTCAATGCCCATGATTCTTAGGTTTGTTCTTGGAGTCAGTGAGGTCTTGCATTTTCTTTTCACAGGTCTTGAGTTGTTTAACTAATAGTTCTTCAGTTTTTCCTTTAATTGCCATTTCATCTTCAAGTTCTGAGATTCTGTCTTCTGTTTATTCTATTCTGCTGGAATGGCCTTCCATTTTGTTTTGTATTTCTGTTTCATTCTTTTTTTCTGAGGTTTTCCATATCTTGGGTTACTTCCTCTTTATATTGTCAGTTTTTGACCTTAATTCGTTTATCTCTCTGTTTGTAGTCATCTCAGTTTCAGTTTGGCGTTTATTTAGGGCTTCTATGATTTTATGTATTTGTTTCTGGGTTTTCTCATATTCTTTGTTTTTGTTGTCTTGGAATTTCTTGAGTGCCTCCTGTACATTTTGGTTGACCATGTCTAGTAACATCTCTATGAAATTCTCATTAATTATTTGTAGGATTTCTTCTTTCAGTGAGTTCTTGTGTGCTTTGTTGGGTTCCTTGGTATAGTTGATCTTTGTTTTGTTGGAGTCTGGGTCTGGGTATCCATTGTCTTCATTTTGCTCTAAATCCTGCAGTACTTTATGTTTTGGGGGGAAATAGTTTCCTTCCCTTTTTCTTCTTCCCATATTTCCACTAGGTAACATTTCTATCCCTGAACTATGTGTAATTTAGTATTAGCTGGGTAGCAATATCAATACTAACAAAACCAAGAGAGAAGGATAGAAAGGAGAGAGAGAGATGGAAAGATAAAAGGAATAGAGTAGAGAGGAAAAGAGAAAAAAATGGTAGAGATGGTGGATGATCAAACAGTAAACCAGGTAGCAAATCCCTTAAAGAAGGGAAAAAAATAAAAATTAAAAATTAAAAAAAAAATCACCAGTGCTGGAGCAGTAGAATTGCAGTCTTAGTTGTTCTGATGCTAGTTCTTTAGCATCGAGACCTGTCTATCTGTGTCTCTTAGGTAGGTTTGGAACCTTCTTGTGGCAAGTGGACAGTGGGTGGCATCCCAAGGGCCTTTGGGTGGAGGCCTTTAACTGAGGTGAAGTAGTGAGCCTTTGGAGTGTAGGCTTGGCGTGCCTGAAGGGCACAGGCCAGTTGAGTAGAGATCCTGCGTGTCTGTGGATCCCTGGCTTGACAGACTTGGGGGGCACCATTGAGCAGAATGGAGATTGTGTGTGTGGATCCTGGGCTTGGCAGGCCTTAGGGGCACAGCCTTGCAGAGTGAATATTGTGCAGTGCTGTGCAGGCTTTCGGGGTGTGGCCAGCAAAGCAGAGATCGTGCAGGGCTGGAGAGCGCAGCCCAGCAAGTCGGAGCTCCTGCAGTGCTGTGCAGGCCTTGGGAGCCTGGCCGGCAAAGCAGAGATCGTGCAAGGCTCGGGAGCGTGGCCCAGCAAAATGGAGCTCCTGCAGGGCTGTGCAGGCCTGAGGGGGGGGAGGGGGTGTGGCCTGGCAGAGATCTTAAATATCTGTGGATCCCTGGCCTTGAGGGCTCCTCCCACAGAGATCCTGTGGGTCCAAGGGGTGGGAGTTTGGGGTAGCACAGCCCTGGTGGGGCAAAAGAACAGGGCTGGAGGATCGGAGTTCCCTCAGTGTGTGAAGCAGTGGCTCTGCTGGCCTATGGGATGGGGCTTGACATGCAGCGCCTGCTATTCTTTTAGTATATGGTGGGGTGGAGAGGCCTTCCACGAGCTAGGGGTTCAGAGTGCTGATGTTTCAGCTCTCCCTGGTGCTTTACTTCAGTCAAGCATGTCTCCAGCTTCTTGTCAAAGTCCCTGGATCATGGAGGTCAGAAGGTCCATGGTTGTGTTCTGGTCACCATCTTTGATCTCTCCTGTATACACATTTTTTTTTTTATTGGATCACCTACCAGTACATTTTTGTAGCTGAGGGACAATGTCCCTTTCATGGAGTACTAATTGCTAATAAGCTTCTCCTTCCTCTTTTCCTTGAAGAAATTAAATTACTACAGGAATTCTTGGCTATAGAATGCTGTACTCTAGAAAAAGTAGTAATGCTTCACTTTTTCCTGTTTAAGAAGATATTTGGTGTATTTGGCCTCCTTTGTTCCTTCTACAGGAAATAGTCTATGCTCTGATATTTGAGTATACTTAGGTTGAAGCAAGGTAGAATCTTTTGTATTTCCAGATGAGTCTGGAATGTAGTAAGGGTCAGATGTCTTGGTCATCTCTGTCTCTCATTTGATACTTGCTGAAGTTTAGCATTAAGATTAGAAAAAAAGTCCAGTGTTATTCATAGTCAGTGCTACTAATTACAATATGAGCTTATCTCATGGGGAGAGTTTCTGGATGTATCTTTCTGTGGAAGAGAGAATATGCTGTCAGGCTTACTTCCCAGCCCTTTTCACATAATGTTTTGACTGTTCTATCAAAATATTGTACTCCTGAGCACTAACCATAGAAATACTATTATTTATTAAGTCCCTTCTCTGATCATTATACCTGGCATTACAGTGGAATGAAGGAAAACATACGTCCTGCTGTCACGCTACTGAGAGTCAGGGATCTCAATCACATTCATACAAAGATACCTAAATATGAACATATGTTGGATGGGCTGAGTTGTCCCAGCAGTTTGTGGTTCAGGAGTGTGGAGAGAATCATTCTGGTTGGACTAGTGATCATAGTGGCTTCAGAGATAAGATATACTGGATGGCTAAAGGAGGGAACTGAATGTCAGGGCCTGAAACAGCATGAGCATGAAAGAGCAGTGAAGGAGGTACCATCTTGGGACTCAAGTAAGAAAGCCTCTGACAACTGGGGCTGCTGGAGCTGGGGGACAGCATGAGATAGAGTTGAAAAATGGGTTGGGTCCATAAAGTAGCAGGCATGTAATGTTACACCGTCTGCCTGAGGGTTTGCTGTGTCTGGGAACCTGATGCCAGCATTACTACTCCCGGACTGTCCTCAGAGAGCCCCCACCTCACTAGTGCTGCCAACCTGGGAATTTCCTGTTGCAGTACACTTTCAAGGCTCCTTTACCACACCTTGGTGAGGGAAAGCAGAGTGCCTTTGACTTCCCAGAAGCAATAGTCTGTGCAGCTTGGAAAGAGCTGTGTACTCTGAGAGTCTTGGCAATCATGTTCCTTAAGCAATCACTGCTGAGGAATTCATGCCACTGGACCTGATGAGGAAGCCCAAAGCTGAAAAGAAGCCAGCTGTCAACCGGAACAACTTTCTACTTTCAGCTCAGTGGAATTCCAATTAACTGAGAGAATCTAATTCAAGGCAAGTGGGGAGTGGAGCAGCTCCTTGCCTTATGGAGGTAGAAGTTGCTGTTTTTCTTTTAGGAGGCCTCATAAAACTGAGTCTCAACAATCCAATGAACTGAAGCTAATAAAGTGTATCCAATTACGCTAGGATTTTAAGGAGTTTTTCAGAAAGAATCCTCCCTCGTACCCACGGCCATTTAGGGTAATAAACAGATAAAATGTATATTTAAAATCCAGCCAGTTGCCTGTATTCTCAAACCAGCTCTTCCCACCTTACTTTTTTCCTTGCAAAGGAACTGGAACCCTACTTGTCACCTGTGTTCAAAATATCAGCCACTTTTAGGCATCAAGCTGTAGCCATTCTCTACTTTACCTTAAGCTGGCAATTTCCCACCTTTGGTTTATGAGAACTTTGGGACCCAGCTCATAACCATATGGAAAACCGCAATCAGAGCTCACAGCTACCAGACCTTGTATTTTTCCTACAATGATTTCAGGAAGCATTATCAGTAGTTCTCTAATATCATCAAATATCCTGTTATAGTACATATTCTCCAGTTGCCTTATAAATGTGTGTTTTGATTTATTCTGTTTACAATTTGCTTGAAGCAGTATCTAAAGAAGATGAAAACATTGCAATGGACTGATATGCTCCTTAATAAGTGTTTTTCTCTGTAGATTGTCTTCCCATACCTACCTTTCCCTTCCTCTCTCTTCCCCTGTGATTTTTGTATCTTGACAATACAAAATATGTATTGTTTGTTTTGTGGACTTAATTGGGCATTCTGGGTTTTGCTAACTACTTTCCCTGTGGCATCACTGAAGTATGCTCATCTGTCCCTTGTAATTCCTGTCTCTTGGTAGGTAAGTCTAGAGAGATTCAGGTGTGAATGTTGTAGGCATGGGGAACTACTTCATAGGAGCGTTTGTCTTCCTTCATCAGGCACACTGTGTCTGATTGTCACTCTGTGATGTTTTCAGTTACTATGGGATGCAGAAAAAGTTGTAACCTAATTCCATCCTTTTTCCTCATGAGTTAGTGGGTTACTTCTATAACAAGAAGCTCCCCAACCGGGTGCCAGTGGCTCACACCTGTAATCCTAGTGACTCAGGAGGCAGCAGAGATCAGGGGGATTGTGGTTTGAAGCTATCCTGGGCAAATAGTTCTTGAGACTGTATCTTGAAAACACTCATCACGCACAAAAAAAGGGCTGGTGGAGTGGCATAAGGTGTAGGCCCTGAGCCCCAATACTGCAAAAAAAAAAAAAAAAAGAGAGAGAAACTCCCTATCAACTGTTTGATCAGTATATATATAAAATATATACTTCCCCATACTTCCAGGGAAGTATATATTATATAGGATGAGTTAATTTAAGAATGAGCAGTTTTTCTGTTGCTTTTCAGAGGTAACCAATGAATTTTTCATTATGTTGTTACAAACTGGTCGATAAAAAACAAAATTGACGCATACACTGAACCTTTATAGAAATCCCTTCTCCTCCACCTGGATAACCAACTCTCAGGTGTAATCCTGTGGTTTGGGGATAGGTTAAGCTCCAGGAGTGCAGTGTCTAGCCCACCTTCCAGCATCCGGGAGTGCAATGTACCTGTCTACCACCTCACTGCTCAATTCTTTTTCCTCTCATGCTCTTTCAGCTTCCTCCTGCCCCTTATTCTTGTCTACCTGCCTGTGACTTCCTGAAGCACCTTCTTATCATCCTGTTTATTCTGAGCCTGCCATCTTCTACTGAACCCATCTGCAGACCCAGAGCTGTCTGTTCCCCACTCTCCAGCTGCTCCTGAGGCTCTTGGCTGCCATAGGCTTTGCAGTTTTCCAGTCAGACTCTCCTGTTTTCCTCCTCCTCTGTCTCCACCTGTCCTGCTCACCTCGACTCTTCAGCCCATTTCCCAGTCCTGTCCCTCCCAGCCTCCACATGCGGCCTCAAGTGCCTCCTCTGACTGCAGCTCTCTTCAAACTGCTTTTGCTGGGATTGCCTGTTTGCTACCAAATCTGTGGTAATTTTTTCTTCAATTTTTTTTACCAAAAAAATTTGGTAATTTTTTACCAAATCTGTGGTAAAAAGACTGTTCTTTTACCAGTCTTCTCTACATAGCTGATAAGATTGGTCAGTCTCTTTGTGAGGCTGTCTGATCCTTTGGGATCACAAGTGCTGCACCTGAATAGTCTCTTGGGTGTCCTTGCTATTCCTTCTCTGTGGTAGCTTCTTGGCCCTCAGCGGCCAGCCTTGGCCTATAGTTTTCACACTTTGCTCTTGGTCTGGGTGTCTCCAGACACCACGTGATATCACAGTCCCTCCAGTCTTCTTGTCTCCAGCCCAGACTGAAGTATTGAACTGCTTGGAAGGCTCCTTACAAGCTGGTGCTGAACTACTCATTCTCCCTCCACCGCAGACCATCTGTTCGGTTGGAGTTTTCTGCCTTTGTGTTTTGACCACCTACCAGTTTCATCAAGTTGGTCATCTTTCCAGAACCTACCCCATAACCAGAAATACTTTATTCTGCTTGGAACCCTGCAGTACTTTGTGCTCCTTTTCAGGTGGCATTGGTGTAATTCCCACAGGATGCTAAGCTCTTTGAAGGAAGGGTCTCTGCTTACATCTTCTAGGCTCTGGCACTCCTGCCAGAGCACTGACTAAACCTCGTGAGCACTTGAAAACTAACCTTCCTCTGCTACTGCCCAGCAGCCTATAAAGCATGGCCTCTGAGGCCTGGGCCTATAAAAGTTTTTTCCTGGAACTTTAGCCCTCTACTGTAGCATATGGCTACAGTATATGAGATATCCCCAGATAGTATTTGCTGAGTGAGTGGATGAATTGTTATTTCAGAAAACTGAAGTCTGCCCAGAGAATGAAAAAGCTTTTTCTTGCATGCCCTTCTAGTGAACTGGGGGATTGAGGTTGATCTTGATAGCCTTTATGTTAGGGCAAAGAGAGCGATTACATAAGATCTGACTCCCCAAATGCTCTGTCCTTAAATGTGTATTTATAACCAAAGTATAAGCCTACTCGGTATATTTATTGTGGGTCCTACAATATGGCAGACTTTGTGCTTTATAACTGGTCAAGATTCCCCAGTCCAGCAACCCTTGAGGGACAAACCTTTGGTTCTGAATATCCATATGCTGATATGTGAAGGACTGGTTCAAGACCCAAAGAGATGTGAAATGCTTCTCACTGGGCCCTAAAGAAATGTGAGTGTGTGAATCTGTATGTAGTGTATAGCTCTTTGTATTCTATACGTACATGTGTGTGGTCTGTGTAGTGTCTGCACAAGTATGTGTGAGTCTGTATCTACTTTTCCCTGCACAAATGTGTATGTGTTCATGTGTGTAGGAGGTATATATATGAGTGGGTAAATACAGAAGAGTATGTTGTGTGCATATCATATGTGGGTGTGTAGCCTCAGTTGACTGATGAGTCCCACATCAGGTCCCCATTTTGTGCCAATGTATCCCTCACACCCTGGGTTTCATAATATTGCTGGGAGAACACTTCCCTGTAGACAAAGTGTGACAGACAGCATCATAAACAACGACGAGGTCCCAGGCTGTAGTTTAAACTATCATGTAGAGTGTTTGGTTCTGTGTTCCCTTGATGGCCTCATCATTCACTGTGGCTTTCAGCAGTTTTCTTAGCTCTTTGTATCCTGATTTTCTCATGTCAAAAATAAGGACTTTAATATTGATATCTCCCTCAAAGGGCAGTTCAGCAGATTTAAAGAAATAATGCAGCAAATCATTTAGAATAGAGCTTGGCAGGTAGTAGATACTCAGTACTTATCTGAAGGTCTGCAGCTTTTTGGGGGTAGGGAATAAGGAAGGAAGGGAGCTTCATTTCTTGAGTGCCAACTGTTTACGGAATATCATCTCATTTTTCTCTCTCAAAACCCTCCTAAAAAGGTTTCATAGGAATACCTCAGAGAGCTTAGATAATTTATTTGGAATATTTTGATGCTGGAATATTGAACTCAGCTGTGGTTTTGTTTTTTTCTTTTTTTCCTCTTCTCATGTATTTTTCTAGTAAGATAGGGATTTACTTGTCAGTTCCTAAAAGATTTGTAGGGTTTGCAAGGAGGGGGAGCTCAAACAATCTGCTGTTCTGAAGGGCCATAGAAGTGAGTACTCTGAGAGCAGTTGTTTATGTGACAATTTCTAATTGATACATTCATTATGACAATCTTGGTTTTGTGCTGGATTTTTCAAATAGGTTATGAAAAATTAACTTAGGACCCCCAGTGTATTCAGGGATCATTGATTTTGTTGAGTTCCTTGGGGTTTCCTTTACCAATGGATAAGCTGTCCATTCTTGGATTCTGTGCATCCATGTACTATTTTTGTGACCAAGGGGAAGTCAGCTCCCCTCTATTTCATTCTTCATCAGGAGCTGCCTTGTGATGATGACCTAGCACATGACTCCAGCACCCTGGGCTAACTCTGTTTCTGCCATCTCTTTCCCCCTTCACCTGCCATGAGTACCAGAAGCTCACTGCAGCCAGGCAGAGCTTTCAGCTCTGGACCTCTAACACCTCTTCAGCACTTGCATGAACACTGTGGCTCTTTCAGACTCTTGTAGCTATGCCAGTGGAAGGTGAGTGCCTGCCTGCCTCCTGCTCCTAATAGTAGGTGGCATGGATGAGGATCTTCCAGTTAGTTTTGAGCATGGCTCCTTGAGGAGGCTCTGAAACTTCTTCATGCTTAATGCTTAATTGTGGCTTGCCTTCGTCAAGGCAAGCAGAGGCCCTCTGCAATCAGCTGGCTGTTCCATGGAGTAGTTCATATTCTTTTGACAGGGATCCCTGCTTCCTCTTTCAACTTAAGAAAAGAAAAAAAGAATCCTTGACAAAACAATTATTGAATTGTGTGAAAATGAGCCAAGATGGTATTTAAAACTAGGTGAGGAGGAGGCTGTGTATCTCTCTGGCTGTATTGGGAGCTGTGCTGGGTCAGGTTGCGGAAGGTTGTCACTAGCAACAAGCTTTCCACCTGGGTGCATTTGCAGGGGAGCAGGGTGAGCCGCGGGTGGGGAGGAGTGGCAGCCTGCTTCCCCCACCCTACCCCTTTTGTTTGCTGCCTTTGTTTCTCCAAGATGGTTTTCTGATCAATTAAAATCTCATAGTGTCTTGAACATAATTCTGCCTTTTCAAATAAATAAAAGTGCGAACAAATGGGAGGGAAAGTTTTAATAAATGTTAGGCCTCATTTCCTCCTGCTGTGACACTAAATTTACTCAGATAAAAACAACCTCTTGGATTTACATTTTGATTCTGTTACTGCTTTCATGTGTGCGGGGCTGTCCCACTTCAGATGAAATTTATCCACTTCTTTAAATATTTAGTAGTCTAGCGTGGATGTTAATGAAAGTCTGGTGGTGCTATTTTGAGAATTGCAACAATGATAGTAATTTTCAGTGTCAGATTCCTGCTTCGCAAAGGGAAAGAGAGATGGGAGGAGGAGGAGGGAAAATGGTTTCAGTTCTAATGGAGTTTGCCATCGCTGGCCGTGCCAGACAGATGGGTCATGAATACTGTCTAGACACCCTCTGCCTGACGAAGCCCTGGTCTCTAAGGACACCAATGAGACGCCGGCTTAAGTAACAGGGGAAAGTCAGGGCAAGCTCTCCTGTAATCAGATAGAAATCAATGCTGATCCTGCTTCCTGGGGGAGGCTGAGGGGTTGGCAGGAGGCTGTTCAGGGAGGGGGTGTTGAGACAAGACCCTCTGTTACTGATCAATTTTAGTGCAAACTTGACAATTACTAGGCATTAGGGAGAGCGTGAAAGGACAGTTGTAGTATGATAACGCTATTGATTTAAACTGTACTCCTCCACAGAACGCAGAGCCATACAATTCAGACCTAGTCCTCAAAAGCCAGAGAAGGGCTGTGGTGAAAGGAAAGCATCATTTAGTGCCTTTAAAGCACAGGTGACCTGTGTTAATTGTGTATATTGAAGAACCTAATACTGGTCCTGACTTCCTTTTGTAGGGTTTAGCTTCTTAATTTGGAAAGGTTTAAAGACTCACTTGATTTGGTTTCTCTTCTTAGGAGTCTCTGAGAACATTCCAGTGCTGTATTCCATTATAAGCAGTTCTGATACTGGTGTTGTAGGAAATTAGGTAAAAATCTCCTAAGTACCCTGCTTGGCTGTACTTAAGTATGAGGATAATTATGGTAGTTTTACTCATTATTTCCTGGGTGCCAGAAATGGAGTTTTCCTGATGCCAGTAGTGAGTTTATGTCTCAAAACTCTCCATGTGGGGTGGTGGAGTGGCTCAAGTGGTAAGAGCACCTGCTGAGCCAAGTGTGAGACCCTGAGTTCACACCCCAGTGCTGCAAAAATAAAATACCCAAACAAACTCTCCCTGTAAGTGTCGTGGTTGGGGGAAGGAGATTTTGGTCATTAGGATGAAATTGGGGCGAAGAGTAAGGTACCTCTAACAAGATGGAATGTGACTCCACCTATTTGCAGTTAAGTTGAGAGGCACTTCACTGTTTGAGTTGGTGGTCATTAGTCATATATTTGCCTTAAAATATTGTCCAGAAGGTATACAGTAACGTTTGGAAGGGACCATCTTTGAGTAATGAAGTTGAAAGTCAAAGCCATCATGTGGTATGTCATGTACTGCAGAGGCGGAGGTGACCCCTGAGGGTGGCACTTCTGAGCAAACCAGCTGAGCTGATAGCATTCAGTCATTTCTCAGTGGAGACACTAGGATAAACTTTTTCTAAGAGACAAGTCTCACATGTATTCCAGATTCATCTCAAACTTGTAGTCATCCTACTTTTGTTGCCTGAGTGCTGGGATTTCAGGTGTGCAAACCACTGTCTGATAGCATAGGCTTTTAATATGGAAAGTCCAGCAGTCTAAACTTGGCAATAGTTATTTTTCCATTCCTTCCATTCTTACTACGCAAAGAACTAATTGAAGATGTAAAGAGGGTGTTTTTTGCTTCTTCCTTCCAAGAAAAAAAAGGGATATCAAAGTTAAACAATATTTTTAAAGTAAACCATCACTAGAGAGAAAGAAAGCTTAGGTATAACTTGTAGTTATAAGCAGTGAAGAAGTTTTTCTTTGTTCCAGATGGCTCTTCTTTGAAATATCACTGTGGTCATCCACAAGGTATAACTTCTTTCAGAAATGCCTTCTTTTTTCCCTAAATCCTTGCCTGTTGTCTGCACCTAGAGTTAGGGCATAACCCATCCCACCCTTAAGATGACCTAATACGGTTGATAATACTTCCTGTACAAGAATGAATACAGAACTTTTAAATCTGTTGAAACTACCATAAGAAGGAGGACTAAGACAGAAAAGAGAAAAATAGAGGGGGTGAACCAATTCTGGTCATAATACATATATGCATGGAAATGTCACAATGAAATACCCTGTATAGCTATCTTAAACAAACAAAAATACCTTTTTTTCAAAAACAGAACGGGAAGACAAAACAGGTCCTCTCTAGTGGGGGTTGGTACCAGCAAGAAGAGGAAGATACAGATATAAGGAAAAGGGTTAGGAGGATGAATATGGTGGTAACATTATGTAGTCATGTATGAATATGAAAAAATGAAACCAGTTGAAACTATTCCAGGAATTGAGGGGGGGGGCATAAAGGAGAATGTTGGAGGGTGTGAATTCAACTGCAATATATTGTGAGCACTTTTGTAACTGTTACAGTGTACCCCCAGTGCAACAGTAATATGATAACAACAAGAAAGAAACACTACAAAAAAGGAGTGAGCATTTATGGTAGTGAGGTTGGACAGAGGTGCAGTGCCATACTTATACCGGTGGCCTCAGGTGCCTGCATGGGAATCACACTCTTGGCAGAGCTAACTGCCTCTCGATTCTGTTTACTTGTGATGAGACCTCCTGTTCCAGACTCCAGAGATTTATGGGGTGACTCCTGGGTTCAGATATGTGCATCGGCCACAAGAATATAGTATTTTACCTTCTTGAAGAAAGAGAAGATGTGTGCCCTCATATGGACACAACTTGTTCCAAAAATGGCCTCTGAGCTGAGATGTGTGCTAGGGACAGATCCACTGTGGGTGTTGCCTCTTAATCTCTTGTGGAGGTTCTGGGTGTCTGTTACTTCTTTTATTCTAAAAATTGGGAGACAAAGTCACTTGAGTTAAGCCTCTGATGCTTTAATCCTTTGATCTAGACAGGAGCAAGAGTGTTCTAGATAAAATACTCATGCAGAAAATGATGTCCTAAATAGTAGTAAAGTGTCCCTTTTTTACTGTATTTCATGGAGAGTATCTTTACAGTGTTGAATATGTAAGAAGCACAGAGCTGGGCACTACAGGATGTGTGTTTTCTGTACAGCTTTTTTTTCATCCAGGGCCAAAATGGTGTACTTGAGAGGATCCTTAAAGGTGCAGGCCAGTATCTTTAGTTCTGGTACATGGGGCAGAGGGAAAATCTCTATGAGCCTTGGTGCCTAAGGAGGTCGTCATGGGTGGGAAGGGTGTGTCAGGAAGACTCTTGCTCTTCTGGAAAGCCTGGGAGAAGTGCAGGTGGGAAAATGGTTAACCAGAGATATGACATAGGAATTGTGATAAGCCAGCTTGCTTAGAGCTGAGGCCTGACTTTGAGGTACATCACTGAAAAAGGTAGATGGGGTCAGATTCTATAAATCTGTGGATATCAGGCTAAATAATTTTTGTTTTCTGTCCTGAAGAAAGTCATTGAAAGTTTTTGATCAAGTAGGTAAGGCTACAATACGTGACAATTGTATCTGGAAATTCCTTAGAGATAACCTAGTTCAGTATTCTATTTATACACAAAGAAACTGAAATCAGAGTTGAAATAGCATTTTCAAGGGCATAAAAGTAGTCTTTGGCCAAGACACTAATATGTATGTTTTTTAGCCTGTTTGGGATGTTACAGGAAAATACTAGACTGAGTAGTTTATAAGCTAGAGAAATGTACTTTTATACATCTGGAGGCTGGAAGTTCAAGAACACTGTGCTACCAGAATCCGTGTTTGGTGAGGGCACGCATCCTGAGATCTCTCTGGGTGTCATTCTCATTCATATTTTCTGTCTCTCTGACTGTCCCTCTGTCTTTTTCTCTCTGTCTGTCTTTCTCTTTCTCCTCCCTCTTTCCTTCCCTCTCTTTCTCCTCCCCTGCATTCTCTGATCCCTAAGAATTGAACTCAAGACCTCACAACATGCTAGGCAAGAACTCTACAACTTGAGCTATGCCTCACCCCCTTTTAAAAAATTTTTATTTTGACAGTTTCCCAGATTGGCCTTGAACTTGTAGTCTCCTGCCTCAGCCTCTGTAATAGCTGGAATTGCAGGCATACACCACCATGTCCAGCTAAGGTGTCTTTTATAAGAACATTAATCCCATTTATGAGGATTTTGCCCTTAAGACCTAATCACCTCCCAAAGGCCCCAACTCCTAATACCATCACCCTGGTGGTTAGGATTTCAACATATGAGTTTTAGGGGGACACAAGTATTCACACCATAATATGCTTCCTATTTCTTAGGCCAGTTCTCTTTCCACTGTGGAAGTCTCACATTAACTTGTCAGGTTAGGCAGTGACAGGAAAAAACTAAGAATAAGGAGAGGAAAAATTTGTAAAATTATGAGCCAGGAATATACTATTCTTCCAACTAGTAGGGAGGTGGAGATCAGGAGGATTGTGGCTCAAAGCCAGCCCAGGCAAAAAGTTAGTGAGACCCCATCTCAACCAATAAACTAGATGTGGTGGTGTGGGTCTCTGATCCCAGCTACACTGGAGACATTGGTAAGAGGATCAAGGTCCAGGGCTGGGCAAAACTGCAAATGACTCTACCTGAAAAAGAATTTAAGCACAAAGGATTGAGGGTGTGACAAGTGGTAGAGTGCCTGTGTAACAAGAATGAGGACCTGAGTTTAAACCCCAGTACTGCCAATGAAAAGAAGGGAGTCCCCTGGAAGGACCCTACTGCAAAGTAGGTGCTTCTAAGTAAAATCCCCAAGGCCTTTAGGTGTGTGTATCATGAGGTATAGAGACAGAGATAGAGACATAACTAGGAAGGTTATCAGAGGGGCAGTTCCCAGCACATTCACCCCAACTGGCACCTTTTGAGTAGAGTTTTAAGATAGCCCTGTTGCCTATATTATATTAGAAAATAGTTCAAAGACAGTCATGATGGTGCATGACTAGTACTTAGGAGGCCTAGGCAGATGGATCTTGAGTTCAAGGCCAGCCTGGGCTACATAGTAAGACCTTGTTTTTTAAAAAAAAAAAAGTTTGGAAAAATCAAGGTTAAAGCTGTATTAGGAGAAGAACAGCTGTGTTAGGAGAAGAGTAGATAAAGTCAAGAGTATGCTCTAGCTTAGAGGTGCCATAGTGTGGGGCCCACTATGGCTTTCCAGGCCACCTGTCACTGCTCTCTCAGGACCCAGTGTAGCATCTGGCAGCACAATGGAGACTCTTGGTGCTGTTAATGAAGGGAGTGAGGAGTAAGGAAGGGCAAGTCTATCATTATTTCAGTCTCTGAGAGAGGGTGATGGGTGGGACTAGAGGAAGAGGACCCCTGTGAGCAAGTCTTCGAGGGGTCAGAATGTAATGTAAGGTAGCAAAGGGGAGAAGCCTCTTCACTGGGCACTCAGATGGAAGTATGATCGTATATGGAGGAGACACTTGCTGAGATGAGAAGGCAGTGGAGTCCTTGCCTCTTGGGGCGTATCTTCATAGTAAAGGTAGTTGAAGTCTTCTGCCAGATCCAGCCTAGTGCTGAGGAAAAAAACTATCAGTGGAGGAGAGATCCAGTAGTAACAGTCATCATCCTAGTTATGCTTTATAACTTTCAAAAGAGCTCTTTACATATATGAACTTTTCTTTCAACAATTCCACAAGGTGTAGTATTTACAAATGTGCAAAGTGCTTTACTTGATTCATCTCATTTAATTGTCACATTAGGCAGATGCGATAAGAATGTATGGTATCCCCTCCTCACATGTAAGGAAATCAGCAGCAGTGAGTCCATCCTGGGCCTGTGGTCATGAATAGGGGTGATCCTCAGCAAGATCCTCCAGAGAAACCAGAGGCAAAGAAGTCTCAGCACCCAGGATGAAGCTGTGGAATGCATACTCCTCAGTTTAAGCATACAGAGATGGGCTATTTCTGGAGTCCTGTGCTCTCTCTGCTCAGAGTGGGGAGTGCTCAGTGACATGTGCATGTGTGTTGTGGGACATTTATCATGTCAAATGGGACAGTTGAATAGCAGCAGGAATCCTAATCGAAGAAAGATGCAGGACCCAGTTCTTTTGCCCTTTGAAAAATGGTGGTGGGCCTTGTTTTGCTGTGTTTCAATCTGTGGGTCTGTGTGCATTATGGAAATCAGGAAGCATGTGGATTGGCTTCATGTTATGTGTAAACTTGGGATGTAAGGTTCAGAAGGGGCAGGACCCTTAATAGTGTTTTTCTTGGATAGCCAGTAGTGAAATCTGTTTGGGTCCTGGATCACATTGTAACAGAAGAGCGAGTTAAAATAAATGATCAGCAGCTCTGTTCCTCTCTGCAGTGACTTTGCTTCATTAACACCTCAGGCCCAGGCTTTCTCAGTCTGCTGGCAAGGAAGGCAGTTTTGATCCCTAGATTCCCTCGTGACTCAGAAAAACATTCTGAACTAGTGACTTTCCTTCTGTTATTAGCTTTAATGAGATAAATATTGGATGCAGCATTTAGTCAAGAGAGGTGTTTCTTTGTAAATAATGTGATTATTTTAAGAGTTTTGAAGAGAGGTGTTCATCATCAGGGCACAAAATGTCTACCAGTGCCTGCTAAAATTAGAACTTTCCCTTGTGCCTGGGCCCACCCATTCTTTGGAGCATACCAGATGCTCCATCTGTCTTTCCCACTGTTAACCCATCTCATTGCCTTTCAACCTTGTTCCCAATATTGCTGTGTAATATCTTCACTGGGAACAATAATGACGCAATGTGTGAATCCAGAGTCTGGCACCTTATAGCACCTTGATAGAAATAGAAAGCTGTGAACACAGCATTAAAATACGCTGACAGGCTGCAGGAGCTAATGGGCACCGCATTTCACTGCAGATGTTCATTCCGGTGCTATTGCCGAGGGCAGGGACAGCAAGGAGCTGTGCTGCTGATATTCAGAGTTTTGTGGTGGTTTTTGTTCGCTGTAGTATTGATCTCCAAAGGAACATCTTACTCCTTTATAAAGTATGCTGCCTTTCTGACTGTGAGAGTGCACAAGAGAGCACAATGCACATGTGGAGGAGAGATGTTAGCTGGAATGGTAGAATGCAGGAGTTTAGCTAAAAGAAATTAGATTTTATCCTATTGGTTCCTCATTTATATGAAGTTTCTGAGTTTTATGTGTTGTGTAAATGTATAAAAGAGTTTCAGTGTATCTAATTTAAACAGATGGTTTTGGTTTATTACATTAAATGATAAATATTATGGAATTGTGAATTTCTGACTTGCAGTTTTGTCCTGCATGTACTTCCCAGTCATATTGACAAGTGACTCATTTCTCTTAATGTTCTTTTCTCTTACTAGTGCCAAGACACCACATCCCTACTTACTTGCTCTCACTTTACACAAATCTTTCAGATGAAACACATACTCAGCGTGAGTGGCATCTACTGCTATCTGCTGCTTCAAGGCTGGTAGCATTTGTCCACCTCGAAAGATGACTGTGTACAAGGAGTGTGGCAGTGGGACATGCTTGGCCCAGATGGGCCATTCACCAAAGATGTTAGGTTCAGGCAGCTGGCACAGGTAAGGTGGGAAAGGGCCTAGCTTTGTGCAGAAAAGTGCTGGAGAGGAGGGAACACTGTTCCTATGACAGTTGCTATGGCATGGGATATTTTGTGTCACCCTTGGACACCTTATATTCCTGAGCCCACAACAGCCTATGGTCACTTCATTCATTCCTTCAAGTCTTCTACTGGGGTGTGTGCTGTGCCAGCTCCCCCACCCAAAGAAGTGGGACATGGAATCTAGAAGTTGCTCAAGTAGTATTTGTTGAGACAATGAATACAACATTTCAAATGGAGCAGTTCCTGCACTTTCAAAGGAGGTAAAGAAGACTAGTGTTGGGATGCCTAGATTCACTTGAGAGAGGGAGAGAGTGCTGTATGGGAGGGGACAAGAGAAGCTTGGCAGAGGATTAAGGATGCTGAAGCACATTCTGGCACCAAAACTATAGGTTGTCTGCAGGCTTGGCTGGTAGACAGAGCATTTTACTCAGAGGGCTCTTAGGTAGCCTGGGGTCTCCAAGCTTTTTGAGGACTTATGCAAATATTGGAACCTGAAAAAAATACTGATGTCAAGATAGGAAATGAAACTGCCAAGTTGAAATGGACACGTTTAGTTAATGTTGACAAGACATAATGGCATATCAACTAGTCAACTCCAACTTGTTGTCTCAGTTGGGACAGGAGTGCTTTTTGCTGGCTTTGACATGATATTTGGATGACCTATGAAGGTCCTGGAGTTGCCCTGGACAGCCATGGGGAGAAGAGCCTTCAGTGACTTCTTTTCCTAATGGGGAGTGTAGAGAAATACTAGGAGCATTGCAGCCTTGTCTCATAGCCTAGACACCTCTGTAAGGTTATGTCCTTGTCATTTTGCCTTGGGAGGTGTTAGGCTCATTTACTTTGTGACACATGCGTAAGGCAGAAGAATAAGAGTGGGGACAGAACCTTATCCTTCCACCTGTGACTGGAACAGAGCATGTGTCCAGAGCCTTCCTCTCCTCTGTGCAGCTCCTAGAGAAGATGCTCTGGAGTGGGGCTGCCTACCCCCCATTTATCTGCATTCAACCCCACACTTGATGCTGTTTTGGTGGTTTAAAGTTAAATTGAACAAATATTGGTGGTGCTAAGATGACTGAATGATAAATTACAGTTATATGTTTTAAAGATTTTGAAGAAAGCCTACATATTTTTGAAATAAGCTATTTTATTGGTCTGATTTTTATTAAGATGCCAGATTCCAGTGTTTGAAAAGTACATTGCATGTTTCTTCTGTCACTTTCTGCTCATTTCCGCCAGTGTTTTCTCAGTAATTCTGTGTGAGGAATACCCACTAAAAAGGCAAGGAGTTGACCTGGGTCATTTTCAGGTTCTCAAGGTAAATTTCTTTTTTCCCTCATCACTTTCCAGTGTGAATGCCTCTAACCAATATCATGATGACTCTTAATTATTTGCTTAATTACTTCTCTGTGAGTTTATCGCTCTGAAAAGGGTCTATGTTTAGTTTAGTTTGGACCATTAATACCCAGCAGAAAGTCTATCACATAATAGACACTAAATGTATGTTGATTTTGACATAACATTTGTAATGTATATGTGTGTATATGTACACAAACATATACAATCATGTGTTGCTTGGTGATGGGGATACAGTCTAAGAAATACATCATTTAGGCAGTTTTGTTGTGTGAACATCATACTTAAACAAACTTAGATGATATTGCTTATTGCATTAAATGCATGGAGGAGGTTTACATTGACTTAAACACAATGCATGTGCAGGTATAATACCAAGGCAAAAATCCAACTGACCAATGAACAGACATCTAAACAATGAAGGACAGTAATGGAAAACAAGTCACTCTAAGGGGAATGCACTAACGGGAAGGGGGGGTGGGTAAAAGAAAGAAGTAAGGAAGGTGAATATGGTTGATGCAGTTTCTATGAAAGAATGAATGTAGAATTTTAAAACCTGTTGATATCACCATACAAAGAGGACTAAGGTAGAAAGGAGAAAAATGTAGGGGATCAACCAATTCTGGATATAATAAGTATATACAAGAAAATGTCACAATGAAATTCCCTGTATAGCTAGCTACCTTAAACAAACAAAAATGTCTCTTTTTCAAAAACAGGGTAAAACAGGTCCTGTATGGGAGCTGGTACCAGTGGGAGGGGAGGATACGAGGAAGGGGTGCAGGAGGGTGAATATGGTGGAAATGTTACATGCTCATGTATGAAATGAAAAAAGAGACCTGTTGAAACTATTCTAAGAATGGGGAGAGGATGGAAAAGGGACAATGATGGTTGGGGTGAATTTAAGAACCCTGAAAAACTGTAGATCAGCAGAACATGACACTTGTTTTTCCTCAGATACATACGCATTCTTCTAAATTCTGTGGCTTATAGTATTATCTAATAATGCTTTCTCTCTCATGTCCCAAGATCCACATGTCACTGGCTGTCATGGCCCACCTCTAATACCTCCCTCTCTGTAAGCTTCCCCAGTGCTTTCTACTGTGAGAATTGCTCTTTCTGCTCCATACCTTCTCCTTTGCAGTTTATTATTTCAGTGCTTATCCTACTTGCCATCTATTGTGCAAGCTCCCAAGAAGGCAGGGTTCCATACTCTAGAGAGCCTTCAGTCCATCCCAGTGTCATGAATATGACTGATACTTAATCAGTGTGTGTTGGTTAAGTAAACGGCTCCATAAATGTTTTTGGAAAGCACCATAGTGTTTGTCATTGGGACATGTTCTAATGATTCCTTTGCTTTGATGGGGAGAGTTGTCAACTCATTCATTTCTTTGTTGGAAAGTGTAGTAATAGAAAGTCTCCCAACTGAACCAATATGACAGCATATAAAACATGAAGGTCTGGGATGCAGGGAGTGTAAGGGAGGATCCTGCTGGCTGATTCGAAGGCAGGAACACAGAGCAAAGCTACATGGTTGTGCTGACTCTGTGGGATGAGAGATTCAAAATGCCGTTCATGCAAAATAAATTTAGCAGCTAAGAAGCAAAGCTGCACCTTACTTTAAAAGTGCTGTTGTTAGTATATGTGCTATAAAGCTTAACTTCACTGCTTTGGCTGAGGAAGGAGAATGGGTCTTTCTCATGACCATGTCATCTGTGTTTCTTCCTTCACCAGACATGCGAGCAGGGGCTTGATTGCAGCACCTACTCAGTGAAAATTAGACATGTATCCATGAGAGCAGTCCTACATATTTATTTTATTCAGTTGCATCAGTGGTGTCTTTTACCTTTTATAACCCAAAGATGTCCATATCTTAATCCTTAGAACCGATGAGTTTGTTACCTTACCTAGCAAAAGGAACTTTACAGATATGATTAAGATTAAGGACCTTGAGATGTAGAAATTGCTCTGGGTTATTCAAACAGACCCAAATATGAGTCCTCAAAAGTGGAGAACTTTTCCTGCCAGTGGTCAGTAGGGGATGTGACAACAGAGAAAGGGTCACAGAGAAAGGTACAATGTGAAAATGAGTTGACCCGTCATTGCTGGCTTTGAGGATGGAGGAAGGGCCACAACACGAGAAGTGTAGACAACTTCAAGAAGATGGAAAGGACAAAGAAGCATTCTCCACTCAAGCTCTGGGTAGAAACACAGCACTGTTGACTGTTTGATTTTAGCCCAGTGGGACTCATTTTGGACCTCTGACTTCAAGAGCGGTAGAAACTAAATTTGTATTTAAACCACTAAATTTGTGGCAATTCATTATAACAGCAATAGGAAGCTAATACACATGATCTTGCATGTAAAACAATGTTTTTTTAAATGAAAAGAAGAAACAGCTTTCCAGCTCTATATTTTCTCAAATGGTATTTATACTTTATAATGGATATTTATAGGATATTTACATTAGCTGCAGGTCTATGAGTTTTAAATGTAGAGTAAATGTTGCCTAGTTTCTCTCTTAGGTTATACATTTGGTCCAGCTTTGTCACATGGTTAATATCGCACAGCCAGTGACAGAACTGGATTTAGGCCCATGCTCTCCTGAGTCCCTGCCCACAGATGCTGTCATTTCATTATACCATTTCTCAGTGTTCCTTTTGAATCAGAACATGAAGAGGCACTGCTTGCTTAGGTTGCAGTGTATTAGAAGAATAGAAAACATGTTTGAGAGCAGTAGTTAACTAACATTATTTTCCTAATTTAATAGTTTCAGAGTAGTCCATTAGAATGGATCCCTATAATGTGACAATGTGTGTCCCTGGCATAAGTGTCCCTGTTTTTTTCTTTTTATCTTTTTGTATTTGTGATAGATTTGATGTTGAGCAAAGAAAAAAGGGAAAATTTGTTTGTCTTATAAGGAGGTGCTGATGTTGAGAGGGAACAAATCAAGAGACTTAGTGATGAAAGCATTAAAGGTGGAGAATTCACAGCCCCTAAGTTTTTGGAACATGGACTCTTTTTTAGTAAAAGATTTTCAGAATAATTCTGATTGCCTGTGTACTTAATGATTTTAAAGTTATATACAAGTGCTATTGTAAACTTAGAAGTACAAAATTACAGATTTTACCAAAGAATGAGACAAAAAATACCATTCTCATCTTTTCTCCCAGTGTAAATGAGTGCACCACTCACGGCATGCAACATTGCTCTAGAAAACTCTGCCATAGTTTGCCTTTTGTGTGCCATAAAAGGCACACATGGCCTCCGCTGGTGTTGACTTCTCATCTGACATAACAAGTGATTTATGAGCCCAGCACTTCCTGTTGGAATGGACTGGTGTTCTTGTCTCCACAAGTTCTGTGGGGCAGAAGCTGACTTGTCCCTACTGTGTGTTATAGTGTCTGCTCACAGAAGGTGTCTGTGGACATCTGTCAAGTATATAAATGAAAGTGCTCAGGATTGCCACACTACTGTAGAAAACCAGCAGTAGCATTCTCTTTGGCTAGGGAATGGAGACTCCAGACAGATAGCCTCAAGGAATACTGGGATTTTTAGAGCTGTGAAGGGCACCACGGAGGAGTAGAGGGACATCATAGACAACAGCAAAGAAGAGCAAGAAAGGTTTGAGGGTGAGTGATACTAACTCAACAGAAGCTGAGTAGATAATTCTTGTAGGAAAGGCAATGACATGATACAAGGAAGCAATTTATGTAAACCATTTGGTTTAATTAACCATTTGTTAATGTGATTGTGCTTAATTCTATAGAAACAACAGGAAGTTTGAGTAGGAGGCTGTCCTGATAGCCACAGCAGCATTAGAGCAACAACCAATGGCATGTGGAATTCTTCTCTATTTCCAGAGAAAACAGACAGTTTTGTGACCTACAGTTGTATTGCACCCAAAAGATACTGTTGTTCAGGTTTGGTGCGAGGCTGATCTCAATAGAACGGGGCAGCAAGGTTCTACAAGTGTTTAAGACAGGATGATCAATAGACTGTGGAGTTGCAGAGGGAGAGCTTGGATGGGTAGGCATTGAGGTGTCAAGTCTGGGTGAATGGTGATGCAGCTCTGCAAATCATGCAGTCCTGGAGAGGGGGTAGTTTTCTGGTTAAGGTGCCAAGTAGGGTGAATTTTAGATGAGATTGGGTGCATTCAGGGTGGTATGGCCGTAGACAGTAGGGTGAATTTTGAGGCATTTGGTCTCCAATAAATCATAGATCTTAGGGCTGATTTTAGATCATGGAAGAAGAAATCTGGGAACTATATAAGCAGAGTTTGTCTTCATTACTTAACCAATGCAAAATTCTTCTCTTCCCATGCCTTAAAAAGCTCCCCAAGGAAGGAGTCTGTCAGTACAGCAGGGAGATGGTTCAGAGGGCCAGTCCCAGCTTAGGCATGGTGGCTATAAGGGTTGGAGCAGGGAAAGTAAGGATGTAGCCTAGAAATGCAAAGACCCCTGTGTGGGAGTTTTCCTATAATGAAAGTGCCAGAGGTGTCTGACCTTTTGATAGTGAGCAGCTTGTGGCCTGGACTTAATGAGTGTAATTGTGCTCTTGTAAGGAGGTGCTTGGGGGCTACCTGGACGCTTAGGGTAGCATTGCTGTGGCAGCCTTCCCTGGGGTCTTAAGGGAGAGCTGAAAGGCAAGTCTATACCATCAGTGGTAGCAACTGTGGATAGCTTTGAAGAGAAGTGGAGGGTTTTATCAATTTGTGGCTACAAAAAAGTGATTGCCTGTAGATTGAACACAGAGTTTCCAGATTCAGGCAAGATATGTGTGTGCACCCAAGAAAAGGCTGCCTGGTGAGCAATGGCTTCTTCCTGGGTGTGACCAAATCACCCATGGACTTCATAGGTTGATGTTGCCTGACTCCCAGGTTTTCCCCTTCTCCCTCATCCCTCTTTGTTTTCTTCACTTCTTTTAAGCCCTCTTCCCAGTTGTTTTTGTCTCCCTGACCCTGGGGTTTGGAAGAGGACAGCCCACAAGTATACCATAAAAGCATGACTGATGAAGGGAACAGGATTTGTTCCTTGTGTTGCCTGTTAACATTTTAGCTCCATTCTGATATTTTTATGCTTAAACAGGCTTAAAAATTGTTAACACATATTCTCATATCCCAACGTGTCATTTGGGGGGGGTGTGAAGAATATATCGTGCCTTCCAGTGGCTTTAATTTATATCATATAGTGTCTACCCCACTCACAATTTTGATATTTATTCTTAAATTCTAAGCAATTCACTTCAAGTCACAATTCAGTCATCCCAGAATACCCCCATGGGCACCTTTGTGCTTCAGGAAAGATGGCCCTGGCACAAAGGCCAGCTGCAGTACACTGCATCTCAGATCATCGTGACAACACCCTCCCTTTCTGTGGAAAATGTAGCAGCTAAGAAATACATACCTCAGAATAAGAAAAAAGGACCCAAGATTTCTTTTTAAAAATGTGTTTCTTAACTTGTTTTCTGGCATAATTTCTGCATTTATGGATAGTACTTCTCAGCCTTTCATGAAATTTCTGCCTCTTACATGTGGAAAAAAAACAGTTTTTTTCTTTCTTTCTTTTTTTTTTTTTATAAAGGAAAGCTTTAATCTAGTCCAAGAAACTGGGGGAAATAGACTTCCTTTCTCTCTTTCAGCCCCATTTCCCCACCTAATGTTAAATATGGCTATTTCTCCCAATTTAGAGGGTTTCTTTATAGAATATGAATGAGCTATTTACTGGTTAACAAAAAAGACAAGCCTTTCAAGTACAAATGGAGCTTTGGAGATATCTCAATTTGAAAGACTAATCTCTGCATAAACACAACTGTTTCTCCATATTGCTGGAAACACTCCATCTATCTGTTTGGCCACATTTTCTATTATGGTTTTTATAAAAGAAAAGTATGGCTAATGGCTCAGCAGAGAACTATTTGGGCACACTAGCAATAGGGATGTGTTTACATTGCCTTAGACCATGTTGAAGAGCAAAGAATAGTAATTTTATATAGAAATTGCTCTACTCTGATAAATAAAATTAGACATTGCATATTTTCCTTTTCCTTCACTTATCTGAGCTCATATAAACTAATAACCTCCTTTCCATGCTTTGTTTTTTTAATTAAATGTCTGGTTATACCTGTTGCCTTGTAGGCTCAAAAATCTTACATCAGGCCTTATTTTTCTTTGTTTAAATGAGTGACATAACATTAGCACTATCTGCTATATGGGATAATTTCAGAGGTCACTGTGAATCTAGCATCTTCTACCAGGAAAGTGCATCTGGATACAGAAAGCCATTGCCCTCAGAAATACTCTTTGGGGCTGACAGGGCCTGACTGTTTTGAGTTTCACATCCTTGTAGATGGGGCTTTCAAAACCTTTCTTCTCTCCAGCCCTCACTCCCACCCCCAAGGTTTTAGGACAAAACTGGATTAGTGAATTCATGGCTTGACAGACTGAACAGAAAAATGAAGCTCTGTGCTCCATATTCATGTGCATCTGCCCCTCATGGTTACATGCTAATTGGTTGGCCAGTGCACAAGACAAGGAAGTGAAGGTTTCCTATTGCTCACACAGTGCTTCCTGTCTGGTATGATGAGAGAAAGGCGAATGAAGTGAATGGAGCTGAAAGAAACATTGCTCAGCCCAAGATGGCAGCCTCTCAGATACAGAATCAAATGGTATCTTCTCTAGGAAGCTCTCTGCAAAATGTGTATAGCTATTAATAAGTATAGTGATTTTTAAAAAATTTAAATTAGGTATGTTTAACCCATGTAATATCTAATTTTCAAAAACTCAGATATATTTTCTTTTGATTACTGTGGTGTGGCTGAACTGCACTCAGTGGTGATTTACATGTTAAAGTCAGGTTATCAAACAGCGTGCCCTCTCTTCATTCTCATGGTGCATTTTTCATTCATTGTGGAGGTCAGATGAATGTGTTCAAATTCTGCTACTGTTAGATAGTGAAAAAATAGCTCTATTAATTTCTTACAGTCATTTAATATCAGTAAGTTAGCTTATAGGGGTTATGGACAAATGCATGGCCCTGACTATTTTTAACTATCAAAATGAATGAAGGGGATGAAAATTAGAAAGGGTAGGTAAGTTGAAGCATTTTGTTCGTTCATTTTTTAATGGAGTCTACATACAACCTTGCTGTGGTTCAAGAGGGCAATATTTCTTTCATTTATGCCCTTATTAGCTCACAACACCCAAAACCACACATAATTTGGCATCAGGGTCATTGTTGGTGGAGGATATGGAACCAAAAGGCAATAGGATTTCCTGGTTAAGCTTGCGGCTTGGCAAAAAATTGTTGTAGGAAAGACAATAAATCTTTTAGGCAGTTGCTTCCTCTTTACTAAAAGTGTTTATTTCTAAAGCAATGTTAAGTTATGTG
This sequence comes from Castor canadensis, assembly GCF_047511655.1. Taxonomy (NCBI): domain Eukaryota; kingdom Metazoa; phylum Chordata; class Mammalia; order Rodentia; family Castoridae; genus Castor; species Castor canadensis. The sequence continues at coordinate 66,558,094 of NC_133389.1, forward strand.
TAAACTACAGTGTAAGTTAGATAAGCCTCTTTATCTAAAATTTCAACTTCTTCATGCTCTTTGCTCCCTTTCTTGCTTTATTTTTCCCTTACTGCTAATAAAGCTGCTATATTTTTCACCTATCCTGCTTATTTTATCTCTCCTCCCAGAATACTATTTCAGGAGTAGAGAGTTTATTGACTGTTTGGTTCACTAATGTGCCTTTAATACTCAGAATAATGTCTAGGACCAAAATAAATATGTTGAATGCAATAACCGAATCTTTAAAATGGTGTTCAGAGAATATCTTTTGAATGGTGATTTGTATTTTGCAATTAATTATCTGTTTAAAAGGTAATTGGTTTTGGTTCAACCTGAAATCAAACAAGATGATAAACCACATTAATAGAATGCAGGGAAAAAACCCACATGGTCATCTCATTATCTATATAAAAGGCATTTGACAACAATCAGCATCCTTTCACGATAGAACACTCGGAAAACTAGGAATAGCAAGGATGTGCTTCAACAAGATAAAAGGAATATTTAGTCCATCCAGGCTGCTGTAACAAAATGCCAAAGACTGGGTAGTTTACAAACAAAGAAATTTATTTCTCACAGCTCAAAAGGCTGAGAAGTCCAAGATCAAAGTGCTGTTAGATTCAGTGTCTAGTGAGGGCTGCTTTCCTGGTTCATAGACAATACCTTCTTGCTGGGAATAGCCAGTTCTCTGGAGTCTCTCTTTTTAAAAATAAGAATACTGATCCCATTCATGAGGCCTCTATTTTAATGACCTAATCTCCTCTCAAAGGCCCCACCTCTTAAGAGCCTTACATTGGGAATTAGTTTTCAACATACAGATTTTTGGTGCGGGGAGAGGAGTTCCAGATATCTAGTGTATAACAAAACATTTATGAAAAACCTACAGCTATCACCATATTCAATGGTGACATTATGTTAACATGAGGAACAAAACACTAGTGCTTACTTTCATCACTGATGTTCTACATTGTATTGGAAAATTTTCTATCCAAAGCAAGTAGACAAGAAAAAGAGAAGGCATCCAGATTTAAAAGACAGAAGGAAAGCTTCCCCTGTTCACAGATGGCGTGCTTTTATGCACATAGAATCTTAGAGAATCTGTTAGGTAGCTGCTAGAGCTAATAAGTGAAGTCAGCAAAGTTGCTTAGAATAAGATTAACACATGAAAACCAAGCATGTTTCTATATATGTGCAATGAACAATCTGAAGGGAAATTAAGAAAATGAAAAGACATCCAATAGAATAAGAAATTTATAAATCATACATTTAATAAGGATTTAATGTCCAGCATAGTCTAGCATATGAAAAGAACTACCAATTTCAACAGTAACAGACAATCTAATTCAAAATGGGCAAAAGAATTGGGTAGACATTTCTCCAAAAAAGTTAATAAACATATGAAAAGTGGTCAATAAACATATGAAAAGATTCTCAGTATCTTTAGTCACTTGGGAAATACAAATCAAAACCATAATGAATACCACTTCACACCTGGTAGAGGGGTTAAAATAAAAAAACTTTGAAAATGAGCATTCGCAAGAATGTGGAGAATTTGGAACCCTTTGTTCATTGCTGATAGGAATATAAAATGTTACAGCTACATTGGAAAGTAGTTCAGTGTTTCTTCAGAAAGCTAAACATATAACTTAGCAGTTCTCCTCCTAGGTGTATACCCAAACAAATTGAAAACATGACTTGTATGAAATATCTCAAGTGAACAAATGTATAGAGTCAGAAAACAGATTGAAGATTATTAGGATCTGGGGTAGGACTGCGGATTTGTTTCTTGATTTGGAAACAGGCCGGCTGTGGTGGTATAAACCTGTAATCCTATCTACTTGGGAGGCATAGGTGGGAGAATTGTGGTCCAAGGCCAGCTCTGGGCAAAGTGCAAGACCTTATTCAAAAAAATAATTAAAGCAAAAAGGGGCTAAGGGCATGGTTCAAGAGCACCTGCCTAGCAAGCATGAGGCCCTGAGTTCAAACCTCACCTAGTACTGCTCTTCTCCCCCCTCAAAAAAAGAAAAAAAAGAAGAAAGAAAAGAAAAGACTTGGAAACACATATTGGTGATAACTGCACAACATTGTGGATATAATTATTACAATTATGAATTGTACACTTAAAATGGAAAAATTCATTGTATTTTACCACAATAAGAATTAGAATATACTAGAACTATTTGGAGTAGAATTTAAAATGTTGGGTTGTGTTTGTCTTTCTCCAGACTAATGCCCCCAGTGTTCTGCGGATCAGAAGAGATTGTATAATAGACCCCCCTCTGATATGATTTGTATCTTGTATGAAAATGATACTTAGTTAAATCTTTGACCTCCAGAGGGGTGTACTGAAAACCTTTTCAAATGTCCAGATATGAGGCTACAGAAATGTTTTCAGTCTCCTGGCCTCCTCTGGAATTACATTGTCATAAGAAATAGTCTTCCTTCCCCTTCCAGTTTAATCTCTCATGAATAATCCTGCTTCATGAAGAAGGACGTTTTAGCAGTTCACAAATGTGTGGAGAGATGGTTAGAAAATAAAGCTATCAGGTTGAGATTCAAGTTCTTATCCTCTAGCCGCCTTACCAGTCCAGAGCAGACACTATCTTCATGTTGCATTATTCAAACAGTAGACAGTAAACATCCTGACACACTGGGCGGTGAGCTCCATGACGTAATGTCTGAAGTCACCTCACACCTGCCTGGTGCATGATGTGAGCTCTGGAAATATTTGAGGAATGAATTGGTGAATCACTCTCAAATAGTCAGAATCATAGTCTAATATGCCAGTGCTTGTGACTGTTTTATGCGGCATTGCTTCTAAACAGCATGTTTTGAAAATAGAGGAGTCATAGGAATGTATACTGGAAATGGAACACTTGATCCCCAGTTATGGTGCTTCCTTGTTGTTCTGGTGTAAGAACTGCAGCCTTTTGGTTCTTTCATCCTGTGCATAGGATCAGGAATGACAGGGGTACTGGGAGATTGTTTCCTGCATCCCTAGACTGAGGCCTCACTGTTTAGATGTACACAGCATCTTCCTGACCCCCAAGTGCCTACTGTGCCTTCAGCTTCCATTTCTCCTCAATATCTTGAGCAACTGGAATGCCACTAAAACCACTGTTAATTCACATTCCAAGGTATTGCAACTGTCCCTTTCCTTATCACTGGCCACTGCTGCCACCTCTCCACACTTAGGCTGAGCTGGTTAAAAGAAGCTTGTTTGCAGAGGATGTGCTGGAATGTCATTATTGTGGGTGAAATAGCAAACTTGGAGATTGTTTGAAAAGCTCTTGTAGATACTGTTAAATGATGCCATTGTTGGTATGCAGCTCTTTCAGGACATCCCAGTGATAGGTGGTACTCTCTGGCCTTTCTGATTGGACACGAACCTGCCTAGTCCTTTTTAAGACCAGTAAGTATCTTAGACTAAGGACTGCAGTTTGTAGCCTCTGAAGGCCCAGCATAAATAGATACCTATAAGAATGAGACTCATGATCTTGGTCTGGTTGAGGCTCTGTGTAAGTAATAACAGTCATGAATATTATCAGTCCCCTACTCTGCTGCAGAACCCTCTCACGATGTATCTGCTGAACAAATGCAAGTGTGTTTGGTGATCACATTAGAAAGGAGAAGTAGGAAAGAAAAGGCTCAGGCAGTGGTTTTCCAACTTTCTGTGCATGGATTCACTCCACCTGTGAAATTCAGAAGATCTTGGGGTGTTCTGCAAGTTTGCATGTCTTACATGCAAACTTGATTTGCAGACCACACTTTGATAACCATGAGCCTCGAGCAAAAGGACTCTGGGGAGCCAGAGATCTTTATGAAAGTGGCAGGTCTTGGAAGCAGCAGAGGGAGGAGACATCAGGAGAGGATAAGAGTGCTCTTGACAGAACACCCACCCCAGCTGTGCCTGGGATGGCCTGCAGATTTGATAAGCCAGAATCTCCTCAGTTTCATGCTAATGACTCATGACTGATGTCATATTTTTCTTGAACAGTGATGTTTGTGGGGTTTTTTTGGTGCTTATAGAAAAAAAATTGATTAATACCTTATTGTTTCAAGAGAAGACATGACTCTCATAAGGGAGAGTCATGAGTAGAGGGAAACTGTGATCATAAAAGCACTAATTTTGACGTTTGATTCAAAGGCACTGGATTCTTGGTTTTAGGCAGCAGGACTTAGTTTGGGTGAGTGCATCTTAGCAACTGAAATTGAAGCCACCCACCTACCAGCAACTCTCAGGACAGTGTGTGCAAAGGCTTGTCTGCTTGGTGAGGTCTTGTGCTATATTGCAGGCAGCTCGCTCTCCTGCACATAGCCTTCTTTTGCAGGTTGGCCTTCTGAAGGCCCAGTAAGAAATTAGTCCCTTGCTCTCTGAGAACCTGGTTTGGGTAGTTCATAGAAACCTGGAAATGTGACAACACAGGCCTTCCTCGTTTTCATTCAGGCACTTGAAGGGGATGGCCAACAGTGAAGCAGATAAAAGAAGTCATTTAGGCTTCAGTTTCAGATTAAAGACTTGAGGTTCATGAAATGTTCTGGCATAACAGTGTAGCTTCTGTTCTGTGCTGCAGAACACATTAGAATGTGAACAAAGGAGCAGCCCTGTGGAGTCTGCAGACTCCTGACCCTGCCCAGGCGGAGAGCCAAGTCTGAGGATTTGGGCGTCCTCTGAGCTAATGAAAAATCCACCTGACAGGCTTCTTCATGCTATTCATTATCCTTCCCCTATCCTCTTTATCTTCTTACCTTAATTTGCACCTTTCTGGCCTTAAAGTTGGCAGAAGGGTTATGCAGAGACAGTTTAAGGTCATGTGTGATAAAATGGTCTTGTTTATGAATCACTTAAGTCCCTTGTTAACACACTGCAGAATTTATATTATCTCATGAATAATCTTGCTCCACAACCTATTACATCTTTGTTTTAAATGGATGAAAAAAGGCAGGTTTCATAGTTCACAGTGGGCTTATATGATCCAAACACCTCTTTTTCTTTGTTAATATGTAGAGGAGACTTTTGGGGCATGTATATGTCTGCCTATCTTTAATGAACTTTCAAAGGTAGTGTTAATTTTTAATTTACTCATAATCTCAGTATGTCATTATCGTTCTTTGAAATACATTTGTTTGTAGAAGTCAACATTAATTATGCTCCTCAACTGAAATGAAACACTTCATGGGATATGTGAGTTTGCTGCCCCTGCCAGCAGTTGGGATACATTTTTAACACTTGAAGGCAGAATATAGTTCACAGAAAAAGAAAGCCTAATTATGCCTAAACATCCAGTGCCAGGTGAGTTGCTGCTTCAAAACAGAGACATGTGTCTTCATCTTGCCCAGACTAAAATCCTACCAGGCAAGGAAGAACAGTGCTAGGGCTTTTTATGCCATCACTTAGATTCTCTAGGTGCTTGTGGTAGGGATTTAAACTATAGCCAAAACATTTCTGAATGGTTGTCACATCACAGCCCGACAGACTGAAAAGCCTGATTGGTGTCTATTTCTGAAGTCAGGATGGATGTGTGTGTGGCTCAAGGTTTCTTGGTAGTAGTTCTACAGGACTACAGGATGACCTAGGAAAATGAATAGCCCAATGACTCTAGGCAGTGGGATTGGCTGAGGATCACTTATTGGAGTCAATTTATTGTTTGGCAACAGTAACAGTCCTGTTTGGGTCTGGGGTGAAGGTGCTTTGTGGATCAGAGACAAATGCCATTTCTCCAGAAATTGTAGTTTGGTGCCTGAGATTGCTTGCTCAGGACCTGCTGTGCCTCCTCTCAGTTTTTAGAAAGCCTCCAGTAAGCTTTAGACCAGTGGAGTGTTGACTTGACTCCAAAGGGAAGTAGAGCAGACTGGAAAATTTAAGGATATGAACATTGGTTTGCTGTTTTCAGTTCTGTTCTTCCTACTTTCTTAACTAGACCTTTTTCATTTATGCCAGGCAACTTTCCTCCCTCCCTGCATAAGGAATGTCAAGTTAGCAATGCCTGTTCTGTTTTATATTAATTAATATAATATGCTTTGTGTCTGATGCCCTAGGTGCCTTTATGTCTTATAATATGTATGGACTCCCATTACCCTACTTAAAACACATGAGACCTTATGAAAAAGCAACAAAACCTGGCCCCTTCCCAATGAGTTCACAGCCTCTTCAGAAATAACATGAAATGCATGTGAAACAAGTAGCTCACACTGTTTGGCCACATCTTGTTTATGAGCTAAATTGTGTCATATTGATAGTGAAAGATACATTCACCGAAGAAATCAAGGAAAGTGATGTAGGAAGGTGAGATGTGATTGTACTTCAATAATGGAAGGGAGAAGGAGAACATAGAGGAGCAAAATTTGAGCATAGGTAAACCATGGAATTGAAAATGGTATGTTCATGGGGACACAGGAGATTAGTCTCTTTGGAATGAAGTGGTTTGTTAGGGAAATCTAAGATGCAAATTGCATTTGTCCAGAGGGCCAGACTGAAGGATCTGTAAATCTGCAACAAAGATGTGGAGGCAAGTGGGAACCTTGATAAACTGTTAATTCCTTAGGGAAGGGATTTGCTTTGTATGTGAGAGGCTGCAAATTAACAACATAGGCCATTTCTGGTCCAGACATGTTTATTTTGGCATATATGCTATTGTCCTGTAGTGTTTTAAAATTATGAATAAATTGGCAACATTAAAAACAAATCAGGAGACCTCATGCTAAAAATATAGTCAAATGCTGGTTGTGGTGACACATTCCTATAATCCCTGTACCTTGGAGTATGAGGCAGGAGGATCAATGTTTCAAGGCCAGCCTGGGCTATATAACAAAACCACAAAAACAAAGAAACAAAGAATCCCATCCCACAGCTCCGCCCCGGCCCCCCCCAAAAAAAACAAAAGCAGAAAAAATGGATGGTTCTTTTTTACTATTCATATCTCAATTCAAGTATCACCTTTTAATAGGCATGCTGTATGTAAAGTAGCACCTTCATTCCTATGCCTCTCACCATAGGCATCCCTCATCCTGTTTAAGCTTCCTTTTCACACTATATCCACCTTACCTGATTCATTTCTTTGTATGTTAGTGTCTTCATTTTTTGCTTCCCTATATTGGAATATAAACCTCCATGAGCTCATGGACCACATCTGTCTTGTTTTACTACTGTGTCTTCAGCACAAAGAATAGTATTTATCATGAACAGGTGCTCAACAAGTATTTGTTGAACAAGGAAAAGAAATTGAAGACATACTTCTCTGAGGAGACATAACCAGGGAGATCTGTGGTCTCCTCTGGGCTTTGCAAGGCCCCAGTAAGCAAAATTGTAGTGGTAAATTCAGTATCCAGAGTTCCTGCTTTTGCCTTCGTGTTCCATCTAAGAGGCCATTGACTTCAGCACACTAACCTATTAATTATTGGGTCTGGTCGTGGTGACACATTCCTATAATCCCTGTACCTTGGAGGGACAGGGATTATGTACAGGGAATAGTTACTTAAAAAAACAAAACTAAAAAAATAGTTAAAATTTTCTTGAAGAATGGGAGGACACAATAGCAGTTGGAGCTGCATTTGTGATGGGCATGGGTATGTAGCCCCTGACCCTTATCGTCTCCTCCACGTAGACTAATGAGTATTCTGAGAGTTTCAAGGGAATAACCATGTTGTTTTCTTACACTGGGCCCACCTCACTTGATGACTCCGTAACATTACCTGCTTGACATCCGACAGTAAGTATGTCTGTTCTTAGCCCAACAAATGTTTGCTTGGGCTAATTTTTTTGAACAAGGGAATGGAGTGAGTCATATTTAAATGAGATTAGATTATGCCTTGTATCAGAAAAAAGTTCTCTACTGATTAACATTTTTTCTTTGTTGAATTTTACCCTACAATAGAGTATCCTTTTAGGAGACTGCATTTATGTTAATGAATAATTTAATAACTTTGCTAGAGTTTTTCTAAGATAAAGAATAGAAAAAGGAATACCAGGAGTAGAAACCATGGTTGTGCCTTGATTTTTCCCTCTAAAGGAACTTCTTTTATGCCAGCCAGAAGCTATGGTGTTAGATTTCCATTCCTCAGTCTGGGTGAAGCTGGTCCTGACCTTCTCTGCAGCATGTTAGGTCATAGGACTCAAAGTGAGAAGAACAAGGGGAGAGGTCTACTTGAGTGGGAAATACAAGTTTGCCCAAGAGGTACAGTCAGCTCCTCTGGGCCTGCTCATCAGAATTGACAGCCAGTGTGAAAAAATAGCAGAAAAGGGCAGCCCAACCTCCTTTGGTTCCTCCTGTAACCATGATCATTTTCTATAGAACAAACAAGCTTTAGGGTTTTGCCCAAACTTCTTTTTGTAAAGAATCATGCTCTCTCTAGGCTTAGGTACCCTATTATCTGGTAGTCACTTTAATGATTGTGGCACCTGTCATCCTCAGTGCTCTACCAAGCACAGAAGGTTCCTAGTACATGGTTGTTGGATGAGCCATTGGTGGTACAAAGGACACTGGGAGACCTCAGCTCAATAAGAATGTTATTCTGAAGATTACCATGCTGCTTTAATGGGTGATGATATAACTATCATAAAGTAAGTGGGCACTTAAAAAACTATACCCTGCTATGGTTACCCTGTAGATCTTAAGATAAACCTTAACTTTGAACAAGAGAAGCTTGGGGGCCACTGCTGTTATCTGTGTGTTTGCCTGGTAAGCTGCTAGTCTCTTTAAAACACCCATTGAGAATGATGCTCTTACAACAGTGCTTGGTGACCTGGCTTTGTGTCATAAATATTAGTCTGAGTATCCAACCAAGATGGGCAAAGATGCCGTGCTGTGATATCTGAGGCCACCACCACCTGTAAGATCCTGAGATTCTGTGAGGTTCTTACCAATGTTTGACTTGCTGCAGTGACTTAAACCTATTCCCGCTGATTTTATCCTTTTAGAAACAGAAATTTGGATCCTTAAGTCTCAGGAGATAAACAGGATTGAGGGAAGAAAAGCTCTCCTATTTTCTACTCTCAAGGCATTAAAGGCCTTGGTTGAAATGTCACATGTAGCTGGCTGGACTTTGGCGTTGTCTAGATGATGAGGGAAGGAAAGGAAGAGTGAATGCCTTGGTGGCATGGAGGCTTTTGAGGAATATTTTTGCTACAGTATTGGGGGAGCACAGAGGCCAGGAGGGGAAGAGGTACAAGCAGACAGAAGCATGCAAGCAAATGCAAGTAGCTGTTAATGGCTTTCTTAATGGGCAGAGTTCCTCATAAAATTTCTGGGATTTAAAAAATGAAAGCAATGAACCAAAACCACCACTAACAAAAGTTCTAAAGACTTCTAATAAGTATTGCTTTAGGCCTCATTATTTTAAAGAGAGACAATAATCTCTCACAATATGATTTTACTGTCTTCTTGCCTTCAGAATAACTCATGGTAAAAACATTATGTTAAGCCACATAAATAGGGGGAATTCAAGTATGGTGTATTTGATATATGGTAAGAACTTTTGTAAATGCCACTGTTTACTCCTGTGCACAACAACAATAAATAAAAACCCATATAAGCACCAACTTTTCACCATCTTCTGGGCTCAGTTGATAATAGTATAGGCAACAGAAGCTCTCACATGAGCAGGATGCTCTTGGGCCAGCTTCTACACTGAGGGTTAGAATGCATGGTCAGCGTTCTTGCTGTGGTTATTGATTTATGATACTAATTTAGGATACTTTAAATAGGTCTGATACATAATTATGCAATCATAATTTTCAAATTAGGCTTTCTTATTTTCTTAGACAACTACTTGATTACTTTGCCTAAGGAAAAGATCATATTGTAACTCACAGCAAATTGTATAAAATTATTTAACATACAATATTGTATAAAAGTTCAATTCCTCTTAATTAAGAACTTACTGAATAAGTGATTATAACGAGGTTCTAAGATACATGGTTACTATTCAGTTCTTTACTATGTACTAGCAAATTCAGGTAGAATTTGAAATTTAAAACGTAAAGAATTTATATTGGCTTGCAGGAAAAATAAACACTTAGAACTAAATCTAATAAGATGTTTATAAGACTTATGTAAAGAGCACTATAAAATCCTGACGAAAGACATTGAAGACGTAAATGGAGGGATACTCCATATGCATGGATCGTAAGTCTTTACTTGTCAGGATGTCAGTTCTTCCTAACTTCACCTGTAGATTCATTGCAGTTCTAATAAAAATCCCAGCAAGATGTGGGGTGTGGTGGGACACACCTGTAGTAACAGCACTTGGGAGACTGAGGCAGGAGAATTTAGAATTCAAGGACAACCTGTGGGCTACATGGTGAGTTGTAGGCCAGTGTAGGAAACAAAGCAAACAAAACAAAGCACCTCCTAAGTTCCAGAGATGTGGCTCAGGGGTAGAGCACTTGCCTAGCATGCATGTGGTCCTTGGTTCAATCCCCAGAACTGAAGAAAAACAATCCCAGCAAGTTATTTGATGGATATTGACAAATTAATTCTGAAGTTTACTTGGTGAGATGAAAGACCCAGGCCTGGTACTGAAGGACAAAAGCAAATTTGAGGATTAATACTGTCTGACTTCAAGGCTTACTGTAAACTACAATAATCAACACAGTATGGTATGATAGAAGAACAGACAAATAGATCAATGGAACAGAACACAGAGCCCACATGGAGACCCATGTAAATACAGTCAACTGATCGTCAACAAAAGAGCAAAGATTCATTTGAAAATGGACTTTTACCAAAATATAGAAAAAAACTCTTAAAACTCAACAATAAGAGGGAAAAAACCCTTAATTAAAATGGTGAAAGACCTGAATAGACACATCAGTAAAATAATAATAACAATTAATAATAATAATAACCAGATGGCACGATAACCATATTATGGAAACAGCGTAGGTGTCCATCAACAGGTGAATGAATAAAGAAAATGTAGTGTAGCACATATGAATAAAATACAAATTAAAAAAAAAAGAAAATGTAGTGTACATATACACAGTGGAATACTATTCAACCACAAAGAATGGGGCCAAGCATAGTGACTCAAGCTTGTAATCCCAGATACTTGGGAGTTAGAGATTGGCAGAACATAGTTTGAGGACAGCCCAGTCAAAAAGAGATCCCATCTCAACCAATGGCCAGGTGTGGTGGCATATGCCTGTTTTCCAGGCTACATGGGGTAGCACAAATAGGAGAATTGTGATCCAAGTAGCCTGGGCATAAAGCAGGACTCTATCTCAAAAGAACCAATGCAAAAGGGCTCAAAAGTGGCTTACATGGTAGAGGGCCTACCTAGCAAGTGCCTACGAGTCCCCTGAGTTCAACCCCCAGTACCGTCAAAGAAAAAAAATGAAGAAAGAAGAGTGAAATTATGTCATTTGCTGGAAAATAGGTGGAACTGGAGATCATGATGTTAAGCAAGATAAACCAAACTCAGGGAGACAAATAACCACATGTCTTTTCTCATATGCAGACTCTAGATCTTAAAAAAAGACATAAACATGAAAGGGAGACTGTTTTGGGGGAAGAATGATGGGGGGGAATGAGATAGGGGAGAATATGATCAAAGTACGTTGTATGCACTTAGGAAAAGTTCAGAATGAAACCCATTTTTAAAAATTTGTGAGAAAGTGAAAAGGTGGAAGAATTGATGGGGAGGAGGCATATGACAGAGTAACAGGAGATAAATATGATCAAAGTACAGTAAATGTGTGTATGGAAATACCACAGTGAAACCCCTCATTTTGTACTATTAATATATGCTAACTTAAAAAGAAAATAACATACACGGAAAATAAAAAATGACCAAAGACACTGGGGATGTGACTCAGTGATAGAGCACTTGCCTTGCATGTGCAAAGCCGTGGGTTCACTCTCTGCGTGGGGAGGAGGTCACGGACATTTAGCAGACATCACCAGAGAAAATAAGCAGATGACAACCTGTCCCACAATCCTATATCTTCAGGGAAATGCAAATTAAAGCAAAATAACGCTATGCCCTTATTAGAAGAGCCAGAACCCAGAACACTGACAACCACTGCAAGGATGTGCAGCAGCAAGAACCCTCATCCATGTTAGTTGGGAATGCAGAATAGTTCCACTATTTTAGAAGACAGACAGTTTCTTTAAAAACTGAATACACTAGCTGGGCGCCGGTGGCTCACGCCTGTAATACTAGCTACTCAGGAGGTAGAGATCAGGAGGATTGCAGTTTGAAGCTGAGCAAAATAGTTGCGTGAGACTCTATCTCAAAAAAACCCTTCACAAAAAAAGGGCTGGTGGAGTGGCTCAAGGTGTAGGCTCTGAGTTCAAGCCCCAGTACCACAAAAACAAAAACATACAAAAAACTAAAACTAAACACACTCTTACTGTATGATTCAGCATTTGTGTTTTTTGATGTGTACTCAAGGGGTTGAAAAGCTATGTTAACATAAAAACTTTTACACAGATGTTTATAGCAGCAATTGCCCAAACTTGGAAACAACTGCAATGCCCTTTGCATGTAAATGGACAAATAAATTGTGAGTACATAGAACTTACGATAGATTGTTACTTGCTTCTGAAAAGAAATGAGCTCTCAAGCTATAAAAGGACTTAAACTTTAAGCGCATTTTTTTGTCTTTTCATTTTTTGGCTCTGGGGATCAAACCTTGGGTCTCACGTGTGCTAGGCAAGGGCCTGACCACTGGGTTACATCCCAGCCCTAAAATGCATACTATTAAGTGAAAGAAGCCTGTCTGGAAAGCTGCATACTGCATGGCTCTAACTGTGTGACATTCTGGAAAAGACAAAACTGTAGAGACATTATGATGGGTGATCACCAGGGATTAGTGGGGAGGGAGAGATAAGTGGAGCCCAGAGGAGTTTTAGAGCTGTGAAGCTATTCTTCATGGTAATGTAATATTCATTTGGCAAACCCACAAGGTATGTAACACCAAAAACGAAACCTAAGGTAAACTGTGGATTTGGGTAATGTTGTCAGGTGGTTTCTTTGATTGTAATGAATATACTACTCTGATGGCAGGTGTTGATAATAAAGGAGGGCTGTGCATGTGAAGAAGCAGTGTGGGTATGGATATTTCTGTGCCTTCCTCTCAGTTTTGTTATGAACCTAAAATTGCTCTAATAGATAAAAGTCTCAAGTCCTTATAGAGATTCCTAACACTAAGGAATGCTTTTAAGGTTAGATTCAGGTCATGATGATAAATGTTAAAAACAACCAGAAGTAGGAAATAGAAAGTCAGTCCAGCCACACAGATGCTCCTGTCCCTCACTGAAGACCCATATTCTGGCTGTCATCGATGTCAGTAGAGTGTTTGGCTAGAGTGTCAACATTTAATGAACTATACAGTGCTAATTTGAGAATTCTGAAATTCAGAATTCTGGCAAAGCATAATCATCTTCCCAGGAGACCTGTCGTGGAAGCTGTGGATGCTTGTGTCCTAGAGATAGATAGGTAGGCAGGGCCACAGGCAGAGTTGCCAGCGTGGGTTGAGGATTGCCTTTGGTCTTCACTATTGTCTCCTATCTGTAGTGTGGTAATATGGGAGAGTGCTTTTGCTTCTCTGGAGGGTGAATGCTCCTGCTGTGAGAGGTAGCCTGACTAGGGCAGTCTTGAAATAGGTACTTCTCGCTGCTCTACTTCGATTATCGCCTTGATGTAGACTGACTGCTTCCTTTGGACATAAGCGGTGATCATTTAGGTTCCAAACCCAAGAAGGCAGAGTTTCTGTAGATGTGAGCAATGGTTGAATTTTACTTGTGCTGCAGCAGGGACCTGATTCTTCAGAGGATGTGAGTGACAGGGTTGAGCTGTAAGGCCCCATCTGCTGGGAGGCGTGTTAGGACCTGAAACTGTGACCACTACCCCAGGTATAACTCTTATCACAATTCCTGTCCTCCAGTCCCTTATACTCACTCCCCACACTACCTCTTCAAAGTCTTTCTCTATCCCTGGACATTGTCATTTATTTATTCACTCATTCATTCAACAAATATTTATTAAATCTCTGCTCTACTTAGTACAGTACTAAGTCCTGTGCTGAGCATGAGGATGAGGCAGGGATCAAGACAGGCCATATCCATCTGTCCTCTGTGGCTTGCAGCCTGTTGGGGGAGGAGTTGATAATCCAATTAGTCGTTATGGGAAGGTTCTGACTGAGGGCTCCAACTTTGAAAATCAGGGAAGGCCTCTCTGAGGCAATATTTGAGCTGGGCTATGAAAAAAGTGGAGTTTGTTAGTCCAGAGGGTGGTATTTAGAAGGCCTATGGAAAAGAAGGAGGAGGGCCTGAGGGCAGAGCTCATATAGGTTTGGGGTGTGTGGCTGAGGGGAGGCAGGCCTGCTGGACTTGGGTAATGAGGAACTGTTAGGGCACCAAGGGGTGAGAGAATTTTTGTGGCTAAGCCAGAGAAGTGGCCGAGGTGAATGGGAAGAGTGGTTAATGCTGTGCTTCAAGAGAGATGGTGGAGACCTGGACTATGGTGAGGGCTGTGGTCCTCTAGAGAAGAGCCAGTGTCTAGAGCAGTCCAGAGGGGAGAGCCAGTGGCAGACTGACTCATCCACAGGTGCCGCTGCCCCTCACAGGCTGCCCTCTGCCCTCAATCTACTGATCCTTCTCTGCTTACAGCAGAGTCCATGTGCCTCTAACCAAGAGGAGACCTTGGTTAAACACAGAGTCCCATTAGCAACATGAATGTCACTAGGTTCTTTTGCTTGGCAACAATCCTCAGTCTCACTGAACATTAGAGAAGGACTTACTATTTGTAAGTATTTGAATATTTTAATTCTTCCCACCTCTCCTGAAACACAAAAATAAAAGTCTAGTGCCAAATTGTTCAAATGGGAAGGAATACAGAGACTAGGTGATATCAGGCCAGAGGTGTCCCATGGTGAGGGAGGCCAGTCTTTTTGCACAATGTGGAGAACCTTCCTGTGTCCTGAGGCAATGGGCCCTGTGGTGATTCGTGTTGAAATCACTGATGGGGCTGGATGTGCCTGCAGGCCTTGCTGGCAGTTCCAGGAGGCAAAGTGCTTGTCACTGTCTTCCATGGGGGTAGTGATAATTAGACTGGACCTGGGCTTCTCCCTTCTCCTGTCAACCCTCAGCTCCTTTTGGAGGTGTCCATCTGTACCCAACAAGTGCCAAGGGATGAGCTGGAACAACTTATGCCTCAATGGGAAGAAGACCTGAGCCCTGAGATGCTTGAAGGAGCCTGTTGAGTGCCTGATGAGGAGGCCGAAGAGGCTGAAGCAGAAACTGAAAATATCTGTTGGCTGGGACTTTAAAAGGTTTTAAAAGTTGAAATAGTAAGCAGGGGTGGGATGCCTAGGCCTGTGTCTGAGGTCTGTCTTGTGGAGGAGGACCTCTAGGCACTGAGACTTTTTAAAGGCAAATAACCAAATTATGGGAAATTGAGAGAATGAGAATTATTTTAGAGGTACACATTTCAGAGTTAGAAAACTCTGTGTACTTACAAAAGACCAAATTACTCTTCTTAACCATTTAGAGTCCTTCAAAAATAATTAGGATTACTATTTCTAATTTTAGGTAAGCAAAATAAATAAACTACCCCTTAAGTAGTAAGTGGTTCTTCTGCCTTTCCAATCACTGAGTGGACATTCTTTGCAAAGCCTGAAGGTCTTCTAGATGTTTCCTAATGATTGGGAGTTTAGTTTCTTTTCAAACAAAAAGAATCAGTGCATTTTTCATTGCTGACACAGTTTCAGGTTCATAAATGGCTGTGCATAATTAGACCAAGCTCTGCCTCCACTCTGTGTGTGTATGAACATAATCCACCTCTATTTAACACCATGGCAAAGATGAATAGTTCTGAAGCGTCATGTCATAGCTCCTTGTCTGATTGCTACACAGTAGTAGTGTGTCTGTTTATCACACAAACTAATGTCTGCCATGGAAGAACTAAAGCTATGGCTGAGGAAGCAGGTTGGTGGAGAGGGCAGAGAGTAGACAGGACTAGAGGAAAGGATTGAGAGAGAGCTTTTCTGTAGAAATGGACTTATGAAGAGACTGGTGAAAAGAAAAGGAATTGTATATTAGTTTTGTGATACTGAGAAATCTGGACTTTAGATTTTGCTTTTGAGCTGAAAGGTACAACAGGAGAGGTATCTGGAGGTATTTGGAGGTTGACAGCTTAAGAATATGTGAGCCCTATATGAAGTCCCCAGATGAAAATGTCATTCATTCACTCACTCAACAAACATTGAGCACCTACTGTATGCAGGCACCACGCACAAAACAGACAGCCCTCAGAATTTTATACTCTGCTGCAGGTAGAGAGTGGTATATTAGAAGATATGAATGGTCTGGAGAAAAATAAAAGAAGGGGGTTCAGAAGTGTCAGTGTGTTTCAATTTTAAATAGGTCATCAGGGAAGGCCTCACTAAGAATGTGACATTATGTGATGACCCAAAGGAGCAGAGGAGGAATACAGAGAAATGATCTGCCCACTACAAAGGTTCTGGGGCAGAGCCTACTGATACGGCTGAGAGGCACCAAAGAAGCAGCTGTATCCCAGGAGGGTGAGGGGTCAAATCATGTAGAACTTCATAGGCCACTGAAATGAGCTTTACTCTGAAATAAGGAGACCCAGAAGGTGCTGAACAGAGATGGAATATGATCTGACCTGTGTTTTAAAAGATTTGTCTCACTGCTGTATTGAGCACAGACTTCCTGAGGGCAAGGGTGGTAGCATGTTATCTAGCTGTGGGACTACTGAAGAAACAGGGAAGCAAGGCATAGTAATGGTGCTGTGAAAGTCAGTAGTAGCTGTGGAGAAAGTGTGCGGTAGTGTTTCGAACATTACATCAACAGGGTTTGCTGATGATTGGATGTGCAGTGTGAATATAAAGGGACGAGAAGGACTCTTAGGTGACTGGAGTCACCACTGAGTGAGACCATTGGGCCACAGGGGTAAGTAGTCTGGGTCTGTAGTAGCTAATGAACCTGGACTGTGTCCCTGTGGGACAGTATATGTGCAATTCTCTGTGCCTGAACGTGACTCAGGTGGAGGGAAGGGAAGGGGCTGAGATTGGGGCGGTGGTGAGGGTTGGAGATGGGGTGTAGATGGTGTTATCACTCCATAACTGTCAGTGATTTCACTTCCATAGCATGTAGGATTTAAATTCATTCTCAGTTTCCATCAAGTGCACTCTGATTATCTTCCTTAACTCTCCCATTTGTCTGCAAGACCCTTATGTACTACAGGCCAGATGGAAGCATCCTCCAGGCCCAGCCTTTTCTGTGTTGTTTTTCACCCTTCCCACCCTAGTCTGAGCAGCACATGAGAAATCTCTTCTCTGGGAGAAAGGTGATAATCCTTTACTTGCAAAATGGCTTTGTAGCCCCACTCATTACTGCGCACATGAGTCACTTCTGTGTGCCAGCAACTCTTGTTTTAGACAGAGAATGAATCTAGAACAAAAAAATGCAGAGGTATACTGTCCATCGCAGCCAAGGAAGAGAAAGGGAAACATAGCATGAACTACCCAAAGTAAAGATTGATTAGATTATCTTAGAAGTTGGTGTTTAGTCTGCACATTTTGCTCTTTGCTCTCTCTACTTCTCCTCTCCCCTGCTACCCCCAAAGCAGCTTATACTTTGCCATGTGTGTGGCCACTTTGCTGGAGAAAAGAGTCTGGATGATGAACCTGGGAAGGCTGTTGAGTCCAGATGGTAGTCAAGTGGTTGACTTAAAAACAAAAACAAAGCAGCAGGGAGAGAGCTAAGTGAGGAGGTGGGATTTGTGACTTCCAGGGACCAGTTATTTTCTCTGGATGTGATGAAATCACAGATTCCTAGACCTCGAGGGAAGAAAGGCTCTCCATGGGAACCTTCCCAACTCCCTTGAAGTGAGTGTTCAGTGAGTTCTAAGCAATTTACCTAAGACATCATTTTTTGTCGGTAGATAGCCAGACTCCTGGCTTCATCTTCTTCATACATGCCATCTTCCTCTGCCATGTCATGATGGTGGGTGAAAACAGGAGGGAAAATTGAGAAATGCTGGTGTGGGAAAGGTCTCTCAAGGAAAGAATTCTTTTTGCTTAAGTCACAACGATCTGAGCTTGGAGAAATTGTTTCCACCTTCAACAGAAGAGTGGTGAGTGTTCCTTTGGGGCCTGGTACCCAGGACCCTTGACACCTCAGTCTCTTCATCCCCTTCCAACTGTGCTTCTCCAGCACAGATCTCATGCCTGGGCTTAGTTCATTGCTCCCTGGAGAGAATGTGTTGAGTTTCAGCTCCCTGACTCAGTGTCTAAAGACCCTGCAGGAATAGAGTGCTGCTGTGTATTGGATTTCTTGGTGTGTTTTTACCTCTGAGCTTTGCCTAGTGTGTGAGAACTGTTTCCTCTCTTGAAGCTCCTTGTCACCATCTCCAGGCTTCTGTGTTTGCTGTAGAGACCTCTGTCAAACACTTGCTCTGTCCCTGCCTGAATGGATCCCAAGACCTGGGAGTCATTTGAAGCCATCATGAAGCCATGTGGCTGTGTAACTGCTGTGTGGAGGATTCCAAGTGTACATCTGGTACTATAGAAGGAACACCAGGATCATTCCTGCATGCTGCAGGCTGAGGCAGAGGCGGAGGTGTGTGGACTCTGAGCATCTTGGCCTTGGCCCTGTCCTACCTTGCGAAGAGGCAGATGAGACACATTTGTGGAGCACTCTCTAAGTGTCAGTCAGGTATATCATTTCAACTTTTTGGTCTCTGTAAGGGTAGATGTTATCTCTATTTTACAAATGAGAAAACAAAAACTCAGACACCTAAAGTCACTTCCTTATACTGCCCAGACACAATTTGCTGGGGGTTGTCCTTCCTGGGTCTTTCCCAGCAGCACCTGTGTGCCATCTGCTCTGAAGCCTTTCTTCTCATCTCTGAGTGGGTCTTTCTGTCCCCTGTCTAGAGGCCTGTCCTCCAGTAATGGATGCTAGACTCGGCATGCCTGCCCTATGACCTCTGGTTTGCCCCAGAGGAACTGCCTCCTCAGTTCCCTGTTTGGATCTTTGGACAGGCTCATTCTGACTAGGCTGGCAAGGTGTCTTCAGTCTCTTTCATTCTTTTCTGGGAAAGAATTCTCCCTGAAAGTTCCTTGTCTTTCTCATCTGAAGCAATTAGAATGTATCCAGGAGGTGAACCCTGAGTTGGTCTTAGCCTTTTCTTCTCCTTTACCATGGGCCTTGGTGGGCATTTTTTGGGCAATGCTTGAGTCCACAGGTATCCAGGCATCTGAGAGGAGCAGAAAGATGAAAAATCAGAGTGGACAGAATGTGTACTTTGGGAGAAGTTTTAGAAAATAATTTCTAAAATATTTTTAGATTACCTCTAGAATATTTTTGTTACCTCTAGAAGATTCATACTAAAAACACTTTCTCCCTGATGAACATTAAGAATTTTTCCTCTTTGAGCTGTTAGAATTGAAAAGACATTATTTCTCCGCCCACCCAACCTCTCAGACATTCTCTAATGCACATGCCTAACATAGGTACCTGCATCTTTGACTTCTCAGATGTGTGTCAGCTAATCTGATATTGGTCTGATATGATCTGTATGTTTTTGAGGTTGGTAGTTACACAAATTGCTTAAGTTCAGCTTTGGATGCAGCAGTATTAACAGATATATTTTAACATTCATGGTAAAGGATTATTCTAAAATGTTAGAATTTTACCTCTGCAACTCTGAGGACTTTAGAAAGGCACATTTCCCAGTGGGGGTGCTGTACAACGATGCCATTGACATATTCGGAACAATATTCTACAGCACGCATTCAGCCAGGATATTCTGAAACCCCTGTTACTTCTCAGGCTTTGTTAGGCATTCAACACCCGAAGATAAAGGATAAACCCTACTTGAGGGAAGCTCGTTGGCTTATGGATCGGAGTGAGAACACAGTGAACTTGGCTGCAGTGGGAATGGGTATCGGGCACAGTGAAGTCTTATCTTGTCATCTAAATCTGCTTGGTAGGCTGAAGGTGCCTCCTGGAGGAGGTGCCAAAGCTTACTGTCGTGCTGTGCACTACCTCAGTGGCCCAGAAACGTCCTCACCCTCACTTCTGCCTGAATGGGATTCCTTGTGGGATGGGGATGATGACTAGCTACTGTCCTACAGACAGGACATCTCAGTTCTGTGTCTACAAATACATCATTAGAATCTGTTCTAGTGTTGGTTGTTATTGCTGCCACCACACTCTGAACTCACTTGGAGAACAGACTTTGACTTGGGCCAGTGTGTACTGCGATCACCATTTACTCACTTGCTTTTCGCCGCTGAGGGGCCTGGTGCTTCAATTTGAGTAATTGAATAATTTCCCCTGTATGTCAGCTCTGAGTCCTGTGTGATACAATCTTTATATTAAGGCACTAAGATTAATAAATAATGCTGCCATAAAAACTAAAACAGGAAGCATCAACTGGTTGAAAATGAAAAAAAAAGTAAAGCCATATTAATTGTTTTTATAAGGGTCCCTTTTGCTTTTTTTCTTGTGGTTTAGTTTTATACTAATACAGAAGCTGCTTCTGTTGAGGGAGCTATGAATTAATGAGAATTGTGTATGGTTCTGGGGTGCATTAACCATTGGAACTATCATGAACTGGGAATACCAGAAACTGAATTTTAATCATATAATCTGCTCTCCAAATACAAATTTAGGTGAGCTTCAGCAGCCATCTAGTGAGGACATAGTTACTAATATTCATCATTAGTTCTCCAGGGCCCTTGAATGCTGTTAGCACAGTGGATGCCAAGTATGAAAAGCATTTATACATTGCAGATGTAGTACTGGGATATGTGACATTTTAGGTGATTTTCTTGTATGTCAACATTATTTTATTACATATTTATTTTTAGTTTATGACTTTTCCCTTTACTAAAGTAAAACAATTTCCTTTCTCCAAAGAATTGGGAATGTACTGGCTTGCTTAATTGTGAATGCAAATAGCAAGTTAAGATTTAACGCCATCTGGAAATGTTACTGATGGATTTTGTCATATACATGGACGAACCATAAATCACCCAGAAGAAAGGAATCTGATATTATATAACCAGAAACAACCAAAGCTCATTTATTAAAGCTCTCATTTATTCTATTGTTCTTCTACATCCCAGTGTCTTTGAGGGGAGAAGAAAGATTGAAATAAGCCATAAAATGTTTTGTTTTGTTGGTTTGTTGGTTTATTTGAGAGGCCAGTCTGGTCTTGAACTCATCGTCTTCCTGCCTTATTCTCTGGAGTATTGGAATTATAGGTGTGTATCACCATACTTGGCTCCATGAAATGTTCTGGATGCTTAAAATCTGCCTGGACTTTTTCACCCTGCCATATTCCAGGTGAATTTCTGAAATCTGTAGGCTTCTTGAGAACTACCCTGATAGTAGGGATAGGGAAGCAGTCATTGTTGAACACCTCCTGAGTACTGGGGAACCTGGGAGTGTGTGAGGACAATGAGGCCTCTAATACCTTTGGTTGGTATTTGCCTGTGGGTATTGTTAGTTGTAGCAGAATTGTTTTTGTTCTTCATCACATAGAAAGAGTTCATATGTTCTTTATCTTCCATTCCATCTCATGTCTCTTGTTCTACAGAAATAACCCACACATGTACGTGCATACTCACATGTGAACACATAGCAATAGGAGGCACTCATAATCAAGGTTGGGGTGTGACCTGCTTAGCAAGCACGAGGCCCTGAGTTCAAATCCCAGTACTGCCAAAAATAATAAATAAAACTCATAATCAAAGTACTTAAATTCCTAGAGTAGCAGTGAGTGGATAGAGAACCCCTGCTGAGTATTCCTAGGAGATGTGGAATTGTGTCAGAGACAGTCCTTTACTGGTATGTGGGTGAGAGTCATGTTGCTAGGTGTCAAAGACCTCTGCTGCATTGAACCATCCCCAGATTCTGTCTGCTTCCTGTAACATGGGTGACTTATGGGTGGAGGAGGAAAGGCAGGGAGTTTGTGCCAGGGATGAAGAAAAATGCCTAAAGACAATCAAAAGCTATATATGTCTCTTTCCTTCTATAAATAACTCATGATAAAAGTAATAAAATTCAGTTCTCACCTTGGAAGAGATATAGCCATATGGAACCCATGTGTATACCAAACCTCCATAATGGTGGGTCATTATTAAAACTAGGATTTCATTCTCAGAGACCAGCAGACTCCTGTCTTGACCATTCCATCTGCTTCTGCTGCTAATGCTGAGTAACTCACCATCATGGGATATAAAGCTAATGTATCCCAAATGATGTACTTGATCCTCTGAAGTCTGGTTATCATATCCCCTTATGGCTTTATTAACAATTTTGCCAACATCTGTATGAAATGGCTGCTGGAGAATTGCATTGAGATCGAAACTTTTTCCAGTTTATGTATCCATTTGTGAGGTTTTTATTTCCAAGTTAAAAAAATTTATGGGTGTTTTCTGTTTGTGAAAACAGTAAATTATTATATGTGTGTTTTTCTATATTATACCTCAAGAAAAAATTGAAAATTATAGGCCAAAGCCCTCTTCAAACTAACCTCATCTTATGTTTTATAGAAATTTCCAGGGGAAGTTATTATTTTAATGATGTTTTCCAGAAGGAAATATATGGAAAAAAATATATATGTATGTACGTATATCTCAAAAACTGCACTTTTGCCATCTCCCTGACAAGTATGGCCTTTGTCACAGGTAAGTGCTTTACTGTGCAGGCTGGCTGGGCCTACCTTTGGAGCATGGCCAGTGTGTGCATGTGAAAGGAGAGCCCCAGGACACGGGGTGGCGGGGGTCGGCCTTCCCAGGCCTTTCTGTTCTCCACCATCGCCAATGTGCTTCCCCATCCCCAGAACCAAGGTAGACTCCTAGTACATGGGGAGCAATGGGGTTTTGATACTTTTCACAACCAAGCAGTTTGCTAGATGTTGACTGTGTGATGTTTGGAGTCCTTGGTTCATGGTATAGGACAGAGAGAGCAGGCTAGTTTCCCTCACTGTCTCCTCTTTATAATAACCATGTTGTATTGCTTGACTGAGTCTCTCAGATGTCAAGAATTAGCAGCAGAGTGAACCACTGGCTGTAGGAATAGTTTAGTCGAGCCCTGTGGATAACCAGTGCATCTCTGATCCTCTTCATGGTAGAGAGCATGAGCCTCCTACCATCCAGCCCCACCTGATAAAAAGGCCCTGGGCTCTTAATCAGCATGCTAGATGCCATGCAATTAATGGTGAGGGGTTGAGGCATTGCTGCATGCGTATGATAATATTTTGTTAACACCTTCTTATAAACAACTACCTTAAGGTAACTGGGATGATTGAAATATCCCATGAATTATTTTTTTCTATGTGTAGCTGATAACCTCTGATTCTAATTAGGCTGTCTGTTTCTCCACCATCAGATGGTGACGGTTGGTTACAGGCTGTGTTACTGAGTGTGTCCATCATGCCCAGTGTGAAGTCTGGCACCTGTGTGTGCATGTACAGGTTAAAGACTTGCAGACTAGTGCCCTGAAACAGACGTTTTGAAAGTGGTATTATAGTAAGTTTGCATTACTACCCTTTAAGATACTTTATATGTTTGGAATGATTAATACCTGGTATGGATGGATTGAATTTGTTTCTGTTTCTTCTAAAGATGGTGTGTGATATTGGTAGTTGTCATTTGGTAGCCCATACTGAAGATGCTACCATTTGATATTATAGCAAAAGAAACATCGATTGGAGCATATATGTTTGCACATAAGCAATAATAAAGTTAATCTCGGGTGGTCCAGAGGTGAGGTTTCACATCCATTTCATAGAAGAGAACAAGACCCAGAAATAGAAACCGGGAAAACAGACCTCCTGTTTCTCAACCCTGTACTTTTCCCCTCAGATGACAGAGTGGATCGGGGCCATGTCAGACCAGAGTTTGCATGTTGTTGCTCTCAGTTCATTGGCTTTGCAGATTGCCACAGAGAGGCTTACATTAATCACCACAAGGAAAAGCAGAGGTATTTCTAGCATTAGATTTATAGGTGACTACTAAGTTTGCTGTATTTTATCTAGCACTGCAACATTGTATTTTATGGATATGAAGAACAGGGATAATTTATGTTGCTTTCGTATCATTTTTGCCCCCAATTCACTAGTGTCCACAACAGAACTAATAAAGGAAGATAGGCATCTAGGCAGAAGTTGGAAATGCAGCTTGTTTTCTAAGACCTGGACCACTATTAGGGCACATGTGGCCAGGAACCAGGCAAGGGCTGTGCTGTTTCAACAGTTACCAAGGGTTGAAATGTGATGCTGTCAGAACGTAGAAATACAGGGGTGTGCATGTGACTGGCCTGCTGCAGGGACTCTGCCAACCCAGGCATTTGGGAAGATGTATTTGTCCCCCATAGACCTGGGCTTTTGACATATTCTTGCCTTTTTAAGAAGTTTTCCTCTAGTTCCAAGTTGTCTGCCTGAAGTGATATTCTTTTCATGGACCAGCTTTTCACTTGTTTCTGTTTTGCCTTACTATAAAGATGGTTGTTGTACTCTCTATACAAGAATGAATATAGAATTTTGAAACCACCATAAGAAAGGGACTAAAGTAGAAAGAAGAAAAATAGAGGAGATGAACCAAGTAGGCAATAATACATACATATTTTTCTTCTACAAAATTGGAGAACAAGAGGGTGAAACAGGTCCTGCCTGGGGGGGTTGGTACCAGTGGGAGGGGAGAGGAGGTGGGGAAAGGGTGTAGGAGGGTGAATATGGTGCAAGTACTATGTACCCATGTATGTAAATGGAAAAATGAGACCTGTTGAAACTGTTCCAAGAATGGGGGGAGGGGAGATAAAGGAGAATGATGAAGGGGGTGAATTCATTGTGATTTATTTGGTACACTGTAAGAACTTTTGTAAATGCCACAAATGTACTCCCACTCAGAACAACAATAAAGATTGTTTTTAAATCACATGGAATGGCTGTGTTATTTCATACAACCAAAGCAATTCTCCTGTCCCTCAGTGTTCAACTCTGGCATGCTCCTGTGGTCTCTTGGAATCAACTCACAGTGAGGTGGCTTCTGAGCAAATGCCTTCTCCCTTGGTCCTGCATGACAGTCTGCCCCACCCCAGGACAACACAGGTTGGCTTAAGTGCATTGTCCGCCCTGGCTCACAAGGGTGTTCTCCACAGATGGGGTAGCTTTGAGAAGGTGTCACAGACCCTTAGGTTTTTCTAGGGCAATCTTTGGCATGTGAGTGGACCTTTCTGTGAGCCCTTCTGCACAAAACTCTCCTACCTGATTCACACCTGGGTTGGGGCGCACCCTGAGCTCTGAAGCTGATGATACCCTGCAGGAGTCTCTCACTAGCACCCAGAAGGCCGAGCTCCCAGAGCCTTCCTGAGGCACCTGGGCCATCTGGGTAGCACCCACTGCTCCCTCCAATTCTCCATCCCCACAGCACCTTGCTATTGCCTTTCCCTTAAAGCATAAGCATGGTAAAGAGAGGAGGATTTTAAAATGTAACCCCTTCTAAATTCCTGGACATGGAGCTTACAGCCAGCTCATCATCATTGTTTCAGGCCAGTTTAAAATCATTTCTGAAAATCCACCAACACTGCAGATGTGCATGCCCTTTATCCAAAGGCCAGGACTGACGCTCTGGCTCTACTTTGCAAAGGAAAGAGTCTGCTCTTGGGCTTTTATGCACAAAACATAGTCTTTGTAAAATATAGTCATGAAGTTTGTTTTCACATTTTTGTTAGACCATAGAGCCAGATTTTAGGGCTAAAAAAAACTGAGAAAATTAACCTTCAAAAAAGTAGATCTGGGCTAGGATGTAGCTCAGTGGTGAGGGCAGCTCTTCTAGCATGTGCAGGGCCTGGGGTTCCATCTATAGCACGAAATACTGTTTTTCCTCCTTTGCATCATATATTACTGCTGCTTCTGGCTCTGGCATCCCCAAGGTTCTGGGGAGAATTGGTGGTACTAGGATTTGAACTCATGGCTTTACATGTGCTAGGCAGACAAACTCTAAAGTTGATACAGGAAAGAGTAGGAAATACTCTGGAATTAGTAGGTATAGGTAAGAACTTTCTCAACGAAACCCCAGCAGCACAGCAACTAAGAGATAGCATAGACAAATGGGACCTCATAAAACTAAAAAGCTTCTGTTCATCAAAAGAAATGGTCTCTAAACTGAAGAGAACACCCACAGAATGGGAGAAAATATTTGCCAGCTACACATCAGACAAAGGACTGATAACCAGAATATACAGGGAACTTAAAAAACTAAATTCTCCCAAAACTAATGAACCAATAAAGAAATGGGCAAGTGAACTAAACAGAACTTTCTCAAAAGAAGAAATTCAAATGGCCAAAAAACAAATGAAAAAATGCTCACCATCTTTAGCAATAAAGGAAATGCAAATTAAAACCACACTAAGATTCCACCTCACCCCTGTTAGAATAGCCATCATCAGCAACACCACCAACAACAGGTGTTGGCGAGGATGCGGGGAAAAAGGAACCCTCTTACACTGTTGGTGGGAATGTAAACTAGTACAACCACTCTGGAAAAAAATTTGGAGGCTACTTAAAAAGCTAGACATTGATCTACCATTTGATCCAGCAATACCACTCTTGGGGATATACCCAAAAGACTGTGACACAGGTTACTCCAGAGGCACCTGCACACCCATGTTTATTGCGGCACTATTCACAATAGCCAAGTTATGGAAACAGCCAAGATGCCCCACCACTGACGAGTGGATTAAGAAAATGTGGTATCTATACACAATGGAATTTTATGCAGCCATGACGAAGAACGAAATGTTATCATTCGCTGGTAAATGGATGGAATTGGAGAACATCATTCTGAGTGAGGTTAGCCTGGCACAAAAGACCAAAAATCGTATGTTCTCCCTCATATGTGGACATTAGATCAAGGGCAAACACAACAAGGGGATTGGACTTTGAGCACATGATAAAAGCGAGAGCACACAAGGGAGGGGTGAAGATAGGTAAGACACCTAAAAAACTAGCTAGCATTTGTTGCCCTTAACGCAGAGAAACTAAAGCAGATACCTTAAAAGCAACTGAGGCCAGTAGGAAAAGGGGACCAGGAACTAGAGAAAAGGTTAGATCAAAAAGAATTAACCTAGAAGGTAACACACACGCACAGGAAATCAATGTGAGTCAATGCCCTGTATAGCTATCCTTATCTCAACCAGCAAAACCCCTTGTTCCTTCCTATTATTGCTTATACTCTCTCTAAAACAAAATTAGAAATAAGGGCAAAATAGTTTCTGCTGGGTATTGAGGGGGTGGGGGGAGAGGGAGGGAGTGGAGTGGGTGGTAAGGGAGGGGTTGGGGGCAAGGGGGAGAAATGACCCAAGCCTTGTATGCACATATGAAAAAAAAAAAAAAACAAAAAAACATGTGCTAGGCAGGCACTCTACTGCTTGAGGTATGCTTCCAGCTTGAGAAGGGTATTCTTAGTTGGGAAATGCTTTGACTGCTTTGGAAATAATTTACAATATTTGAATAGCATCCTTTCAGTAAGGCATAGAATATACCCTGCCTCACTCATAACATAAGAGCTTTTCTTCTTTAAGAAAAGAATTGAGGAGTGAAGGGATTGAATGGTTTTCTGTGGCTGTACCTAGAAATCCCATCCCAGAGATGGGAACTGAACACAGGTTCTTTACTTTGACCACTGTTTTTTTTTTTTTAACCATACTTCCCTTTATAAAATCCTTTTTTTTTTAAACTCTATTCATTTATTCATATGTGTATACACTGTTTGGGCCATTTCTCCCCCCTCACCCCCCCACCTTCTCCCTCTCCTCCTTCCCCCCCCTCACTTCCAGGCAGATCCTGTTCTGCCCTTTTCTTCAATTTTGTTGAAGAGAGGACATAAGCAATAATAAGAAAGACAAAGCGTTTTTGCTAGCTGAGATAAGGATACCTATACAGAGAGATTCGTAGCATTGCTTCCATGCACAAATGTATTCTTTGTCCACTGTTGAGCCTCTCTAATTCAGAGAAAAGGATACATGGAACAGGCAAGACATGTGGATGCGAAAGCCCAGTTATGCCTGCCTCCCTGTATTTGGTCCTTAGGAAGAGGAATGCTTGCTATCTTGGGAGTCCCTCTTCCCCTGTTGTTCCTTTGCTTCCTCCATCTGTGTGCATGTTGACCTGGAAGGTTCCAACTTCCTAAGACGTGGGGGTGCCCTGTAATACAGAGGCTTGAGGCTCCAGACACAGAAAACACAGTGCTGCAATTCTCCATTGTGGCATGTAGAGCCTGTAGCACTGGGTGCTAGGAGGCTGTCTTTTTGGCCACCTGATAGCTCATCCTTCCTGTGTTTGCAGAACAGCTGACTGCAAACATTACCTAGCAACAAAAAGAGCTGGAGTCATTTGGGAGAAAAGAGGCAGGATGGTTGTTATTATTCATGCTGAGATGATGCATTGTGGTTTAAAAATGGAAAAGGAAGGCACAGATTAAATATTGACATTTACTGTGTTCCAACTGTGTTACCTTTTGGCTTGTCTGACACAAAAGCTATATTCACTGAAAGAGGAAATAAAGTCTTCATCTAACTTCTGCTTCAAGGGGCTTCAGTTGAAAGAAAAAAAAAAACAGCTTAATAGGATTCATTTCCAGTGAGGTCTCAGTTGAAAAGATAGGAACTGAAGTCTGTAAAAGGTTTTTTCTAATGAGTTCATGATGCAGTGTGCCCACTGAAATTCTATCCTAAGGACTTCTCACAAGCCTGTCTCTGCATTTCCTAAAAAAAAAGAATCTCTGAGAGTAAAATTTGAAATTTGCTTGTTATATAGAAAATATGCACTAAATAAATGACATTTGTAATGGGAACTTTAAAAAAATGTGTAAGTGTTAAAGAGTTTGGGTGTCCCCCATTACCTCCCAGGATATAGGCTGTATCAATGAATTATTTAACAGTTGTTAAACAACTCTTTAAAAATAGTAACTTGTACTTCTTGGTATTCTCTCTTTCTACATGTTATCCTTCAAGGCCACTTTTTTTTTTTCCTGTTGTTACATTAATGAGAGTGAGCCTAGTGAGCTACTATGTAGTTTAAGGTCACCTGGACCACAGTGGCCTTGTCTGCTGGCTTGGCAGTTAGGATGGCTCATCAGGTCTTATTTGCCAGAGAGGAGAGATTCCCTGTTCATCAAGTTTTCTTGGTGAGTAAATCATTGTCTGAGAAAATGACCTTTGTATGTAAATTTATGATACAATTCAGAAGGGCTATTACAGTGGGATTCTGAGGAAAAACTATTAAAATTCCAGTACACATCCATACTTACAGAGTTTTGTCATAGAAGTGAAATCAGAAGTCATTTGGTGTAATGTCCCTCATTTCATAGATTGGGGAACAGTTTCAAGTTCATTGTCAAAATGGTGAATGCTGGGGAGAGAGTCATAGAATTGAAAAAGGAGTTGAGCCTAAGTCTCTTTAGTTTTTTAATTGACAAACCTTAAAATTCTACCTTCAAGTGAAATTGTAAATGTATCTTATCTATTTCTCTAAACCTGCCTCATCAGCCAAAAAAATGTTTTCTATTCACCAGCCTAAGATATATCATTGGTACTATCACTTGCAATGAGTTCATTTATTTATCTTTTACAGAAAATAAAATGGTATATTTTCCCCCTTTTCTGGAGTATAAGATGATGCTTTTGGAAGGGGGTGGGGAGTGTTACTAATAATGTGACTTCATGAAAAGGGAAGAAATACAGCAAGGATCCTTGAATTTTCCCTTAGCTACTTCTCAGAATTGGATAATAACCTTTAGAGTAGCTGAGATGGGTCAGGAATAGATTAATAAAATCACAAATTCCAGAACAAGAAAGGACCTCAGAGGACCCAGCTCTCTTGTCTTTGGGGCAACTAAATTATTAATTTTATACTGAGATAACAAACCCAAAAGGAGCACATGCCCCACTGTTACCGATGCTGGTGCAGTCTGTGATCAGAAGATCCTAGTTTTTGTGCTCCAAATGGAAGAATCCAAGCAGAGCACATGGATTGGGTGAGGTAGGATAGCTTTATTGAGAAAAGGGGAGTCACCTGTTCTGCCAGGAGAAGAAAGGGAAGGAAGAGAAACGGGCAGGTGGGCACAGGATTCTGCTGTCAGAGAGAGCTTGCTTTTCTTTTTCAGATGCCTTTAAAACCTACATTACCCCATGGGAGGGGACGCCCAGGAGGTTCCCACCCAATAATGAATAAGCAGGGAGGGGCATGGGTGGTTCCCAGCCAGGTGAGGGTGGTCTGGCCCATCAGGCAACCTACATGAACTCCAAACTTTTCCTACTTCTAGCCTGCCTCACCATCTAGATCACCTAGCAAAAGCATAAGCACTGTTACTTCACAAAATTTAGTGAACTCAAAAGATCTGCAGCCATCTTCTAGCTCAGATTGCCTTTGGCTCCATGTAGAATTCTTTCCTGTTGATTTTTTCATCCTTCCTGCCCCCCCCCCCCCCCCCCCGTCACCCCTCCACCAGGTCCCATTTAAAATTCTACAAGGAACCCCAGGCTTTTTTGGCTCTCCAGCAACAGCTCTGGCCTCCCTTCCTTGCCTGGAGGAGATTTGGCTGTGTTTGGAGGAACAGGAGCAGTGATTATGCAAAAGATAGGCACCAGCTGTTCTCAATGGGTACCAGTGAGAGGCTCAAGAGGAAATGAACACCCATGGTAGCTTTGAAGATTTAGGTTAAGCAGAAGGAAATGAATCCTGAGTCATGAAGAGTGTCAGGACCTAGAGTAGATTGTTAAGAAAGATGGTGGAAAACAAAAAACCCACCTGAAAAGTGGGGCTACCTCACTGCCCACAATGTTTTTAGTGAGTCTTGCTTGAAGTCAGGTGTTGAACCACACGACCCCATTCTCCCTCCTGTGTCTATTAAAAGATTTTTCAGGGGATGAGATTTCTATAGTCAGTTGTGCAGCCTAATGCTTAACAAATCTTTTGTTGAGGATTTTAATACCATCTTTTCATCTGACCTAAATCTTTCCTGTGGAAGTTAAACCATGTCCCCTGTGGAGATGAAGAACAGAGGAGATCAAAATTCAACCTTTAAAGTATCCGGTTAAATTTAGAGTGTCTAGAGTTAGGGAGACTCAAGAATTGGTGCTGAACTGGGTCAGATCGTTTGATGGTTTCAGTGAGAAGCACATCGCAGAAATTTGACTCTTGGTTTTGGTATTGGATTCAAACTTCCCCATACTTAGGTTACTAAAGGGATTGGGAGGTGGGAGGAAAATGATGTGAATTCAAGGTTTGTGGTAGTTACCACAAAACCACTGCATTAATGTAAACCAAAATCAAAACCACATAGTATAAAATGTCATGCTCACACATTTATTTGTTCCAGCAAATCTCAAGGCAGCCAGCCCCACATGCCAGCACTTGAGTGGACTTGAAGACAGATAACCAAGCAGCAAAAGGGTTAGAATTTCCCCATTAGTAATCTTTAAAGATTTTGTTTTTATTAGTTTAACAGAGCAAAGAAATGTTTATGTATTCAGGAAATGCAATAAGATGAATTAATATGTTTTAAAGTTATAATGTTCAATTAATTAGTAATTTCCATCCAGTCTGTTGCCTGACTCATAGCATTTTGTAGTGTAAATAAAGTCAAGACTGCTTAGCTCTTGGGAATCTTATTTAGCTAAAAGAGGTCTTTTAGCATCTTAAAAGGTGTGATTACTGTACTTTTTGTGTGCATTTTGGGTTTATTGTTTCTTGAGACAGGGCTCCCTATTCAGGCTGGCCTTGAGTTCTTGATCCTTTGCCTCTGTCTTCTGAGGGTTGGGATTACAGGCACGCACTACTGTGCTTGGAACTACTATACATTTTCAGTGCTTTTAATTATCATCATTTTTCAGTAACAATTTACTAAGCCCTGTGACGAGGCTCAAGTGTCTTTCATATCATAGTATCAAGTTAGAACAGTTAGAGGAACATTAGTTTTCTTGTGTGTAACACAACTTCTTTTTAGAAAGAGAGATGACAGTTGAAAACCACAGGTACATTAAGAAGAGATATCTTGTCAACTGGGGGTAATGTGGGGTGGGGAAAGGCAGCAGCTGTCACAGTGAGAGAAAGCCAAGGTGAGCATGGCATTGAAGAAATCCTCCTGGCCACAGACCTTGCCCAGCTGTGGAAAATCACCACACCCCCCTTCCTTTTTGGCTCTCAACTTTTTTTCCAATATTATTCTTGGGACAAATAGTCATGTCTCTCTCTACTCTTCTGGAATACACCATCATGGTCTCACTTCCTTTCCTGCCATCTCTAAAATGTTACCCTCCTGATTCACAGGAACTTGTGGTCACCTACTTAGAAGCACATATTTGGTGTAAACATGTAGTCTAGGATATGAATTTTACGAGTGTTGGGAATAACTTGAAACTCTTTATTTTTGGAGGGTTATTTGACCTTTTTAAAAATACTTACCTTCATATTTTATTTTTGGCCATTTGTACGTCTTCCTTTGAAAAATTTCTGCCCTGTTCATTTGCCCATTTTTTAATTGAGTCATTGATTCTTTGGGAGTTTAATTTTTTGAGCTTCCTGTAAATTCTGATTATTAATCTCTTGTCAGATGTATACCTGGCAGAGGTTTTCTCCCATTGTGTGGGCTGTTTCTTCGTCTGGTGACTGTTTCCTTCACTGTGCAGAAGTTTTTAGTTTCATGTAGTCCCATTTGTTGATCCTTTCTCTTAATTGCTGAGCTATTGAAGTTCTATTCAGGAAGTTACTGCCTATGCCTATTTGCTCCACTGTTTTCCCTATTCTTTTCTGTAGCAGTTTCAAAGTTTCAGGCCTTACATTCAGGTCTCTGATCCACTTTGATTTGATATCAGTACAAGGTAGAAGTCAAGAATCTAGTTTTAGACTTCTACATGCAGATATCTGGTTTTCCCAGCATTATTTGTTGAAGAGGCTGTCTTTTCTCCAACGTATATTTTTGGCTTCTGTGTCAAAAATCATACGGCTGTAGCTGCGTGGATTTGTGTCTGGGTCTTCTGTTCACTTCTCTTCGTGTCTGTTTTTGTGGCAGTACCATTGGTGTTTTTATTGCTATGGCTCTGTAGTTTAAAGCCCGGTATTGTGATACCTTCAGCATTGTTCTTTTTGCTCAGTCTTGCCTTGGCTATTAGAAGTCTTTTGTAACTCCATATGACCTTTAGGGTTGATTTTTCAATGTCTGTGAGAATGTTACTGAAATTTTAATGGGAATTCATTGAACATGTAGATTGCTTTTGGTAGTATAGCTATTTTCATGAACTAATTCTGTCTGTCCGTGCGCATGGGAGATCTTTCCATTTGTGATGTCTTCTTCAATTTGTTTCTTTAGCGATTTGTAGTTTCCATTGTAGAAGTCTTTCACTTCCTTTGTTAAATTATTCCTAGGTATTTTTTGAGGCTATTGTAAATGAAATTGTTTTCCTAAATTCTTTCTCAGTCTGTTCATTGTTGATATTTAGAAAAGCTGCTGATTTTTGTATATTGAGTTTATATCCTGCTAATTTGCTGAAAGTGTTTATGACATCTAAGAGTTTTTTTTTTTTGGTGGAATTTTTAGGGTCTTTTAGATACAAGATCATATCATCTGCAAATAGAGATGATTTCTTCCCTATTTGAATTCCCTGTATTTCTTCTTCCTGTTGTACTGCTCTGGTGAGGAATTCTAAAACTATATTTAATAAGAGTGGGGAGACTGGATATCCCTGTCTCGTTTTTCAAAAGAAGATGTACAAATGGCTAAAAAAACTTCACTATCTCTGGCCATAAGGAAATGCAAACCAAAAGTACATTAAGATTTCACCTTACTCCTGTTAAAATGGCTATCATCAAAAACACAAACAATGACAAATGTTGGCACCATGTGAGGAAAAAAGGAACCCTCATATACTGCTGGTGGGAATGTAAATTAGTACAACTACTATGGAAAACAGTGTGGAGGTTTCTCAACAAACATAAGACAGAACTACTATATGATTCAGTAATAACACTCCTGGGCCTGTATCTGAGGAACATAAGTCAGGATACAATAAAAACACTTGCACATCCACATTTATTACAGCATTATGGAAACAGCCCAGATGCCCTACAACTGATGAATGAATTAAGAAATATGATACATATGTACACACACACACACAGGAATATTATTCAGTCATAAAGAAGAATGAAATTGTGTCATTTGCTGGTAAAGAGCTGGAAGTGGACATTATCATGTTAAGTGAAGTGAACCAGTTCAGAAAGACAAAGGGTGCATGTTTTCCTCTCATATGTGGAAGATAGATCCAAATACAAATACAAGCATTATCATATATACATATAAATACAGAACATGTTTCCAATAGTGGGACTGTTAGAGGAGACTAGGGGAGGAGAGAAAGGAGAAGACAATGAATAATTGACATACATTGCAACTATGGAGGAGCAAGACACAACAAAATGCACTGAAAACTGTTGAACAATATAGGATAAGGGGAAAAGGGTAAGGAAGAGTAATGGAGGAGGTGAGACTCATTAAAGTATAATATATTTACAGATGAAATATCATGGCAAAACCCCCACCAGACAATAAGCAGAGCTCAAACAGTGAGGAGAGGACTGTGGGACAGGTGGTGTTAAAGAGAGGGTGATGGTGGGAGGGGAGGGTAGATGAAGAGGGTAAAGGAAGGTGAATATTGTTAATGCTTTTTCTATGCATGTATGAATATGCAACACTGAAACCTGCTGGAAGCCAAATTTTAAATTCCTTATTTTTTTCTTCCAGTCATTTTAGGAAGGGGGAGGAAAATGAAGGGGCTGAATCTAACCAGGGCATATTGTGTGCATGTGTGGAAACGTCACAATGAAACCCTTATGCCACTATTGTATACTAACAAGAAGATTAAGAAAACCTTACCTAACCTCATGTAATCTTTTAAAAAAATATTTAGCTAACTCCATGGAATCACTGTGTGGACACTTAGCAGCTGGCTGGGTTGACCTGGCTCGAACCATGGTCAGGAAACAGAACCCATCTAGATTTTCTCACATTTGACATGATTTAAGATGTGTCTCAGTGCCTCCATTCCCTGAGAGGCCAGGTGGGATGGTGACTGGCCACGTCTGTCTGTCTGTCTCATTAGAGGATTGTACTGGGTCTTGGATTTTGTTTTTTTTTTTAATGTTCTTCACACATAGCACTGATCCTGCAGTGCCTGTTTTTGAAGCTTTTGCCTTGCCACCATGGTCTCCCATCCCTTCCTGGAGTGACACCTATGGCAGGGCAGCATTTTTCTCAACTCCTCTGCCAGAGGAGATAAAAGCTGCGACAGTTTGTGACCGTCGCTTATAGGTTGTTCTTTGTGAAGTAACATGAAGTTCCCCATCAGTTCCTGACTCCCAGAAAAATGTCCTGTCTTTTTAAATGAGTAGAGGCTGATGTTAGAGGTCTCATCCAGTAACAACAGGAAAAATCTAAATAAAAGGAAAGAGGCCTTGAGCATTTATGTGAATGCTTCTGTAAGATGATAGACTGCAACATGAATGTGGGTTGTTGACAGTAACCACAGAGACGAGATCATCAGGGGAACCGGTTAGGAGACCTGGTGGGTATCAGCACCATAGTGCCTGTAATTTGTGAGGCCATAAAACAGATCATCAAAAATAAATGGAATAGCAAATTTAGAATTGTTTTTTAGAAAGGAGAAGAAACCATTGGCAACTTTACCAGTGAATTCTACATTTCCAATTATTATAGCTCAAAGGGGGCTTCAAACCCCACCTGCCTACCACCCCTCAGCCCATCCTCCCTGACATGATGAAATGGGAGGAATCAGATTGGTCCTGAATTTATAGCCCCACTAGAGAGGAGGCTGCAGGGTGTCTGTGCAGCTGAGAATGTCAAAGGGATTGCAGGAGGCTGCTGCTACAACCCTGTTGTCAGGCAAAAGGTTGGGGGGAGTGAAGTGAGAGCCTTACCCCTTTCTTCCCTCACTTGCTTACATGATTTCAGCAGAAATCTTGTTTTTCCCATCTACAATCTCAAACAGGGTATGATGGCTGGGAATTAATATAAATGAGAAAAACAATAATAAAACTAGCAGCAGCATCAAATGAATGTGGTCTCCTGCAGTAGAAATATTTACCCGATGTGTCCTGCCAGTTAGAGAGATTTTGGCATTAAACCTAGACATTACCTCATCTTCCTGGGCAGACAGCCGATTGCAATGCTAAGCAAGTCTGCAGACATGAAGAGCTGAATACCTGCCTGATGAGCTGCGCAGCCCCAGACCTGGGTGGAAGCAGTTTCCTTGAGATGTCTGTCTGTCTGGATCTCACCCTTAGTTCCTCTGTAGGTTGTCATTGTCTGTTTTCAAATTGTGTTGCGTTCTTGTTTTTTAAAATGTTGAAGGGCATATTGTTAAAAAGGTATGGCAGCCAAGTGGGCAGGTATTAATACACAGAAACCTTGAAAGGTCAGAATTAAGTGAAGGAAAGTAAAGTGCTTATCACGCAGCATGTGTACACACACTCACACACACACACACACACACACACACCTGTCTCTGAAAATTAGAGGTGATTTCTTGGTTTGGTTTGGTTTAATTCATGATAAATAGAAAGGACATCAAATATTTGAAATGTTGTTAAAATGTTTCTTAATGTTTCTAAGAAAATGTAATTCCCTGAGAGAGGGCAATGCTTGGGATTGAACTGAGGGCATTCCTTGGGCATGCTAAGCATGTGCTCCACCATTGAGCTATTCTTCCAGGCCAGAGACATTTGAAATCCCTTTATTCCACTGGCCTCAAACCGCTTTGAAATTATTGCTATTCACAGTGTAGAAGTTCTGGATAAATACAATATACAGGTCTAGCTTAAACAGTGAAATCTTTGGGTAACATTGCAAATACTCAGAAGGCTTTGAATTATTAAAGTACCAAATATTCATTTCATAAGTTTCATAAGTTTTGCAAATAAAGTGTGGAAAACCACTCTAGCTATTCTGATGCTAGCTTGCTTTATGGTTTTTTTTTTTTTTTTTTTTTTTTTTTTGGAGAGGTAGACTGGGGTTGAACTCAGGGCCTCATACTTGCTAGGAAGATGCTCTACCACTTATATCATGCTGCCAGCCCTTTTTGCTTTTGGTTATGGGGTTTCGTTTATGCCTGGGCTAGCCTGGACTATGATCCTCTTTTCTGTGCTTTTCTGTGTAGCTGGGATGAAAGGCATGTACCACAGCACCAGCCATTGGTCGAGATAGTGTCTTGTGAACTTTTTTGCCTAGGCTGGCCTCAAACCACAGTCCTCCTGATCTCTGCCTCCCAAGCAGGTAGGATTACAGGTATGAGCCACTGTGTCTGGGTATGCCATTTTCTTTAGCTCTTGACTCAAAGTTTCATATCATAGGTTTTGGTAACTTACTGTTATCAATTGGTGTCACATCTTTTAAACTTCTTCCCTCGGGTAAATAGGCTTTGTGTTGGCCCTACCTGATTAATCAGCTCTTAGGACTGTACTCAGTTGCATTTTGTGATGATTCTTTTCTGAAATGCTCTTATTTAAGCTGGGTTTGGTGGTGTGTACTCAGAGTCCCTGCATTGATAAGGAGGCAGGAGGATAACTTGAGCCTATGTTGAGGTCAGGCAACATAGTGAGACCCCCATGGGGATGGGGTGCCTATTCATGTTTAAGTTTTACTAATTATTTTACATGCCCACAATTGGAATGTGTATTACCAAATTTTTGTGTATAAAGTTCATACGAGCTACCAAGTCATTAATAATTTTTTGCAGTACTGAAGTTTGAACTCAGGCTTTGCCCTATCACTTAAGCCATGCTGCCAGTCTTTTTCACTTTATTTTTTAGATGGGGTCTCACACTTTTGCTTGGGGCCAGCCTCAGACTGCAATCCTCCTACTTCTGTCTCCTGCATAGCTAGAATTACACATGTACATCATCACACCCAGCTTGTTCTTTGAGATAGGGTCTCTCTAACCTTTTTGCCTTGGGCTGGCCTTAACCTGTGATCCTCCTGTCTCCCAAGTAGTTGGGATTACAGGTGTGAGACATCACACCCAGGATAAAAAATTTAATGCTATTAAGTACTGAGCTCACAGATATTCAGTAGGGCTACCTAGTAAATTCTGCATTATTTGTTGATTCTTTACAGAAAAAAAAATAAACAAATAATGAAACTTTGAGTCAAGAGCTAAAGAAAACATAAGGTGTATCCAGGCACAGTGGTTCACACCTGTAATCCTATCAGCTTGGGAGGTAGAGTCCGGGAGGATTGTGGTTGGAGCTGGTGGCTGATAGGGCCTCACTGTATTTCTCACATACTGTCAGCCAGCTTGGACTATGATGCCTACAATCCACAGGTTTGACCCCAAATTAGGATTTCCCACTGGGAGGAGTGTTTGAGCCATGCCCATGAAGGAGATCTTCCTCTGCAGTACCTTGGGTGGAATTTCAACCTTTCCTCAGCTGTCTCAGGGTTCTTGGCTAAGGGGGAATCCTGTCGGGCCCATGTAGTTGTCCACAGAGCAGCCCAGCTTGCATCCACA
Source organism: Castor canadensis (assembly GCF_047511655.1). Lineage (NCBI taxonomy): Eukaryota > Metazoa > Chordata > Mammalia > Rodentia > Castoridae > Castor > Castor canadensis. The sequence continues at coordinate 66,596,679 of NC_133389.1, forward strand.
GGCTGTGATGTGTTCTCACCAGAAAACTCACATGGGTTCTATCTTGGAGGGACCGTAAGTCCAGATGGTTGTTGTAAGTCCGTTGCTATAACAAATATCTGCTTTAATAGATAGAATCTGGGGAGACAATGCCTCGGAATAAAGGGCAACAGAGAGCAGACTCAGTTGTACTACTCAGGGTTATGTGGTTATGTTAACATGAATATGAGATGCTGGCTGTATTAGATGGAATTTTAAGCTTTTATCATGCATGAATTCCATCTCTTGTACTGTATCAGTGGCCACTATCAAGAGATGGTATGTGATAGAATGTTTAAAATCTATACACCTGAAAGAAGAGATTGATACTAAAGTATTTTTAAAAACATCATTTTGGGGAGCATCGCTCAATATTTTCCTCATTTACATAGAAGATGGCTCTAAGTACTATTATAAATGGTGTCATTGAAAAATAAAGCACATTGTCCCTTAGCACTGCCTCTCATCTGTATAGTATTTGAAATTCTTTTTCTATATTGGATAGTCAGCAATCTGCCACTATTCCCAACAGGCAGTGGTCCCCACCATCAGGTATTAGAACAAATGGTAGTACATGTGAGGTTCCGTTCTCCTAAGAAGATATACACTAAAGACTCTAAATGCAAATTCAGACTTTAAAAAATATATTCTATATTTTTCTATTTTAAGTATCCAGTAAGGGAAAAAGAAAGAGAATAGGAAAAAAGGACCAGAAGGGGGTTTCTTGGCTATGAAAGAGACACATGGATTTGGCTTGAAGCAGCTCAGTTTAAAATGGAAGAACCACAGGTACAGGACATGTGAGCATGAGGGTACTAGAGAAAAACCAGACAACAAAAGCCCACATTCTTTGAATGGAGCCCTTTCTGAAGTGAGCTTTGTTTTACTCTGTGAGAGCATCACAGGCTACACATTAGGCAGACGATGAGGAAGAAATACCATGGCTTTAAAGAAGAATATCCATTGTGTTTGAAGAATACTTGAAAATTCAGAGAGAATTAAGTAATATAGAATATTGTTCTGTATATTTCTGGAACACATGGGTGTGGATTATGATTTGCTGGCTACTGGTTAATAACCCCATGCCAACATTCTCACAAAGATATCCCCGTTACTTACCATTCCCATTTGTGATAAATTCTAGTCTGGGAATATCCACTCTTTGTAAGAGGCGCCATTCATCCTACCTCAGGACATCTGGACAGGTTGTGAAGGAGAGGATAGATAGCAAGCATGACTTGGAAGTGGGAAAGCTCACTTTGGTTTCTAGCTGGCTTTAACAAGGCACCTAATCCCTATCTCCAGGGTTGTCATGACATTCTTTCATTTAGTCCCTGGCACACTGGGGTAGTAATTGCTTCTGAATAAATAAATGTAAAATAGTCTCTTCATTCTACCATAGACTGAGCCTCTGTTCAGTTCTATCAAGAGTAAAAAGAAATTTTTAGGTTAGCCCACAGGACAGAACTAAGTAAAAGAACTTTGTACTATGTGGCTACAGATTGTTCTACATATCTAATGCTTTCAGTGCTCTCTTTGCACAATAATGTGGGCCCATAAAAACGGCCCCACATTTGATGAATTGAAACCATGCAGTGATCTTAATAGTCAATGGGAAAATTATAATGATTCCCCTAGCCTTTAAACATTTTATCAAAACATTTAAAAACTTTCTTACTGATACATAGAGAAATGGCAAGTAATAGTGAAGCTAATATTCATTTAGCATACTGTATTTTAAAACAGTAGAGGTATTGATAGTTGAGTTATATTTCTTCATAAAACTTACCAGAAGTAATTTGGCCCCCAGCACCAAAAAAGTGGGAGATTCTGGGGGTATAGTTTGGTGGTAGAGTACATGCATAAGGCCCTGGTTTCAATTCTCAGCATTGCAAAAATAAATTTTAAAAAGTAGTTTGAGCAGTGCTGTCTTTCTTCTGCTCATCATATAACTCTTTGTTGTGGAAAGCATGTGTTTCTTGTGTCATAATAAATTGTCATGTTTGAATGAGCTGCCTTGGGCTTCCAGTGTTGTGAAATGTCTCTGAGGCTTCTTCTAATGGAAATTGTTTTTTTTTTCTTTTATTATTCATATGTGCATACAAGGCTTGGGTCATTTCTCCCCCCTGCCCCCACCCCCTCCCTTACCACCCACTCCGCCCCCTCCCTCTCCCCCCCACCCCCTCAATACCCAGCAGAAACTATTTTGCCCTTATTTCTAATTTTGTTGTAGAGAGAGTATAAGCTATAATAGGAAGGAACAAGGGTTTTTGCTGGTTGAGATAAGGATAGCAATACAGGGCATTGACTCACATTGATTTCCTGTGCGTGTGTGTTACCTTCTAGGTTAATTCTGGAAATTGTTTTGCCAGCCTCACTTCCTGGGCCATCTTTATCCCTTCTGTAACAACCACTGTCCTTTATGTGTAAGCTGTCTTTCACTGGCTGCACACCAGGAGTTTCTTAGATAGCAGCAGGATTGCTGTCCAAGTCAGCTGTTTCTTCTTTAAACTCATTTAGGGTGAATTCACACAGCACTTCCAGCATTATTACTTTTTTTGTTTCTTTGCTGTACTTTTATCTTTGTTGACCACTTTCCTCTTTTGATTACTCGTAAAGATGAGTAAAATCTCATAAAATCTTACCTATATTTATTTCTGGGAGACAGGAAAGAACACAACTACACACTTTGCTGTTTATAGGCCAATACCAGCTTAACAGTGACGGATCACCAATAGACATTGAATGAGATAACTTAATGATCATCTGTTAGCTACATAGTGTTCCGTGGACTGAGGATCTGGCTACAGTTCATATGCTAGGATAAATGCAATTTGAGCCATGTTGTTCGAGGACAGGTGGTGTTTAGCTAAATAATGGTAACTCTGCGGGAAGTGTTAGAGTGATAGAGTGCTTGCTAATATGGATGAGGCCCTGGGTTCACTCCTCAGCACCACAGTGGGGAGAAAAAAAAAAACGACAGCAAAATGCTTTCGCATGTGAACTAACGCAATGGTAACCAACACATGGTTCTATCTTGAAACGGCAATATGCTTTCCTAGGTATCTGGACACAGATTTTCTAGTTAAAACCCCATCAGTAATCAGCTAGGAGACTTTCTGCATGTCATTCAGCTGCTTTAGGTTTCTGTTTCTCTTCTGTGAAAGACTGAAAAAACTTCTGCAAAGTTCCTTCTAGCTCTAAAACTTTGGTTCTATGGTGCAGGGGTACTACAGAAAGACAGTTCCAAAGAAAGTCATAAAGATAATGAAAGGATTGAAAACAAAGAAAGCGTTGAGACAACTGGGAAGCTTTTCTTTTCCTTCTCTTTCCTTCATTTCCTCCACCTCTTTCCCTCCTTCCTTCCCTCCTTTCTTTCTTTGGGACTAGAGTTTGAACTCAGGGTCTTGCAGTACTAGGAAGGTACACTCTGCCACTTGAGCCATGCCACAGCCCTTTTAGCTTTAGGTATTTCTCAAATAAGGTATTGCTTTGTTTCCCCAGAGCTAGCCTTGGACTGTTATCCTCCTACCTATATGGCCTCTGTTTAACAGGGATGACAGGTATGTACCACTACACCAGCTTATTGATTGAGGCTGGCCTCAACCTGCAGTCCTCCCAATCTCTGCCTTCTGAGTACCTGGGATTATAGACATGCACTGCTACCTCTGGCCGCTGGTTGCCTTTCTTGATGCAAATTGACTGGTTTCAGCATCTTTAGAGTTTGCCCCAGCACAGGTGATGGGCTCTCCTTCTCTGCTACAGAGAAGAGGAGCAGAGAGGCATGATCTAAAGATTGAGGGAAATATATCTGGAAGTAATTGTTGGAGTAATGTGGCTCATATGAGGAATAAGAGGAAAACTTAAAAACAGAAAGAGGTGTCAAGATGGAAAAAATGAAATTAAATTTAGGGATTCCAAAGAAAAGCTAACACATGAGATTAGGAATGGGGAAATGATTTGGCAGAACAAGACCCTCTGAGCCTGCATTAGTTTACCCATGGAAATGGTCAGGCTTGCATTGCTTGTGTCCTTCCCAGCAGGATCTGTGAGGAGTGGCCTGAGTACCACCTGCAGAAGGAAGAAGTGAAACTATGCAAGCTCAGAAGACCTCATCCCCAGATTCCTAACTAACCCTGTTTCTGGAACAGGAGAGCAAAAATGTCACACAGGTTGCCACTTCAGTACAGGATGGGAAGGGTCTTTGGAAATTATAAGTAAAGGAAATGTATCTCATGAGATATATAGTCTTTTTCTTTTTTTTTTTTTTTCCTCCTTTCATAGAGTCTTTTTCTAATGGGGAAAGATTTCCCTAGAGGACTGACTTGAAAACTTTGGGTAGGAGAGATAGTGATTGATTTGACATATGATATGAAAGGCTACAATATCAGTGTATCTGCTGCAGCAACACCCCATCACTTTTTCCTTGTGGATATACCAATTAGGAGGTATTGGGTCTGATGAATAAAAATATCTAAAGAGAAGAACTTAATTTCCCCTTTGTTTGCTCAACTTACCTCTCCTTCCCATCATAATTGCATCAAGCAGTGACTTAAGAAATCTGTTCTTAGTGTCATTGGCACTGGGCAAAATGCCCTACGTATGACAAAGAACCTGTCACACCTGAAGTTGTACATCTCAGGATGGGTTATGTATTTAAGGACATTTCTTTGTGCACAGAAATTAAGTTTATAACAGTGAGTGCTTGTATTGCTAGTTTATCTAAGACTGGATTAAAATTGACTTGGAAGGCAAGCATAGTGTTTTGTTTTTAAAATGTTATTTCCTTCCTGTTTCTTTTGAAGGTTGCCTCTTGCAATGGGCTTAATCAGGAAGTGTGACCATATTTTAGCAGTACCATTTTTAACCCCTCAACTATGTTTTCTGACATAAACTACCTGATTAAAGCAATACCAGAATTGTGGTATATGAAGGGTCTTTTTAGATCACTGTATGGTTAATAGTCACTTAATCATTCATAGCATTATTTCCTATGGAGACAACTTTATTCAAGTTTAATTTAATTTGAAAATTTCCATCTGTTTGGAGGTGGGAGGGAATTAAGTTCAAGTACTGGCCTGGTATTATTAGCTAATTTCCATTGGCTGTAATATTTGAGGGTGTCAGATTTGCTTGAAAATAAATTTGGCAACATAAACTACCACAAACACTAATAAATAGAATTCTTTTGGCTTGTTTTATACATTACTGTGGTGAAAGTATCCAGTCTTGTCTCATTGCCTCTTGGACTCCAGAACTTGTGCCCTAGGTAATCAGGCAATAAGCACAGTGGTCACATTTGACAACAGATCCAAGTTGCCCAACAGCAGTTCCTTTAAAGGGGACTAAACTGTGTGGAAGGCCCTCCTCAGCACCTGAATGGGATCTTTCACATTTTATAAGCTCCATAAATGTGTGTGGTTTGAGGATCAAGTCACCCACTCTATTCTTTTTTGGATAGATAGGCATTACCTTGAGGGTGGCACCCCCAGAGGGTGACCATGTCTGGTCCATACTCACAATAATCTCTGCATCAGACTCATATACAGCCTCCTACCATTCTGTAATCCAAGTTGTCTGATGCTTCAGGAAACACTGAGACAGCCATAGCCAAGTCACATTTTCCATTTTACCACTGTGAGCTAAACACAAGATGTTTTTGTGGGTGGATGGCGACATTTTGCCATACTTACATAGTTAACTATCTAAGCAATTCAGTTATGTGCTTATCTCCCATCTTTTATTGGGAAAATACAAACCTCAGGGCTTCGGCTCTTCCTCTCTGGGAGTCTGACACTGGGCCTGCCTCAACTGACCAGGAGTTGGTAGGTTGCCATAGACCACTGCCTCTTGTCTTTCATGGTCTCCAAGTGTAAGTTTCTCTGTTTTCTGTGAGCTGTTAGAACTTTTGCTGAGTTTTTGTGCTATGTGGAAATCACCAGGGCCATATGCCTTGGAGGTATGTTGGAATTGATTTGACCTTATCTCAACCAATGACTGGGTACAATGGTGAATGACTGTCATCCCCAACTACTTGGAGAAGCACAAATAGGAGGATCCCAGTCCAGACCATTCCAGGCATAAAGTGAGACATTTTCTCAAAAATAACCAACATAAAAAGGCTGGGGGGCTGGCTCAAGCAGCAGAACATCTGTGTAGCAAGCTCAAGACCCTAAATTTAACCCCCAGTACCACCAAAAATAAAAAGATCCTGAACTGGCACACATTAGCTTAAGTCTAAAACACAGAGAGTGTTTAGAGATTCAGTTACTGAAAACTCTGATTTAAAGTCAGAATCTAGAGCGGACAAACAAATCAGGACTTATCAGCAGAAGGTAATAAAGGTGTTTTCAGCTAAAAGGGTCATAATACATCATCACAGATAAGTGCAGAGAGCTAGGGTGGTGGGTGGAGGCTGATTCCAACAATCCCAACAGAGTTGCATCTCTTACCTGCTCTCTGTTTAAGACTTCACCTATTTCTAAATGAGAAGTTGGAGTGATTGGAAATTATTACTGCTGTATTTCACTTGTTGTTTGTTGCATGTGTTAACTCTTATGTTAACTTCTAGTAATCTGTATATAGTTCTTAATCCCTAATAATAGGCTCACCCATTTTCAAAGAATCCAAAATAACTTTAGGAGTATTGAATTCTGATTTGTTTCTGTGAAGTGCACCTCAGTTTTGTCATGTGTACAATGAGATCATAAATGAATTTCACAGGATTACTGTGTGAAATAAAAATAACCTGGCACAGTGTCTAATATATAATAGATACTTAATAAATAATAATTCATTTTCCTTCCCCCCCCTTTTTTAAAGTTTAGAGTTAAGTAACCCATTCTTACATAATTAAACATGGATATCTAAGTGAGGTAGACTTAGCTGACAGACAAGCCAAGATTCTAGGTTTCCAAATAGCCACCAGATAATGAGGAAGCTTTATATACTATGGCTGTGATATCCTTAACTCTGTGACACTTGTTACACAATCTTAAAACTGTTCAAATTCAGTATGTGTGACTATGTATATATTGAAGAAACTGTGGCTTCCTTGGTACTCTGAATTTTACCTTAGGTAGCTGTTTCTCAGCTCATTCCAGAATGACAGACTTGAGCAATGCAGATTGATGATCTAAACTCAAGCATAAGTCCCATGGTGAGGCCCAGGCCCATGTTGCTGCCATGGCCTCTGCTAATGTCCATTGAGCAGGTGAGAACTCTAGGTTTGGTGTCACCATGCCAAAGAGGAAGAGGCAAGTAAAGCCTTTTCCAGGCAGTGAATACAACATTGCTGTGAGCTTTAATTGAAGAATGTCTTAGCCAAAACTACAACCAACTATTCATTCTTAGTTCTTTCCTATATTACTACTGTGGGTTAGACTAAGAATATTCTGATGGGTGGGCAACTTTTTTCCTTCATGAGCATTTTTGCTATATTCAGATAGTTAGGAAGTAATTAAATTCATAAATGTTCAAGGTTCAGCTGTTAGAGAAATAAGAAAGTAAATAATGGAATACATGGTATAGTCTGGCACATATTCTTTCTTCTGCCTGCCTTTGGCACATACTCTTTCTTCTGCCTGCCTTTGTAATAACATTTGGTTTTAAATAAAGCAAAATCCTTGATGAGGTGCCTGTAGGCATGAGGGAAGGAAAGATGAGCAGTTCTGACTTTGCTTTTGTAAAGCTTCCAAGTCTATAGCAAAGGACAGGAGATAAACAGGGTCTTTTCAGTGCTAGAAGTATAGAAGTGTAGTGGTGGTTGCTGCGTTTCAGTATGAGTGTAATTGAGAAAGCTGAGTTGGTCCTGGAAGGGATGTGGTTATAGGACAGTTGTCTTAGCACAAACCTGAAAGCATAGAGAAATCAGAGCAAATTAGCAAATGTTAAATTTTAGCATAAAGAAATGATCTCATGTTTAGGTAAAATTTTCCGGAAGATACAGAGCCCCGTAGTGATAGTGCACAGCATTTTGACAGAAGGTTCTCTCATATTTTACCAGAAATCCCTATGTACTTAGAAATTCATTTGTCTAAGTCCCATCATTTAGCAGTGGCTTCTCTTAGTTTTGCCTTTTTATAGGACATGAAAAAAAGATCAGAAAATGACATAAGATCTGTAGGGCTATAATATTTCTAAATCACAATCACTACTGCTTAAGGTATTTATTTGCATTTTGTGAGAAATATTTCTTAAGCAAGCTGAAATGTTTTGTTTCCTAAGCATTGCCATATGTGAGAAAAAAAAAAAAAGAATTGTGGGTCTGTGGACCTGTATCTATTTATTTACATTTCTCCCTTCTTCCCTACCAGCAAAATTAGAGGTAGAAAAATTGAAAGTGTAGCAAAAACATGCAACACTAACAAACTTGTAGTAGGATGGAGTTCTTGCATCAGCCTCTACAGCAGCAGAGCTATGAAGTCTGCCTTTTACTGTTGTCTGGAGAAGACCTCACCATTCACGCAAAGCTTTGTACCTCTGTGGTGCCAAGGGCGTGGACATCCTTGTCCACTGTGCTGAGGAGACGTAGTGTTGATCCAATGGAAACCAAGTCCCAGGTGGTTGTGAGCTGTGCAGAAATCTGAGGACTCCTTGACCAGAAGCTCTTCATAGACATGTGCTTATGTAGTTGGGCTCTTTATTGTTAGGTGTTTTTTCCTAAAACCCACCAAAGCTGCCCTTCAAGTGGATACTATTTTTGATTCAGGGATCTGTGTCTCAGAGCATGAATGTTTTCATCCTAAAACTTTTTTTTGTAAACTCCAGATAGTTATATAAAAAAAGTGTTTGGATTTGTTACTCTGGAATGTGGCAACTCACTTGGAGAAGACACACTTCATAATGGTTCCTAGTGGAGCCTTTGCAGGAAAGTGGTCTGGTATCCACTTGTGTTCCTAAGGGAATGCAGCTGGCATTCCCTTTATAAAGTGGCTTATCAAATGTTGAGTAGATAAAAGCAAGTGTTCGTAAGTTATGTGTGACATACTAAGAATCACCAGGACACCAGTGTCCCTGCTGCGCAGCTCAAGTAGAAGAATGTTGTCATCATCTTCCGTGACCCTTGTGGTGCCTGTCCTGAGCTCACCTCTAACCTTTGCTCCTCAGAAGTCACCACCACCTAGAACTTGTGGTTATCATTTCTTTGCTTTTCTATATGGTTTTCTTCATATGTATATATAAAATTTTTTGTTTTATGTATTTTCAGACTTTATATAAAGAATCATAATATTTGTATCTTCTGCAACTTGCTTTATTTTATGGCATTTCTGACATTCATTCATACTGTACATATATACTATGCTACATGATATGTGTACATCCTTGTGTTAATAAATATTTGGGTTACTTTAAATGTTTTACTATTACAAACAGCAATACAAATTTTTAGTCACAGAGAAAGTGTGAAAAAGATTCACTGAGGTAACTACTAATGATGATATTGGTGGGTTATGGAATATGTACAAGAAGGCCAAATTTACATTTACACCAGAAGTATATATGTTGAGTTGCTTCTTATAACTTAACCAATACTGGATAGTGTGAGACTTCAATTTTTGCCAGTCTGGTGAATGTAAAGTAACATCTCATGAGTATTCTAAACTTCATCAACTTCATGTATTTATTGGTTTTTCTGATTTTTCTTCTATGAATTGCCTCTTCAGGTTTTTAGCTTATTTTCTTTTGGGTTGTTTGTGTCAAGAACTGTGAAGTGTCTGAAGTTCTTAACAGTTTTACGATGTTGGCAGAAGACATGAAACTCCTGGATTAGAGACATAGGACTTTGATGTAGAATAATAAGCAACAGAGCATCATCTTATTAGTTCTCCTTGCCCTAGAGTCCACTGGGGTGCAGATGGGCCCAAATGAGTGCCTGTGCAGTTAACTGAATTGGATTATATTAGTGAAATCCTGAATTTAGGAAATCCAGTTCTTTTATAATGGGAAGTAAGCATGTCTGTCCTGTGTTCTGAAAGAATATAGTATCTTAAGTATGCTGAAGTAAACAAACTAAACCTTTGATCAAGAGAGAGACATGGTATAGATTATTATACAAACATCCCTGAAATAATAATGCAGAAAAGGATGGTCAGTTCCTCTGCTCACAAGATGTGCAGAAATAAGAGGCCTGTGGAGAATTGTCTTCCAATGAAAATCTACTCCTCTACACCAACTTGGCTTCTGGTAGATTTTACCATGAGTTTACCATTCTGCTTACCATGACAAAGATTGGGACCAAATCCATTCAATTTATCTCATACACATTTAATTAAGGTAGGTATCAGCAGAACTCCAACAGAATAAGGCTGACCTGCAGTACTGACCTCAACCATGCCTTCCCACCCTAATTTAGGGTCCTGACCCTGAGGCAGCTAAAGAAATCCCATAAACCATAAGGTTTGTCTTCAAAAGTGAGACAGATTTTTCCTTACATTTTTCTATTGACCTGTCCACTTAGCCCAAGGAATTAATCTGGGTATAATAGTATGCTTTAGAGATTGCACAGACTGCATTGCCTATAAGGAAGAATTTGAGGGTAAGTCTGTCATCCACATCAGTCCTGCCCAGTGAATTGAGGCTGGCCTGAATACCTTCCAGAGATGGGCGGTATCATGATGACTAAGTTCAGAAACAAATTCCCTTATAGGGACAACTGTCTGCGGAATGTATGTAAAATAATGAGCCAGTTTTCCCTCTAAGGAGTCCCCTAAGTAAACAAGGGTAGCTTCCTTTTGGAGAGAGTTCCACTATTACCTAAGGGTTATGTGATTTGCTCATGGTACTTCCTTAAACATTTGGATATCTGTTATGATCCGTCATGAGACACAAGTCCTTGTGCTTTGAGGAGGGTAGCCAGTGAATGCCTGACTTTCACACAAGAGTATATCCTAAGAGGCATACTAGAGCCCCTGGAAAGTGTTGTTTCCAGTGGTTAGGGTAGGAGAGTGTTTTTTTTAAGGCTACTTTTAAGTTCCTTATACAATTCCTCTCTTTCTACTTCTCTGGTATTTTGTGATTTCTAGTCTGTAAATTGGTATCTTTTACCAGTTCCAGTTCACAAGTAGCTGCCTCCTCCTCCTCCTCCTCCTCCTCCTCCTCCTCCTCCTCGGTACTGGGGTTTGAACTCAGAGCCTACACCTTGAGCCACTCTATCAGCCCTTTTTTGTGATGGGTTTTTTTGAGATAGGGTCTCGTGAACTATTTGCCCAGGGTGACTTTGAACTGTGATCCTCCTGATCTCTGCCTCTGAGTGGGTAGGATTTCAAGTGTGAACCACCAGCTCAAATTAGATTGGTCAACATTAAAAAGTATCCTACACCTTGTATGGAGTTTCCAGTCCCTTCTTTTCTTTCTAATTTTTTTTGGAGGGGCAGAACTGGGGTTTGAACTCAGGGCCTTGCTGTTGCTAGGCAGACATTCTACCACTTGAGCCACTCCACCAGCCCCCTTCTTTTCTTTTTAAGATAGAAAAAATTATTAATTTTATCTTCTGTATTGGATATATTCCATATTTGAGTTCTTTGCAAGTATCATTCAGCTTTCTGTGCTTATGCTGGATCTCATTCACAGTGTTCTGTTTCTTGTTTGGTTGTTTTTTATTTTTGGTAGTACTGGAATTTGAACTCAGGGCCTCATGCTTACTATGCAGGTACTGTACCACTTGAGCCACTCTACCGGCCCTTTGGGTTTTTTTTGTTTTGTTTTGTTTTTGTGTGTGTGAGCTTATTGTTCTTAGAACTGAGTCTGTGAGAATTCCTGGCCTAGGTTGAAGATGGAGTCCTCCAGAGGGTATATGTTCTTTATTCATCAGATATCTTGGAGCACCCTCAGCTTTTGATTATTTTCTATTATTGGATTGAGTGGTTTTGACTCACCCAAGAGTAAGATTTTAGGTTATAAACCTGCCAAAGGGCAGGCTTATAGCTATAAATTCTCAAGGCAGAGATAGTTTCCCCCATCTACTCAAGACTAGTAATTTTTCTTGCAGGCCACTGGGGTAGGAGGGACACTGGGGCTGAGTTATTTCTAGTTCACCATTATACTGAGGGTATAACTTTTTGGAGACCCCGCTCCTTCCAGCAGCAGTATTCCTTGTGGTGTCCCCAAAGCAGAAATTCCACAAACTTTATGTCCTGTCTTCCATACTGTACAACAAAAACTTGAATTCATTGCTTTGGCAAATACTTTCAAGCTGGAAACCATCAGTACTCACTTAACTCTCTGAGTCCCTGCTTTTGCTTAGCTTTGAGTCTCTGAGTGTTCCTTGCTCTCTTATTTTAAAGACTTTTAAATTTTACCCAGTTATCCAGTGTCTTAGTGGTTTCTAGCTGAGGGTTGCTCTAGGAATGCCATTCACTGTTTTGTCAAAAGTGGAACCCATCATCCTTCTAGACCCAGAAATGTGTGTCAGGCTCAGCTCTTTCCTTGTTTGCCTTGGGTTTTCCTTATTTTGATTAATTTCCACAAAGGGTGGGGGGGCTCAGTCTCTTCCAGAAAGACTTAACATCTTCCAAAAGTTAGCAAAAGTGACTTTTCTACATGTTTTCTCTGCTAAATAACCAAAAGTACCAGTTTTCCAGTTCATATTGATTTTTCATTTTTGTGAGCTCCAAATTGTTCTAAAGATACCTTATAACCAAATGCTTATTATCTAAAATAGATACTGCTACCTACAAAAGCTTGCCATTTAAAATATGCTTGGAGTTTGCTAGGTAGAATTTGCACTAGCTTTAGGTATATTTAATAATACATGAGAAAGAGGGTAGATGTGTGTATATGTATTTGAAAACAAAGAATAGTTCTTAACCATAGGTATCCTCTATTGGTCCTACAGTTTACCAGTGCTTTTTGGGCTTTTAATAGGGGCTTGGAAGTACATCAGAAGAACCCATGAGGATGAATCTAATTTTCTTATCTGTTTAGTTGGAGGCAGTTTACCAAATGTGCTCAAAGCAGTCTTTCAGCAGCACCAGAAAGTAACCCAGTTAGCTTTCTCTGACCAAGAGAAATATGAACCTTGAGAATCAGTAGGGTATAGAAAAAGAACTATCATCTTGAATACTCTAGTCTGGTTTTTCCTGAACTATATTTCATGTATTTTCAGTGTTCACTTTGCTGAGATATTAATGGATGTTTCTTGACAAAGGAAGTTCCATACTGAGAGTAGGAAAATACTGCTCAGAGCCCAACTGCTTCAGAGTCCACATGGCAAGTGCTGGCAATAGCTGTTATTTACAATGGATACCAGAGGAGGTACAAGTACTTAGAACTTTTTGTGAGATTCAGATGACAGGAATTGTGTTTGTCAAAGAATGGGAGGGCAGGGAGAGTGCTGGTAGAAAATGCATACCTACCCTGGATCATCTCTTGGACCTGCCACTTGTGTTCATCTTCTTGAAGACTCATCATTCACATTATCCAATTGAATGAATGCCGTGAGATGTCAGAAAGCCCATTCAATTTTTGTGTCGTGAGGCAGTCTTCATACCTATTTAGCTAAGGAATCCTCTTTTATTTTATTATAAGAACCATCATTAACTTGCAATGCACATATTTTCCATGGAATGCAGCTTGGGAGAGACACTGTTCTAACCAGCCCTCTTGTTTTCTCTTGCCATGCAGTGGGATCTTACAAATAATGAGGACACTTAAGAGTTTTCTGGGATGTGAGTCTACAAAAGAATTCAAGTGTGAGGAGAAAATTAATCCTAGTGTCAGTGACTTGTCCTAGTGATCTCCTAGTGTCTCCTACCTAGGAGATCTTGCAGGCCCTGTCACTTAAGCCGAACATGGGATAGCCATTCTGTTGTCCTTTGTCCTCCCTCCCACTATTCTTCTTTTCCCCACTTAATCTGCCTTTAGTGGACAGTGCTATTCATACAGATCTCTTTTCCCATTGTGCTACATGTTTAGATTCCAGAGTCTCTTGTTATTTAAGCAAGTGCATGTGTGTTCTCTGAACCTCCTAAATGGTAGTGTTCTGTGTGTTTACTGTGAATATTTGTTTTTTTTAATTGTTTTATTATTCATATGTGCATACAAGGCTTGGGTCATTTCTCCCCCTTGCCCCCACCCCCTCCCTTACCACCCACTCCACCCCCTCCCTTCCCCCCCCACCCCCTCAATACCCAGCAGAAACTATTTTGCCCTTATCTCTAATTTTGTTGAAGAGAGAGTATAGGCAATAATAGGAAGGAACAAGTGCTCCTGGTTGAGATAAGGATAGCTATACAGGGAGTTGACTCACATTAATTTCCTGTACGTGTGTGTTGCCTTCTAGGTTAATTCTTTTTGATCTAACCTTTTCTCTAGTTCCTGGTCCCCTTTTCCTATTGGCCTCAGTTGCTTTTAAGGTATCTGCTTTAGTTTCTCTGCGTCAAGGGCCACAAATGCTAGCTAATTTTTTAGGTGTCTTACCTATCCTCACCCCTCCCTGTGTGTTCTCGCTTTTATCATGTGCTCAAAGTCCAATCCCTTTGTTGTGTTTGCCCTTTGTTGTGTTTGTTGTGAGGGAGAACATAGGATTTTTGGTCTTTTGTGCCAGGCTAACCTCACTCAGAATGATGTTCTCCAGTTCCATCCATTTTACTGTGAATATTTGTAAAAATTGATTGGGAAGGTTAATTGTCTTCTTGTTAAGCATATTTATATAATTAGACTATTTTGTAATTTGATTCAGGTCTAAAAATTGTCCTGTTTTGGAAGATTTTCTAGAGTCATTAAGAACCTTCAGCACTTGCTCTCATTAGAGATAGGGTACAATAAAATAACCAGAAACCAGATTCTAGTGGCTTACACCTGTAATCCTAGGTACTTGGGAGGCTGAGATCCGGTGGATTGCCATTTGATTCCAGCCTGGGAAAAAGTTTGCGAGACCCCATCTCAACCAATAGCTGGGTACAATGTTGTATGCCTGTCATTCCAAGCTATGTGGAAGGCTGAGATTGGAGGATAGCAGTTCCAGGCTATCCTGAACAAAAATGTTTGTAAGAACCCATCTCAGTGGGAAAAAAATTGAGTGTGCTGGCTCATGCCTGTCATCCTATCTACAAAAGGAAGTTGAAATAGGAGGATAATGGTCCATTCTGGCCTGAGAAAAGGCAAGAACCTATCTTCAAAATAACCAGAGCAAAAAGAGTGGAAGCATGGCTCAAACAGTAGTGCACCTGTCTACTAAGTGTGAAGCTCTGAGTTCAAACCCCAGGAGATTTCAAATTATGACAGTTTGTCTTCATTGACATCCTCTCTGAGTACCTATGCTGCCTGTACTGCCAGTGGTATGAATTGGGAAGTGGCACAAAAACCCTAAGATCACAGTCTTCCTTTATCACCATTGTGTTTTTATATAGGTTGTGTGAGGAGGCAAAAGGGAGCAGTTACTGATTTGGAAGTCATCACTGTCCTGTTATTCATTCAATGAGCAGATGACTAGGAGCCATCTGAGTTTTATCTCAGCCCTGTGGCTTACTTGCTCTGTGTTTTAGCATAAAAATTAAATATGGGAAGTATCTTAAGACAAGAATGAGAGCTATGGAAAACTAGCAATGGTAACAGTCATCGCTGGAAACATAATTTGAAATCTGTGATTTCTCTAAGGCTACTGAGTGATCATCTCCAATGCTTAGTTTTGTTTTCATGAATGTTATTGCACGTATGGTGCCCAGGTCTCCTGTCTGCAGTACTAAGTCCCTATTTTATAGGATTATGTTGACGTACTTCATTCTTAGAATGTACCTAACAAAGTTATTTGTTGGTTGCTTATTTGAGTCATTTCCCCTCTACAGCAGTATATTGAAACAAAAATATTTCTGATGTTTATTGTGTTTAAAGAAATAAATGCTTCAATATTCCTGCCTACTTTTCAGCAGTGATGGTATCAGGCTGAGTTTTTGCTCTCTGGAGGAGCTGCGTAATTCTCTGGCCAGCTTGTTTGATGTCCTTGCTCTTATGCAGAATACTGCCCAGACAGCCCCTTGAAAATGGAACCTTATTCATAAACAATTTTAGAAAAGCTTCTACAGCAAACCAGTTTTTTACATTTGCATACTATTACATTGTATCCCATCCATGTAAATGTGCTCAACAGTACATCTTTTACGTGTATTTTTTTTCCTCCAGATTCTTGAAGATCTGCATGTCTGCATTGAGTGGTCTTAAGGGCTAATTTCATTTTAAAAAATAACTGTGCAAGTAAAATCTATTTTTGGAGATGTGACTAACTTACTTAGCTTCATGTTGTAGAATATAGCACCTGCTTAAAATACTGAACAGTTCTTATCCATGTCATTCAAGTAAAACTTACACACTACAAAAAAGGGAACCAAAATAATGGGGCATTAGCCTCAAAAGCCATATCCTGAATATTTAGATTTGTCATATCTTGGCCAAGTGTATTTTTATTTCTTTGAATGAATCAGACACTTAAAAGCCCGGTAGTGAATCCAAGTGTTTTGGAGGCTACAGGGTGGGGAGAGGGAGAAGGATTTTAGTAAGCAATTCATTGTCAACTTTTTCACAAGTATTATTTTTTTATGCTGTTATCTTAAGTAGATATAATTAAAGCATGTAAATATGTATTTGATGCATGTGTCAACTGTTTAAAGTGCATGTGGCTCACCTGCTATTCCAGCCTTGTACTTCCAACCATTCCTTTTCTGTTGTTTTAATGGGAATCAAGCCATTCAGGAAGCAGGAATCCTGGGCCTGCCTGGCCACAGCACAGAATGGCTTTGCTGTCTTAGGTCTCCATGCATATTACAGCCGTTTCTCTTGGGGGCTTTCATGGAGTACTGGGCAGACTTCTAAGATTGTTCCCAGGATTCCTAGCTCCTGCTGTGCATGCTCTGAACTGTCTTCTCTCCTGAGGGTGAGAGGAACCTGAGAACATGATAGGCAGGCACTTCCATGACTAGGTTACTTTAAGTGGCAAAGACAAAGGTATTTGGCAGATGCAATTAAGGTCCCCAGTCAAATAACTGAAAGGTATAGGTGTGATCTAATCATGTAAGTTCTTAAAAGAGATGAAGCAGCAGCAGACACTGATGGCCTCCTGCTGCCATGCTGTGTGAGGAGAAGGCTATACAGCAAGAAGATGGGAATCACAGCACTATGGCAGCAAGCAGCAGAATTCTGCCAACAGCATGGATGATGCAGAAGGGGATCCCAAGCCTCAGAGGAAAACACAGGCCCACTGACACCTTGAGTTGAACCTCATGAGACCTTGAGCAGAGAACCCAGCCAAGCCGTGCTGGACTTGTGACTTAGGGGACTGGGAGCTAAGCAGGGGTGGTGATTTGTTACACACAATAGAGACAGCTTGGGTTCTTCAGTGACTCCCTGGGAGTGTGCTCTTACACTGTCCTCTGTACAAGGTGCACTTTCCTTCACTGCCTTCCCACTGTGCTTGAGGGACTCTTATACACACCCTTTCTGTTGAGGTGCTTGCTTTTCTAGCTGGACTGTTTGGGGAGGATTTACACTGACTTCACTGGGCTCTCCCTGGTGACCCACCCTTTACTTTGACTGACTCTGGAAGTGTTCCCCATGCAGCTGCTCACTGCTGTTCTCCTTCACTGCCTGTACCCCAGCCTGTTCCTTGGTTTCTCAGGTTCTTGGATGGAATCAGGCAGCAGTCCAGGGAGACTCCTGCCTTGCAAGCTTTTTGAAGGTGCTGTGAAGCTGTCTGTGCCTTGGCTGGAGCGGGATCTTGGGAGAGCCACACACAGAATCCAGAGGCCTCCCAGCTCAGGGGAATCTTTCTCTTCCCCTCAGGACTATGAGTGAGCTTCAGAGTGCCAGAGGAGCCCTTGTGAACATCACTGGGGCCTCTGGGCACAGAGTTGGAAGAGTTGCAGGGTTTTGGAAATGTCTGGTACACTTATTTTATACTTTCCTTTGAAAGTGTGCATTTGATCAGTAGCCTTGATGGACATGTTATATTTATTGCATCCAGATGCATCTTTTGAAACTTACAATTTTATATTCTGTTACATCTGATTTTTTTTCTAAATAAAGAATGTATACTTTATACTTTTTTAAAAAATAAAGTTAATTAAATAGAGGCACATATTTTAATGTGGGACTTTGAGAGGGAAAAATAAAAACGAACTCTAGCAGAGTGGTTAGTCTGTTATCTGTACTAGAATATTGAGGAAGGCCCTTTCACAATCGTCTTATGACTCGAAAGGTTCTTCCTATAGCTGTCAGCTAATACCTCAGCAATATTGCGTAACAAACTCCTCTGAAGCTCAGTCACTTAAAACAATATGTTGGTTACTGCTCACTGGACACCACCCATCTGTCTGTATTCCCAGACCTGCTTCTTCCAGCAAAAGCCATGACAACCAGATCATGTGGGAGGAACTGTGTGTTACAGCTCCCACCAAGAGCCAGCATGATACAGGGTCTCCATAATTGAAGCCCAACATTCCTCTCCAGGTCACATCTAAGCCCACCATTTTATTCTCAGCTTCTGAAGCTTTAAGTGTGACTTGATCTTCTTGATCTTAAAAATAATTAAAATGCCAATTAAGTTGACTTGTGTTACTATCTGTCCCGCCCCAGTTCTAAATTAAGGCTGCCCTAGTTAAAGCTGCTTATTCTCACAGTGCCTGAGTGTTAGAAGAGCTTAATTACAATCCTTGCGATTGGTCTGGGAGTGTGTGTGTCTTTGCATAGGTTTGTGTTCATGCTCACAGAAGACATACACACATGTGCACTTGTGTCTAGAGTTGCTGAACTTAATTCATATGGAAAAGGGGGATAGAGTGAGAGTGGTCTATCTGCATTCTGAGTCCCAGCTCTTCCTCTTAATAGTCTTTTGACCTTTAGCAAAAGACATGACATTAGAAAGTTTTGATGTCCCCACTATAAAATGGAGAAATAAATGTCAAACTCTGCTTTTCCTGGGAGAATGAGGTACATAGCACAGCTCTTGGCATATCAGTAGTGTTCAGGAAGCCTTAGTTCCCAAGCCTCTGGGAACTAATATGTTCCCAGAGTGTAATATGTTTACATTTAAACATATTAAAGTCTGTCTTTGGCTTTCAGTCCACAGAGCTACATCTAGATTCTGGTAATCCTGGATAACTGGAACCCTGACTAGTCAGGATGCCCAGGAAACTTCATTGGCCTTACAGAAAATTTACCAACATCATTCAAAAGGATGGGAGGAATCCCATTTCACGTCTGCACTGTGTCTGGTAGTGTCCTGAAATCCAGCAGATGGCCTGCAAGAATCCCATCATCAGTTGGCTGGGGAAAAAAAAAAAAAAAAAAACCTAAGCAGGAGACCTGAGTACAGGGTGGAGACTAGAACTCTACCCTAACTGGACCTGAGTCCCAGGGAGAACAGTGCCTTAGGCAAGGAAAGACTATATGAGGTGCTGTTGTCAGCACTCCAATGGAGTGTGACAAGGAGGATGACCCCATCTTCTCCTTCCTGCACCTGAGCTGTGGGCTTGGGCACCAGGAAGCATCAGGGCACTGGTACAGGAAGTCATGGCCTAAGCAGTTACCAGTACTTGGCAGAAATTCCCAAGCAGGACTTAGAGGGGTGTTGAAACTATTCCAGGAGTTGGGGGAGGAGAAAAAGGAGAATGATGGGGGGTGAATTCAACTATGATATATTGTAAGAACTTTTGTAAATGTACCCCCAGCACAACAATAAAAAAAAGAAAAAAAAAAGACTTGGAGAGGCCAGAGGTCTTATACCAGCAGGAGAGAACACAGAGCTCTGGAAATGTCTTTTAACATGACTTCATTTTAATCTACGTGGCAGTGGAGTAAAATATTCTTGGGTATTTTGATGTGCTTCTTGGGGATATTCTGCCATGTGTTCACCAAACAAGTTCATTTTGCACTACCACTGTACCCATGGGACACTCAGATCTCCTCCTGGTCCCTAAGTTCTGTAACCTCCTATGTGTGGTGACTTGCTACTTTGATCTAGAGACCTTCTCTGCCCCAGCATCCCATCACCCCATGCTACTGTAACCATGACCCTGAGGATGCCCAGATTGCGACTGTGATTTCTACTACAGAACCACATATTGGGTGTCAGCAGTCACACTTCCCCCCAACTGTGTCAACTCTTTCTCCAAAGTGTACCTTGCCCCTCCGATGTGCAGATGTGTATGTTCTTTGTGCCTGCACATTTAGAACAGGCTTTTCCATTTCCAGAATATTTTAGTGTTTAATGTGCTTAAAATCTCACGGACTCAGTAGCAATTTGGGAATTTTATTTTATTTTGAAGGGGAGGAAAGCTTATTTCTGGTGGGATTTTTATGGTGCCATTCTAAGCAAACACTCCCATAGGAAGTATATCAAATACATTCTCTGTGCGTGTTCATTTCCCTTCCCAATTTAGATGGACAGCATCTCTGGAGCCTTCAGAATTTATGCAGGAGCCTATTGGGCCCCTCTTGTTAATGAGCTTGTCGTGACTTCTTATTCTGTATGTGGCAGGAAAAGTATCCCCAGATAAGCTAGGGCAGATTCTAAAGTGTGTGAAAGGAATTTTCATGCAATTGGAGGACATACCATGTACTCAAAACTCAAAACAGGTTTATATGTGTGAGAAGAGGGAAAAAGATGTGTCTGTGAGAGGAGAAGTGAACTTAGGTGCAACAATAAAGCCAAAGTATGGAAGCAAAAAAAAAAAAAAAACGCTCTTGCTTTCTATATCGTGAGCTCACTTGTGATTAAGCCTACTTAATGAATAGTGGGGAAAAATTCTCAATTGTCTTGAGTGTTAACTACCATTTCTGTTACTCTTTATGTGTGTAATTCATCCTAGTCAGAACAAAAGAAATGTTAATTTTACGATGATGTACAGTACACAGAGCAACTGCCGCATATTATCATTTCATCTTTACCAGATCCTTGAGGTTGTCTTCCCCATTTTTGTGAGTGACTTGAGCCTTAGAGGGGACAAGAGACTTGCTTAGAAGTAAGGCCAGTAAATGTCAGGTGCAGGACTTATGAGTCCTGTCCAATGATCTCCCCTCCCATCTCCATGTCTTGCCTTACTTTTCTCCTCCCTCCTCTCTTTTCTTCCTTTACCCCTACTTGCTTCTTCTCCTCTCCTCTCCCTCCCCATTCCTTCACTGAGTAATCCTTTGGTTTCTTTCTGTTTTATGTCACTATCTGTCTCATAAATGTAACAGATTATGCAGGTGGGTTTTCATAAGAAATGTTATGTTGTTATGTTATGAAAAGCATCCCTCACATTGGCAGTAACCCTTAGCAAAGAAAAAATGTCTGGTAATAGTGCTGACTGGGGTTGGAGCTCAAGACCTGATGTAGGTTTCTGGTAAGACACCATTAAGTTTGCTGCTGACTTTTTACTCAGTCCAGTGGAGAGGGCTCTGAGGGAGGGAGGCCAAATAAATAAATCAGGACAATGCTTACAGGAAAGTAGTACATGAGAATAGGCCTTAATATTGCTGACAGGGTTGCTGTTTACACATGAATATGTGCTTGAGTGAGGCTTGTACTGGACCTTTTATGTGCAGGTGGGCCACTAGCCTGATGCTTCGATTCAAGCCTTGAGTTCTATCTTTGTGCAAGCTTGCCTTGGGAGATGAGCCACTCACAGAATTGTCCGAGGGCTGAAGGCGTCTGCTGTCTTCTCAAGAAGGCTGCGTTCACTGCAAGTACACAGAGGCTTTTTGTGTTATTTCATAGAAATACCAACATGTGGTCAACACGAAATGCATCACCATCGTTATTAAACAACATATTTCTTAAAGACCTGCATCTGACTAAAACTACATTACAGAGCTTCTGACAGAGCAAAGGAAAAACACCAATATACTCTTTACCATTACCTTAAAAACATTGTTATAAATTAATACTTTTTAAAAAAGAGGCTCCATTCTTCCTACCTTTTCCCAATCCTATGCCAAGACCTAGTTCCAGACCAAACACAGGTGAGCCTCTCTTAAACCTGCAGACTGTCATCCAGTGGTTGTCCTGGCTTCTCACCTTGTTCTGACCCTACCCCCTCCTGGGGAATTGACAGTAACTTGGCATCATATATAGCTAATATGGAAGAAACAAAAGAGAGGGCCCAAGTAGAGGGGAAAAGAGAGAGCCATAAAAGAGTAAAATAGAATGTAGTGAGCAGTTCTGCATGGCTTAGACCCACAAGTAAAAAGAAAAGGTAGAGTCTCAGGACCTGCCCAAGTCCCAAGTGGGCACCTGTAGCCTTCACAGAGGCAGCAGCTCAGGGCAAGCTTCACCACTCCAGAGCCAGCCTGCCTCTCCTCACATGGGTCCCCCTGCCCTGCAGCTTGCCTCCTGCTTCATATTGGTTTCACATCTTGGTCCATCTGTTTCTCCACTCTGCTGGTTCTTTCTGAGCAGTAGGCTGCTGTGTTGTCTCCCAGCTTCCTGGTGACTGCCTGCTGCCCTAAGATGTGACTTCCACACCTTGCTTTTTTAAAAAACTTAATCAATATGTTTCGTTGGACGACTGACTTGGACTTTTCCTACTAGCAGGTGCTTGAGACTGGATGTTCTTTCCTACCTCATTGTCTAAAAGTACATCAGTGAAAAGAACAACCCACAGCCAATGTCTGCTGGGTACTCTCCATGTGCCAGGCCCTCAGCTGGATACCCTTTACTCCTGTAACCCACTTAATCCTCATAGTAGCATCCAGGTGATCAGTATTATTAGTGTTATTTTTTAAAATTGTTTTTTCAAAGGGTAAGTAATACAACTTACCCCCAAATCACACATAAACAGCAAGTTTATACTACACTCAAAAGAAGTTTGCTCATCTAGCTTTTGTTGAGTTTGATTCTGCAGAAAAACTCATGGCTCCCATTACACACCCTATCAACTTCCCAGATAACAGCACTTCTTCATCTTTCAGGGGATTTTGTGAAGATGCAGTCTCTGAATTGAGGTCAGGGATGAGAGTCTGTCTTCTTAACAAGCTCATGCCCTTGCTTTTTGCCTGTGGACCATGCTTTGAGTAGCAAGGGTTAGATTTTTGGCCACAGTCTTGGCTTTATAATACTCAGAATTACAGGTGGACTGACATGGGACCCAACTACTGTCAAAATGATGAGAAGTTGACATAGCATCAGCTACTTGAAATCTTGCTTAGGAAATATGGAAATGAAAGCTGTGTAGGGAGAACCTGTTCAGTACTGCATTGTTCAATTCTGGCTTTGAGCAGACCAGTGTTTGCCTTCTCCCCCCTCACTTGGCAGCCCAGCCCTGCAGATGCCTGGCACTGTCCAGTTGCCCATTGTGCCACAGTGGTGACCTTTCAGAAAGAAGTAGCTGCTCAGGGAGATGCAAGGGTCTCATTGATTTATTTCTTCCACGTTCCAAATAGAAAGTCATTCTGAGGATGGCCTTTTACAATAGAAATTGGTGGTGAGTACTTCAAGATACCTGGAATGCCAGATCCTTTTAAAAGGAGGTCATCCACATGTGGGAAATGGTAAGATGCATATTGAGACTTTGGCAGTCTCAAAGGCAGTTTGTAGCAATGCATGACTTTTAGAAAGTCCTGTAGGAAGCTGGACTGCCACAGGGTTCAGGACATGAGGCACAAGTAAATAATATATGCTTGTGTGAGGGAATGTATCAAGTTGATTTGGGAAGTGCATTTTCATATTCAGCGTGGTCACGCCAAAAACAAGAATTGAGATGCTGTTTCTTCTAATGTGAAAACAGAGAGAGAAAACTTAACCTTCAGCTCAATAGAGATCCTTTCTCTGAATATTGGTAGGACATTTAAATGTATGTGTGCATAGAAGACAGCTTGCTGATGTAATTAGCTTGTATTTATTTCATCCACAAATGTCCAACACATCACACCCTATTGCATTATGTTGTTATTTGTAGAGACAAACTGTGACACCTTCCCACTGAGATGGGAGACATTCCATTTTGAAGTCCTGTCATGCTTGGATGTTTTCTTTCATGAAAGTGATATGTTTATCTCTTTAATGGAAAGCTTTCTATTTTGAAATATCTCAGGTAATTTAAGGTGACTAGGTGATATTTTAGGGCAAGGCTCATTCTCAAATCCTTAGAGTTCAAGTTCTAAAGAGAAACAGATTGCATGATCATAAAATTCACATTTAAGTCAAAAGAATGAAATTTGCCTCCTATCTCTGATGCTGGCCATGTATCTCCAGGCTCCTTGAAAGATGATTTGTGAAGTCACCAAGCTGCTGAAGTGGCAGGGATGGGGAGGCATAAAAATCAATTAAGCTAGGTGAAATGTAGAGTGTAGCTGCAGACTTTAAAAGTAAGAAAATGGAGGAACACTTCTATGTTTTTCTCACAGAAGAAAAACAACATTGGAATAGAAATGATATCACCTTTCTTTTTAGCTTTTGCTGAATCCCACAGCTATTTAATGAATAATCTTGGAGAAGAATATGAAATAATATGTTTCTAGAGTATCTTAAGTCTTTTTTATTTTTGGTGGTACTGGGGGTTGAACTCAGGGCTTTGTGCTTGCTAGATAGGCACTCTACAATGAGCCACTCTTTTTGTGTTGGGTATTCTTGGGATAAGGTCTCATGAACTATTTGCCCAGGGCTGGCTTTGAACCAAGATCCTCTGATCTCTGCTACCTGAGTAGCTGGGATTACAGGTGTGAGCCACCAGCACCCAGCTGCATCCTGAGTCTTTAGATAAGGAAGAACATAGTTCTGACAGTGTTGCATATTTTTGGGCAAAATGTTCTTCCAGCATGAGTCCAAAAATATCCTGGTTAAAGTAAATCAAATTTCCAGCAACAAAAGAGAAAATTGACCCAAGAACAATCTCTATTACATGATCCAGAGGAGGGAAGCAGCCAGGGCTGTGTCTGCTGACTCACGGTGTGAGCACCATGGGCTGTGTACCAACCTAAGCAAGAGTTCTCATTCCCTGGATGAAAAACATGGGTTATTAGTTACCATTTGGCAATGTGTATAGTGTACTCTGCAGGACCCACAGTGGACCCTCAGAAAGGAGAGCAATGATTCCTGTTCTCTGGAAGCCTACAGCTGAGTTGGGAGAAAGAGGCAGGTATGTAAGATTCCTTAGCATGGTGTGTGGTGAGCGACACAGAAGTCCCTGGCATGATCCTGGGCAGTAAGTCTTTAGATGGAGTTTCCTTCACAGTGCTTCCACAGCTAGAATTTGGCATTACAACAGAATTTAGCTGCCTCTTAACACAACAGTTCTCATTAATTTCATCCCCCAGCCACACTGTTGCCACCTGCAGACCTGGTCCAATGACCCACAGTTCCAGTACTATGAACATCTAAAAGGATTAGTGAAGGTCACTGGCTAGCACCAGTTCCAACACAGGATCAGGCCATATGTATGATGTTCCTTCAATACAAAGACTATTAAATGCTGAGGCAGATGTGTGACAGTCCTACTTGTGGACTCAGTCTCATGGCCTAGTAATCATACTTTGTTATAACAGTGAAATGCTGTGTAGTAGGAAGGAAGGAACTTTTGCTCTAGCTATTGTCTGAGTTAGGAGAAAGGCAGAATTTCTGGTAATCAGAGATCTCTTTGGGCCTCCTTTAGTAGGAAAGGTGATTTTCACCTTCTATAACCCAGGGGCATAATCTGGGGACAGAAAGAAAGAGCTTTCTCACTTTCCTTTGAGAAGTTTGGAGTTGTGCTGACAATCTGAGACAGTGTGAAGGCATGAGGTGGACAGAGATGGGGGCAGCAATGTGCAGGAGGCTGGCACCTGAGGACAAAGGGTGGCTGGCCTGTGTCTGTTACTGGGTAGTCTAGAGAACCTTTGAAAGGGGATGTCTCCTGGACCACTTCATGGTTTTGCTGTACTGAACTGTGACATTAGCCCTGGTTCCTCCACTGCTCCCTGATCTGGGCATAGTGTAGTAGCTTGTCTTATGGTGGTGTTGCTTTAGATAACAAAGAATAAGGGAAATGTGCAGGGCAAGCAGGGTTATGGACATTAAGAAATGGAAATAGGGCACAGGACTGGGATGATGTTCAATGGAAGCAATAAATTAAATCTGAGGATATAAATTCTAGGGATTGTGAACCTCCCATAATGCATGGGATGGGAGGGTTCACCCTACTTAATTCAACAATTAATTAGTGAGTGACGGCAGCATAGATTATAAAGTGTTCTTGTCTCTGAGAAATACATGACTATACATTTAAATTCGAGGCTGGAGCTTCTGTTTATAATATTCTGTCTGGACTAAATGTGACATTAAGTTAATGATTATAAAATAGGTCTTCCAGTTGCTGTGATTTAATGGTATGAGTTTATTTCCAAACAGATCTAACCAAATTATTACTCCAGGGATTATGTAGTGGGAAAAAGGAAATACTGGCACCATTTGAATCCCTTGCCCTTCTGTATTTCCTAACGAAGCATAAAGGGGTGGGGGCAGGTGGATGGCATTAGAATAAGGGCATCAATCTAAGGAATTAAACAAGCCAGACAACTGGATGACCTCGGTAATTAGTATAATCTCACCCCCAATCTTTTGGTATTTACCATTTTGTGTATGGTTGTCTGAGGATGGAGAAGAATCCACCATCCTCAGATATGGCAGAACAGGGGCATGTTCATCTGTACAATAATTTTTAATAGAGTAACACTTATAAAATATTTTAGATTCATAACCCCTAAGGCAGAAGCCCTCTTCATTCTCATGTTCCTAATATGCAATGGCACACCTTCATCTGGGCCCTTTAGGCTCCTAAACTGGGGCCCACGGATTCCATCCTGGGCATGGTCTGTAGGAGGAGCCCTTGGTCAAGACCTCAAGACTCATGTCAAGGCTGCTGACCAGAAAGCAAAGCCAAACACAGCAAAATGGAAATGAGCTTCATTTTGACATAAACAGTGTGTGTCCCATGTATTTCTTGATTTTGGTTAGGTAACAACTATGAATTCATCCATTGTTCTCCGTTGATTCTTTCACCATATTTTCCAAGCCCTACTATGAGTCAGGGAATGAGGGCATAAGCTGGCGGGTACGACAGATGGTGTCCCTGCCTCACTCGGATGTGTTTTGGATCCCCAACTATTCTCAAACCTTTGACTTTTTAACTCCCTATTACTTAGAAAGAGGAAAATGAAGAAAATAATATGATGGGATTGTAAAGAATTTTAGGGGAAAAAACTTAATAGTGAAGAAAGCAGAAACAGATTTTAGAATTTATATTTATTTATTTTATAGTCTCAGTTTTCATATTCTTTGCATAAACCAGCACATTTTCCGCTTTGCCAAAAATCCAGTTTTCAATAACTGGGTTTAATTTAAATATTAATTTTATTTATGAACAGCTGCCCATTACCATTGATATTCTGGAAGAGATTGTGTTCTACCCCTTACCATGAAATGGTATTCCATATATCTGATGTACATAATATTTTAAAAATATTTGTTTATGTCCATAGCTAGAAGGATGGATTGATGGTTGGCTAGGCACTTTTGAATTAAGTTTAATGCCTTGCCTCAATGGTTGAGTAGTGTTCTACTTAGGAAATTAAAAGGACTTCTAAGTTTCTCTGTAGAATATGATGTGTGCCTTCCACGGAACTGTACAGGGCTGAAGCAATTTGCATAGCCCTCTTACTGGGCACTGTAAGCTCTCTATGAAATGCATAAGTGTGAAGTGAATTTCAAAGTGTATTTGAGTGCGTCATGAAGCTGTTGCCTTCCTGTGTGTGTTCCTGTTAAACTCCCTGGAAAAATCTTTAGGTGTGTCTCTTAGCACTCTAAGCTGCTGCCTGCCTTCTGGTCCTTCTTGTGAATTAAGGCTAGCCATATCCCTTTCATTTTTGCCACTGATACTCCTGGTGGATTTAAAAAAATATTTTAACAATATAATGTATTATATTACATTCTCTAAGATTCAGATCACAGACAGAAATCCCAATCCTGCCTAAGTAAATAAGGAAATGTATTGGATGATTAATTGAACACGTGTAAGACATTATTGGCTTCAGGTGCAACTTTGTCCAAGGGCTCACAGTTACTCCTAGTAGTTTTGTATTTTTCCACCTTCTTTAGATTTTACAGATTAGTGTTTCAAGGAGTTCATATCTGTACTTCTCTGTAACCTTCTCTCTTTTTCTTTAATGTGACATCCACATGAATTTATGAACACTTTTTAAATTAGAGGGTAGTTAGCTCACTGCACATCTTGGAGATGTTTGGTATTTGGGCTTCTTTGTGATGCTTTTACATGTGGTTAAAATTTTAATGGACTTGTAGTTAAATCAGAAACATTTTTTCTAAGTAAGAATGTTACTTACATTTTAACCTAAATGAATGAGAAGTTATATTCCTTTGCAGTTGGGAGGAACATACCTTAGAAAGGCTTCAAGAAAGAGGAATAGAAAGTTTTACCATTTCTCTTGAACAACAGCAAAACTTCACTAGCAGCAGCCAGAAATGGTTTAGGCTGGGGTCTGATCCTCAGTTCTGTCCAGCTGCATTACACAGGCTTCAGGAGGAAGAACACAGAATGAAGAACTGATGGACAAGGCTCCTGGGAATTTTAACCTTAAGCATGTTGGCTCACTTGAGGGTATATTAGGCTTGCTGGATTCTCATTCCTTTTAGGTATGTGTAAGTTGGCTCTTTTAAAGTGAAGAAAGGTAGGCAATGACATTAGTATTAGCCCTGTGATGAGGGCTTGAGAAACCAACTTGTCTATCCCTTGGAACACTTGGGAAGAGTCCCTCAGAGGGTTACTTTCCTTGCCATTGGCCATGGAGACTATCAGTGAATAAGAGACTTGACTGTAACTACAGCTATCACTGGGCCAGTCAACACACATGTATTTATGCTTGCCATGAACAGAGCTTTGTGAGCCTAGAAAGTGGTACAATGCATTGTTCCTGTTCACAGTATAGTAAAGGGGCACAAAGAGGCACACTGTGAGGGAGCAGCCACATGAAGAGGGACTGGCTGATTGTATCCTTTCAGTTCAGATTCTCCCAGGTTACCAAACCTGACACCCTGCATCCTGCTGATTCTCCCTCTAGCTCTTTCCTGGCTTTATTTAGACTGTAGCCCGGTTTTGTTGCTGGATTCCTCATATCATGTTTCCCCTGAATTCCTGTCTTTTCAGTCCACTTCCCTAGTTCAACCCTGTGCTACCTCGAGTCTGGATGGTTGCAATACTTTTCCTGCTGACTTCGCAGGCTGTATCCCTCTTCTTGCTCATGGCTAAATCTAGCTTTTTGAAGCATACCTCCAGTCATGTCATTTAAAACTAGGCACACACAGGGTAAATGGCTCCTCAGCCCCACTGTAGATGCCTGCTCATGTACAGCGTTCAAAGCCCTTCATGTTCTCGTCCTACTAGTCAACTTTGCAGCCCTCTCTCCTGCTGCTGTCATGGGTCCCACAGTCTTTCATGCCATGCCATCAGTGAGAACATGCCTATTCTCTCAGCCTCCATGGCTTTGCTGATGATCTGTGTCAGCAATCATCTCTGCCTGTCTCTACTTCTTTCTCAATGAGTCTGCTGCTCTTATGAAGTTGTCCTTTAAATAAAATTTATCTCTGTCCTCTGAATTTTTCAAAATACTTTCTTTCTTTTTCTAGTGTATTTATTAATCCTGCCTATACTGTCATTACTTGGGTAATTGTCTTGTTCCTGAATCGTTGTAAATCCCTTGATGAAAATAACAGCTTGTTCATCTCAGAGCCCTGGCAAAACTTAGCATGATAGTCAATTGATCAATCAATTTAGTTGAATGAAGGCTTGTGTATTAGTTTCCCATTGCTGCTGTAACAAATTTGTCCAAATGTACTGGTTTAAAAATACTGATTATCTTACTACTCTGTAGGCCAGAACTCTCACTGAACTAAAATCAAGGTGTCAATAAGATTATATTCTTGGTGGAGGCTTTAGGGGAGAATCCGTTTCTTTGCCTCTTCCAGATTTTGAGACTACCTGCATTTATTTTTTTTCCAACTTCAAAGCCCGCAGTAGCACCTTCAGATTCTCTCTCTCTCTCTCTCTCTCTCTCTCTCTCTCTCTCTCTCTCTCTCTCTCTCTCTCCCCCCCCCCCTCTCACTCTTTCTCTTTCTGTCTTCACATCTCTGAAACTGAGCCTGGTGTTTCCCTTTATTAAGAACTTTGTGTTGATTTTGGGGCCCATCTGGATCGTACAGGATGAGCTCAGAATCTTTAATTAATCACATCTATAGACTAACTTTGCCTAAATAAAATAACATATCCCCAGCTTCTAGGGATTAGGATGTGGACAGATTTGGGGGCATCATTCACCCTATCATATCTTGTTTAAAGGTGTTGAGAAAAATAGGTCATTGTGAGCTCAAGTCGTCATTGAAGTGAGACTTCATGCCATTAAGTGAAAGGTATATGTATAAAACTAGAAAGGAATAATGGCAACATTCCAGAGAGAAAAATAAATATAGATTGAAATATGCATAGTCTATTATTGGAATGATGAATTTAGCGGTATGTGCCACAGCATTTAATGGATGAATAAGAAATACCTGTTTTCCTAACATATGTCTTCACATTTCACACAGGATACTGTGTTCTCAGTTCTTAGGTTTACATTATCTTCTCTTAAACTGCCCAAAATGAAGTCAAAATAAACACACAGAAGAGATAAGAGAATGAATTTGTCTAACTTGCAATTTACTTGCTTATACTCACATTTGGTATTTGCTATCTGATTGTGGTACATCTTTTTGTATGCTTTATTGAGGTATAACTTACATACAGTAAAAGTTACTCATTTTCGGTGAACAGTTTGATGAATTTGGATAATTATCTACAGTCAGGTCATCTACATCACAGTGAAGTTTTAAAACAATCTCATCAACTTGAAAACTTCACTTTCAGTACCTTTCTACCCAGTCTTCAGTACTGACCTAAGGTTCTAGGCCACCTCTCACTGTGCTTTTCCCCTTTCTAAAGTGTAAACAGAAGCATAAGTTATTAGTCCTTTTAATTTCATTACTTTGACTTAGTGTAATAGTTTTGAGATTGGCCCAAATAATGGTATTTTTTCAGTAGTTTATTTCATTTTATTGCTGAGTAGTGTTCCATGGTATGGATGTACCATAATTTATTTATCAATTTGTCAGCTGATCAACATTTCATTTCCAGTTTGGGATTATGATGAATAATACTCTTATAAATATTCACATAGAAGTCTTTGTAGGGGCCTATGGTTTCATTTTTCTTTGTTAAATACCCAAGAGTTGATTGACCAGGTCATGTGATAAGTGTATGTTTAATTTGAAAACTAATATCATACTGTTTTTCAAGATGGCTGTACTATTCTGCATTCTGATCAGCAATAAATGAAGGTTCTGGTTGCTCTACATCCTGACCAACATTTGATAATGTCTTTTTACTCTGAGTCATTCTGGTAGTTGTTTAGTACATTTCATTGTATTTCAAAATGCATTTCCCTGATGACTAGTATCTCTTTATATGCTTATTGGCTATTTGTGTATTTACTTTTATAAAGCATTGCTTCAAATCCTGTGCTTATTTTACTGTTTTTCATTGATTTTAAGAAACTTGTGTATATTCTGCATACAAACTTTTGCGGGGTGGGGGGAGGGTATACCTTGCTTTTTGTTTTCCTAGCTGTGTTTTGAAGGGTAAGAATTTTTTAAAAAATTTTTATGAGGTTCATTTTGTATTTTCTTTTCTTACACAGATTGTAGGTTTTTATGTTCTGTTTATGAAATCTTTGCCCAATGTAATGTTGCAAAGATTTTCTCCCATGTTTTCTACATTTAATACTTGTAGCTTTTACTTAGTTTTGTGATCCTATCAAGTAAATTTTGAAGTGTGTGAGTTAATAATCAAGTTCACTTTTTCCATAAAGATGTACTTGTTCCAGTACCATTGGGTGAATGAACAGGCTTTTTCTTTCATTGAATTACCCTGGTACTTTTGTTGAAAATTAATGAGTCCTATAATATTCCATCTAGTTTTGGAGTTTCAGTTCTATTCCACCAAATTATGTGTTTAGGCGTATACTAATATCAACTTTCTTGATTGTTGTAACTTTATAAGAAGTCTTAAATAAGATAGTATAAGTCTTCTATCTATATCTCTTTTCGATTCTTTTTCTGAGGTCCTTTCTTTTCCATATAAAATTTCAATTTAGTTTGTCAATTTGCTCAAAAAACATGCTGTGCTTTATCATACAGAATTTAAAGATTAATGTGGGAAGAATTATTATTATTTTGTTAATATTGAAACTTCTAATCAATGAACATAGTATATCTCACCATAGACTAAGGTCTTCTTGGATTTTCCTTTGTAAAATTTTATAATTTTCAGTATATATATCATGCACTTTTTCATTTATTTATTACTAAAGATTTTTATGTTCTTGTATATGCAAGTATTTAAATTTTTTCATGTCCAAGTCATTGTTTCCTTGCATCATGCTAAATTCATGTATTTGTTCTAGCACTTTTTTTTATAGAGTCTCTAGGGTTTTCTCTGTATAAAGTCATATCTCCTGCACTGTTGTCCTTCTCTGTTTCCAAGTGTTATGCCTTTAATTTCTTTTTTTTTTTTTTTGCCTTACTGCATTGGCCAGAACCTTCATTACAAAGTTGAATAAAAGTGGTAAAAAAAAAAAAAAAGGACATCCTTACCTTTTTTTCCGATCTCAAGTAGAAAGCATGAGCCTTATGACTAAGTATAATTATAAGCTGTTTGTTTTTGTAGTTGTGCTTAATTGGATTGAAGAAGTTCCCTTTTATTCCTAATTTGCTGGGAGGTTTTTTCTTCATGAATTAATGCTGAAATTTCCTAAATACATTTTTTCTGCATCTGTCAGAATGATAACATTGTTTTAAAGAAATATTCTAGATGGTAGAGGTTGAAGGATGGGAAAAAGTGGGTTAGTTGGTGGTAAGTTGTAGTTTTATAGGAGAAATAAGATCTGGTGTTCTGTTGTACAGTAGTGAGTATAGATAATAATAAGGTACTATACATTACAGAAAGCTGGAAGAAAGGATTTTGAATGTTTTCACCACAAAGAAGTGATAAATATTTGAGGAGATAGATATGCTTATGCTTATTTGAATATTATATGATATCAATTTATTGAAACATCACATTTATTTTATATGTGTATTTTCTACTTTCCTCATGATTTATTTTTTGATGCATACATTACTTACAAAAGGATTATTTAATTTCCAAATCTGGGAGTTATCTAGTTATCCTAATATTGTTAATTCTTAAGTGAATTCTATTGTCAGGTTTCAGTCTTTAAAATTAACTGCAACTTGTTTTAAGTACTAACATGTGGTCTATCCACATACACTTTAAAAGAATTTTCATCTTGCTCTTAATAGGTATAGTGCCTTTATAGATTCTGGTGGTTTTTCAGATCTTATATTAATGTCTTTTCTGATAAAAACTCATTATCATTATTTTTATTAGTTTAGAGGTCAGTGAAGTGCAGTTTGTGAGTAAAGCATATCCTACTGCCTATTCTTATAAATAACATTTTATTAGAACATAGCCTGGGCTGCTGGAGTGGCTGAAGTGATAGAGTGCCTGTCTAGCAAGCATGAGGCCCTGAGTTCAAATGCCAGTACTGCCAAAAAGAGAACAAAACAGAACATAGCTACTTATACTTCCTTTACTATAGCATCTATGGCTGCTTTTTACAGAAAAAGTTTGCTGATCACCAGTCAAGTTGTTCTAGCCCCTGTTGAAAAGGGGGATTTAAATATCTATTTGTGGTAGTTAGAATTGTCTGTTTTTCCTTTTGCTTCTATTTTTGCTGTGTTTTGTGATGCTTTGTTTTTAGACACATATATTTTTTATGATTGCTATGTCCTCCTGATGAATTGGCCCTTTCATTATAGTGAAGCTTCCTTTCTAACTTTGGTGATTTTTTTTCCATGAAATCTGTTGTATTTATTACTGATTTTGCTACCCTATCTTCTTTTTTATTTTTATTTATATGTGCATACAATGTTTGGATCATTTTCCCCCCTTCCCCCTGTCCCCTCCCTTACCCACCCCCACCACACTCTCCCTCTCCCCCCCCCCCACTCCCTCGCTACCAGGCAGAAACTATTTTGCCCTTATCTCTAATTTTGTTGAAGAGAGAGTATAAGCAATAATAGGAAGGACCAAGGGTTTTTGCTAGTTGAGATAAGGATAGCTATACAGGGAGTTGACTTGCATTGCTTTCCTGTGCATGTGTGTTATCTTCTAAATTAATTCTTCTTGAACTAACCTTTTCTCTAGTTCCTGGTTCTCTTCTACTATTGGCCTCTGTCGCTTTAAAGTATCTGCAATTAGTTTTCTCTGCATTGAGGGCAACAAATGCTATCTAGTTTTTTGGGTGTCTTAACTATCCTCATACCTCCCTAGTGTGCTCTCACTTTATCATGTGATCAAAGTCCAGTCCCCTTGTTGTGTTTGCCCTTGATCTAATGTCTGCATGTGAAGGAGAACATACGATTTTTGGTCTTTTGGGCCAGGCTAACCTCACTCAGAATTATGTTCTCCAGTTCCATCCATTTACCCGTGAATGATAACCTTTCATTCTTCTTCATGGCTGCATAAAATTCCATTGTGTATAAATCCCACATTTTCTTAATCCATTCATCAGCAGTGGGGCATCTCGGCTGTTTCCATAACTTGGCTATTGTGAATAGTGCTACAGTAAACATGGGTGTGCAAGTGCCTCTGGAGTAACCTGTGTCACATTCTTCTGGGTATATACCCAAGAGTGGTATTGCTGGATCATATGGCAGATCTATGTTTAGATTTTTAAGGAGCCTCCAATTTTTTTTTCCAGAGTCGTTGTACTAGTTTACATTCCCACCAGCAGTGTAAAAGGGTTCCTTTTTCCCCCCGCATCCTTGCTAGCACCTGTTGTTAGCCCACCCCATCTTCTTATGCTTACTCTTTGCATTGTAGATTTTTTTTTAATCAACTTTCTTTTTGCCCATGTCTTTACATTTAAAGTGGACAATAAATAACATTGGGTCTTGTCTTTTGTTTGTTTGTTTGTTTAATTTTTCACAATTACTGTGAGAATCTTTTCCTTTAGTTTGTTAAGTTTCCATGTAATTTTGTAAATGATTGGATCACATCTTCACTTATCAGTCCTCTCTGAAAAGACTGATGAAAAGTTGGTTTGGTTCCTGTTCTAGAGAACTCCATGCTATCTCAATAGCTTGTCTAATAGTACATTTGCCATTGTGAAGTTATTTCTAAAAGTTGGTTGAAGAATCTCATGGGATTTAAGAAAAGTGAAAAGTGCCTTATGGAAATAGAGACAAGGCTCTGCCTGAAGACTGTGAGAAAACCAAGAATCAGCAATCTGGTCAAGGTCTTACATGTCATGTTCATCAATGCCCAAGTTTCATCAAGAACTTGGGTCTTCTGACTGCTGTAATCCAGGCATTGAGGGATTTAGTGTCTGTAACCTTGATCATATTATTGATCCTTGTTTTCTTTATCTGTAAAATGGGGGTAGTGATACTTTTGGACCTTTTCATATCAAAATGGTATTTATGGATGGTTCTGCATATCATAAGTCACTATTAAAGAATCATTTTAAAGAGGACAGTATAGTCTAAATAGAAGAAACAGTTTTCCATCCATAGAGTTTTTGGATATGAAGGATATGTGATTTTTTTTATTTCTATGGCTCTTTTACTGTTGCTGGGAAAAGTCTTTTGTAGGGAAGTTTGGCCCTAATTAGAGTTTAAGTCTCTAGAATTTATCTCCTTAATGAAGTCTCTGAAGGAATGATGACTAATCTTCTCAATTTTAGTCCCTACGAGGAGGGAAATTGTGGCCAGTGTTTTTGAACCTCTAATTTCTCTTAATGAGAAATTTAGTTTCCTTTGGTGTAACTTTTGGTTTTGGCTTTAATTTCCCTCCCCTCATCACAAAGGAAAAAAGAAGACAAGTGGTTCCTGCCAAGTGCTCTTTTCCTCAAAGTGGAGTGATTGCTCTTGTGGGCTTATTGTAGTAATAACAGTTTGTTGGGAAATCATAGTTATGTCTTCCCAACACCACTTTATTCTGAGGCCTCTGGGGACATGTGGATCCAAGATGTGGATATAGACCATCTGATCAAATGAGCACAGTGACCCACAAAGTAGAATAATTGTGTACTTATTTGAATACTGACTGGCTAAAGGAAGAATTTATTAAGGTAATTTTCAGTCACTAAATGACTTCAATTTCATTTTGTTTTATTTGCATAAAAAAAAGAGCTGTTCAATCAGAACCAGAACTTGAAGCTAATGTTTCTATTTTGCCACCAGGAAAAAAAGATGCAAAGCTCATCCTGACTTTGTGCCTTCACTAACACCTCTTCACCTCTTTAAAGAGTCTTTATCACTCCCCCAACCCTGTGCTATTCACTGTTTATCACTGTTACTGTAATATTTATGTTTTCTTCTTTGCCCAAATGGAATTACAAATGAAATAGGTGGCATGATAGCTGTATCTTGACGGGAGGAATGATGGTACATCTGAAATTTAGGAGACTTGCATCAGGATTGAAAATTGAGCATCTTTGCTCATTTGCATCCTGGATTAAGTGCATTCAAACATAAAGATTTCACCTCTAAGTGTAATTCTTATCTTAAAAAAAGATAAGAATTATAACTAGCTTCATAGTGAGGGAAAGAACATACAAATGTCTTGACATGGGGACAGGCAGCTGTTCCCTGAGCTACCTGTGGATGACTGGGCTTTTGAAAACCACGCAGTCCCCAAGTACAGTTCTGGAAGACTTGACGTCATTAGGGGTGGGGGCAGACTGGACAGTAGACACCAAAATGTTGAAGCTCCTTTTGTCTCAGGAGCAAGGAAGTGAGACACAGCCAGCCGCCAGTGGAGATAGGGTAAAGCGTGGTGTTTGATATGTTTTTGCATCAAATCTCTTTGATTTAACTGTATCTGTCTTTTGTTAAAAACACACATTTAAAAACATTGGTAAGAGATATGGACCAAGAAATTGAGATGTCCATAATTCTTTGTTTAGTCTCTAAGGCAAAGTAGATGTGTATCTAAAATTAAGTGGACGTTAAATAAACTCAGAGATTCATATTTGTAAGGGCATCTATGTTTGCAGATGTCTGCAGTTGTTAAGAATAGGGCCAAGAGAAACAGGAAGCACCAGAACTCATATTTTCTGGAAGAAATAGGCATTCCAAATGTGCCCTATAGAGTCTTTTTTTTTTTCTTCCTTCAAATACATTTATAACTGAATGTTTGAAAGATGTTCAGTCCTGGTTGAGAGCTGGGAATGTGTTTATGCTGTGGGTTGTTAAATGTATTTACAACCTTTTCAGAGAGTTCAGTGGGGGTTCTATTGTGATTATTTATTAGTGTGCCTCAACAGCTGCTAGCTGGAATTAAAGAAAATAATCTGTCCAGTGCAATTTGCGGGAACATTACAAATTGCTTCATATTATAATGAGTAGTAGGAAAGGTAATTTGAAGGAAACCGTACAAATGTTGTTAGTTACAGTGTGTCAGGGGAAAGATCTGGTGTGAAATACCCAGATAACCAGTGTTTGCTGATACATTTTTAAGATGAAAGACTCTTGGTGTCTCAAAAGCACTTTTTTTTTTTTTTCATTTCTTACTTTTGGAGTTGCTGGGCAGTTTGCCTGCTGAAGTCTCTTGGAGTCTGTTGACACCTCCAAGTGGGGACTAAGCAGAGCTAGTCTAGTGCCTGGCCCCTTTTCTGATGATGTGGCCAGTTGTCTGAATGGGGATGGAAATCCTGAGTATTTAAAGTGCAGAGGTCTTCACATTCCAGTCTCCATGACAGAATTTCTAGTACTACAGCATGGTCCCAGCAGAAAGCAAATATCTGAGACTTTTCCTGCACCTCCAAAACTAGTCTGGCCCTAAAAAGTCATCCCTACTAAGTTATAAATTAGTGCTACCACTTGGAAAGAAGTTGGGGAAAATATAACAAAATGTAAAATGCACATACCATTCTACTAAGCAGTTTAGATCAATGCACGAAGATAAATGCATTAAAGGCTGCTCATTGCAGCAGTGAAAAATGGCTCCCTTTAAGTCGTATATGACAACACTGAAAACCTGATTTACAGTAGCCAGTGCCAGCAATGGAGCTTGATTAAGGGCACTATAGAAAGAGACTTATTGTTGAGTGAAAAACAGAACAGTAAGAATGATTGATCTCTTATATTAAAGCGTTTTGTACACTTGTGTGTACAGAGATAACTCAAAGAATAACCATCAAAATGTGAATGGTGTTTTTCTCAGATGCTAAGATTCCTAGGTTCCCTTTGGAGATGTAAGAATATTGACACTAGAACTGGTATTTTTTACTGAAAGGCTGCCAGTTGCAATGTTCAGCAGTCTAAATATGATTGCTAACCATTAAGGTACCTTGGGACATTGTTCCATAGTAAGTCTGTATGATATGGATCACCTGTGGACCTTGCTTGGCGTGCAAGCTTAGCACATTGAAGAAAAGATCCTTTTGAACTCAAGTTCTGCTTACCTGACAGCAGTCAAACTCTGTTCATGGAGTGCCGTTCAGGAGTTGACTGTTGTGCAGTTGGGAATTCAGTTAGTGGTGTAAAAAGTTGTGTTAATTCAGAGAATAAGGCACTCTAGTATTTAAAGTCCACTTTGGGACACTAAAGATTTGGCAGTTATATAACATTAAAATATACAATCACAATCTGGAGTCCCCCTCCTCCCTAGCCTCATGTGTATCCACTTCCTGGTTAGTGTTTTTCAGAAGCCCTGGGCCTCTTATGTCTCCATGCATGTGCTCATGCCATTTCCTTCCTCCAGTGATCCTTTTCTTCCTAAATCAGTCAGTGTTTCCTTCTGTGATGAAGCCATCCTTGACCCTCTGAGCAGAACCTGCTGGTTTCATCTCAGAACTCTCCATAGGTTTCTGCTGTAGTTCTGTGTGCACTGCTGCCCTTTTTGTTCAGCATCAGCCCCTTTGCCCTCTTGTGGGCTCCTCTAAGGAGGGATGGACTTTTAGTCCTCTTTGTGGCAGCCCTCAGAAGTAGTGGGAGAAGACAAAGACAGGGAGGTATTCCAGAAACTCACAAAAACTCTCTTCTGTTTGCTCAGTTAATGTTGGCTTTTCTTGTGAGTCTTCAGTGTCTTTAAATAAATCCTTGCTCCAGAGTTTGCTTCCCTTCCACTAAGGGTTAATTTGAGGACAAAGCTGTTGGTTCTCTGAGTTTACAAAGAGAATGGGCCACGCATGTGTCTGAACTGCACCATGAGAAAGATTAGGTGCCTCCCTTTACCACTTTTCCCATGGAGTCCTGAGGTTTTCTTTTTCCATCTGTTTGAGGAGAATCAATTCTATGGATAAACATGGTAAACCTAGTCTCTAGTGGCTACTTTTTACAGGCCTTTTAGTAGCCTTTTGCGCATCTGGATCAGAGCACCCCATTCCCACAGGGAGGGCACCTTTGGTGGTGCTGAGCCAGGCTGAAAACAAAGCTCATCAAAAGGCAATTTAGAGATCACCCACTTAAATTTCTTAAGGATTTATTTAACATAGTTCTTCTGACTCAATCCTGTCAATTAAATGTAAAGCCACCCTTGAAAGCCATCAGGTGTGGGTAACAAGTGCACAGATGAGCAATCCTGTGCCCTTTACTACCTTCCTGGGACAACCACAGGCCCTAACTCAGGCTGATACTGAAGGTTGTAAGCTCCTATAGTTGTCTTCAGCCTTCCTCAGAACCCTCACTAACAGGTGTGAGCCTCCTGGGTGTTGAGGCACCCGAGTGCTGAGACCATCCAGCTCCCTTTACAGTTTGGCTCCAGTGCTAGTGACTTTTGTCTACTGAAGAATAACTTCAGAGACACACAATATAGAAGTGTGCAATTTAAGGGTCTGCAAGGAGATAGAACCCTGCAAGGGAGGTTTAACAAGCTGAGCTGAAGAGAAGACCTTTTTCAAATGGACAAAATTTATTCTGCTGCATTCCTATTAAATTTAGTATCTCATTTGTTGATCACCATTTATAGATTATACATTTACTCTCTTGGTCTGTCATGGACGTTGGTCCCCTGGAGTTTGGCTGACCTGTAGAGTCAGCTAGACTCTAGATCAAGTCCAAATTCTCTTCATCTCCTTTGTACCCTTAGGGGAAATCAGTTAATGTTTCCAAACCATATTTCCTTCAATAAGGACCCAATACTTACCTCAATAAAGGCTTCTGGAGGTTTTTAACTAAGGAAATGTTCTTAAGGAAAACCAGTGTAGGCTCTAACATGGGGTGGGTCCATAGGGACATCAGGACAGGGCCTGCTGTGAACATACACGTGTATATGCACAAACACAGCCACAGCACGTGCACACAGTATGCATCTCCATGGAGCAGAGGCCAACATTTGTAAACTTTAAATGCTGACATTGTTGTCTAAACTGCTGGGGCTGCGATCGAACCGTGCTGTTCTTCAAAAATAACTTTCAGAGACAAGGTTGGGAAACTTTGGTGAAAATGTGATGATGGTCCTAAGCACTGCTCTGTCTTGGAGCTATTTTCCTGGAGTGAGTTTTTTTTTCCCCCAATCAGGGTGGTGCAGTGGGCCAGACACATTTTTAGGGTACCATGGAGTCCAACTGTTGATTTTGTTAATAGGGTAAACAAACCTTCTTTGACACCATAAGTAGCAGAAGCTGTGCTTTCATCCCTACCTCCTAAGCAAGGAAGGTATTTGAAGCTGGACGGAATTGAGTCCTGAGCTTAATACAGTTATAGACCTGAAAAGGAAACAAAGACATGTACAAAGATATATATGCAGGGGACAGAAAATTGTGAAATCAACCCAGCAGTAGGCATGGAGATTCATATACCTTGAGTAGCTTTTAAAAATAATTGATTGTTGATGATGGCAGACTGCATTGTAGACTATAAAGGTAAAGTTTATGTGTAGTTACAAAACATCTTCTGAAAAAAAATTGTTTTTTTCCTAAATAGACTAGAAGCTTAGGCAGACTTAACCAGGGACCTACTGACATGTAAGTTAAAGAATGAACACACCTGAAAACTCCCAGAGGCAGGGAGTAGCCATGTGCCGGTACACCAGGAAGAGGTTTTGGTTTAACAATTTCTGATGCCATCCAGGATACAGGATACAAATCTCTGAAATATTTTAGAAAGTTAGATGTAATGGTGGGTGACATTTTGTGTGTTTCTCTGTGTTTTCCAATTTTTCTATAATGAGCAGGTATTACTTTCATAATCAAAGATATTATTAGATAAAACATGAATTAAGTTTTCTTAGAATATAACATCCATTATATGAAGTTGGCCCTGAGGTTTTAATGACAATTCAGGCTTATCCAGTGCAGTTCCTTGGAAGGTCTTGAGCTGAGAGAAGAGGGCTGCATTAATGTCCTTCTCTTGATAGTACCAACTGATTGCCTATGCATGGACCTCTTGGACACTGCTGATGGAGTATGAGGGAAGGTGGCTCCGGGAATACTTCTGACATTGTTTAGTGTCTCCTCCAGCACACAGATGAGTTAACCACTGGACCCTCAGAGCTCTGGTTTATGCATATAGAAAGAAAGGGACTCCTCTGGACTTTGTTCTTCGGTGTCTAAATTATATATAAATGAATCCTCTTGGCAGAACCGAAATGCATGCTGAACCCTTAGTTGAAGTACAGGAAAATGTGTCAAGGATGACGAACTAACTTTTTCAGATTTGTAACTATTCAGTGACCCTATATAGCCCAACAAGAGAATTTCTGTACAATCTTGTTTACGCCTGTTGAAATTCATTAATGGCTTTCTCTTTTGTGGGTGGTATGATTAGCACCAGAAGTAACTTTGGTTACTCTTTTTTGTGACTTCTGTTTAGTGGCCAAACATGAGTA
Source organism: Castor canadensis (assembly GCF_047511655.1). Classification (NCBI taxonomy): domain Eukaryota; kingdom Metazoa; phylum Chordata; class Mammalia; order Rodentia; family Castoridae; genus Castor; species Castor canadensis. The sequence continues at coordinate 66,638,585 of NC_133389.1, forward strand.
ATATTGTTTGCTAACTACAAAATGAGTTATAGGGGTGAAGGAGGGTGGTAAAAATGGTGGGGCAGGAAAGAGATAGGAGATATTATGGATCCAAGAATGCCAATTTATTGTACCAAGTTTGCTGAGTGCTCAAGTCATGGTAGTGTTGAACAATGGAGAGAAGATACATGTAAACGTTTCCTGAAAGGCAGGGAAAACCAATCAAGGAAGACTGGAGTTATGAAGAACACAGTATGTGAGAGTCAGTTGGCTTCATTTGGGAAATTATAGTAGTAGAAGTATCCTAAACTCAGAGCTGTACATATGGTTGAGGATTCATCCAGAGATGAGATGAAATTACCTAATACCATTCTTCGTAACTGTAGAATCACAAGTTCATCATTTCTCCTTTCTGAACTTCAGTTCCCTTACTATAAATGAGAGTCAGCAGCAGTCAAGGCAGACAAGTTTATGTTCACAGACGGATCAATTTATCTGATGTTTGTAATGTCAGGTGGAAAGACATAGTTGAGAGTAATGAAGGCAGGAAGAAAACCCTTCAGAAGAAAATCACAGACACCATCCCACTGCTTAACCATTGTGTGCCTCTCCAGTGTGGCCTGTCCTCTTGAAATTTAGCTCAGTGAGAAATGGCTGAAGATCATGGTTTTGTTTTGTGTTTTGTTGTGTGTGCGGATGGAACTCAGGCCCTTTGCATGCCAAGCACATGTTCTACCATGAGCTGCACCCCTAGTGTGAAGAGAGTGACTTTTTAAATACCACAAACACCACTGCTGTTTGATGTAACTGAATAATAGTGGTGGGTTTATTCTGCACCCTGGAGTGGGAGACAAGCTGCTGCCACACCTGAAGAGGGCATTTCCTCACTGGCTTGTGGGTCAAAACTTACCTGCTATGAGCTGCTAATTAGGCCTGCTGCAGCTGGGGCTAACACATACCCTACTGACCTGGCTCAGTGAAAGGTGAGTGGTGCTGGGCTCACTAAGAGAGGGCATGAAGCATCACACAGCCAGCATCTCTGTCAAGGCTACCAGCAAATACCAGCAGAGTCTGTTGCCTTGGAAGGATAGTTCACCACTTTCTTCAATGGAAGCATCTCCTTCTCTTTTATTTGTGCCACTTAAAAATAAATGTTTGAAATTTGGTAAGGTAAGGTCATGCAGCTGGTGTAGATAAGATTTCAGCAGGTCCAGATGCTAGTATTTATAGTTCTTGTGCTTGTGAAAGCTGCACATCTCTCTTTGCTAATCTGCTTTCTGTTGCTGGCTTTATTTCAGTTAAGTCAAACTTAGAGGTAAAAATGGAGAAAGCTTGGGACTTTGTCATTCACTTCAGTAGCATCCATTCAGATCATGTGATTCTTCATGCCTCAAAGTTAGGATTGTGGATTCTGAGCTTTGAAAGCTAGAACTGTTTGAAAAATCAACTTTCTACACAAGCTACTTGAGAAGTGGAAGTTGGGAAGTCTATCAGTGGAAAACAGAGTGGATCTACTATATAAGTACCTAATAAACACTGGATCAATGCAGGCAACACTGACTGGCCATCCATCTTGAGGTAGAGCTCTCTTAATTACTTCAGGAGTTCTAAAATAACTGCTTGAAATTTCAGCTTCCCCAAAGCAAACATCCACTTAGCCCAATGAGTGGAGGGAGGGAGTTGTGGAATAGGGATTTGTGTTTCACATTTGTCACAAAGCGATGCTGTGTGCACCTCATAAAGAAATAGTCACATGTGGAGTGGGGAGGGGCTGGTTGTGATGACATTAGGATGTTTTAGGAAAGCTCTATGAAGATGAGAAATGTTTGTATCCAGGCACAGAGGGTGGCACCGTGCAAGCATCTAATTTGCTAAGCTCCCTGCTGGCAGTTTTTAACGCCCTGTTGATTTTATTAAACATTCTTAATAACAATTAGAGTTTTGTTTAGGCTAAAACCATAATGAAAACAGCTGTCTTCATTTCTCAGAAACAGTAAAAGTGCACAGAGTTGAGGAATGAGCACAGGCCAGGGGAGACAATCCAGGCTACCGGCTGAGTACAGAGTCTGGAAGGCACAGGGAGGCATCCAATTGGGGTGCTTACTGCTTAAGGGGAAGGAGTTTTTGAGTGTAAGTTTCAAAAAACCCCAATGATTCTGTTAAATTTATTTTACTCACTAAGCATTTAAATTGAAGAACAAATCTATAATTTTGTTTGAAATACCTTAAGAAAGGAAACTAAATTTAGGTAGTTGAACTATGAGAGAGAAACATAAAAAGGCAGAGACTGTACCACTGACAGAAGAGGACAAAGTTCTAGAGGAAAAGCAGAGAGAAGAAACTTAGGAGAACAGAGAAGGTGTTAAAATTAGCCCTGCTTGTAAGTGCTCCAAACTAGCAGCGCCCTTACTTACTAAAGTGAGACCATTTAGGCATCTAGCTTTTAGTCTTTTACTTCCTTGATTTTTCTGGGGAAGTCTGCAGTAGAATGGTTCAGAACACAATTTTGCCACTAAACACGACAGGTTCAAATTCAAGACCTGCCACATTGAGGCTGGGGGTACTTGGACAAGTGTCCAAATTTCTCTGAGCTGCACTTATCATATAAAATACAGGTGATGGTACTGTCATCATCCAGCTAGCATGTTTTAATTCAGAAAGCTTTTTGTTTTGTTTTGTTTTCCTCTCTGTTTTTGAGGTGATGAACAAAATGTTGTATAAGCAGTTCTGGAGGGAGAATGGCTCACAAGGAGTATAGACAATACAGAACTGTGAGCAGAAACAGACTTAAAATTTAATGGAAAAGTGGTTTCATTCACAGAACCAGTTAATTTCTATAATAGAGTAAAGGGAAAACTAGAATGGGAAAACTCTTCAAGTGATTGGTGTTATGTAGTTGTGATGCATGAAAACAAAATCCACAAACCTGTAATGGGCCTGTAGAGTTTTATTTAAACTAGGCACTAAAAGGGCTTGGAATAAATCAAAGGTTGAGAGAATAGAGAATAGCTTGGGTATTATAAAAAAATGTGCTGTGATAATGAGAAAGGAAATGTTTCTGAAAACAGTAATAAGGAAGGTACTAGATGTGGGCATCAGCTGGCATGTTAGAATGCCTGTCAAGACTGAGTACCACTGGGAAGTGTTCTATAATATGGCTAAATAATAGCAGCCACATAAGGGTTCATATCACCATTAAGTTAAGAACAAACAGAACCAGGGGCTCACCCACCCACAGTCAAGGTACAAGCCAAAGAATTTCCAAGTGGTCTGTCTGACATCCCCTCACCACCACTCAGCTCTGGGGTTTGGGAGAATCATGAGAAGACCAAGTCGTTGGGTCACATTGTAAGCGGTGTTCTGAGCCTGACTTCTCAGGTCAGCATGAGTCCCTCACTCCCATGTCTAGTCTGTGTTGATTTCTAGTTTGGCATGTGCCATTATTTTCCACCCCTTATGTATACAGATGTTGTCCCTGGGCCAAGACCCTCTGGCCACACTGCCCCACAGTCATACATCTCTGCAGTAGTGTCTGGTGTGGCCACTGGTTTTTATCCATCCAAGCCCAGTGACTTGACTTCTGGATCATGAGGTAGCAAAGCCCTTTTCACTTACCATCTCCCATGTGCCTCTCCAGCAATTTTCTGTGTGTCTGTAAATGGTACCACTACCACCAAGGCCACCTTGTAATTCTTAGCAGAACCCAGTTTTTTATTACCGCCAACAATCATGTACAAAACAGGTTCACTTTATGCCACCAGCGATCTTTTATCCCACAGTAAGGCAATGTGTCCCATCTAGCCTTGGGTCAGAGATGTGGACCTTCCCTTCAGGGCCACCTTATAGGTACCTCAAAAAGTGCTCCTGTTCTATTTTATTTTTGGACTGTATAAGACTTGGGACATGTTTCTGGGATAGAAATGTCTGTTGTTGAAGAGGGAAGAATGAATCCTACAAGGTGGCCAAAACTTTGACTGTCAGAGAGCATGTATGATAGAACTGAGGGCAAGTAGGTAACCTAAGAGCTCTGATTCATGGACAAAGCAAGAGAGAGAAGAAAGTCAGAAATCAATTACAAGTACCAGAAACTATATAGAATTTGGGGGGAATGATGTTAGAAGAGTGAACAGCACAGCATCATAGAATGCTTGATGGTGAGATACAGGGGACAGTCATGGAGGTGGAGAGAATTCCTCTGCCAAAGTGAAAAACAGAGAAATGAGAAGAAACCACTTACAGAAACAGGCTGAGATGTTGACCTGTGATGAATTTGCACTTGTGAAGTAAGTCACAGAGAGGTGAAGTAATGGACCCAGGCCAGCAGCACTCAATGACCAGTGGAAGTGAACTCTCAAATCTGCAGTTTTCCAGCTGCCCTTTTCCATGAGTCTTCCTCCTACTTGCTGGGGGAACACAGACAGATAGGTACTGATGTCTGAATGCCAGAGCTTATAAAGGCATGCTGTGCTTTACTTCTTTCAATGGGCTTACATCTTATGTCTCCTAGTCTTCTATGTCTTACATGGATTTGGAAGGATTGTGTTCTGTATGTAGACCTGGATTTATTCATCTTTGATAATACCTTTAAGCTCCTTTAGCCCTGAAGGGTCACAATTCCACAGTTCATGTAGAGGTCCATGGCCTTTCTGTGGTTCTTTGTACTTTGGTTTGTACCTTTGATTGGTGGCCCAAGTGCTCATCGCTCTCCTACCACTTCCTAATGAGCAGGGTCTGATGCTCCAGGTGACCTAGAAGACTTTTGTGCTTTTTTCTTTCTTCCCTGTCATGTCCCAATTTTAGGTGATGTTGTTCTTTTAGAAGGTGCAGGGAAAGTGACAGAATCTAAAATTGGTCATTTGCACTCTGTGTTGCCACAGTAGTGGAGAAAGTGAGTGTACACTGGTTTGCTGTTATCAATTTGGGACTGCCTATGGATTTTCTTTGCCTGGCTTCATTTATCTTTTGTTAAGAAAAATTCAGAGTTTCTATACAAAATAAGAATCTGGAGTTAGGTTTAAATTAATAAGTAATCATTTTATTTGATTCATGATGTTAAGACTTCACTCATTGTCTATTTTTAAGGACACATCTGAAAAATAATTACTTAGTATTTTGTTATTTATTTTTAGTAAATGTGATATTCTAGTTGAGACTAAATATGTGCAGACCTGGAACAGTGTTAAAATTGTTTATGAGTGGGACACAGATGGAAATAAATAAAGAAGACTTATAGCTTGTGATTCGTTCAGTGTCACTTAGCAACGTCAATGTTTTTGTCTGTAAATAAAGTCTCCTGTTGGGTGCATGTTGAAAATAGTTGTATGCTTGCGTGTTTGTGACCTTGTGCACACATTACCTAAAGCAGAAGTACAATTTTGGTTGTTGATGGGTTTACAGTACTTAATTTGGGTGTCTAGACACTGGTTATAGTGACAGAAAAATGTCTGAAGATGTAAGACGAGATTTTTAAAAAATGGCATTCTTAAAATACATCTGCAAACCGTCTCCCAATACAGAAATAAATTAAATTATAGATCTAGAAAGACCCTAAATTAAAAGGATTTATTTCTTCTAAAATAATTATTTGCATGATTTGAACATCAGTGTTCCTCATCAGAAGTTGAAACATTGTGTTCCCTGAGCTGTGCCAAGAACAGGGGGTGATTCCCATTAATAGCAGTGGGACTTCATTAATCTGTAGTTCTTTGATACCTTTATTGTGTAGATCCTTACCAGCTCAGACTTACTGGCTAATCTCGGTTTCTGCTGGTGGTAATTGTGTCTGCCTGCCATTCATATAAAAATGATAGCCTTGGCCTAGCACCAGCATCTTGTGGTTTGTGATTTATGTTCATTTTCCTCTCTGGTGTTAATTCATGAAGCAGTCTGGTCTGGTCTCTTGAGTGCATTCTATGACCTGGGAGCAGGTAGTTAGTTGAGCTACCCTTTTGCGAGGTATAGTTGGTATTTGTTCACTGCTGTCATTTATGTGGTGAATTAGTGAGTAACCTTACCATCCAAGGCTTTCTTTGTCTAGGTGTTTTTCTCTAGCCCATTTCTCATTCTCATTAAGTTTTATTCTTCTACTAGTCTAGTCACATAGCTGGAATGTAGTCCCATTATCTCATTTGTTGTCTGCTATGTGCCTGAGTAGATAATCTAATGGTCTTGTTTTTCTCTACTTCTCTGATGTCTGGCACACAGTAGGCACTCCGTAAATGGTTATTGAACAAGTAATCAATAAATAATTAATAGGAAGTACAGTGTTACAAATATTTTTACATTTCACCTGTTTTCTCAAGATCAGTTATTATAAATGATGGCCGAAGTCCAAAATTAAGCCATAGTAGTGTATATAACTCAGGATGAAACTGACTTGGTTTTATGTGTTTTTCTAAGTCAGGGGAGTGAAATGATAGTTATATAATTTAGTATAAAATAAATTAAGCATTTAATTTAAAATATGACTTTACATAGGACCTTTCAGTTAATGGTTCACCTCTATGTGATCAAGTTTAATCTTGAAAGGATAATGTGTAGAAAGCGTAGATATCTTTCACACATTAATCTAGGTATAATAGGTTCTGACTCAGAGTCCAAAGACATTTCAGACTGGCAGAGTGGCTCAAGTGGTAGATCACCTCCCTAGCAAGCATGAGGCCCTGAGTTCAAACCCCAGTGCTGCCAAAAAGAAGTAACAAAATTCTGACATGTAATATCAAAGACATTTCAAATAGATCAACTTCATTTTTTTGCGATTTTTGCTATAATAACTTATTGCCTATTGTTTCTTTTAGGTAGGGCAAAGAAATGTTTAGGAACATAACAGAATTTAAATTTTTATAGCTCTGACTGTTAAAAGTAGTATTTTAGTGGATAATTTCAACTTGTGTCTATTTTCAAATGGTAATCAGTAATTTATTTTATGTAGATTGTACAATAGGAAGTATAACTCTTTACTCCTTAGGTATGGACTGTGTTTAGTGACTTCCTTCAAAGTGTATTGTATGAAGGGGATTGGACTTTGGGCACATGATGGAAGCGAGGTCACACAAGGGAGGAGTGAGGATAGGTAAGACACCTAACAAATTGGCTGGCATTTGTTGCCCTTAACGCAGAGAAACTAAAGCAGATACCTTAAAAGCAACTGAGGCCAATAGGAAAAGGGGACCAGGAACTAGAGAAAAGGTTAGATCAAAAAGAATTAACCTAGAAGGTAACACACACACAGGAAATTAATGTGAGTCAACTCCCTGTGTAGCTATCCTTGTCTCAACCAGCAAAAACCCTTATTATTATAATAATAATCCTATTATTGCTTATACTCTCTCTATAACAAAATTAGAAATAAGGGCAAAATAGTTTCTGCTGGGTATTGAGGGGGTGGGGGGAGAGGGAGGGGGCGGAGTGGGTGGTAAGGGAGGGGGTAGGGCACAGGGGAGAAATGACCCAAGCCTTGTATGCACATATGAATAATATAATAAAATAAAGTAAAATAAAATAAAAAAACAAAGTGTATTGTATGAAAAAAGGAGGAAAGAGTAACTTGATAGTAGAAAAATCTGACAAGCTCTACTATAGCCAAATGAACAAGGCCAAAATCAACAGTGATCAACCTACTTTATAGTGATGTGACATGATTAATACTACACTTTACCTTTGTGGTCTTCCTCTCTTAGACCCTTCATTCTAATCATGGGGGATGGGGAATCAGACAAATTCCAACAAAAGGGAATTCTACAAAATACATGACCAAGATCATGTCAAAGACATGAAAAATGAGGGAAGTCTGAGAAACTGTCATAGCTAAGAGAAGCCTAAGAAGATGTGATGACTAAATGTAATGTGGCATTCTTGCTGGGCTCCTGGAACAGAGAAAAGAACATTACGTGAAAACCAAGAAAGTAGAAATAAACTATGGGCTTCAGTTAATTTTTTTTAAAAAAGGTAATTCACAAGAGGAAAGAATGATATACAGTGGAGTCATGTTGCTTCAATACTACATTGGTCTATGTTTGGAATACAAAATTTAACCTACAACTTCAACTAAGACAGAAGTATAGTTAGTCTCAGTTTGCCTTCTACTTTCCCTTCATCTTCCTCTTCTCTTTCTGTTTTTAGTTTGTTCTTTTAAGTAAGCCAGAGGTGTCCCAAAGAAATTCACTGTAATTAGAAAAAGACAGAATTACAGATTGAAAGAAGTTTACAGAGTATATAATTGAATGATCTTATTTTATAGGTGGAGAAAATAGGACCTTGTGATTACACAGAGCTTGTTTGGGAGTTGTATTATTTTCTTAGAAAGTGGAAAGTGGTTATTTGTGCAAGAATTACTCTTACATCTTTTAAAAATAGCCATCAGTGTCTTCCTTGCAATTTAGTATTATAGAGATAATATGAGTCTATGTTACCAATAGATTTTTTATCTTTCTAACATGAGACAAATGATAGTTTTGGAATGCATTCTTCCCCTAGCTAGTCAGTCACTGAGATTTATAATTTGCATATACATAAACTGGATAAATAAAACTTGTCTTTTTAACATTAATGAATATTACTGTCTAGAAACATCATGTCTGGAAACTTGATTTAAATATGAGCTATTTATTAGTTACTTTGAATTTCTGCATTGTCGTGTCCAAGCTATCAGGGAACATGTTGTAGTGAACAGAGCTTACTGTTTTTGTAATTGGCCATTGTTATTTCTACATATTACTAGGAACCCAAGGACTTCACTATAATGAGTACTTTTAAATTAACAGTAATCAGATAGGCATAAATTCTGTCAAGAGCCTCACAATCCAATGAAGACATGTGATTACCTACAGTATTTATGTTTCTTTAATTGTGTGAAATTCATAAGCGAAGATTAAGGTGAAGAGTAAGGCATGGTGCTTAGCTCTGCATGAATCCAGAGTCCTTTTGTAAAAATTAAATAAATTTTGAACCCACATCAAATAACCGTGTAGATAAAGTAATGATAGGTAATTTCTGGTTTAGAACAAAGAAAGCTTTATAGAGTGAGTGGGTTGCACATAAACCCCCTCGTTGAAGGATGAGTTTGTTTCCAGAGGTAGAGGATACATTTGAGGAAAAGGGAATTTCAGCTGGTAAGCAATGATATGCCAACAGGAAATAGTGAAATATTTTGTAAAGCTCCATGATGGGGAATTGGCTGTTGCTGGTTAGCTCCTAGTCTTTGCCGTAATATATTGAGGGTACATGCTGTCAGCATGATTTATAATGGTTGTGACTGGCCCTGATCACATGACTGAGGTAGTATTTATCAGGATGCTTCACTGTAAAGTTACTTCTTTTCCCTTTGTCTAAAGAGAACCACCCTTTAAAGGGTGATTAATATTACCAGGGCATTGTGATGAAAAGTAATCATGGCTGGTCCAGACTTTTCATCAAGCTTATGAAAATAATAAGCAAACACTAGTCTTTGAAAAATATCCTAATCTAAACTTGATCTTTTCAAAAGCTAATACCTAATGTAGTTTCCTAGAAAGCATGGTGGCACAGACTTGTAGTCCTAGCACTAGGGAGACTGAGGCCAAGGCTGAGCTTGAGTTCCAGGCCAGCCTGGACTACAAACTGAGTCTCTGTCTCAAAAAAAAAAAAAAAAAAAGCAGTTTTCTTTACACAGGAGACCAAAAGTTATTAAGAAGTAGGCTAAGGAATATGAAGTACTTAGCATCTGGTATGTAATTATCACTATATAAGTATAAGCTATCATTATTATATCATCATAATCATCATCATCAACATTATTCTTAGTAAATAGCTGGAGGATCCAGATGCCAGACACCAACAGAACCAAGTTCTTGATGACCAGACTCATTATTTTCACTCTGAATTTGAAATAGAGAAAATGTTTTTTTAATAGAAATAAATGTCATTTTTTCAAGGTACAAGGAAATGTCACATATTGAAATATAATGAATGGTTTTGCAAACTTTGATTGACAGTTTAAAAGGTGTTGGAATAGGGCACTCGGGAGATTGCCTATTGATTGCACTGTTGTCAGTTCCTAAGCAACCACTGACAAATTTATCCTCATGTCATACAACTTGCCTGTCTATCTGAGCTGGTTGAAATTCTTACCCTTGTGCAAAAATAGACCAGGGTGATTACTGAGTAGGTCCATAGCACAGGATTGCATTCTTACATACTTGCCTGTAGGTGTCACTCTGGCAGAAGAAAATAAGAGGTAATAGATTCTGAAGAGTAGGAAGACATAGCCTTGGGAGATCAGCCCAGGCAATATGTAAGGCACACAGAGGCCCCTTGCCTGCTTTAGGTGCTTTAGGTCCTCCATTTTCACCTGGCTTTCTGGGAAGGATGAGTAGGTTGTCAAAGTAATGTGGAGGGGAATACTCTTGAAAGACATTGTTCTAGACTCAATGCTATTGCTAGTGTGTCACTGCTGCCACTCCACAATGCCATAGCACCACTGTCTGCCAGATTAATATGAAATTACATTTTAGATAAAGTTAAGTGATGAGTCTGAATCAGTAGTCACTGATCTTTAGTGACTAAGGAGGCACAGTCTCTTTAAGAAAAGAAGAAAGCTCTCATTTTCCTTGATAAATAGTTGTTGACTAATTAGTAGCAAAGAGGTACTTCATTAGGTGATTAGAGCAACCAACATCTTTATCAGGGGGCCTCTTTATCACAGAGTCTCTGAAATGTCACTATCTGCTCCTGTAATACATTCCCCTCACCAAACAACAAACAAATAGGTAAATGGCAGAGATGTGGGAAGTGTTACCCACCTTGAAGGAGCACTTGTGGAGAATGCCTAGATACAGAAGCCAAATTGTTCTCATCATTTATTAATTGTGTATAATGCCCAATCCAGTCAAAATACAGCAACATTATTAGCTCTATTTGTCTAGCAATGAGATTTCTAAATATTTATGAATATACATGTGCATATCTTTGTATATTTATGTATGTGCATTTGTCTTGATGTACATGGGGATGAGTATAGATATGTACATATATATATGCATGTACATATACACATATAGGCCCTTTGTTATTTCCTCAAAGTTTAGAGACCAAAATCACACGGCTTGAGTCAGCAAATGACTTCCAGTGGCTTTAAATCACTCCCCTCTCCTGACCTTAACCTTCCCATCACAGGTATGTACTTGAGATCTGTGAGTTCAAAGACTGCACAGTATGAGAAACCTGCATGTTATATAGGCAGTGCCCTACTACTTCTAACAGGAGACCCAGTCTTCTGTCTGAGACATCTAGCCTGCCTTTTCATAATCTTCAACCTAGCAACAAGGATTCCCTAGTCCAGGTCCTTTGGCCTGATAGTTTTTTAATATACTGGGTACTTTTTGGCTTTTTAGGCTCACTGTTTGAAGAAAAAGTGGAAAACCACCCCCAGTTCCTGCTTTGCTTTTATGTTTTCTTTCTAGATTGATGTTGTTCAAAAGAAATAGAGGAACCAGAGGATTCATTTCAGGAGTTGAAGCCCTCAGTAGATGAAGTGATTACAAGAGTGTCTTTCTGACTTTAGGAAAATTGGCATGAGCCAACTTATCCCCCAAATAGGTGAGACTGCTGAAAGAAGATATGTGACAACCCATATCATTGAGAGTCCGTCTGGCTGCTGAGTTTTCTCTTTGGCTTTTGAGCAAGTGTTTGGAAGTGGTAGCTAACTTGGCACAATCTCACAACCCAAGAGAATTATAGAGTCTTACTTCCTGGACTATACTACTGCCAGAGACTGGCCCTAGAAGGGATCCCCATCTTAAAATCAGAGTCTCTATACTAATGTAAAGAGGTGGAACTGACACCTCTTGCAGTGGACTCCAATGGGCTTGCATTTCAGATGACCCAGTGAGAGACTTAAAGACCTTTACATCACTGAAGTGACAAGAATTTGAAAACAAGAAATTTCCCCCTCATTTATGAATTTTTAAATTTAATCTTTTTCTACAAGACCAGAAATCAGCATTCACCTTCTCCTGTCTGTGAAAGGATCTGTGAGCTTGAACTTTCTCTTTCAGCTTCAACTATTTATGCTGAGGATAATAATTAAAAGAACTGCAGGTTCAAAATCAACATCATGTTCAAGAAGTTACAGCTTTGTTGATATAGTTGTTAATTGTATAGAAGGATTAGAGGCTTGGCTCAAAAAGTAGAAGACATTTTTACCATAAGAAGACCCTAGGGTTCAATCCCTGGTAGTGCCCCCTCTACCCCCAAAAGACTGTAGGAAATAGAATGAAGAGCTGTGGTTGAAATTACTTATGGAAGAGACTGCAAGTAAACTGTGAGCTAGTTGGTGTCCATTATGATGTCTCTTTCAACAAAAACACCTTCAAGTCTGTGTGAAATAAATGTAAACAGCACACCTGAGTTTTCCACATACAACCTGTGTGACCTTAGAAGAATCTCTTAAGAGCTGTGGTTCTCAGTTTTCTCACTCACAAAATGTCTGTGATTGTGTCACATGATCTTCCCCATTACTACATCTTACTGTCTTAGGGAACATTCCAGGTAGATACTAGGCACCCCACACTTGCTCTTCCTCAGGTTTTGTGTTTGAAAGTTGAAAGATTTTAATTTTTTGACCTGAAATAAACAGGTAAGATTAACAGGGCATTATGTTGGTAATTAGTTTTGTTTGTTCCTTTTCAAAAATGGGCTTCTGTTAATTTATCCTACTGTACCCCCTTTTTCTAGGTCATCAGCCAGTTATTTTTCCTCAGGTTATAGAATTTGAACTTTTGAAGATTTCACAATGAAAAATAGATGCTCACCTTGAAACTCCTTAAGGTCTGCACTCATAATTAAATTTTGAGCACCATTTTTATATGGGAGTAAATGAGATAATTAAGAGAGATTTCAAGAAGGAGAAGTGTATGAGAAAATAAGTGGTTTCTGCTATGTGATTAAACACTACAGCTGAAACACTTGGTGCGCAGTCATTTGTCGGAAGTGTACTTCATCCTCATAAGTGGTACCCTGATTATAGTTCAGGAAACATGTTCAGGCAGCATTAACAAACAGGTGCACCAAAACTCACCTTCATATCATGTACAGTTTGTACTGATGTCTCTTGAACTTTGTAAGATATTGAACACTGTCCGTAGTACATACGACATGAGGAAGAGTCCATACAAATCTGAGCTCAGTTTCATAGAAGTTAAACCTAAAAGTTTTTCTGACTGTTGACTCATCCAATAATTATATTTTTTATTTATGTTAGGGAAAATGTAAGAGAAAAACCAAAGATGTTTAACAATGAGTAATAGTAAAAAGAAAAAAGCAGAAAGCCCGAAATACCCAGTAAGGGTTATGGAGCTCCTAATTTACTCAGCCATCTCGCACTGAAGGCCTCCTTCAACTCTGGGAATGTGGGGTGAATGAGAACTCAGTGATTGAGTAGATTAAGACATGTGCCCTTGGGCAAGTTGGTTAGTGTCCCCAAGTTTCCATCTCATCTGTAAGAAGGTGATAATGGTACCTACTTATAGGTTGATACGTGTTGTGAGAGTAAATGTTGTATCTGGCAAATGACTCTCCTGGAAGTCACTGTCCCCGACCCCTGTGACTCAGATTAGCTTCCTTGAAACTTGGTAATGCTCAGCCAGCTCTGCTGGCCTAAGTCAAACCTTAGCCTGTCTCATTTCTCTACCCTTTACCTAGGTCCTTCACTTTCAATTGGTTATCAATTAATTTCTTTTAAAAAAAACTTAAAAAAATATATAGTTCCCAAATAAATATTTCATATATTTAAGGCATACAAGATTGATGTACATATACATCATATAATATTATCACAATCAAATTAATTAACACACCACCCATGCTGTATATGTGCTCCCCAGGGCTGTATCCTTTGACTGACATCTCCCTACTTCTTCCCAGTCCCTGGCCACCACCTTTCTACTTTGTTTCTGTGCACATCACTTCTTTAGAGTCCACATATAAGTGAGATCAAAAAATATTCAGTAAAGGCTTATTGACAGAGCGTTAGTGAATTTTTGAGACACTGGAGTTCTGAGAGGGTGCCTGCCCTTCTGCCTCCCCAGGAATCCCTGGGCTTCGCAGGCTGGCGCCCTCATATGTGATCTGAAGTGGTGTACTGACTTAGAGACATTCAGCTGCCAAGTTGCCTCTGCTGCAGGCTTAAAATAGATCAGCTGAGAAACGAAGGTAGCACTGGAACCAACTGTTACCCTCTATATTGAGACTGCTTTCACTTGATTTCATGTAACTAGCAGAGCTCTTTGTTAGGAAAGGATGGAAGCTTAACCCCCCATTTCCCATTTCTGACTACTGCGGACAGACCTGGTGGTTTTTTAGGAATATATCTGAAGATTCGCTTGCCCTCCCCCCACACCCCTTTCTCTCTCTTTTTCTCTTTGATTTTTTTTTTTTTTGCAGTACTTGGATTTGAATTCAAGGCTTCACACTCTAGGCAGGCATTCTACCACTTGAGCTACTCTACCAGCCCTTATTGTTTCTTATCACTATATTTTTTAGTAAAACATTTTTGTCTTTGAGGATGACAGACATCTTTGTTTTAGGGATAATAAATGATACTTTTTGGGAATGTGAGTGCTTTTACAACAGCCAAGTAATCTTTAAACCAAAATCCATAGAGCCTTTTTTAAGGCTGACAGTTCAAGCCAGTTTAATTTTAGATGAGTGGAATAATTGCAGAGATGCCTTCCAGACAGTCCAGATGAAACTTTCTAGCCATGCCTGTATGTGCCAGTCAGAAGAGGAGGGTGGACTTGTGATGGCTTGACCATAGGCAGCTTACAGAGTGACTACTGTGCATCCTGACTCCCCACATCTGTTCACACAAAGGTGATTCCTCAATGCAGTGGCACATGGAAGGAAGTGAAGGGAGGTATTTCTCATATTTCTGTATATAAATATTTTCTGTTCTTTTTCAACATTACTCCTGTCAACTCTACAAAAGGAGATAGGACACAGAGCTTCCTCACAGAATGCCTCAACACTGTGACACTGGCATCAGCAGTGACAGATCATAGCTTCTGGTGCTGATAAACAGAAGGATCTGTTGTCCTCCTGCATCAATAAATACTCAAGTGCTTACTAGGTACCTGGCTTTGTGGGAGATACAGAGTCATAAGACCAATCCCTAGTCTCAAAGACCTTTAAAAAGATTGCCTTTAAAGACCCCTCAGTGATTCTCTGAGCCATGTGTGGTTTAAACTCCCAAGACTAGGTCAAAGCTAGCCAGGTTCCTCCCCTTTTTGTATTTTTTGCTAATAATTAGAGAAATTTTGTTTTCCTCTCACCCATAAATGGAGTAGTATTCTGGATTGCAGAATGGCTGCTAGCCAAGTAGGCCTGCCAGGAGCAGCATAAGTTATGATGTCTGAAGATGAACCGTGCACCCGACAATCTCCCTTCTCCATGTGTAAGCCAAGCCAGCAGCCATGCTGCTACCTTCACCGGTGCTTGGGAGTTATTCTTGTTTGTCTTTCCTGCTGATCAGACCTGTGTGCTAATTGCCCTAACATTTTCCTCACCTCCTCTCTTTAGTTTTGTTTCAGAGAATGTGAACAGTTCATTTACATGTTCCTGTTTCTTTTAAATATAATTTTTATAAAAGCCTATCTGTTAGGCCCACTAGTAACAGAGAGACAGACAAGGAACATCCAAGACTAGTACCATACCCACAACTGAAGAGCATGTCTTTCATGGTCACAGATAGCCCCTGTAACAGGCTTAGTACTCTGAGGAGCCCAAGCAGCAGAAGGGAGCAGAGATATCTCCATTGCCAAGCTGGGTCAGAGCCCGGCAGTGCTGGTCTGAGAGCAGCTTGGGCAGCCCTCCAGGAAGGAGTACAAAGGGCACTGCAGAGCCTCAGCTATCTGACGGGGGCTGCTGCCTGCTAGGGTGGCGGGAAATAACAGTCTTTTATAGTGGTAGGGTTGTAACATTGGCATGAGCCACCCCTCACAGCTGTATGATCCTGGCGCCTGGCCTCGGGCCTGTGTAGGGAGCCAGCCCAGCTGTACTGAAACGCTCATTCTTTCCTCCTTTCTTGAACCCCTCGTCAACAAGCAAACAAACAAAGAGAATGATACTGTGATTCACATAGTGAGCAGAACCTTTCTTTGCTGAAGGGAAAGAAATGTTTGCACTCTTGTGGCAGAGTTCTATCCCTATGCCTTACTTTTGTGTACAGAAGAAAGTTTTATTTAGTTATTATTTAGTTAGTTTTTTGTTTTTATGGCCTTTAGACAGAGCTCTTCCTTACTTTCAGAATCACATATTTTGAATGGAACTTTACTGGGTTTGAGTTTATCTTAGAGGGAAAAATTTCATCAGCGCTGCTCAATCAAGGCTCTGAAGAACCTGATGATGCTCTATGCAGCCTTGAAAACAAGCCTTCGATGTTATTCTCCAATGTGGCAGTCTTCATTTCATTCACTTGACCATTCAGCAAACATGGGTTATGAATTTCCTCTGAGACCTGTATTGTCACTGGCAGGGACATAGAAATACTCCTTTATAGTGCTTGCTCCCAGGAGGTTGACACATGGTGGAAAGGACTGGTGTCTAAGACTGTAACAGTTATACACTCATTTGGAAGGAACTCCACAAGATCAAGGACTCTAATCAGAGTGGAAGAGATGATAGGAGAGCGGGCATTAAGCTAGATGGGCCGTCCTGTTGTGTAGCTCCCTGTCCCTCCAAGGTTGGTGTATTCCGAAGAGGTAACAAACCCTTGTCTTCTGCTCAGCATAATAGACTTGTGGTTTTGTTTTCAATAAAGTAGTGTGCCTTTCATGCTTATCACATATTAAATGACTATAGGTATGTCTTAGCACAATAAAAATAACTAATGGAGTGTTATACTATGGTTTTATGACTTCATACTGCCCTTGAACGTGGGTCTCCCCCTGAAAAAGAAAGGGATTTAATCTCTCTCTCTCCCTCTCCCTCTCTCCCCCTCTCAACTTGAGCCTGTCCATGCTCCACAGGGAAGTAACCTAATTCCTCTAAGAGTTGTTCCTATTTCACTGACCTCCTCATCTTGTGCTGTTTCAGTTTGTCTTGACAGTGCTAAATACTTCCAGCCTCACTATTGGAACTTTGATGTGTACTTCTGTAGGCTCAGTAAGTCTTCACGAGTGATGCTGACACAAAAATACTTAAAGAAGAAACCATATGCCTTGTATTTTCCTAATGTAAAAGTACTTAGCATGCTTGAAATCTTGAGTAGACAGACTAAAAGCAGAGATGAGGCCTTTTTACCTGTAGGAACTTACTGTCCTAGGAGCTCTTAAAGCTAATATTGCTCAACTTCTTAGTTGCTAAGACCTGGGCCAGTGTACTCAGCTGTCTCCATGGCACCTGTTTCCAGATATATTGTTGGCATCTGTTGTTGCAGAAGACCCAACAGCTTAAGTAAAAATAAAAACCCTTGAATCATTCACAGCTTTTAAAAATGTTTTCTCAGCACTGGACTTCTCTGAAGGTTTGAGACTATTAGTACCAAACCAA
This sequence comes from Castor canadensis, assembly GCF_047511655.1. Classification (NCBI taxonomy): domain Eukaryota; kingdom Metazoa; phylum Chordata; class Mammalia; order Rodentia; family Castoridae; genus Castor; species Castor canadensis. Next base: position 66,656,087 of record NC_133389.1, read on the forward strand.
GAGTTTTCTCTTGACTCTTTTCTTTTTCCCTGAATGCAAATGATCTTCCCTTACTGGTTGCTATTCATCTGACAGGTAATAATTGCTATGTTGGTAAAATAGAGAAAGTTCTCCCTTTAAAGTAGAACTATGAGAACTTTTTTGCCCAAAATATTAGATGATTTTCTCATGTTAAAGTAGAGTAACACAATGATAACTGCTGTTTTTTCAACTCGAGCTTGAAAATGTCTTGGCTTGTTGAAAATGATGTAGTGATTTAATGGTGTGGATTTGCTTTTATATTGGGTGTAGCTATTAGTAATTGTGAGTCACAGACATCTGACTATAGTGCCTTAAAACCATAAGCATTCCTTCATATCAAAAACAAGTCTGGAAGAGAGCAGTATGGGCTGTTATAGTGACTCAACCAAGTCCATAGGGACTTGGTTCTTACTCTTTTGTCTCCACCCGCTTTGTGGTCCAAATGCCTTGCTGGAATTCCAGCTATAATATCCACATTGTAGCCTGGACCATACAGGAAGAACAGAAGTCCAAAATAATATACTGTTCCTTTCTTTAAAGGACCTTCCTGGAACTCTGTCTCTATCTCGTGGTCACACTCTTGCAGTACTGCCACACTTACCTGCAAATGATACCTCACAATGTTCTATTCGTGCTAAGGAGGAGGGGAGCATGGAATTAGAACCAATGAAGTTCATGCCACATCAAAACAGTGACCTTAATTACAATTTAAGGTTATGTGTTGTCATAGACAGCATGTGTTTGGAAGTCAACTGGGTCTAGGTTTCATGTCTAATTGCCTCTTACCTTAGTCCCTTATTTAAATTTATCACTTGACTAAGTTCATCTATCCAGAAAGCATTGTCAAACCTAGTCTGCATCGTTGTCATGAGGGCCTGAGGAAAGGCCTTCATGCCTTGCACGTGCTCCACTCATCTGCGTGCTCTCTTCATTGTGAGCACTATTGGTGGGCAGTCAGTGTCTAAACATTTTATGAATGAATCAATTTCAGTTGATTGACATGAGCAAACACATAATTTGAAAAGAAATGGCTATAAGAAGGTTAGAGGAGTAGTTGTGACAATAGTACAATGTTGTCTTAGATGCTCATTTTAGACAATGACTTATTTCCAAGAGGCTTGGCATACAGAAACCAGAGTAGTCCCCCACCTCCTAAAGCCCTTGCCTCTCATGCGTCTCAGAAGCTTCTTTCGCAGACATCTGCCTTCCCCTGATCACCCTGTCATCCTGCCATCTCAGGGGCTCTGATTTGGAACTGAGATGGTGGCTCAGTAGCAGAGCTGAGCCACCCAGGGAATAAACTTCTGTCTGCACCCTTATTTCTATGAAAAAATGCCTCTCAATTGCAAAACAGGTCAATTAGAAATGAATTTTGGGATCCAAACTAATTCATAAGGTGGACACTGCTTATCTTCACCTTATTTTAAAAGAAATATCTTTTAAGGAAGAATATAGTCTAAAAAATCTGTTGTGCTAATGATTAGCATTACTTTGGGTTAATTTCCCTTTGGGCATAAACTGATAATTGTATCAGCAACTTGGTTAAATTGCTTTAAATTTCCTTTGGAAGAATAAAATATTCTTGTATTTGTTTTCTTTGTTTGGCACAAGAGAGGCAAGATAGCTGATCTTCACCAAAATTAAGCTGCTGGGCTTAGAAAGTGTATTGGGTGGGATTTTATTTTGAGGGTCGTTTTTCTTCTTTTAAAAAATCAGTAGGCCTTTGAAGAACAGACATTTCCAACCTAACTGAGGCAAAGATAAAAAGCAATGGTAGAAGATGACATTTTCATTTGCTCAGCAAACTGGCCCTCATATTTTGTGTTATACATTTTTAGCCCTTTAGCAGGGTAGCAGACTTCTCAAAGATACCAGTACATGGCTCAGGATCTCATGACCTTGTCCTTTAGCTTGTTGCCTGAACTACTGTCAACCAGGAGCCCAGGCATGCTGGTCCATACAAGGCAGTAATCAGAGCTAGAAAACAGGCAGAGACTCCAGTGAGAACAGTGAGGTCATAGCACCACCAGGACTTAGTAGGCACCTTCCTGCCTACCTGGCTATGAGGAAAGACAGGAGTCCTGCACCTGGGAAGCAACCTGGTGTTGCCCAGGCAGCTCCTTAGTTAGTTAGTGAGGAATAGTCATAGTTATAGATACATTTAAAGGGCAGGCTCTTGACTTTGTACCTGGAGAGATAAACAGGGAGCCCTTGATTGATTGGGAGATCCAGCCGGCATCTCAGCCTGAGTCCAGCAAGTCTCCCATGCCCAGGACTGCCAGGGTGAACTCCACCTGGTGACTGCACAGTCTTAGGATAGAATTAGCAAGTTCATCTTCTCCTTCCTTCCATCTCCATGTCCTGGCAGTGCAGATTCTCATTGAAAAGTAGAAGAGCAAATGTGTGTTTCCAAGTATGTACGTGTACTGTCTGTGATCATTGGAACTCTGATTCATCTCCTTGCTATCAAAAGCTGAGAACAACTAAGTTCAGATGTGGCTGTTATTTCCCTATAGCTCCCAGGGCATCCAAAACCCTATGTAAAACATATGAAGTTGGGAGTGGCTTGTTTTTGAGTTGCTGTTTTTGCCATCTCCAGCCATAGCCCCTGGATGGAGGTATTACCAAGAAGCAATGCCTCTTCTGTTCCACACTACCATCTCTGGCAGCCAGAGGTAAAGACCTGGACTTCTCTTCATCAAGGTCAGAGAAGATGTGTGATGCTTTTGGTAGTTTGAAATTGCCTGATGAAATTCACTGCTCAGAATTCTGGAAAAAATGTGGAATAATTATTCATCAACTACTAATCATTACTAATCTGAGTGAAAGAGTATGAGATTACTCTTCAGACCAGACCAACATTTTAAGTGTCTTGAGGTAGTGAAATAGGGATAGGATCACAGTTCCTTCTTGATGGTTTCCAGTGACAGCAGAAGGCAGGTCCTCTATTGGGTCATCTCTCTAGGTACTTTCTTGGCTGGCTGCCATTCTTTGGTTGTTAAAGGCTTAATTGTACATTTCCTCAGCTCCCCCTACTCTTTGATAGTGATCCAAAGGCAGGTGACAGTGTCCTCAGACTGGTGTTGGGATGGAAAGAGACTCTGGTTTAGTAAATAAAGAGAACACTTCAGACTTTTTACCCATTTTTGTGTTGGTCTTAGATTTAGAAGTCCATCAGTCCTGGTTAAGAAGGTTCCCAAATACTCTATTGTGCTTCAGTGCACATTGAGTAAGAAACCTCAAAAGGAAAGCACAGAAATAAGCACTCAGTGGGAAAGTAGATTTGCTTAGAGTTGCCCCATGCTTTTTTAAAAGGCATGCTTCCTGCTAACATTTCTTACTGCCTGAAGTTCATCATTTTTATTTAATTTAGGGCTTCTGAATCCTCACAAGCAGGAAGTAATGTTTTGGAGTAACTCATTTGACCCATCTTTTATCCTGATCATTTTGACATGGACCCCTTATAAAATGGAATTTTTTTCACCGGTACCAGTGTTAAGAGTTGTAGCTGAAAACTTGCATTATCTCACTGTGGTAGTAGGGGCACTGAGGCTACAAAATACCCCAGATGGGAATGCTGTAGGTCCTCGGTCAAGTCTAGGCATGTATGTGTGTGTGTGATTTGGGTAAGGACAGAGTTGCCCACTCCTGCACCAAGTGCATGTTAGAAGATGTTAGAAAACTGTAGTGTTCACTTGGGAAGGAATTGTTGCTCTGAAAGGTTTGTTTTACAGTGATTCTCAAAAATGTTTTAGAAACCTTAGGAGTATCTACTCCTAGGCTGGGCTAAAGTTAGAAGTGACCACAACAGGTTGACAAAACATACACAGTGTGGAAGCAAAGAGACATTGGGTTAGAATTAATTTTCTGTCAGATTGGGGAGGAGAGTAATAGGTTTTGTTTGCTTTTTGTTTTGATTTTTGAGATAGGGTCTTGTCATGTAGTTCAGGCAGTCCTGGAACTTGTGATCTTCCTGCCTTGACCTGCTGGGATTACAGGTATGTACCACCACACCTAGTTCTTGTTTTTTCTTTTTGGTAGAGTTATAGACAGAGAAACAAAGTCATAAAGACTGATGTCAAATCTAACTTCAGATGTTTAGGGCCTTTAGAGGTAATAAAGACAAGTGCACAGGTTTAGATGTTCTGTTTAGATGTGGAACAGAAGCCACATATTTTATGGGTGGATATATTCCATGTCTTGTTCTTGTATCAATATTTCCTTGTCAGGACCTTCATGAAAGAGAGACGACTGATGTCTGTGATCATGGTGAGCTTTGGGGCTTTCTGGACAGCCTTGGGTGAAGACCCCTTGAAGGGCTGTTAATGAAGACATTGGAGGAAGCATATATGCTGGTGACCTAGCAGAAGTCTGTAACTTTCCATCATTCCTAATGCTCCCTTCTCTTCTTTTTTATCCGTGTTTTTATTAATGTGTGTTAATTATACAGTGTAGGGGGATTCATTGTGATATTTCCACACATGCATACTTTGATCATATTCACTCCCTCTATTGCTCCCTCCCCTGACTCCACCCCCTGCCTTTTTTTTTTTTAATCTTTCTTGCTTTTTTGTGGCAGAGGGAGTTTGAACTTAGGCCTTCATGTTTGGTAGGTAGGTGCTCTATCACTTGAACCATACCTCTAGCCCTTTTAACTCTGGTTATTTTTGAAACAGGGTCTCACTTTATTACTGGACTGGCCTAGACTGCGATCCTCATATCTGTGCTCCCCACATAGGTGGAATGACAGGCATGCACCACCATACCCAGTTTTTTTGTGTTGAGATGGGGCCTTGCAAACTTTTTTGCCTGCGCTGGCCTGGAACCTCAATCTTCACCCTCTCAACTTCCCTATATTCCTAGGATTATAGAAGTGAGTCACTGCTCCCAACTTCTTTCTTATAACTTTTAGAATGAGTTCCCATAGAATCTTTTAATATTTATATGCATACAATGTACTTTGGTTATATTCTGCCTCCCTTCTTTGATAATTGAGAAAGCTGTAGGATGTCCAGATTTGCAAAAAAATCCATCTAACCAGTATCATATTCAATAATGGCATTCCACATCTGCCATATTTATCTGTTACTTGGGTTTTTGTATGTGTGGTAGAAAGTCTTGCAGGAAAAAAAGCAGAACCTGGCTTGACTATAGCTCTTGGAAAGTCTCACTAAGGTGACATTTCTGTATCTCCCTCCCCCTGGCAGAGCAGCCACTCACTCCACTGTCTGCATCATACTGTCTAGACTCCTGTTTAGTGTGACCTGTCCAGCTGGATATTTCCCTCACCATGATACCAGATCCTTTAGGAAAGGAACTATGTTCATCTGTCTTTGTACCCCCACCACCTTGTATCTGAGGATACCAGAAACATTTACTGTGCAGTGTCACAGAATCATGAGTCCATGTATCTTTCCCAGCTGCTTCTCAAAATTAACTTTCCTTGCTGTCTGAGAGCTACAAGCTTCCACACTGTTGGATCCCTGACACTGAGTGTGAGCACTTCACACACCACCTCTTTCAGTTGGCCTTCTGAAATGCCACAATTTAGAAGGGGTGGTCTGCTGTAGGGTGGTCTCAGAATGGTCTTAGAGATTACTGTAAGGTTTTAGAAACAAAGAGCTTCCTGCTTCTCTTGAATCACATTCTTCTAAGTTCTGAGCAGTAGACACAGGGAAATAAATCAGAGCTTAAAATTTCATTTCTCATGGGATATTTGTATCGGAGACCCTTCTTTTTTGCTCTTGTCCCCTATAACACCTCTTTATAACATATAGCTATTGTAGAAGGAAGAAGTAATATGTCATCTTCATTTTTTTCCTTCTCCAGATGAGTCACTGATTATACTTTAAAAAACACAAAGAAAACAAACCAACAACAACAACAAAAAACCCCCAAAAATATAGAAGAGAAGTTTAGAGAGAGTTATTATAAATCAAGTCTCTGGGAAGGCTATTTTATCTTCCTAAAAGTTGTTACATTATTATAAGTGTCTGTAGATAGGTTCTTCCTTGCCCAGTTTCTTTTCTAGTTAATAGACTATCATTTAATGTTTGCCATGTCACATTCCTATTTTTCTGATTTAAAACCCTTTGATTAGGATTAAAACTTGTTTGAAATAATCTTATGAGCTGGGCAGTAAGTGCTGTCCTGAGTTATTCTCTTCTTTGCAGGATGTGGATTATCTACTCTGTTTATGGTCCTCTGCTGACCCTGTGAGCTCAGAGCTTTCAGATGTGTTGGGTGAGACACTATACAAGGAAGAGTTAAGTCATTCACAGTAGTAGCCAAGGGTGTAAACTGGAGTGTGAAGGGAGAGATGGCAACAGTGCTGGCATCTGTCTCAAGGAAGGGTTGCCCACGACCCTTCTTCAAGCTCTGCTTAGGGATGCCACTAGCTTGGTGGCTAGGAAGACCTGGCTTTGATGGAAGAAGTTTCAGTGTGAAACACAACAATACATATAAAGTGTAGTCTCATACTATTCAATGTCTTAACATTGCATTTAAATCTTTTTGGGGGTTGTTGTTTGTAGTACTGGAGATTGACCCCAGGACCTCAAGCTTGCTCAGCAACAACTTTACCACTTGAGCCATGCCGCCAGCTCTTTTAATTTTAGTTTGTTTTTGAGATAGGGTCTTGCTATGTAGTCCAGACCAGCCTCAGACTCAAGATTCTCCTGCTTCCACCTCTCTGGTATCTGGGATTAGAAAGGTGTACCACCATGCCCGGTTTTCATTTAAATCGTATTTTACGTTTGCAGACATATGTTGAAAAGATGAAGCTTTTCATTTTACCTAAAAGATACCTTGTGAACTGTGGTGTAATAGTGAATTAAACAATTTACCTACCTTTTAACTACACAAAGATCTATTTTTATGCAACTTTTTGTACTTTTTAACCACTGAGCACAAAGCATGATTAAATAGAATTTGCATATATGTGTTCAAAATTTTAATCTTTGAATGTTACCTAAAAGAAGCATCTTGAAGTGGGTTATTAAAGTGAAGTTTACTCTTAAAAAGCAGTTCATAGTTTTTTTATGGGAAGGAATTCTTAGCATAAGCTTTTTAAATACTATTGGTTGTCTTAACCTGACCCATAACAAGCAAAGCTGTCAGTGCTTCATTTCCTGGTGACATTTTTGTTTTTGCTTTGTGGTACAAGATTTTTTTTAAAGTGTCTGAATTTACATGAGACTAGTTCTATATTTCTGCAAGCTTCAGCCTGTGCAATTTGAAGCAGATGTGATAGTAAACACAGAGTTCATAATGGGAAAGTGAACTCTTGGGCATGCTGTTCCATGTCTGCCTTGACTGGAAAGAAATTTGATTACTTTGGGAAATGAGACTAGTATTTCAGTGGTTGTGTAATGGGCAAAAAAAAGGGAGGGGGGAAGGTGGTCATCAGAGTTTGAGACCTGAGAGGACTGAGATTTGATGCTCTGCATTGCAGTCCTGAGAGTGTCAGAGCAGCTCATGTTGAAATTAGTTACAGACTGCTGAAAATCACCTGGCGATGCTCAGTGACATGCCTTTGCACATCTAAGGCCAGTCTTTCTAATGTAGTAATGTTAGAAATGTGGGTAGAGTGGGTTATGACTCAGTTGATTGTCACTAGAAAAAGAAGACCAACCTTTAAAAAAAATCCTAGGAGCAAACAAAGGTTCATTCTTAGTGATAGTGAGGGGAAAATCGAAGTAAAGGCAGAGGGAGCTTTTGTGTATAGCATCTCAGAACAACACAACTTTTCTTTTAATGAATAAATGGAATTGTAATAAGGAAAACTACTTGCTGCTTTATCAGTTGCAAATTGATTTGCTGTAGGCAAATTCAATATAGTTTGCTTATGTGAGGCATTCCTCTTAAGAAAACAAAATCAGTTCACCTGCAAATAGACTCTTACTGTAAGAGGAAAAAAAGCACTAACAACATGTGTAGTTTTGTTCTGAAAATTTCACTTACTCCAGAACCATGGATGGACTTTTCTACTAGTATCTTATTTTAAATGGAGACATTACATAGTTCCCACACACAAATGAGGCTTGGAATGGGAATAAGGAAAGGGAGGTCCATGCTTTCCTATTTCTTTTTGGAGGGTGGGGCTGAGAAGGGAGGGTAGGGAGATTTGATCTGCACTTGCCAGTGGGTTTTTAACCTTTGAGAATCTGATGCAGTCCAAAGACCTTCATCCCAAGAAAAAACATATCTACAAAGTCTCACCTCTGAAGCTCATCCATAGATCTCAGTTGAAACTCAGTAGGTGCCTTTGTTGTCTGTAAACAGTTGGATGCGTCATCATTCTAAAGAATGACTACTTTATTCTCTTCTTCCTTTTCTTCCTCCTCCTCATATTTATTTCCTCCTCTTCCTCATCCCTCCCCCTACTTCCTCCTCCTCCTTCTTTCCTCTTCTTTCATTGGTAGATCTGGGAATTAAATCCAGGGCCTCACACTCAAAAGCTCTACCACTTGAGCCACACCTCCCATCCTTTCCCTTTTTATTTATTTATTTAATTCATATGTGCATACAATGTTTGGGTCATTTCTCCCCCCTTCCTTTTGTTTTTGAGATGAGGCCTCACTAACTTTGCCCAGGCTGACCTAGAACTCGCAACTCTCCTGCCTCTGCCTCCTGAGTAGTTGGGATTGCAGGCATGCACCACCATGCTGGCGTTACACTATTATTCCTCTGGAACACCTTGAAGTTTTTCCTAAAGCTAGATTAACTAATCAGGGGCCTTTGGTTGTCTCAGGAGATGGGATTTTTCTGCTCCTGCCTGTGGCCTTCCTGATCATCCTCATCATCTTGTCATCAGCACCACCATCTTAACTGTGCTCCACCAAATAGTGTTTGCTATGTATTGGGCTAGATACTAGAGAGCTGGAGAAGCTTAATATAAGAAAGAAGAAACACAGAAGAGAAAAACAAGTCCCCATATGGGAGAAATGACAGTGACACATGGTGTTTATGGGCATGTATTACACATAATGAAAGTGATTAGGGTATTAATTCTGGCTTATTAACTATTTGTAATATATTTAACTTAAAGCACTTATTTTTAAGTGCTGGGGATAGAACCCAGGAATTTGCACATACTCGGTGAACAGTCTGTCTCTGAACTATACCCCCAGCCCAATTTTCATGTTCTGATGGGATGAAAAATAATCTGAAACTCAATGATGATAAATACAAGAAATCAAAATAGAAACCATGACAATATAGTGACCAGTTTAATAGATGTCCAGGTCTCTTTCTAGTCAGAGATGATGGTAGACAGCAAGCTGCTTTTAGTTGGTAATATAATGCTGTGTGTTTAAATTGATACTAGTGGTTTATGAATGTGGGAAATATCCAGAAAATCCTTACCAAAGAAGTAATTATCAAATTATAGTCACTTGATTTTGATATTGTAATTATCAAATAATCAAATTATGGTATCTGTTATTTTATGTAGTCATCTGATTGTACATGGAAGGTGTTTAGTGGCCAGTTCCTTTTTAGCAAGAAATCACTTCCTCCCCATTCACTACTCAAAGCTCTCCAGTTTACACCAAGTTGGGGGCCTTTTCTTTCTTGAATGACTAGTGGGGAAGAGAAGTCTTGGTCTCCACGTGGTAGCTGAGGGTATATTCTTTGCTGGTGACTGCAATGGATAGTAAATTCCAGTTTAGCTAACATGTTCCTGGGATTATCCTTAATTTCAGGTTTCAACAGGTGGACACATGAAAACATGGGATTTAGCTTCCTAGGCAAAGTCACTAGAGATTTCTGAAATAGACTGTAGTATTTCAAAGAGACTTTTGTGGGATTTCCTGAATACCCCACCACTTGTGAGGATTTTTGTCTTTGTTTTTTTATAGAAAGATTAGCTTCCATTTCTAAGTAGCTGCTTTTTATATGAACTTTTGGAACACTATCCATACCTCGTGGGGGGCTGGATACATGTTTGTGTCAAACTTTTCCACAAAGGGCACTGTGACCTGCACAGTCCCATCAAGTCTTCCTTCTTCTGGCCTGTCATTGGTCAACCTTCTCTTCCTATCCTTTGGTTCACCACCCATTAGCCATGAGTGGATCTTGTTCCAATTCCATGCCCATTCACTTCTCCTATCTTGGGATGATTTTTGAAACCCCCTGACTGGTTTCTTTCTGGTTTCTGTTCACTGCATTCCATTCTGCATCTTATCCATATGCTCCTGCTCCAGAACCTTCAGAAACTTTTCATTGCTGATAGGATAGTGTTCCAACTCCTGTGCCCCACCTTTTCTATACCACACCTGGACCTCCTTGCCACTCAGCAAGCCAGCCACACTCTGAACATGGTGTCATCTCTACCTCAGCCCTTCCCATTCTCCTGACCTTGGCAGTCATCTCTAGTCCCCCAGCTTTTCTGTGGGAACCACTTACTGGTTGCCCTGTGCTTGGGATGTGGCATTTATAATCTTCCGAGCCAGAGGACAAGGCCCTCAGGGTCATGAACTCTGTCTGAATCTGCTTGGATCTCTGCTTAGTGAGTGTTGGTGGCTGCTAAGGAGGATGTCCTTGGAATATGCTTGGAAGACAGTAAAAACTTCCCCATCTCACCTGTCAGAAGGAATTTTCTGGAGTGTGATGGTGACTAATGCTGGTGTCTGTGAGGCTAAAAGATTTTACCTGGGACTGACCAGCTGTTACCCTCCTCTCCTAGTTGACTAGGTCATTGCCTAGTCACTGCTTCAGACAGGACCCTATATTTTCCTGGTTTATGAAGCCAAAAAGATGTCTTTGAGCTTTTGCACTGAGGTTTGGACTCAAGGCCTCACACTTGGTAAGCAGGCACTCTTACTGCTTGAGCCGTTCTACCAGCCCAGTATAGCTTTCTTTTAATGCAAGCCTTTAACCAAAAGAAAAGCAGTGTCACTTAATTATTACAAGGTCACCAATTTTTAAATGGGTCTCCAACTTTTCGTTTTTAAATTGGGATAGCTACCAGGTTGCTGGGTGGTTAGTACCCGCATTTGTGTTTTATATAGTACATTTCTGCTGGTTGGTATTTTTCCTTGTAATGTAGTCTTTACAGAGACCTGTCTCTCGTCTCCAACCTAAACTGTCTGGAGTCAGTCTAGCATATTTCAAACAGCCGAGCTGATTACATTCTGTCTGCTCTGGATAGACTATCCTAAATTCTTTGGAGCCTCCTCTTTGGGAACATGAAAAAGACACTCATGCAGTTATAAAAAGAATATAGAGATCATCCAACTATAAAATTGCATCTTAGCATTAGCTTCTGTTTTGTCTACCATTCATTTTCTATTCATCCTTTTCTAAAGTTTGTCCAGCAATTTGAACCTGGTAATTTTAATTCTGTGGTTTCTATTGGCTCCTAAACCCTTATCAGTGGCTAAAAATATAAATTGCAAGCCTGTGTTGGTGGGTGTCTATGAAGACAGGAGCTGAGGACTTATCACACTGTGCCTCTGAGTACTGAACACTCGGTGGCTATGCTTACTAAGACTCTGTGCGTGTGTGCGTTTGTGTGTATGCATGCATGTGTGGTATGTGTGTGAACCTGTGTGCTTGTCCAGGCCTCTGTAGGTAGTGGGAGATGGGAGGGGATGTACTGCAGCATTTGATGGTTTAGGACTTTTAAAAAATGTATTTATCTTCCTATGGTTTATTCCACACTAAGGAGCTATAAGATGAGCATGGCCTCTGAGGCCTTACGTGCCTGTTTGAGTCAGTCACTTGCTAGCCTTGTATCTTTAGTCAAATAGCATTATCTGTCCCAGCCTTAGTATCTTTCTGTATAAAATGGTCATAGCAATTCTTGCCAGTAAAGGGAAAAGCAAGTCTTAAAGCTATCAGCACATGGCCTGGCACAGAAGCCCTCAGCCAGTTCCCGTTATCTTTGAACTGCCTACAGACAAGAGACTACTGGGGAGAAAAGGAATAGGGATAAATGTGTATTTGTATCAGTCCTGTGCTGACACTGCGCTAAGTCCCAAGCTGATGTTCTGGGTGGCATGGTGGCAAAGAATTATATCCAAAGTGCCTTTTACATGTGCGTGACCTTCGGTGTGATGTGGGATTGCAGAGCAAACACAATTCTCTCTCAGGGTGCTTGTCCTGAGGCCAGTGGTCAGGCGTGGCTAAGCTGAAGGAGGGTAGCAGATGTTCTCGGGCTCTTTCTGTTTTGTCCACTGCGGTTCTTAGAGTGGGTATGACAGGGCATCTGACAACAGTTAAATTTCAAAACCCTATATCCATTGGTCCCAAAAGAGATGCAGCATAGCAAGCAATGTGCACAACCTGAGGCCCCACCCTCACCAGCCACACCAGACTCTGTTCCTGGGAGCCACCCTCCTTGTGGCTTCATTTGAATCAAGCCTTGGTGCATCTCCATGCCCAGGAGCTCTCATAGGTATGGTCTTTTATATTATCTTAACCTGTATACATGGATTGTAGCTCTTATTTTAAGTGTTAGCTAACCAGAGTGAGCTAATCTAAAAATTAGCAGTTTTTATAATATTATTATAGAGTCATATCAATATATATAATTTTAAATTTTAGCATTTCTTTTGCATGATTGCATTTTTCTAAAACAACTCTGTAAGTGGTCAGACATTGTTAACCTAAGTCTGCAGATAACAGAGTAGATGCAGGAGGAATGGCTGACTGACTGAAGGAGGCTCAGCCCTGGATAACAAGTACCTGGTCTCCTGATCTCCATGTGCTTGCTGACTGCCCTGTGTTACTGTGGCACCTGGCAAGGATGAGGACCATGTACAGCCTTGTAGATGCTTAGAATCTAGTCAGTAGTCCTAGAAAACATAGAATTGGGAACTTAAGTAAGTTATAAGAATAATTTTTATTAGCATTCAAAAAGAAAGACAGTAGTTTGACCCCTGAGATGTTCTGGGAACATACTACTACCACTTTTCAACTGAGGAACTAACTTTTAAGGGAAATTGTTATTTGCCCAAGGATACATTCTTACACAGAGTAAGATCATTTGACCATTGTTATGGTTCTTACTCATTCATTTATTCATTCATTCATTCATTCACTTAACAAGCAGTTGCTGGGGACCCAGCACTGCTTGAGATGCTGTGGGGCAGATCAAACCCTGAGACAGGGTATTTCTAACTTTACTTTTGACCTTCTTTGGGGACTCTTTTTTTCTACAAATCTGGTGTGTGTGGCTGGCTTAGTGAATGTTATATTCATAGTGAAGATAATTGAACTTGTAATCACTTCGTACCACTCTCTCACAGTTGGGAGTCATTCTCTAACCCTGCTGTACCTAGCATGGAGTCCTGTCATAGCTCTGTGTGTTCCTACAACCTACTTACACTACTCCATACATCTGTGGTTCATGAGATAGCTCATCCGTAAGTACTGCTTATAGCCTATCAACCTGTCAACCCTCCTTCTCTAATTCATTTCCCATGGAGCCCAGGTAAGCCCAGGAGAACTGAAGCACAAATTAGGTTACATAACCTCACACCCTTCAGTAGCTCCCCTAACTCAAAAGCCCATGATCTGGGGTCTGTTTCCACCTTCTGTAGTGCACTGGATATGTCAAATTGCTTAGAGTTGTCGCAGACATACTTTGCTCTTTGTCACTGTGCTCTCTAAGTCTTTGTTTTGTATTAGTCTTTCCTTGGTACCCTGTCACCTCTCCCCTCTGTTTCAGCTGGATAAGTATTATCACTTAATATTCAGAGTAATGGCCACCTCCTGTAAGAAGCCATCTCCTAGCTTTGTCTTCCTCTCACTGTGAGCTTGGCAGTTGGTTTGCAGCTATCAGTTACAATTACAGTCTTCTCTGAAAATAGGAACTTATTCATCTTGTTTTGCTCAGTGACTCTCACTGTGCCTGACTCAAGAAGATTTACTAAATGGATGGATTTTTGGATGAATAGGAAAAATTCATCTTTCCTTTCTCATACTCATTCCCTGCTTAACTCTGGACAAATAATTACATATGACGACTTCTTTTCATTGTATTTAATCTTAGGGTAAATTCAAAGTAAGAATATGTAGTGGGGAAGAAAGTTAAGTGGTCTGAAAATAATCCTGCAATGAGTACTTTAAGATCTGTCTCCTGATTCATTGTATGACCAGAATAAATCATAATTGTCTGTCCAAATCCCTCACAGCTTTCCTCACAAGTGCAGTGATTAACTTTAGCTGTAAACTTCCTCTTGTCCAGGCTTCGGGCTTTATGCCGGGTACAGCACTCAAGCTTTTCTGCCCATGTGGGTGATTAGGTTGCCCTTATCCTTTGGTTCCACTGCTTGGTGAAATATTAGATAACGAGGAAAGAGCTTATCTTACACACGTCTGAGCTGACAAATATGGCAGCCTTTCAGCAAAAAGGCAAATGCAGATGAGGTCCCTTCCCTGGCTGGAATAAGAATGAGCCTCATGCTTGTCTGGCCCCATTGCCACTGGTCAATGCACTTGACGTGATTTCCATAGCATCCAGACAGCCTGAGTGCCTAATGTCTACCTGTCTAGTCAGTTCATCAGCCTCACTGGAGAGAGAGGGGTCTGTCACTGGAGTTCATTTCCAGTGTAGCAGGAACAAATTGGTTGCCAGTTCTCTTTATTCCATCATGAATACTGTAAGCTTCATTCATTTATTCTCTTTGGTAATAAATAGAAGCACCTTCTAGGTTTTGTTTTTTCTTTCTCTCTTTTAATGTTTATTTCATGGATTTTGGGTTTTAAAGGGATCTTTTCTAAGCCTTTAATATTGAGGTGAGGGAGAGAATTGGATTATGCCTAACCAGGGGATTAGCAGCCTGTTCCAGGTGAAGGATGTCCATGCTTATTAATGCACTAATGAGCAAGAAGGGTCATTCTGATGATTAGTAATTTTGACAACATAACTTCTGCCCCTGATTTGATTAAGCCTCCATACAGACTTCCTCTTCCAGGAGATTATCTTCTGAAAGCACATTTGATTTCTCTCCCTCTTTGAAGCCCATTAAGAAAATTAAACCATTTAATTTTAGTGATGAATTTTACTGATGCAGACAACCACTTTCCCAGATTTCCTCCAAATGTAAGCACACTTGCTCCATCAACCAAAATATCTGCTACTTAACACAAACTGGTGTTAAGTTATATGGAGAGTGCTGATTCCTGGTAATACATTACAGAATGCTAAGACTATGCTGGAAGAAAAATATCGCAACATTGAACCAAGCCAGGGGAACAAATCAAATGAAAGTTAGCTAATATCTGCAAACTTCCTCCAGATAAACTTGTCCATTTGTCAGATCCTCAGGTTTCTCCAGCTTCTTTCCTTAAAGAAAAAGATCAAAAATACTCTGGGATGCACTAGCTAGCTAATGCCAAGCAACTAATGAATTGAAGTGAATGAAAGTTGAAAATGTGGCAAACTCCTTAAGGCTATGATTTCTGAAACCTAGGAGTTGGAAATATACAAGGAAATAATAGAAGCTAAGAAGGGCTGTGAGTCACAGCTAGCATTTTGTCTGTCTCCTGCTGGCCAGATGAAGTCAGATTATGATAGTGATTACAAGGGAAACCTCAGAGCTCTCCCTCTCCCTCCCTCCCTCTCTCCCTTCCTCCCTACCCTCTTCCCTCCCTCCCTCCTTCCCCTTCTCCCTCCCTCCTTTTTTTTCCTCTCTCTCTCTCACACACACTCAGACACATACACACACACTCACACACATACACACAAATACTCAAAGATTTAACTTCTAATGATTGGACAAGTTCATCTCAAAACTGTCTGGATGCCTTAAAAATTAGGGTGCATGTGTCTTTATAACATTACAGTATATCTACTTGAAAAGAAAAAAGTATAGAGCCCTGCAAATGGAGATGTGGAGAATCAGATTGCTTAGGAGGCTGGCAATATCAAAACATTATGTTGTATTCCTTTTCTTCTCGGAGTGTTCCTCTCTTAAAACACTACCACTCCTTAGGTCAGTGGTACTCAAAGTATAATGTATGTCAGAATCTCCTGCAGGGGTCTATAAAACCCATTTTTCTGGCCCCATTCCCAGAGTTACTGATTCAGTAGACCTGGCTGAACTGAAATTTTGCATGTCTAACAGGTTCTCTGGTAATGTGGAGGCTTGCTTGTCTAGGAGCCACACCTGGAGAGCCACTGCCTTTAATGCATCCCATTCCAGAATTCTACCCATGCTAAATAGTCTCACTTTCATTTATCCTGAAAATATTTATTTTGCAAATATTTATTTTGGCACCTTCTCAGGTGCCAGGCATTGTGCTAGAAACAAGGAACAAGGGAACCACACTGTCTTGGCCTTTACCAAGAATAGCCAGCTGTTCAGCATCCTTTCCAGAGAGAGCTACCGGCATCTTCAGCTTGCCTGCAAGTGACTTGAGGACTGGGTCATTCCCAGGCTGCACTAGGTTTAATGGGGTGAAATGGTTCAAGACATAGAGAGTTCAACAATTTCAATTACTTCTTTTCCTAGAAGGCCTCCTTCCCATCATCAGTAATCAAGTGATGGTAAGTTTTGCACTGTAGCTTCTCTCAGGCGGATCTGTGGGTTCCTCGATCCTTTCTCAGGCCAGTGCCCACACCAGGTAGATGGTGGAGGTCCTTTTTCTTCAATATTAAGGTTTTGCTTATTCATAATCCTGTTTACTTATATCAAATATTTTGTCTACTTCCTTAGCTTTAGAGTATCTATAAAAAACCTGTGTCGGGGGAGAGGAAAATCACTTACAACCTTGAAAATTAAGGTTCACCAAATAAATTCAAATAATAGCTGATTTTGAGTCTCTTTCATATAAATTAAATGGCTGTTTCTTTAAATGGCCAACAATTTCTTTACTTTAGATTTATGGAAAACTCCATATAAGAATCCAGAAAGCCTTCTTGTAAGAAATGCATCATTTTCTAGCTTCCTATGGGGGACATTGTGCCATCATCATATATTTATGAAAAAGGATATCCTCACAGGATTAAATTTCCTTGTCCTCAAGGTGAAATTTTGAGAAGTCTTGTGAAAAGACAGACACATTCCTTGTTGAGGTTAAACCCCATGTCACATTTACACTGGAATAGGTCCCTGGAAGTAGCGGGGAGGGTCAGTACCCCTGGCTTCCCACCGCCTGGCAGGTGCTTCCTTCTTCTCCTTTTGAATAAGTTCATGTTGAGCTTCTCTGCTGTGAATGAACCAGCTAGGTCAATCTATTTTTCATAAGGATTTTATCGATAAAATAATTTTATAGGTAATAATAATTTTGGAGACTGAGAAAGCAATCTATTGATTTCTTTATTTTCTGTAACTGTTTGAAATGTTATCTTTTATTTTTTGAGTAGACCATTAAAAATAAATACATATATGGGACATTAGTAAGGAATATATGTTCAAATAGGTCATCAAAATGGTACATTAACTTTAAATTTCAGTGTCCTGCCTTGCCCTTAGAGTATTTTAAAGAAAAGCACGACCTACCTTATTATTGCCTCCCCAAATGAAGGAATAAGAAAGTTCATTTTCTCCCCATGCACCTCTACAAAACAGCTCCCATTTCTGAAAACCTTGAAGAGCCTACTGCCTGAGGACTAGCAGCACAATATATGGTTGCCACTGGTTTCTTGAAATCATCTTGACCCTGTTTTAGAGAAAGTGACTTCCCTGATCCCATAGTCCACACAGCAACATTTGTTTATGTGTGTGTGTTTCTTTTTCGGGGGTAGTACTAGGGTTTGAGCTCAGGGAAAGTGATCTACCACGTGAGCCACACCTCCAGCCCACAACATTTATGGTGCCATCATTCAGCCTTTTGCTCACTCAGGAAGCTTAGCTAACCCATTAATCTCTTATCATCTTTTTTCTTTTATTGTCAGTTGCTGCCTCCAGGATCTTGCAATCTGTTTAAAATAATCTGCAAAGGAAGAAGACAGGTGAAATAATAGTTTGCCACCACTGTAGGCTGCCCTCTTCTGCTTAGATGCTTTGTCCTTGTGTGGTGGCTACTGAGAGGTAGGAAAGGAATGTGGGCCTTATTATATGCACTCTCCCAAAGAAGGTCCTTCCTTCCCTCCCTCCCTCCCTCCCTCCTCTTCTTCCTTCCTTCCCTCCCCACCCCTCTCTCAGCAGTATCTCACTATGTAGCCCAGGCTGGCCTCCAGCTCACAATCTTTTTGCCTCAGCTTCCCAAGTGCTAGAATTACAGGTGTAAACTGTGCCTAGCTTGTTTTCGATTTTTTCTTTGAGATAGATATTGGCACTATAACTGGGTTCCCTCTTACGCATACCAGGGAAATCAGGGAGTTGAGTCACAGCAGTTGGCAGACGGAAGATGGTTGGATTGGCTACAGACCCATTGTTCTGTTACTCCAATACATACAGCTGTTTCTAGCCTTACCTTCATCCTTGCCCCAGGGTGGTGTCCCTTCATGGAGTGACACAACCAATTTTAGATTTTCAGTACTGATCGATCATCACATAATGAAGCTAGAAAGAAAAGCAAAAAAGGAGAGAAGAAACTCAGAGAAAGGAGAAGAGCTGGAAAGGAGTGTTGAGAAGCAACAAAACTGTAGCAGTGAATCCCTAAGCATTGCTAGAAGAGTGGGGCCTGGAGTGTGTGTGCATGTGCACGTGTGTGTTGAGAGCCCACTGGGTATAACAGAAACCAAAGGACACAGAATTAGAAACACATTTTTGTGAGCATACCACTTCTTGTATGTGCTGTGACCATGAACTCAGAATTTGCATGCCCTCCATACCCACCCTTCCCAAAGGCCGTCTCTGCTGTAACAACCCTGTGAGCACCACAGTCCTCCCTAGACTTAAAATCGAGTGTTTATGATCTCTACAATTTAACCATTTCTATATTCTGGCTGATATGGTTTCATATTGCTTCATATGCATGATTTGTCTCTGGGCCCATGAGGCCCGAGCCTAACTCTGTATTCATTCTGTGTCCAACAGACCTACAGACGCACAATGAGCTCAGAAAAGCTTGCTGGTCAGTTGCACTGGAGATTGAGTCTAACTTTGGATCTTCACATTTATGTCATCTTGCAGTTAGCAGTAATTTGAAGGTTCAATTGATTTTTTTTAAATCCAGAGATCTCATTATTGTCAAGAGGAAAAAGGAATGGAATAGAGTGAATTGGTGGCCTTGGGGTTGGTGCTTGTTTTGTGACAGGAATTCTTGGTGCTTTTAGTTTTTAAATGTTTCTGTAAGTAGGAATGGAGCAGAAGATCCTAACCCAATGATCCTGCATAGGTCGTAGTTGCTTGTGGGTGTGGAGCCACCATGTTGTCCTTGAGTAGTTAAAGCCTCCAGAAGAAAGAAAGATCCAAAGTCTTGTGCTGAGTTTGCTCACTGTAAAATTCTATTTCTTTTCTCTCCTGACAATTTAAAAAATAATGCCATGTTAATAAAGCTCTTGGGATATATCCTTGAATATAAAAGTAATAATTTGTTTTAATTGAAAACTTTTGTTATAGAAACTGATGTAATATCAGATTGATATTCATATTTGATATCACTGGGTAGTCAGTACAGAAGTGAAGAGGTTAGTAAGTCTGCCTTAGCTTCTTATTTCTTCCTAAGGTCAGATGCAACATGAAGTGATATAATCTATGTGTACGTGTATATGTCTGCCCGCCTGTCTGTACATAGAGCAAGACACCAGACAGAGTGTTAAAAACAAAGAAGATGGCAGTAATCCAATCTAGAAGTGATTCTTAACTGTGACTCAATTTTGTGTGATTTGTGTACACTCAAATTACTTGGGGAGCTTTAAGAATTATAGGTACCTAGACCTATCTCTGAGGCTTCTGATTTAGTTCAGATGAGGTGAGACATAGACATAGGACTTTGTAAAATTATCAGGTGATAAAATTCACAGCTAGGTGAGAACCACTATTCTAAAGGATGTATGAGGACCCAAATTTAAGGATGGCAGGGAATGTAGCCAGTAGAGAACTAAGCCATCACTTTAGGTATGGCCACTGAAAAATAATCCAGTCATATAATTTTCAGGTAGTGGGTCAACTTCCAGCTTAGGTCCTCCAGGAGCAAGGATACCACCTTGGGTCCTCAGAGGTATGCTTGTGTCAGTCTTTTGAACTATAACCTAAAACTTTAATGCATGGCTGCTATGTTCCATTTGAAGAGTTGAGTTTTGTGGGAGAATATGACTTATCTTATTTAACAAAAAGAGGAATGAAATATTTGAATAGTTAATTACTTTTTCAAACAGTTGCTTTCAAAATATTTAACCTGACCCACACTGAGAGATATATCTTTTATTATAACTCAGTACAAACCAGACACAAACTTACAGATATGTAAGTAATCAAAACAAATTTATGACAGTATCTGTATTTACTGTATACACTCTGATAGTTTATATATATACTTTTTTCTTTAAAAGATGGTTGGATTGCAGTTTACTACATTGACCCTAATGGATTGTGGCCAATGCTTTAAAAAATATCATACAGCTTCTCTTGTTCTCTCTGAAGGCCAGAAAAAAGGGGTAATATAGTCAAGAAAGTAAGTGGCTTATTTTTTACAATCTTTTTAAAAAAAGATCTGTTGTAAGCTAAAGAGTCAGAGAAGAAAGTAATGAAGTGGAGAAGAGAAGAACAGAAAAAAATCAACAAAACATAATTTGGTTCTTTGAAAAGATCCACAGTATTGACAAACCTTTTGTAAATTGACAAAGAAAAAGGAGAGAGTACACTATTTACAAAGATCATTAATGAAGGAGGCAACACTAGTTCTGCTCTTACCAAGATAAAAAGGATTATGATGGAATACTATGAACAACGGCACACCAACAAATCAGGTAACTGTGATGAAATGAACAAACTCCTAGAAAGGTACAAACTACCAAAACTGAATCAAGAGAATAGAAAATCTGAATAAGAGATTGAAATAGTAATTTTAAAACTTTCCACAAAGAAAAGCCCAGGATGGCTTTCTTGATTAATCTTACCAAACATTTTAAAGAATTAGTGCTAATTCTTCATCAATCCATCAAAAAAAAAAAAAAAGAGAATACTTCCAACTCATTTTTTGTTGTAATTATCATTTTAATGCTCCTCAGCAGTATTTCAGTATGCTGAAATCCATTGTTTCAGTATGTTGAAATATTTTGTTAGTTAGTGATAGCAACACAGGGAAGGAGCCACAGATGCCTTCTGGAACCCCTCCTGCCCCCTGAGCTCATGACCTACAAGCATGCAGGGGCCCCTTTCTGTACCATCATACTGAAGACAGACCCCACCACACTTGAAGGTTCTTTTTCACACAAGAAATTTCCTTATGATTTCTTCTTTGACTCATGGATTTTTAATATGTATGTTATTTATTTCCTAATATTTACAAATTCCCCAAATTTATTTGGTTTTGTTTTTAATTTTACTCTATTATGAAAGTTGTAATGGTGTTGTTTGTTGTTAAGCCCCAACCAAATAAATAAAGGGACTTTCATGCATGAGTGATAAGAGCTTTTCAGAAACGTTCTTGTACAATCCTCCACGAAAGGCCATCACAATCTAACACATACATAGAAAATACTTCTACAGTGGTATCTATTCAGCATTTGGTCTTTTCACCTGTGAACTGGTGCCGACTTTGTTATTAATTCCCTGTAGCCAAGGATTATTGTTTCAAAGTATTTTATGTAATCCTCCTTATCTCACCTTTATAAATTTTTTAACTCAACCTCTTTGAGTATCTTACAGTTTACTATGTTGCTTGTATTCTGTTTAATACTCTGCTATTTACAAATAAATATCAACATTCTCTGGAGAATCCTTGCTGATTTTTATTTAAGTTGACATAACCATGGAAAATACTTATTGTGATTTTAGTCCTTTTAAATTTATTGAGGCTGGTTTTATGGAATATTGTCTATACATTCCATGTGTATTTGAGGGGACGTCATAGTCTGTTGTTGTAGATGAGATTGTTCCATAGATGTCTGTCTGTTAGGCATATTTGGCATATAATTCTGTGTAAGTTTTCTACATACTTGCTGGTCCTCTGCCTTGTTGTTTTATATGTTATTGATATGGAATGCTGAGGTATCCAATTATTATTTTTAAACTATCTGTTTTTCTTTCAGTTCTGTCAGTGTTTGCTTCTGTATATCTGACTTTGTTGTTGGGTGCATGTATATTTGTAATTGTTCTGTCTTCCTGATCAAATACCTCTTTTTTAATTCTTACATGTTCATTTTTTCGTCCCTCGTAACATTTATAAGCCTCTCTTGTCTAATGTTAATTAATATAGCCACATTGGTTTTCTTATGGCTGCTGTTTGGATATTTTTCCCATTCTTTTACTTTCAACAAATTTCTCTTTAAATTTAAAACTTATTTTCTACATACAGCATCCTTGGATCTTGATTTCTTATCCAGTGTGACAATCCCTACATTTGATTGGAATGTTTTAATGTAGTCAGATTTGATGTTATTGATATAATTTGATCTACAGTTGCCATTTTTCTTTTTTTTTCTGATAGGTCTAATTTCTTTTTTCCTCCACTTTTCTCCTTTACTGCTTTCGTTTTCACTAAGTGAATATTTTCTAGCTATAAATGTAATTGTCTTAATGATTTTTTCCAGTCTGTAAAAGTTATTATCCTAATAGTTTTTTGGGGGCCAACTTACCAGAATCTAACAAACACTTGCCCTAATTTAATTCAACTGCTATATATAAATTTTAGTCCAATATACCTCCATTCTTTCCTCTTTTTATGTTCTTTTTGTTGGGTATGTTACAAAACCAGTGATACATTGCTGCTGTTATTATGATTATGTATCATTTTGCCTTTTAAAAAGTTGAGAAAAGAAAGGAAAACAAGTACCTATTTGTGTCTTTTTTATATTAACCTCTTTATTTACCTTTTCTGGCTCTCATCATTTGTTTAAATTAAAGACACTTTCTCCATAGGAGATCAAATCTTTCAAAGTGAAAATGAAATAAAGACATTCCTAGATAAACAAAACAAATTTGTTTCTAGTAGACTCACTTAAGAAATACTAAAGAGATTAATCAGGCTAAAAGCAAATGACTTCATGGAATAATTTGAATTCACATGAACAAAGAATTCTAGGAAAGGTAATTATATAATTATAAAAGATAGTATAATGCATATTTCTTCTCCTTTCTTCCCAACTTATTTTAAAAGGAATTATATAAAACAATATGTAAATATGTAATTGTGTCATTAGCACTACAACATTTAAATGTAATACATTTCATGCTTCAGCACAAAAGGGGTAGGCATGAGCAAAGCTATATTAGACAAAGGGAATGACACCAGACAGGAACCCAAATTCATAGGAACAATGTGACCGGGGCTCAGAGCTCTCAATCCTTCCCTGCAGCAAACCACACACAGCAGAGTTTGAGTTAGTTTCCCAAGGTTGCAGGCTTGGAGCTCAGTATCCACAGTGATCCTCAGGGGATGGGGTTTAATCCTTGCCACAGAGGGTGGGGCCACCAACCACCATGCTCTTCACTGCCCAAAGCTCCCCACTGTTTAAACCTCTCAGTGGATCCACATTAGAACCTCCTCCTCTCCCCAGTCTTCTCTAATGGCCATCTCCTACCCAGACACTGTGGCAGGGGGTCCCTAGGCTCTCTGAGCTATGATTATTCCTTGTTTTCAAGTCTTCAGAGTAGCTTCATGTCAAATAATAGACCATCTCTGAAGATGGTACCTGACTATAGCCCTCCAAGATATGGGAGCAACAAATATCTTTCTTTTCTAATGCTAGCCCGCCATGCAGGAATAGTCAGTTACCTCAATTCCCCATACTGGATTTAAAGCTTGTAGGAAGTCTGGGCTTACCTTATGGCTAGATCTATCCATCTGTTGTCACCAGGTTTGCGTAGCTTACCTTGTGGTTGTTGTTTTGGCTTCTTCTTCCTCCCCCCACCCCCCGGGGAGCCAGAATTGAAGTTGTGGACTACTGCCTACTTTTCCCTATATCGTCTTTCTGTTTCTCCATGCTTTTCAGTTGTCCTGCTATCTCTTTCATGATTCCCAATGCTCTTCATCTCTTTCTGTCTTTGGAATACAGTCTTCTTTGTTACCCTACTCTTCCTATTTGTGGACTCACTTTGAGGAAGCTTCTAATTTCCCATCTTTGAAAATTTTTATATTTTATAAATAATATTATGTGTTGCATTGAAATTTACTTTATTATATAGTTGTTAATACTATATTTACCTTTAAAATGGTTTTGTTAAAATCTCTATCATGTCAGTTCTGTGATTTCATGGATATTGTTACTTAGAGGGTAAATGCTTTTAAAATGAATTACATTCCAGTTCAAATCTGTATTAGATAAATATTAGCATATGATAATGCAAATATTTCAAGAATCCTGAGGATGGGAATTGAGGGACTGAAGTATTCAGGACACAGATTTAATTCCAGCAATTAAATGAGACAACTGTGAGCAAAAGTATGACTTACAGTGTCGCCCAGGAGAGGCGGCCTTGGAGCCTGAGTCTCCTGACTAGTGTTTCAGAACCCCATAAGGGAGCTAAAGCTGAAATGTTCCAGGCACAGTGACAGCTGAGAGAATCTGAAGCCTGAGATGTGTAAGTCGTTCATCTGGATCTGAAAGTTTCACATTTGCTGTTTTATATGTTGGGGCCACAAAATCACCAAGAAGAGCGTATGTTACTGAATTACTACCCTGCAGCCAGCTATGGCCAGGATTTCTGCCTCTTAGAGGATTAATGGGGATAGATCGATTTGGAAATTTTTCTTTAAGGTATATTACAGAAAAAAGAATTACAAAAGCATGTACATTAGTTCCATTTCTGAACTTCTAAGTTCAGTTTTATTTATATAACCAAGATTAGGTGAGCTTCTGCCAGAAAACCATTCCATTGTGAAAACTCTGGACATTCTCATTATTGCTACTCTATTCTGCTGTATTTTATTCTTGCCTAATATGAGTACTTACTGTGGTTGAGAGTAGCATACCTGATTAAGGTTACTTTTAGTTAAAAAAGGACTGCATCTTTCCTTATCTACCTGAGAGGCACTGCAGGCCTTCAGTGGGGAGGTTTCTAGGTGGCAGATGTCATCATGAGGCCCAGACAAGCCTCATTACCTCAGCTAACCAGAGGCCTCATGTTCATTCCTAATTTAAATTCTGTTTCCATAGGGTGATTTGATCTCCTATGGAGAAAGTGTCTTTAATTTAAACAAAACTCTGACAGACATCATAGTGCATTTTTTAAAAACAAGTCCCTAAAGGCATATTATGCTCCTCAGTATTGAAACAGGTTCCACTGAATCCCTAAATGTTGAGGGTGTTTTGAGTCAGAACGAAAAGAAAGGATTTGGTCATAATGTATTAGAAGTACTAAAGAAGAAAAGAAGGGCTTTTTGTTCTGAAAAAGTCAAATGTTTATAAATATTTACTCTTATTTTTATTTACCCTTTTATACTAAGACCATCTTCCCCAAGGTGCCAAGACTTCCTTCTTGAATGATAAAGTGATATCTGTTTTCTTTTAACTCTTCCTAGAGCCCTGGTCCTAGAGAGATAAGTCACCCCTTGAGCCCTTTAAATGGGACTTATAGATCAGATCAAGGTCTTTCTAGAAATAGGATTTGGCTTAGGGATCATTCTTGGACCTGCCCTGTTTATATTTAGCCTGATCTAGTGGTTAGGAAGAGATCTAGTGGTCAGACTTCCTGGTTCAAGTCCCACCCTTGCCACTTACTAACTTTGTGACTTTGGGCAAGCTACTTAACCTTTCTATGCTTCAGTTCTCTCATCTGTAAGAATGGTGTAATAATTAGTACTCATCTCATAGTAGCTGTGATAATTAACTGGCCTAATTAAATGATCAAGTACTTTGGAATAGCAGCTGGTACATAGTAAGTAATAAGTGTTAGCTATTATTGGTATTATTTGGGTTAAGTTCCCCTCCTTTGTGCTTCTACAGAACTTGCAGCCTTTGGGTTATTCACCTCTGTGCTAAGCACCTTCTGGGTGCTACACTGAGTTGTACAGGCCTCACTCCTTCACTAACTCATGCTCAAGATGCAAGCTAGAGACTTTGGGGACAAGGACAGTTCCTGACATCCTTTGTGTCCCCTAGCCAATCTCAGTGAGTAGCAAACTCTAGGGCTGAATGCTCCCTAGAGTTGACCCAGATGAGGATTGGCTTTGTTTTGAATTTTCAAAGATGAGCTGATACAAGAGAGCAGTAATTCTTGTTTAAAAAATCTGTGTGCTAGGCTAGTCTTACAGTGATAAAGATGAGAACAGAGTATTGTTAGATAGAACTCATGTACAGGTTAATTGGAAGTTCACTTGGATTATTGGCACTTATTTCTTGGTGTGTGCCTCACAATACACTCCAAGTCAGTAACTCAGACTCTGGCATGTGCCTTGACTTTATCTCAACTTTTGAAGAAATTAATACTTTGACCAAAGCTAAATGTCTTCCAGGATACTTGGCCATATCCTGGAACTTATAAGCAAAGTAAAAAGGCACTCCAGAAATGGTAACATGTGCCTCTCCTTCACGTTCATAGGCCCAGGAGATGCTGTTGATGCCGCAGGCCTGGTGTCTTCACGTGAGCTAGTGATGACCGTGGCAGTTCAGCAGTCTAGCTGCAACACATCCACCATGAGTGCCACCTGCATTTGTGCAGTGTGTGTGTCTGGAGCACAGTGCTGATGGGTATGGGGCTTCAGTCTCTCAAGGAGCACTTAAAAATTTTACGGAGTTAGGAACTGAGAATTAGAATTGCAATGTCTAGGATCTGAGTTGTAAATATCTTGGGCCTCATTTTCTATACTCTACCCAGAAATAAGACGAATTGTGAAGATTATTCAGTCTTTTGGCTTTTAGATGAAGTTGAGAAATGTAATATATTTGAGAAGCAAAATAATAATGTTTTCCTAAACAATGACACCATTTTAAACATTAAAAAACTCAGTGTGTTTTTATACAGAATATATTTCACAGACTAGAATAGATCTGTTCTCCCCCTTCCCCCTTTAAAGGCCTCCTCTTGAGGGTGTTATGTCAGTTTTATAAAGGTGCCATCAAATAAGCATTTCCCTATCAATAGGGAAAACATTTTGTGGTGTGCCAGTGGCCAGCAGACAAGCAGAACGCATACAACAAAAATGCAAGGCTGTTACCAGAGCTCTTGAGTGCTGGGACTTTATTGCGCTGGCATCTGGCTTTCCCAGGGAGCAGAGAGGCCAGGGGTGCATGCGGGAGGACATGGAGAGAACAGGGCCAGGTTCTTAGGGATGGAGCCATGGCATCTTTTTCATTCTGTCTTTAAGTAGAATTTGCTTCTGGCTCTTGAGTTTTCCCAGAGGGCAAAATTATAATGCTTTCTTGATATACTTTGTTCAGAAGTCTCAAGGTACTTTGGGAGTTTTTATGAAGAATGCCAAATATCCTAGAAATTGTGTCCCAACATAAGTGTCTTTGTTAACATAAGCACAAACCAGTTAGCTTTGCCATTCTCACGGTCCTGACAACAGTCACTCTCTGCTGGTTCTCCTAACAGGTGGATGGATGAGGAATAGCCCATTAGCTGGTGGGAGGTGAATGGGCAGCTGCCCTTGTGTTGCCTGCCTTTAGCTCAGGAGGGTAGCATTGCTATTGTACATGCATGTGCACAGAAATGCTTGCATGCTGAATATCATTCTAGCGGGGTTTTTCTGTTGTTTTTTTGCAGTAATAGGGATGGAACTCAAGGCCTTGTGCACCTTCTCTTGAACCATGTCCTTCCTCCCCATGCTCTTAGTTTGTTTTTCAGATTGGGTCTCTCACTAACTTTGCCTGGCTCAAAACACAATCCTCTTACCTTGCCTCCTGAGTAGCTGGGATTATAGATGTGTACAACCACACCCAACTCTGAGTACCATTCTTTAAAATCATTGTTGAATAGCAATTATCAAAAACAAGAGACCGGGATTCATCACTGCACTGTCACAAGTCACAATTTCTCCAAGTCCCAGGCTGACTCATTTAAATCCAAATTAGGAGTATGGAGCACACTTGGGATTGTTAAAATGCAGGCTCTGGCTTGGGAGGTCTAAGTGTGGGCCTGAGATCCTATATTTCTAGTAAGCTCCACAGTGCTGTCATCCTTGTACCCATATTCTACCTAGTGAAGGTTAGATGTGCTGCCCCATTCTCCTAGGTACCACGTGAGATGGGGATTCTCATCTCATTTACTGATGAGGAAGTGGGCCCAGTTCAAGCTAACATGGTTAGGTGGCAGTGCTACCAGACCATGTCTAAGTGGCCACTGAATTTAGCCACTATAAAGCTTTTTATTGACCCCGTTTTCCTATGGGGTTTGGAAGAGTTGTTGCAGATTTCAGAAGTTATAACCTACTTAGTAGAGAGTGGTACTGGCACTATGAAAGTCTGTATCACCATAAACAAGGAATAATGGAATTCTTTCTTAGAAGAAAAAAATACTGTAGTCCCACAGATAATTGTGTAAGGTAAACTCTAAAACTGGTTAATACAGGGATTCACTGCATATTGAGAACTTATTTTAAGGTTATTTAATTTAGACTCTTTAATAAACTTTTAATCCTCTTTGTTGGCTGGCTGGCTGGCTCCATAGAGCCACACATTTTAATATTTGCTAATATTTCTACCAAGATGGGGCCGTGTGGAAGCACACACAGAGTGGTGAGGTTTCTACAGAAAAAGGCCTCTCTGTGTTGCAGTGTTTTAAGTAATAAGGGTACATTTAGTAAATGACTCCATGCTATAAGCTAATGTCCACAAATGCCCAAGTATTACTGTGTTTTGAGTCTTTGGAAATGTAAAGTTTGTGTTTGAAAAAAAATCCTCATTCATGAATTTAAGCATAACAAACTTGCTAAAACTACTGCTTCATTTTGTAAAGGCTAAATTCCAAGGCTTAATTTTTATGTGGAAAATTTCATCTCATAGCAACACTTTATGGCCTAGTCACAAACCTCAGCGAACTGGGGTATATAATGGACAGAGCCAGCCATTCTCCCAGGAGCTGAATTCACTGGCGTTTAGAAACAGAGTGGCTCTGAGAGTCTCATGGCAGCATGTGGAGATGTAGAATCTTGAACGTGGAATTGGAGTTAATATATCCTCTTAGTGCCCAAAAGAAATCAGGCAGTCAGGCTAAAAAAATATCAGAATAAATCCATATCAGTCTGCTGACATCCTTAGATTCAGGAGATTTTGCATTTGTTTGATTGTTGGCCAGTTTTAAATTCACTGCACATCAAGCAAAAGTGACAGGAGTTGGGGGTGCTTGCAAGTCAGACTGTCCAGGGTCCAACTCCTACCTGCTTCTTACCAGCCATTTGACCTTGGACAAAATGCCCACCCTTTCCAAATCTTAGTTCCCTTATCTATAAAGTGGGAATAAGAAAATACGTCTTACAGGGTTAGTGTGAAGATCAAAGATGTACAGTGCTTAGAAGTTCCTAGAACATAGCAGTATTTCATAAATGTTTATGAATGCTAACTTTCTACTGCATAACCATTGAAGAGGTGTTTCTACCTCTTCAAATGATCTTTGTGAGAATTTGTATTGTTTGTGGAGAGGGAGCAGATATGACAAAGAAGCCCATGGTGGTGATAAAGTCAGAGATTAGGTCAGTCTAGGTTCTAACTGGGATTATATAAAACAAGATTCTTTTATAGCAGAGTACACCCCTTTACCACCCAGAGGTTTTTTTCTTAAATTAATAAATTCTTAATTGTTCCTAAGGTATTAGGTTATAATATCTAGACTAGTAACCCCACCAGCCTCTTTAGCTATTCAAGGTACTCAGGCTCCCAGCCATCTCAGCTTGCCCTTTTCACATCCTAGCTAAAAGCCAATCCTTTGAACCTGTTCAGTTCTTTAAATAAATGACGATCTTGATGGAACTTAAGACAAGTTCAACCTCATGGAAGGTATCTATAAGGTGACATTGAAGGTCCCATGTATTCACTCTTAAGGGCTGCAAACAGTTAGTAGATATTTGTCAGATAGATTAATGAACTGAAGATCTTTCCAGAAGAAGCCCTGGTCATATTTGTTGGCACTAGCTTGTGAAAGCAGAGACGAGCCCTTGTGAAAATGTCTGTCCTGGCTGACCCAGCCAGCACCATTTTCCAGGGCTCTGCTGTACAGAGAGAAGGCTCATACAGCTTTGAGACCTCACAAAACTCAGATTAGTAAAATTAGCCTGCCAGAGCAGTCATCTTAAAGATGTAATTTAAAGAAGAAGAAAAAGGAAAAGTTCCTGAATCAAACGTTTTTCACAGTTTCATACTTGGGTGCTTTTGTCCAGCATGCCAGTCTCTCCTACACCCTTCTACTATGAGTGCTGCTATTTTCTCTAAAATAAGGGAAAAGAGACACTGGCATCTGATGAGCACATACTGTCATTGTCAGCTAGAATGCCATGTTTGTCCCCTGGTCCCCGATTTCACCTCTGAACTTTCTTCCTGAAGCGTCCTCCTCAGGAAATGCTTAAGAACAGAAATGCAGAACACCACCTGGTGAGTTAGCCAGACAGCCTCTCTGTGAATGCTCAGGAGGGCGCTGTGTCACGTTAACCAGGCTTGGTAGATGAGCAGCATGCGTCCCAGAGGAATGCAAGGCAGCCTCAAGTGCAAGGTGCAGGCAGCAGTTAAAATAACAGCTTTCATCCATAAAGTCAAAAGCTTTAGCATGATCTTTGAACAGACTGAACAGTGAGAACACTAAACAGAATGAATAAGGGACTAAGATTGGATCCCATGACCAAAACGCCTAGTGATAAGGAAGCCAGCCAAAAAAGATAAGTGTGTTGCCATTAAAATGAAAAACATGTTGAATTTTAAAATGTATGAAGTATTCATTTTAAATGTAAACTTCACAGTAGGCTATTTACAACCACTTCAAAATACAAAATTTCCATCAACAAAGGACAGAAGAAACTTTCAGGTACCAAGAAATCAACTGATCACACTGGCCAATCTTGACTAGTATTTGTCATCCCCAGCCCACAAGGACCCCTTAGGCTCCAGGGACAAGGGGGAGTCCATTTGAAGTGGGAGTTGTTTCTCTCTGAAGAGTAGTTCATGGAGAGGATGGGTGTCTCCAGCTGAATCCTTTAAAATTTTCCTATTCAATCATCCCACGGTGTGACTCTGAGAAAAGTCAGGGGAAAGTATTGTACAAGGGAGGGGAGCCACATTTTATTTTGGAAAGTTCTCAGGTTTTTTTTAATCACTGTCTTGATTGGCCCACGCAACTGCTAATTTTCTTGCTAAACTTCTCCTTTTCTTTTATCTTTATGAAATCTCTGAAAAGTCTTCTTGGTGGATCTTTTGTTCCTTTCTGCCCCAGTAATTAGAACAGGAGAGAGTGAGATCTTCTAGCCAACCCAAGAACCCAGTGGTGACATCAGTGCCCACTCCCTGCTCTCATGCCCCAGGTGACGGTGATGTGCCTAGCCCATACCAGGGACTGGCTGCTGACATAATTGTCCTCATTTCCAATGCTGCTAGTAACCAACAGAGTTTAGTTTTGTTTTGACAACTCCTCCTACAGCCAAACTATTGTTATGGCCCACATGTCATTCCTATTTACCCTAAATAAGGAAAAACAAAGGCTATTCTGGGGACAGAGCAGTGCTGTAGCTGGGGTTATTTGGAGTATTACCATGGCACATTGCCCTTTTCACCACCACTGCCTGCTGATTTTTTCTGAAAACTGTGATAGACGCACAGCCTTCCCTGAAGTCTCTCCACACAGCCTTAGGGCATCAGGATGTACAAGAGATGTTTTACGCACATAGGAAACAAACTATTTAGATCTCGGGGGGTGGGGAAAAAGAGACTGTGTGTGCACAAAATGAGCCAGGAGGAAGTGTACCCCTGAGAGATGTCTGCTTTCATGTTGGAATTGCCCTTTCCTGTTCCCTGGGATTCT
This sequence comes from Castor canadensis, assembly GCF_047511655.1. Lineage (NCBI taxonomy): Eukaryota > Metazoa > Chordata > Mammalia > Rodentia > Castoridae > Castor > Castor canadensis. The sequence continues at coordinate 66,688,054 of NC_133389.1, forward strand.
TTCCTCTAATTTCAGAACCTCATGAACTGAAACTGCATAGAGAGTCGTGACTTTAAAAGAATCTCTGTGGTATATTGGTACTACTAACACTGAGAGATGATGAGAGAGAGGGAGAGAGGGAGGCAGGGAGAGAGAGAGAGAGATAGAGAGAGAGAGAGAGATTGAAGACAGTGAGTGGGGGCTATGACACTGAGGAGCTGATAGGAACTTTGGGAAGAGAAGCACCCAGGAGGACAGCCTGCAGCTTGGTTTCCAGAGTGAGGAACACGGTGGGTACTCCCAGCCTGGGTGTGCTCTGGGAGTTGGAGCTACATCAGAGAAGCAACACAACAAGGCTGACGTCCTTGCTGGCCGCGTGTGTTGCCTCGGTAAGCGCCCTCTCCATTTCTTCAACTCTGAAAGCTTCCAGCAGAGATGAAGATAATAAGTATTGTGTTCAGGTTTACAGATTTCCCTCCTTCTCCCTTGTGTGGTTTGATATTTGCCTGTTAAAAAAATCATTGAATGTAATAGAATGAGATGAACTGTCTGGCTGCATTCTGCTCGCCTGTGTGTGTGACATGTCTGGGTGTGAGGCCAAACCCAAGAAATGCAGACTAATCATTGATATATGTTGCTGTAAACAAGACTGGGTGCTCAGCCAGCCTCAGGACTGGAGACCCTGGACTTACTCTGCTCAGTGACACTGCTGGCAGGAAGCCGCAGAGCTCCTGATTTCTGTTGATGGCAGTTGATAATTGGTAGCCACAGTCTGCGGTCAGAGCCACAGCATTTCAGTCTAGCACCTGGGCTGGGCCCCGCTGATACAGTAGAGAGAGTGAGAGAGATAGAAACACACACCCCACTCTCTCCCACACCCCACACCAGCTATAACTGCAGTTCTGAGCTGCCTGGAGAGGAGACTGCCTGAAGCCAAAGGGATGGTTTGAACTTGGGGGGAGGGCTGTGTCACAGTTGGACTCCCCCTGACAGAGGACTCGATTATGTCCAGTGACCAGCTGAACAACAGCACACTGAAGGAGGCTCAGTTTAAAGACCTGTTCTTTAAAAAAGGTACATTTGCAAAGGCCAGCTCCGGGTGGTGCATGCTCCTTGGGGTTTTGTGTGGTTTCTCCTGTAGTTTGGTCTGAGGACAGAGTTGACAAAAGGAGAGGTCTTTCTCAAAAAGTTTGTCCCGCCTCAGAGGGTACAGTTCAGAAGTTTGTTTGTGTATGTGTTGGGGGGTGGGGGGCTCTCTTAGGATTGTCTTTACATTTTTTTCATCTTTTCTGCAGTCTGCAATTAGTTTGTTCCTGTTGGAGATGTTATGCATAAATACACACGTTTATTGTTTTAGAGTTTTGCTTTTTTTTTTTTTTTTTTTCCAAATACCCGGTACATAAAGCTAAAATCTACCCTGGAAATCTCTTACTCACTGATAGGTGCCTTTTTTTTTTTTCTGCCCTGAGTTTTTGAAAATAATATTTTAAAGAAAAGATTCATTCCTTGGACTGTGGTTAGCTCATTGAATTTTTCAAGTCATTAAGGTAGTAACAGCAGTTATTAGAAAAGAGAACTTGACTCCAAGAGCAACAGAGCCAGAGAAAGTAAGAGGCAGACAGTCAGGCTGCTGAATGGGGTGTGCTCTGAAGCCACTGCTCTTTACTGAAGAAGATGGTTCCGTGTGCAGCTGGATTCCTTCTGACACTTTCCTAAATTAGTTGTGTGGAGGTGGGGTGAGGGAGGATTTTAAATGAATTCTATAGGGGGGATTATGGCTTCAGGTATGTATTTTTTTTCCATTTATAGGTTAGGTGTGGGGGGGGGATAGATTTTTAAAAGGTTTGTAATTGCTCTTACTCCTCTGCTGTTTTTTTCAGAAAATCCTGTCAATCATCTTTGATTGGAACATATTTAGGTAAATTTCTAAAGAGCTCAGGAAAAACCCAAGATTCTAAAGTGCATGGTGAAAAGTCATTGTACCTGATGGATGGTTGGACCTTAGATGTTACCCCAGCTGGATGGGCTCCCAGAGTCTGCATTCTAGGGATTCCCAAATCAGACTCATTGCTGACGGCTGCCAGCCTGCTGGTGCCACAGGAGGCACCTGGTTGTGTCTGGGCCACACCTGGCCCTCCATGTTAATCTCTTCACCTACAGATCTTAGTTATCATCTTCCAATTTCATTATAATGCAGATTGTCATACATAAATATATGAATATCAATGGGGATATATGAACAGGTAGCTTGCTCTTTTGCCAATGACAGTTCACACCTCCTTTGAGCAGGAATGTTAGGTAACTGGTTAAGTATTGAATGGAATATAGTTGTCTGCTAGACTCTGTTCAAGTAAATTAGGCAACAGAGCTCCCCTTCTTAAGAGCTTCTTCATCAGTTTATATTTAGAACACTCCGAGTATATGCCAAGACACTGAATGAAGGCATTCTCACTAGGGTTCCCTCTATGAGGAAGACAAGATGATAGACACTGACAAGACTGTCAGCACTCACCGGACTCAAATGCATGTAGGCAGCACTGCAAAGGTCACTAACCCATTACCAAGATAGATATTAGGAAAGAGTATAAAGGAAGATAAAGCCAATAGGTGGCAACAACTCTGGGTACAGGGCATTGTTTTTCCCTTTCTCATTTTCTGCTTGTTGTAGGACAAAGTGTAGCCAACCCAACCTCCAAGGAAAATGCAAGTCAATGTACATAATATAATCTGTACAATTAGCTCTTGCTATTTTGCCTTCTGAATGTCAAGCTCTGAAGTCATTCTCATAGCACAGGCTAAATATCCCTCTGAACCCTGGTGTTTAATGAGTGCTAATTTTCATTCAACCATTAAAGTCTCCAAGAGTATTTTTATCCTAACAGTTCACAAACTTGAGGCAACTATAGTCTAAGTAGATTCCAACTCCTGCCCTGACCCATCTTCTTGCCACTGCCACTGCCTGGTCTCTGTAGAATTTTGGAAAGAATTTACCAGTTCTTTAAAATTGTCACAGAATCATCAATAAAGAGTAAGACACTCCCCCAAGGTTGTCATCTTATCGCCATGCCTGTCTCTTGCTGAGCAGGACAGAGACAGGAAGGAAATGCAGACAGAGTTCACTGTGCAGAACCCAAACGAGACTAGTCAAATGTTGGTGGGCCTGCCTGTGTACCTGAGCTGTGTATATGTGTGTTGGGGGTGGGCAGAGTTTGCTGGAGGGTGGGAATCTGTGGTTCACAGATTCTAGCACATGCAGAAATGAGGCAGAGAGGCTGCTGTTGGTGTAAGTGGGAGTGGACTACTTAGGGTGGTGTGCAGGGGCCTGTGGCCCATGTCCAGTCCTGGCAGTTACATTACTGTGGTAGCTTTCCCAAATGCTGTTGAAGTGTTTACAAGGCAAATGAGGGGCCCACAACTTTGCCCCCTTCCCCAACATAGGGTCGGAAAGTGCACATATTATACACCTAGAGCTTAAAAGTAATGAAGCATTTAGAAACCAGGACTTAATGTGGAGGATGATACATTAATGGAGGGAAGACCAAATGGAAGATGGCACTAGCCGTCCCACAAATAGAAATGAGTGTTCTATTAGGAACCCAAAGTGGTACAGCCCCACTTCCCCAGAGCGCTTTAAAAATAGTGCAGACACTCATGCCTCTAGTATGATTCAGTTCAATTCCTCATTGAATGAGGGAATAGACCAGCAGACTTCACACCATTCTTTTCCTGTAATTCTCCCCTGTGCAGTTTGGAATTTCTTGGAGATGTTTCTATAAAAATAGAGATGCCATCATCACTGTCGTCATTGTCACTGTTTTACAATAATAAAATAAGGTGCTGTGCTGCCTTTCTGTAAGCTTTAGACTATATTTCTTATAAAACGTCTGGGGCTTCAATGACAGTGACTCACCCATTATAACACCATGAACTGCAGTCCCATAAAAGGAAGGTACTGGGGAAAACCAGCTTCAGTCTTAAATTCTTTCCTTGCGAGGCTTGCTTTTTGGCATTCTTCTGTTGACATCAATAGCTATCAGATCAAGGAAGCGTAACCAGTGGGCTGTGTTCAGATCCATTCTGCATACATTCTGTTATTTTCTCAAAATGCTGCTATTCTTGTGGGTTTAAAAATAATTCTCTCCTGGGTTGGGGATTTAGCTCAGTGGAAGAGTGCTTGCCTGGCAAGTGCAAGGCCCTGAGTTTGGTCCCTGGCACCAAAAAAAAAAAAAGAATCTCTCTTAATGCTTATTCCAGAATTCATTCTCTCTTAGTTTCCCCTTCCTACCCCACCCCAGAAGCCAAAAGCAAAAACATAACTACAAGTATCTCTCCTTTCTGTGTCCCCTGGGCTCTGTGTACCACTGCACACTCCTCATGCCCACCACATGAAAACAGGTGAGTGGGGGAATGGTTGCTCACATAAGAGGAGGAGAGAAGAGGTGCTGTCTACAGTGTAGGACCCCAGGATCAGAAGGTCCTTGTGTTCATCCCCAAGAACCCTCTCTATGTTTACTACAATTCTCATTTCAAGAATTCATTGGACCCTTCTCAGAATAGTGTCTGTAACCCTAAACAGAGTAAAACCTTCATGTTTAAATGAGAAGATGATCTCTTCTCAATGGCTGCTTTAGCCTTAGTTCAAAGTAAGCGTTAGCCCCAGGTGTGACTGTGGGCTGAAGAGCTCTCCTGTAGGCCCCACACTGAGAGACCCTGGCACCAGCAGGGTGGAGCTGCAAGGAGCACCACAAGGGACCCTGACATACAGCTCCAACAAGCCACAATTCACTTGGTAGGTAGGGTGTGGCTTGGGGACCTGTCTCTTCATCTTTCTTGCCTGCAGGAGGAACTGCCTTTCACTCCTGACAGAATACTATAGTACTCAGACTCTCATCAGATCACTGACTCCCCACCTAGGGGGCTAGCTGAGCATCACTGTTGGGCCCCTTGCCTTGGCACATGGTCCCCGGGTTCCACAGCACCTGAGTGTACCAGTAGCCTCCTGCCTGATGGCTCTGTTGCACACTGCTCCAGCACTTGTGAAGCAAAGGACACTGTGCTGCCTCACGCCACAGGTGCACCTGCTGGGTTCTACTCCCACGTGAAGCTCCTGGGCCACAGCACAGCTGTGGGCACCTCAGGATTACAAGAAATTGGGGACACTTGGGCTAAGAAGGGTTGATCCCCCGCCCTTTTTTTTATTTTGGCAGTACTGGGGTTTGAACTCAGGGACTCATGCTTGCTAGGCAGGTGCAAGTGCTATACTACTTGAGCCATCCCCCAGCCCTCATTTTTTTTTTTTTTTGGTTTAGTTTATTTTTCGGATAGGGTCTGGTGTTTTCACCCAGGGCTGACCTCAGACTGCCATCCTCTTATCTACACCTCTCAAGTAGCTAGGATTACAGCTGTGAGCCCCTATACCTGGCTTATTTGTTGAGATATGGTTTTGCTAACTTTTTGCCAGGGCTAGTCTCAAACTGTGATCCTCCCAATCTCCACCTCCTGAATAGTTGGGATTAAAAATGTGCACTACTGTGCCCAGTTCAAGATTTTTCTTTTAAGAGAGTAATTCTATGTATTGTGTCACAAAAGTGACATCTTACTCACCCTTGCTTGAATTTTTAAATAATATATTAGATCTAAAGATGCATGCCTTTTAGACAATGCAGAATGTTCTGTGCTGTCTCTGACCAAAAGAAGAATAAAACCAAGCACAAAAAGCTAAACATAAAAATACAAACTACAGAAATTTTAGGAGAAAAACTATTTTAAGAATATAAAGGAAGGCTTTCCCAGTCAGAGAGGAAACTTAGAAGCCATGAGGAAGAAGATAGTCTTTGATGGCATGAAGATGTATATCATTTACAGAGAGACACATAGCAGTGTTGAAGAGATGACAGATGGGGAGAATATTCTCGACACAAGTAACAAAGATGTGTAGCCATTATATGTAAATATTTGTTATTAAACACGTAAGAAATAAGGGAAAAAACTACAAATAAACTAATGTGAACTAATAGGATTATGAAAAAGGAAAATTCAGATTACCATAGTTATAGGAAAAGATCTGAAATTACAGTAATTGAGGAAATGCAAATTAAAACAAGGTATGTTTTGTACCTTTTCCTGGAGGCCGGGTCTTGCTATGTAGCTTAGGCTAGCCTGGAACTCATTATCCTTCTGGTTTAACTTCTTGAGTGCTGGGATTACAAGTGCCATCACACCTGGCAAGGTACCTATTTTTGCCTGCAAAATTCATAAAAAGGCAGGACCATACTGAGAATAACCTTTTCATAAGACAAGGTCTCCGTAGCCACAGGAGTAAAATGGTTATGCCCTTGAATGAAATTTCACTTTTAACAAATCTTTCCTGCAGGTATACTGACAAAGGTGTGTCAACACACAAGTACTCATGGTCACACATACTCACATAAGGATTTTTGGTCATAATTTAAAAAACAAATACAAAAAGAGCAAACTACCTGAGCAGCCACCAGGTAGAGAATGTGTATTTCAATAGATAGCGGCCATCAAGAACAAGAGTGGCCTCTGTGTGTTCTTGTTAAAAGTGCCCATGATGTCGTAAGTGAAGAGAGGAGAGCAGCATATTTGTACAGAGATTCCACTAATGAAGAAGAGGCCAGGTTGAGGAGTAGCTCAGAGATAGAGGCCTGTCCAGCACACAGGAGGCTTGGGGTGGGAGGGTACTGTATGCTGTACTGTTTTCTCTGTGTTGTTTAAATTTTCAAGAAGTTTTCATTATTTTATATTAAAAATCCTTTTCAGATGAAATTCAATTATATAAAATGACCATAGAGTTATGCAAATACAACTTGATTTGTTTTGCTACAAATGATTATCTGCATAGCCTTGAATATTCAGGAAAAGGTGATCTAGAAGAACATCTTCCACGCAAAGCGTTGACCTACAAGGACTTTGGGCAGGACCCTCCCGTTATTATGTTTCTCTCTCCATATCCATAAAGCAGTGAAACGCTCTTGAGGAAAGACAACACTGGGAAATCCTGGGGCAGGCTTTAACCTAAACAGCAATTGGTGAATACTATGCTGTTTCTCTTTAAATAACAAGAATTCATAATTCATAATAATAGTGGTTGGTAAAACCGGGCATTATTTAGAGCTCAGTCTACATTGCTATGACGGCTGCTTTTGGCCTGAGCACAGTTAGCTCCCTGACTCCTTTATGCTCTTCACAGAGGTGCTTGCCCTGGCCTAGATCCTCAGGGCTCTTCAGAGGTGGCCTCGTTGTCCTTGGCTGCCAGCATAGGCCTCTGTCTTGTCAACAGTGGCTGTCCTGACAGACACCCCTCCTGGGGTCACAGGTAAGAGCACGTTCTCTGGGCCCAGACGTGCTCCCAAGTCATTCTTTGATTCACCTCTTATTGCCAAAGCCACTTAACTGCCCACCAGTGATTACCCAGTGCTCAACACCAAGAATCTGAAATGAGCAGGCACACGTCATTGCTCACAAAAAACAGACTGGAAAGTCACGCAGTCCTGTCTGGTATCAGAAGTGATGAAGCAGGGTCTCCAGACGGGCCAGCGGAGCATGCAATGGCATATGGGAGCAGGGTCCTAAGAGGGCCTTCTGTCTTTCCAGATGGAAGAGGAAAGAAGGTGAGAGGAAAGGAGCCACAAAGATGGTGTTTCTTGGTTAACAAGCAAGTTACGCTTCCCATAACCCTTGAGCATAAATAAGGTCGCCTTTCTCTCTGTGCCCCAATTGCAAAGGTCCCACGAACCTACTCTATGACTGCCAGCAATTTTAGTCTTTTCCAAAAGGCCCCCACAGTGAAATTTTCTGATAAGCCTTAGGAGTACATAAATTCGGGGACTATCTTTGCCATTTCTTTCTCACAGGAAGTAAGCACTCAGATAAACTCCTGGGTCTGAATTGGGGTCTAGGCCTCCTAAAAATCTCACCAGTCAGTCATTAGGCCACAGTGGGCATCCAGAGCAATGGCAGCTACTTGGGGTGGAGTGGGGAGCCCAGCACCAGGCCTTGTTGACTGTCAGCTCCAGAGCTGCTCACAGCATTGCTTCCTGGGCCTCCTCAAGTCTTCCATGTCCACTGAGAAGGGCACTATGACCTATGGCCTTTTTCTGCCAGCTAGGGTGCACCTGACAAGTCTCCTTGGGCCCAGCTGCTCCCACATGGTGGCTCAGCCCCTAGTTTCCTCACATTCACTCCCCATTCCCCCACCCAGATAGCGCCTCTCTTAGAGGACCTAGCTGAACAGGCATGTTGGGATATCTTTTTCCTTAGGGTATGGGGTCTGAGGGTGGGAGTGGAGGCTATTGCCAAAGGGTAGGGCATGGTGGGATCCAGGAACATTCTCCATCCAGCATCATCCTAGCCCTACCTCATTCCCAGGGTGTTCAGAGCAGGTGCAGAGAGCTGTAGCTATGGAGGGCTGTGTGCTCAAGGCAGAACAGTCATCCTCCATAACGCCTAGTCGGCATCCGTGGATGTGACTGACCACAGATAGAAAATCAGTAAAAAAGTGTCTGCAGTGAGCATGGGATTTTTTTGTCTTGTCATATCTCCTAAAGGTTACAGTATAACAAGTATTTCACAGCACTTTCTTTGTATTGGTATCATGACTAATCTAGACACGACTGAGTGTGCTGAGGACATGCATAGGAATACCACATTTTATATAATGGATTTGAGCTCGGAGGAGTAGGGTGTCCCTGCAGGCGTCCTAGCCCCATGGACACCGACTGATGACTGTCTTACAGTGACAGCACTGCCCCACCTCTCCCAGACTGACCTGTCTTCTCTCCGTCACCCCTCTTTACTTTTACGCTTCCTTTTAGAGGGTGGGGAGATTACTGCTATAACAGTGGGCAACCTTCAGCAGAGCCAAGAGCTGGGGGTCAGAGGGCAGGAACCCTGAACCCTAAACCTGCCGCCTCCCTGCAAGACAGGGCTTTCTCTTGCTCTCTTTTTTATTGGCATATACTAGTTGTACAAAGGGATTTCTTTGTGATATTTCCGTATATGCATATGATATACTTTGATCAAATTCACCCCCTCTGTTACTCTTACTTATCCCTCCTGCCCCCTTTGTAAACAATCTCAGTGGGCTTCATTATTCTATTTTCATACATGCATATACAGTTCTTTAATCATATTCCACCCCCACCTCCTTTCATTCTCCCCCTTCCTGGTATTTCTCATTCCCAAATGATTCCTCCATTCTACACTCATTCTTTTTGTTAAAGCTATGTGAGAAAGAATATGTCCTATTTATCTTTCTCAGTCTGGTTTATTTCATTTAGTGGATGGAATTCCAATTCCATTCATTTTCCTGCAAACAACCTAATTTTCTTTCTATTTTTTTTTGGTTGGGACTGAGGTTTGAACTTAGGGCTTCACTTGCAAAGCAGGCACTCTACCACTCGAGCCACACCTCTGGTCCAAACAACATAATTTCATTCTTCTTTATGGCTGAATAATACTCCACCATGTATTTTCTCTGTCTGTTCATCAGTTAATAGACACATAAGCTGATTCCATAGCCTGGCTATTGTGAATAGTGCTGCTGCAAACATGATGTACAGTATTGCTATTGTGTGCTGACATGCATTTTACATATTACATATGCATAATGACTTACGTATATTAGGATGTATGCCGAGGAGTGGCATAGCAGGATGATATGGTAGTTCTATTTTTCACTTTTAAGAAACCGTCACAGTGATTTCCACGGTGGCTGCACTGATCTCCAGTCCCAGCAGGAGTGTATAATAAAGCCTCTTTTCCCACATCCCCGCCAGCCTTTATTGTAAACGAGGGCTTTGGAGCACCTGCTTCTGCCTGCCAGCTCACCGTCTCTCATTCTGGATACCACTCCGAGGGACTGGACTTGTGTGTGCAGCAGGTGGTAATGGCCAGTGGAGAATCTTTGTAACGGTGGTGGTAGCAACGCAGCAGTGACCAGCACACTCAAACATTGTGCTCACAGGACTGGAAGCAATAGAGGTGTGTTTTCTAAGTCACTTTGAGGAGAGGAAGCTGGAGATGTCCTCCTCACTGCTTATTTTCCCTTCAGTACCCAGCTCCAGTGCCACCTCTGGCTCTCTACTTCACTCTAAGATGGGTTCAAGTTTTCTAGAGAGGTTACACTGGTAGACATAGCTTCTGTTTTGAGAGACTTTCTCAGCTCTGCTGGGCTCAAGATGGAGGGATCATCTGACAGGAAGGGAGTTTAAGTGATGGGAGCCTAGGATCCATTTCCCAAGAGAGGGTAGCACTGGAGGCCTGCCCAGTGTGAGCAGGTGTCCCCATGGCAGCCTGCATGTAGTGAGCTCACTGGGCTGAACTTTGAACTCCCTAGTGTCAATGAGGACAGTCACAACCAGCACTTCGGAAGCATACTGGAACCTATAGAACACATTTTCTTAAGGTCCTCTTATTATAAAATTGCAGTGCCAAGGGCAGTGGGTTATGCTTATAATCTTAGCTACTCAGGAGACATAGATCAGTTGGATTATGGTTCAAGGCCAGCCTGGGCAAAAAAATTGGTAAGATCCCATCTCAACAAAAAACCCAGATATAATGGTTCATGCCTGTAATCCCAGCTATTGAGGGGCATTGGTAAGAGGTAGTGGTTCACTGCAGGCCATGGGCAAAAGCATAAGCCCCTATGTGAAAAATAACTAAAGAAAAAAGGGTTGGGGTGTGGCTCAAGGGGCAGAGGCTCTGAATTCAAACTTGCTCTTTGCAAAAATTGCAGAGCAGGTCCATGAACTACATTAGGCTGAGAACCGAAGATCCCTTGCAAAGGTCCTCACTCTCGGGGCAATCCTGAGCCCTCGGGAGCAGGACTGAACTTTGAGACATCTGTGTACCCAGAGCACAGCCTTGGAAATCCCGCAGTTCAAGATTTGACTCCCAGCCCAGTCAGCTGCCAGCTCCGCAAATACACTTATTTTCTTCTCCTCCAAAGTGGGGCCCCAGTTTCTGTCTCCCTGTGGGTGGCTCTGTGGGGACCAGATGTGTGTGAGGGGCCTTCGCTGCCTGGTGTTTGTGATCATTGCAGTGCCTTGGAAGCAGTGCAGAGGGCAGTGGTTCATGTGCTTTCCACTTGTCTTGCAGCGGAGCTGGAGTTTGCCCAAATCATCATCATTGTGGTGGTGGTCACGGTGATGGTTGTTGTCATCGTCTGCCTGCTGAATCACTACAAAGTCTCCACACGGTCCTTCATCAACCGCCCAAGCCAGAGCAGGAGGCAGGAGGACCCGCTGCAGCCGGTGAGTGTGGCCTGGGCCTCCCTGAGTACTGCCAGGCCCCTTTCTTGGGTCCCCATAGTCAGGCAGGCCTAGCAAGGGCCAGGAACCAAGACCACCTATTATGTCAGTCCACTGTAGTGCCAGAGTTGCCAAGGATTTTCGGTTGAGAGTTACCATACAGAAAAGCACACGCATCCTAAGTGTTCAACTCAGTGAATTCTCACACACTATACACGGCATGGGGCCAGCACCCAATCAAGAAAGGGACATGACAGCCCCCAGAAACAAGCTCCTGTCCCCTCCCAGCCCCTCTCAGTCCCTCTCAGCCCCTCTCAGCCCAAATTAGCTTTGCTGGGTTTTGATCCTTGTGTTGGATGGGTCATGCCCTAGTATGCTCTTGGGTCTGGCGTTGCTCACTCATCACAAGGTTCTGTAGTCATCTCTTCTTAAACCTGGTCCTGGAGGTGACCTAGGGATGAGCGATACACTCATATATCACAATGATGCACTCATTTTTCTTCAGGGCTTGGGTACCAGTTGGCTGGAGGGGACAGTGGGATGGTAATTTGAAGGGCCTCCTCAGGTGTGCAGTCTGAGTGGTTTGATCAAACGATCACACACGGTAGTTTTCCAGGGCTTGTCAGACACAGGCAATCTGGTACCCTCAGGCTACACCATGCAGACTCACTGGGTGCTGTACTGTCCTGACGCCTGTCAGTCATTGCACAAGGACAGCTCTGTTTTTGAGAGAGAACATATTCTTTCAAAGATCTGAGTTTAAAGACAGGACAAGAAAATCTGTCAAGGTAGCAGTTTCAGAAGCACAAAAGAATCATCCATCTTTGCTTTGCCTTAATATAAGGACTGTAAATACCCCCCAGGCATTTGGTGGTTGCATTGCCACCTATCACAGGCAGCTCTCAGGCTTCCACAAAGTACATCTTATGACTTTACCTGTATGCCCCATTTCACACTTTCTACTCAGAAGCCCCAAAATGATCCCTGAACAGAGCACACAGGCTTTTCCAGTCCCCTGGTTGGTCCCCTTCCTTTGCCTTCCTCTCAGACTTACCTGGGGAAGAAGGCATCATCTGCTTGCTGCCTTCCAGAATCCAGGCAACTCCTTCTTCACTCCTCAGTGCAGACCTAGCCCTCTTGCTATACTGTCGTTGTGTATTATGTCCTGACCATACATGTCCACACCTGTGCCAGCTAAAAGGCACAGCAAGAAAACAATTAAAATGGCAAAAAACAAAGCTTCAACATGTTTTTACTTAGAAGAGGTCTTGTATTTCATTTGGCCCTGTGGTCCTGTGAAGCTCTCTCTGGGAGCAGGTGGGCCACAGGGCTATCTGACTGACCAGCAGGGCCTCCCATTCTGGAATTGAGATGGTGATCGAATGACCAGAGGGCCCTCAGGACTGCACACTGAGTGGCAAGTGATGGCAGTCAGTAGCTGGTGAGTTGTGTCCACGCAGGGGCTCCTTGCTGAGGAGACTCTCCATGGGCATTTGGAAGTGACTGAGTGGCAAGTGATGGCAGTCAGTAGCTGGTGAGTTGTGTCCACGCAGGGGCTCCTTGCTGAGGAGACTCTCCATGGGCATTTGGAAGTGGTGCCCTGAGTGCTGCTGGGCTGGTGCTGAGCCAGGCCGGAGGGGCTGCTGCACATGGCACGGCCTTTAATTCCTGGGCCACTGTGTTCTTTCTTTCCTCTGAGTGATCCAGATCAGATGCTCACGGCCCACAGGCTGCTCCTGCAGCAAGGGACTGTTTGATGTTTCATGAAACTCAAGGTGTGTTTCAACACTATGACCAGGGACACTGCTGTCGCATATCTTAACTCCATGTCCTGACTAGGACCATTAGTTTACTTTATAGTTCCCAAAAAGGGGAGAAAGCGATGAGGAAGAAAAAGACCCTCCTCTCCTGGACACTGTCCCTGACCTAGCCCCCTGAGGTCCCTCACAGAAGTCTTCCTCCCTAAGTCCTTTTAAGAATTTCCTGGGGAAGGGGAAGGAAATCATGATCCTTTAAGGACTGGAAGAGTGGCTCAAGTGGTAGAGCACCTGCCTAGTAAGTGTGAGCCCTGAGTTAAAACCTCAGTACCACCAGGAAAAAAAAAAAAGAAATGACTGCTCCCTCTATCCAGTGTTGGGAGTGCAGTTGATTCATTTATACCTGGGGCTCTCAACCAGAGGCAGTTTTACCCCAACTAGACATTCAACAGAAACTGGAAGTTGTCACAACTGGGGATGGTGGTACTATAGGGATGGTCTACAATGCACAGAGCAGTCTCACAAAGGACCCCAAGGTGGGGAATCTGACCCCAGGAGCTGAGTGCCATGCTGTCTGTCCAGGGAACATCGCTGGCCCAGAAGGATGCCTGTTACATGAATGGAGCTCTGCTGGCTGGCTCTGAGGTGTCCACAGAGAGAAGAGCACACTTTCCAGAGGCACAGGGACTGTGCTCGTCTGGTTCTGTGCCTTAGGGACAGTTTCCCAGGGATCTCCACCCGGAATGCTTCTTTTCATCCTGGTGTTCACAGGAACCTGCCAGAGCCTGGAGAGCTAGGCAAAATGGAAACAGTTGCCATGTCCCATCCCTGCCTGGCAGAAGCAGAGGCCCCACTGCCATTCTCTTGGTCTCAGAGATGCTGAGGTTCCCAGCAGCCACTTGTGTTTGTAAAGTGGACTGTGTCAGAAAATGTTTGGGATGAGCATGAGGACCCCTTGTCTCCTCCACCCGAGTGCCTGGCTTGGCCAGAGAAGTTTCAAGACAGCCTGTGCCTCCAGCCCTTCCCCGAGGAGCTAGCAGAAGCTGGACAGTCAGCATGGTGGCAAGGGCTCTGTCTACTGACCAAGCACTGTCATTCATCCTCAAAGGCTGCGCCTGGGGGACTGGTGTGTGCACCTTGGAGCAGGGTGATCTGCGGGGATGGCCTCACACTCTACTGCTGTCACTAGATTCGATTCTGTTGTCAAGGCCCCCCGCAGGCTCCTGAGGAGCCTCTGTTTAGCCAGCATCTGAGAACCAGGTTTGCCTTCCTCAGCACTGTGCAGGGAGGGTGGCTTCAGCACACTGTTAGTTAGTAGTGTGTGGATGCAGGGGTCCCCTCAGGCCTCTCATTGTTCTGAGTCTGTGTTACAAAGACAGCCTGACATGTGGGGCTCGGGCCAGTTGGTTGTAGGCCCACGGGAGGTCTCTGTGGTAACACCGGTGTTCATTTTTACTGGCCAGGGAAGTTGCATGCCTCTCTTGGGAGCTTTCCATCCTCTTGTTAGTGACTCTCCACTTGGGCCTAAAGGGAATGCCAGTTGAAGTTAATAAATTAGGATGTCAGTAGCTATGACCTTAGTTCTAGGGGAGAGTCCTCTGAAAGCATGGTGCAAGGGTTAGCTTTGCTCCTCCCCCATGGGCTCTTCTTTTGGGACACCCAGCACAGCACAGTGCCATGGGGGGAGGAGGCACTGCTTGCTTACACCGCCAGCACCCTTCTTTCTCACACTGGCACCTTCTCCCCTGGACTCTTCACTTGCTGGCTGCGACCATGTGTGTTGGGGGAAGGTAAAGGGGCCCTGTGTCCCTTTGAGGCAGGTCAGCCTTCCTTCTCACTAGATCCAGGGAAGCCTGGGTATAAGCGATACTGGCCCTGAATTAAGTTGAAGCAGCATTTCTGGACAAAAATGAAAAATAGCAACCCAGCCTTAAATTAAACCACAGAAAAGTAGAAGATTAAGTGATGGCTAACAGCAGTGGATGCAGTTGGACGTGAACCTGAAGTGGCCTTCCTGAGGCAGCATTGGTGGATTTCTGCAGAGCCTCCTTTGTGTGGTTTTGGAGCTTCTAGACTGTCTAGATTTCTTTTTGCTATCTTAGACTGCAGAGTGATAGGGAAATGCTAAGGAGGCCTAAGTGTGTGGGACCAGCACTGAGATATCTGCCCATGTTGCTGGAGCTTTTCTTGCCATGCTTGGGGAGGCCTGAGCAGTCGTTTCTGACATCTGGCAGTTGAGCTGACCCCATCTGGCCAACCCAGGGTATGTGGAAGATGGGCATGTGGAGGCAGATGACCATCTACTAAAGAAAGAGGAATGGAGGAATTGGGTTTTTACTTGGTTCAGCCATATACAGTTGAAGATAGACCCTTTTTTTTTTTCTATAAAACGGCTATTTCAATTTAAAAATTAACATTACCAGCTGCTATATGGATTAAATAAGTTGTAAAAATCCAGGTGCCTGGGCCTCCCTGACACAGAGAAGGAGGCCTTTTCTTTGTACCTTAACTGTTGGATAGGAGGACCAGCACTCAGTGGTTGTTCCCTCTGTTAGTGCAGAAGCTTGGGTTCCTCAGATGCACAGTGCTCTGGTGTGGGGTGTTCTGACAAAATTTCATCCATCTTTTAAAAACTGAGGGCTATCACATGAAAATAGGAGTTTATGGGGCTGGGGTGTAGATCAGCCAAAGAGCACTTGCCTCGCATGTTTGAGACTCTGGATTCCATACCCAGCATTGAAAAAAAAAAGAAAAAAGGAATTTACATCTTCTCTAGCAAGTTGGAGGACTACCTTGGTCTTCATTCTGTTATTCTAGCCTGGCTCCTCAGGCTGGGACCACAAAGCAGCCACCACTGACTGAAGATGGGCCTCACCTGTCCTTGCTGTACCCCATCTCTCTCTGGGGACCCTTGGAACTGGGGTTGGGGGGATTTCATTGCCACGTACCAATTTTCATGGTGCTGATTGTTATTTTGGGAAAACATTTTTTGGCATTTAAGCCTCTACCTCAAGGCTAAAACCAAAAACAGACCCATGAAGCCTCTAGTTTCCAGAAAAATGGAGGAGAATGTCCTTGTGACAGTGAAGGCCACTCCTGCTAGTTTAGGAGTGCAAAATGTGTGTTTGGGTCTACAGGGTGCAGCAGGTCCTACAGCTGGCCTGACAGGGTCATTTGTTGTCCCTGCCATCCAGTCATCTTCCTGGGGCAGGGCCCTCACCTCTGGCAGGAGCCTGGAGCTGAGAGAGAAGAGTTGGCCATCTGCAGCTCAGTCCTGTCACCAGTGCCTCTGTGAACCTTGGGAGGAGGGAGGATAGAGGATGGCAGTTCTGGGTAGTGGCTTACAGCCAGCATTCTTCTAAGAAGTGCTCAGGAATCTATCATGTTGGGACAGGGACTTCCTGGTGTACCCTGAGTATGGCAGGTGCCTTTCTCAGCCTGAACAGTGCCCATCCACAGCCTTCTCTAAGTGGAGGCTCTGAGGTGGGCCCCATACCTGAGGATGTGTGAGAAGCCCACAGGTCGGGTCTGGGTGTCCACTGAAGGCTCAGCATACTTGTGTTGTGTCCTGCTGACTAAAACATGCTGGCCTGTTCTACTTTAGACTGTGTTTAAAAAGCATTTATGAAATGATAGAAATGAATTATTTTCAGTAAGGTTAAAAGAGTGAACAAAGGACCATTTAATGATGCTATGTTCCTGACACTCCAGGATAAAGAAAAGAGTGCCACAGGCTTTGGCTGGCAGGGTTGCTGGGATGAAAGATGGCGGGAAGTTTCCCTGTCAGTACACAGACTCCTGCTGTGCTGTAAGTCCAGACACATTTGTTGTTGATGTTGGCCACTACCAGTCCTTCATTATTTCATGAGTTGTAGCAGCTGCATTTCTAAGTGCCAAGTAGCCAGCCAGGACAGGTCATCGCCTAACTGCAATCTTCTAGCTCTGTTTTCCTACTGCTGGCCACACTGTTTCTCTCCCTCCTTGAGTAAACAAGGGCTTTCACATAATGGAGCTGCCAAGGTGGTCATTGTAAAGGTTTTGCCCTTTGGTGTGTCCATTTGAAACATTAGAAAACAGATCACTTTAACATCACTTCAAAATGGGGACTCCCTTCAGGTATGAGAAACAGGAGGCCAAGATGCTAAGCAGAAGTTGGTAAAGATGCTGGGCCCTAACTGTTACACAGCATGTTCCCATCTGAAGAAAAATAGATAGACCTCTTTAATAGCAAGTTTATCTCTGAAGCAGTTGAGTAGTTCAAGTACCTTCTCCTCATGTCACTACTACTCAAAACAGTTTTAGAATTACCTTCAGAGCTTACAACTTTTTATTGGGGAGGTTACTGGGATTTGAACTCAGAGCCTCACACTTGCAAGCACTCTACTATTTGCCCCTAGTCCTTTAATGTCAAGGAAAACTTGTTGTTGTTTACTTCTCCATGATGGCAAGTCTTTCTTTTTCCTACTTGTTCTCTGAGGATAGATTTGAGCCAAAATCTATTTAGAGTTAAGGCTTATGAATGATGTAAATGGGGAACCTAAATGATACCATATTGGTACAGAGCCAGGTGAAACACAGTAAGACTGATAGTGCAAGGCTCTGAGTTTGACCCCACCACTGCAAAAAAAAAAAAAAAAAAAACCAAACCACTTATAAAACATCCTTTGTTTCTGGACATGGTGATAAATGCCTATAATTCCAGCACTTGGGAGGCAAGGCAAGAGGATTGAAAGTTCAAGGCCAGCCTGGGCTACTTAATGAGTTCCAGGTCAGCTTTCATGACATAGCCAGACATTGTCTAAACAACAAACAAAAAATCCTATGTTCACATAAATAGATGCTAAAGGAAATTCCAGTAATGTTCTGAGCATCTGTACATCTCAGAGTGACTCATTTGAAAATGGTTTGTATTGTGGCAAAAGATGTGTAAATAATACTTTTAAATAAAATTTATGAAAAATTTTATAAACTAATTTGTAGTAAGTTTTTAAATATATAAGGCATTTAGTATTAATAATCTAATGGTGATGTTTATTTGTTTTTTATGTAGTTGGTGTGGTTTATTCTGAAAAAAAATCTTAACGGTCTCTTAATTACTCTAATTCTGGAATATTGGATGGTTCCCCAGGACTGGCTTCTGCCTTCAGGTTCATCCCATACCAACTCTGTGGCCTTGGGTGAGGCATTTACCTGTGCCTCAGCTTCTGCCTACACATTGCCTGAGGTGACTGGGACTGATAGCAGGATCACACATGCCTAGGCTGGTAGTGTGGGTTCCACATTTTCCTGTTGCCAGGAGAGTTCTCATTCCTGAGTTGGCTTTTCTTGATGTCTAATTGCTCACTCCCCTGCCAGCAGGCTGGGAAAGGCACCTGGTAGCATCTTTTCCTCCCTAGTCTGTTGTATTGTTCTAAAAATAGAAAGGATTCCCTTTCTTTTCTTCCCAACAGACCTTCCTGGATGATTGTTTTTCTCTTAAGGGACATGCCCTAGATTGGGTTGAGTTAGGAGGGAAACATCGAGTCTTAAGAAGAAGCCTGATGAAGGATTCCCAAGGAGTAAATGCTGCAGAACAGATATTACCATGTAGAGGGGTTGCCTTTACATTTAAGCTGTTACTGCCATCTACAGTGGAAAAGACATGAATAGTAAAAACACTTGGATGGAGAAAAGAAAGGAAAGGGGAGAAAACTGATGTTAGAAAAAGATGTTGCTGAATAGCTAAAGTCCTAGAGGTCTAAGTCTGCTTTGAGATTCTTACTGTGGGACCAGGAGAAAGATAGATTTGTAACTATTCGAGGCCACACAGTGCATTTGTTCACTAGAGGGCCCTATATAAAAGCTGGAATACCCAACAATGGCCTCGCTTTACCACAAACTGGCAGTGGCACCTATAGTGAGTATTCTACCTTCTTTAGGACTCAGGTGCCTTCCATTTAAAATGAGGCCTTCAGACTCTTGACCATGAAGAACAGTAGGAAACATTTTATTCCACAGTCCTCTTATACACACCTGAGGTCAGAAGCTTCATAAAACAAAACTTTTAGACAGCATACTCAGACCATTTCTGTCCTATTTAATTTTTGGAAGCTGGCTGCAACCTGCTCAAACTGATTTTCCAGCTCTCCAAGAGGTTGAAAAGCACAGTTTGAACAACACTGTATTAAGTGTTCTCCCTGGTTTCCAGTCCCCAAAGCTGCTGATTCCTGTGATCCTCTGTGTATGGTAAGGAGCATTTAGTTGAAAGCATAGAAAGGTCAGGGTGTGGGGTTCCTCACCCTTGTCATAGTGCACATGGACCCATGACAGTAGGCTCTGGCTCATGGCTATAACAGAACCCCCAGTAAGTCAGCCACAAACTACTCTCCTTTAATGGAAAACATGCTGTTGGGGTGAAAATTGCCCAAGAGACATAGAAATGAGAAAGGTTATGAGAAGCCTAGATAAAATGGACAGGTTCTTAGAAACACCCTACCTAAACCGACTAATGAAGAAACAGAAAATCTGCGGGGATCTATAACCAGTAAGAAGACTGAACAAATAACCAGAAGCCTTCCAACAAAGAAAATCACTGCACTTGATGGCTTAACAGTGAATCCTACCAAACATTTAAAGAACTGACACAAATCCTTCTCATATTCTTTGAAAACATTGAAGAGGTGGGAACAAAGATGGCATTCCGGATAACAAAGACAGATGAAGGCACAACAAAAAGGAAAATTACAGACCAATCTCTCTTATGAATAATAGTGCAAAAAACTCAACAAATTGAATTCAGTAGCACTTAAAAAGGATTAAACAAGCCAGTCACCATGATGCATACCTGTAATCCTAACTACTTCAGAGGTGGAAATTGGGAGGATGGTGGTTCAAGGGTAGCCTGGGCAAAAAAAAAGTCCTCAAGACCCCATCTCAACCAATGAAATCTGGGCGTGTGGTGCACGCTTGTCATCTCAGCTATCCAGGAGGTGTGCAACATAGGATTGTAGTCCAGGCCAGCCAGGGCATAAATGTGAGACCCTATTCAAAATATAAGTAAAGTGAAAAGGACTAGGGAATAGTTCAAGTGGTAGAGTGCTAGCAAGTGCAAGGCCCTGAGTTCAAAATCCAGTATTGCCCCCCAAAAATCAGTTGCATGTATTTATATTAACAGTGAACCGTCTGATATTAGAAGGAAATTAAGAAAACACTGCCACTTACAATAGCTGCAAAAAGAATAAAATGTTTAGAAATAAAATTAATGAAGGAATCTAAATTCTTGTTCACTGAAAATTATAAAATGTTGCTGAAAAATTAAAACACAAATAAATGGAAAGACACCCCATACCCATGGATGGGGTCTTAATATGGTTAGGGGCCATTCAGCACCACCCACAGACTTCTCCAACCCATTTATGCCTTTTTTTTGGAAATGGAAAAATCCATCTTAAATTTATGTTATCTCTAGGGACCCTGAATAGCCAAAAATAATTTCAAAAACAAACAACAAAGTTAGGGGTTTCACAATCCCTGATTTCAAAACTTACTACAGAATTAATAGTAATCAAACAGTGTGGTATGAGCCTAACGGCAGACATACAGATCAGTGGAATAGACTAGATAGCCCAGAAATCAACCTTAAACATATGTAGTAGTAGTGCCGAACTACTCCATCAGGAAAGCACAGTCTTTTCTCAAATGATGGCAGGGTAACTAGATACCCACATGCAAAAGGATGGCAATGGACCCTTAACTCAAAATGAACAAAAACCTAAGTCCAAGAGTTAAAACTGTAAAATTCTTAGTTTGGTTTCCATAACAAAGTAGCTTAAAATGACTGGCTTATACACGTAGACATGTATTTCTCACCATCCTGGAGACTGTAAGTCAGAGATCCTGGTACTAGAATGGCCAGGCTGTGGTCAGGCTCCCTTCTGATTGCAGAGTGCCAAGGTCATGTGTATCTTTAATAGTATATAGAGAGCTTGCTAGCTCTCTGGCCTCTTCTTGTAAGGGCATTAATTTCATTCATGAGGACTCCACCCTCATGGCCTCCCAAAGGCTCCATCTCCAGCAGATAGTTATTAGTTACATAGTTTTTGAAATAGTAATGATGGCAATAATTTTTGTCAAGGGATGCATGCAGGCATACTATATAAGGACAAGAAGACAAAGCAGAATCTAATTATTATTATAACTATAATAAGTAAACTTAGCTTATGCAAATGAGTACACACTGGAAAAGCATTTATAAAGAGAAAAATGTTCTAGCCAGGCCTGATGGTGCACACCTATAATCCCAGCACTTGGGAGGCTGAGACAGGAAGATGGCAAGTTTGAAGCCAGCCCGGGCTACATAATGTGTTATATAGTTAGACCCTATCTCAAAAAACAAACAATAACAACAACAAAAAAACCTGTTCCAGTATTAGGGTTATGGGATTGTTGCATACCATTTTAGAATTTTTATTTTGTTGCTATATTATTCCTGCAAGAACAAAAGCTAGACAGAAGGAGTCACGTGTTACTTGCCATCCTTTCGGACAGATGTACAGTAAGGTCCCAGGTCAGGAGTGGCCTGACTTTCTCTTCCCTCCTAGTCCCTGCTCCTCCTGCTCCAGGGTTTTTTCCTCAGGCTTTGGGGATCCCAAGGCAGGACCCTTGTTTTCACCCAAGCTAGCGAAAAGTGTAAAAGAGAGTTGTGCCCTTACTTTGAACAGCAGAAGCAGGTAGGACCCAATGCTGTGTGCATGAGACACATGTGCCCTGGCCCAGGGAGAGGACAGGGCTTAGCTTGGTCATGGCCTACTGAGAAGCATGGCATGGTAGGGGTGCTCAGGAGAGTGAGCCGGTGGGGACTGGGTCATAGCCAGGCCTGCCCCCTCGCTCCCTTTTCCTGGCCCCAGGAACTCTGTGGGGCGTGATTAGAACAACTTTGTGTTGTTGCATGTGGCGATGGAAAACTGTGGTAGTCCCACAGTCAGCAGGAGCCTTGGCTGAGAGCTGCAGAGCCACCATGCTGTGTGAAAGAGGGACCGCAATTCACTCCCAGGTCTGCACATGAGTGGGTATTCTGTGAATCCTGCCACATGGCAAGGTTCCAAACAAAGAGGTTTCTTTAAGAAAAAAATTGGTTGCTTTCTTAGCAAGTTACATTTACCACAGATTACCATGCATCAAGCACCCAGCACAGAAGCCCCAAGCAGCCCCAGAGCTGGCTGTAGAGTCCGCTCCCAACAGTGGACCCAGCCCAGGCCTGGAGGGCCTGCCCATCTCCCCTATGGTTGTTGCTGTGTGCCACCAGGGACAGTAGCCATGGCGTGTGTCACTTTTTCAGCACACACAGAGAAAAGGATGGAGCGAGTTGGAAAGCATGCTAAGATGGCAGCCCCAAACAACAGCAGCTCTGGGTGCTCTAGTTTCCTGAAGAGGAGGAGACTTTGCCTCCCTGCACAGTGCCACAGGGCCAGCATGACGACAGGGAGGTGTCCTGGCTTATGGCAAATGGGCAGAAGCAGGCACTGCTGCCACCGTCCAAAGTGCAGTGCTAGCTACTCAGGTGGGGGAGGGGAGAAATTTCCTCCTGGGAGCAGCAGCAGCCACTTTGCTGCATGAGTTGCATCATTTGATTCAGCTTTGGTCCTCCACCTGTCACCCTGCTCAAACTGTAATGGTCCGTTACATAACTTCACACCAGAGTCTTAAGCCCACCCTTCCTCCAAACACAGCTGGGTCCATATATATTTTTGCTGCAATTTTGTGGTGTTTGCGAGTATCCTAGGAACAGATTGCGTATGTTTGGCAAACTCCCTATTTAGCAGTGAAGCTGGTGTTTATATTAGAATGGTGACCGCAGAAAAGAACACCGTGGCCTTGCTACTGACCAGCTTGTTGGTTTACTGTGGGGTCTATACTTAGGACACTCTGGAGCTCCAGGGTGGCTCAGTTACCTTAGAGGTCTAATACACATATTCCCGGGAATCCAAAAATACAGGCTTCTGCTCACCCAACCTGTGGTCCTTACTCTCTTTGTTACGTTACCAGAACTGTGGCTAATAGGCAGTAATTTGGCTTAAGGGGATAGCATGTTGGAATGCTTTATAAACAAGTGTGTGGTGTTAGAAATGACCACTAACAGTGCCTGTTGTTTTCTTGCCACCTTGTCAGTCTGGTCAAACACTTTTGAAAAAGACTTGAAGCGTGTACAATGTCGGGTTACCCCTGTGAATATTCAGACCGAAGAACAGACTCAATAGCAGATGCTCGAGGGGCGTTGAGGCTTCAGAAAGAACCCGGTAGAGGTGAAAGCACTCGTGTGTGGGCAGCTGCTGACCTCAGCTTGAGTGGTGATGGGAGGCAGTGCAAGGCCTGGCAGGCCCAGGTGACGCACCTTGCTGGGGACACCTCTGCTTCACAGCTTAGTTGACCCAAGGACTTCCCAAATCTAGGCAGTGACTAAATGCAGTTTGGCGATTATTTGAAGCACACTAGTGTGTAGGCTGAGTAATATTTGCCTTCAGATCCATTATGGCCAGGACCCACACTTTTTATTTTTTCCTTTGGGTCACACAGCCCTCCATTTACACGTGTGGCATATG
This sequence comes from Castor canadensis, assembly GCF_047511655.1. Lineage (NCBI taxonomy): Eukaryota > Metazoa > Chordata > Mammalia > Rodentia > Castoridae > Castor > Castor canadensis. Next base: position 66,711,640 of record NC_133389.1, read on the forward strand.
AAGGACTGGTTTTTTTTGCTCCATGTTTTTGACAGGTCAGCCATTGACAAAGAACAGTGTGATCCCTGTTTCAGAAAGTCATGGTTTGGGCTGACAGAGTGGCTCAGGTGTAGAATGCCTACTTAGCAAGTGTGAGGCACTGGGTTCAAACCCCC